>NW_022631014.1:14134647-14734647 GCF_010015895.1 Lontra canadensis | reverse complement strand
CCCCAGTGCCCCAAGGAAGGTGTCCTGTTCATCAGAGATTTTGATTATTTTTGGACTGATCTGACTGATAGAACTGCTCCAGAGACCCTCTCCCCGAGACTCCCATCTCACGTCCTCATGCATGCGACAGTCCCACTGAATACACGTAGGACAGGGCAAACCGCACTTGTGACAATAGGGGCCCCAAGGCTGTGGAAAACCTAGGTAGGCAGACAAGTAGCGAATGGGAATACTTTAGACCAACACCGTGGAAGCTGAACTCTCCAGGAAGGTGGACCCAGTCACAGATGAGACCGGGTCCCTGTCCAAGCCTTGTGCCAGGCTGTCACACCCCCAGCCCACACAGGCCCGCAATAGCTCGTCCCTGGGCACCATGTGTTACCGTTTCTGCAGGACACTGACAAACTCGGTGAGCCGGTCACGCTCCACTTCAGCAGCCTGCCAGAGGGCCTTGAACTCTGTCACCTGTGCCTGCCAGCCTTTCTGTTCAGGGGAGTCCGAGAACCTGTGGACCAGGGTGGGGCAGAGGTCAGAGGTCAGAAGTCAACTGAGGGGTTATCTGAAGATGCACACTTACCCATGATGGTGGGAGGGATTGGAAGAACATTCAGGGATCCTCAGAGACAGCCACAGAGAAGGAAGCCAGCCCAGTCCTTCCTGGGCTTGCTGGTCCTCCTCCTCTGGCTTCTTCTCAGTCCATCATTCCTGTGCCTGCTGAAGTCTCCAGATCTCACTCAGCTGGTTGCACAGCTGACCCCACCGGGGCTAGAGCTGCATCAGTACCTCTGTCCGTCCAGTCCCTGTATGGGGCCTGGAATTGGGCTGGCTGCTATAGAATTTGGCCCTTGAGGGCCTAGGGTGACCTGGGTACCTGTGTGGCCAGGGGCCTGGCTGCCCTGCCCATTGCCAGGTGAGCCCAACCTCTGTCTCCCTGTCAACCTGCCCTGCCCTCCTGTAGCCCCTGACTTGGCCCCATGCCCAGCCCACTTTCATGGCCTCTTGGCTTGGTGACTTGGTCAGTTTTCTTCAGTGCTGATCTAGCCTGTCACCACTTCCCTCCTTATCACTGGGCCTGCCTAATGGACCCTTACCCACTGGTTGGAGCCCAGACAGAAGGGGAGCCCTGCCTCCCACCCAACCCCACCCCAGAACGCACATGTGAGTCCCAAGCTGCTCTCTGCTTTGCTCTCACCTTTCCCCTCAAAACCCTGGTGGCCCTGGTTTGCTCCTCTAGGATCACAGGACACAGGGAGAGCTGGGCTGGAGCATGTGAGACCAGAGGTTAACTTGGTCTGGGGTCTTGGGCAGGTCTCTTTCCCTCTCTGGCCCTGGGTCCTCCTTTTGAACACCGAGGGGTTGGCTGAGATGGGCCTGAGGATTGCAGACCCTTCCATGTTCTGGCTCCTAAATACACTTTAAGGCCTCGCTGCTCTAAGTATGGTCTCTGAGTCAGCAGCTGGGGTCCAGACCTGCCAAGTCAGAGCCCACATCTAACCCAGCAGATAGCCGGTGGGTCTATGTGCACGCTGACCTTCAGAAAAGCTCTGGTCATCTCACCTCCAGGATTTTCTCTTGGAGGGGAGAGGAAGGGGGAGCCATAGAAGAAAGGGGCTCTCTTCCCAGATACCCCATCACAGTCACCATACCAGCCCCAGTAGACATTCTCTCTGGGGTCACTCCTGCCTGTCCTGTCACTGACAGAAGAGGATGGTATGCTCCACGGAGACAGGGCCGGCACATGGTTGGGTTCAGCAAGCATTTGGGTAGTGTACAACACGGAAGTTTGGGAACTAGCAGTCTGGACAGCCGAGGAGCACATCTGCTCCTGCTTCCCTGTGGAGAGCAAAGGTCACAGCCACACAGGCCTGGAAGGGGTCTTGAGGACCACCTTGTCCTTCTTCCTGCTCCCACTACTGTGACTAAAACCTCAGGGAGACAGAGCCTGTCCATTCTCCGTGGGGCACCAGGAGGCCTCCTACTTTGGGAAGTGTGGCATGAACCCTTGTGGCTCAGAGCAGCCCACTCTCACCCAAATGCCCTGGTGACCCCAGGCTGATGGGTGGGGCAGCCGTAGGGTCGGCCTTGGCCCACGGTCCCCATGCTGCCAGATGTCAGGCCAAAAGTGTCTCAGGCCCTTCTTGGGAAATAACATCTCAGAGATGATCACTGCCTGGAGCCATACAGCAAGTCAAACATGGACTTGGGCCTCACAGAGGCCTGGCCCAGAGCCTGAGCTGACCTGCCTAAGGGGTGGGGATGGGGGCTGACAGCAGGAGCATGGCTCCAGTGGACAGGGGGCAGGGCTCAGGACAGGGCTCAGAGGCAGGACAAAGCCACCATTTGTCTGTGAGCTGGCAGGAAGAACAAAAAGCCCATTGAAACCCTAGGCTTGATTCTAACAACAAAGAGGGGGCCAGAGAGCTGAGGGGATATCAGTGACTTAAAGTGGGACCCCATATGACATGAAATTCTTCCCTTAGAGACTGATTCTTGTGGGGAAGAGAAGACAAGGAAGGGAGCTGGGCTCCAGGCCCTGGAAGGTTCCTTGTGTTAACTCTGTGGTAGCAGGAAGGGACATTAGACTGCAAGCCAGAGGCCAAGACTCTGGTCCAGTAGCTTCTTGCTCTATCACCTCAGACAAGGCACTGGGTCTCCCTGACCCTCCACGTCCTTATGTAAACTTGGAGGTGTCCCTGGATGTGGCCTGGCCTCGGTTTCCCCTCCTTTCAGTGGGATGGCAGTACTGGCTGAGCGATCAAGGGTGGGAGGACCACGGGGGCCCTGAGGTCCTGGGTTCATACCTGGGTGAGGCCCCATGAGGACTGGACAGAGAAGGCCATGTGAGAGCAGATTCCACCAGCGTGTGGCCCAGGCTGGTCACGGAGCTGTGTGAAAGCAGAAGGGGCTCATCAACCCAGGAAGGCAGGCTGGGCCTCGCCTGGGAGGAGAGCAGGGGCCAGCAGGGATCCGGGGAGCCCAAGGAGGTGGCCAGTGCCGGCCCTGGCAGCAACCTGGACTGGGCAGTCCTGCGGATTTGCTGCCCTTCTTTCCAGGACTCTTGCTGGCTCAAAACGAGACAGAACCGGGAGGCATCAGAGCCTCGAGCAATCCAACACAGGTCTTTTGGGGAGTCCTAGAAACAGGTGTGTTTCAAGGCCAGCTCAGAGACGATATCACAGGCAGCTCCCACCAGAATTATTACTGCCACCAGTAATAATATCTGGGCCTAACTGGCTCCCCCACGCAGATGCCCGCTAATGGAATACGAGAGGCCCTCATATTGCAAGGACAATGCCACAGTCATCTTAAAATTGCACCCGTGGCTTCCCAGAGGAGGCAGGCTTTCTTCTAAATAATTAATATTCACTTTCCAACCCTTCTATCCCATTTTTTTTTTCTTTCTTACCGAGAAGATCCAAGCCTGCCAACGTGATCGCCTGCTGAGGCCAGGGACTTGGTCTGGCCTGGGTCCTCCAGGAACTTGGTGTAGGCGGTGTTGACCTCGGTCCCACCAGACCCTTTGCCCACGCCTTTATTCTGAAGATACTGCAGGGAACAGACGTGGGGTCGATTCTCAGCGCTTTGGCTCAGAGGCCTGGAGAAGGCAGGAGGGGGGCCTTGGCTAGAGCGTGGTGCTTTGAGGGGATATGAAAGAGGCTTCTTTTCAGGAGTGGAAAGCCAGGCCTGTTTGGTGAAGGCGGTGAAGGCGCTCCTTGCATGATAATGGCGTCTAATAATGACTCTCTTCAGAAAGGGAGCTACATGGCGCCAGGGGGCCACTGGGCCGGGAAGCTGTTCTACATTCAGGTCCCAAAGGGAAGTGCACGGCCTTTGATTCGGGCCAGATCAGAGACTGATGTCTTTGAGTGGACCCACCTCTCGAGGGCAGCCCCACCCACACAGGGTGAATGCCAGGTGTGACTTGAGGCCAGCTGCCTTTGTCAGCTGGAGACACTTGGACTTGGCAGACAGCCGGAACCAGAGAGGTTGGCAGGGCCTCAGTAAGGGCCACAGTCTTGGGGGAAGGCTGGGCTCACCAGGCCCCTCTCTCTCCTCCCCCCACCTCCTTCTTCCGGATAGCTGGTGAGGCCGGACTGAAGAAGGAGTCCCCCGAGGACCCCCAGCAGGGGTGGACAGTTGGTGTGAGAGCCAGCCCACCCGGCATGTCCCCCGGCCCCAGCCCCCCTGAGACGCACCCATCAGCTGTCTGCTGGGTCACGCTTGGCCCCAAGCCATGATCTCTGAGGTAAGAAGTGCTTCCCGTTTGTGCGTCCGGAGGCAGGACAGTGGTGAGTTGAAACTACTGGAATGTTCCCGTGTGTTCCTTCAGATTTCACTTCCCAGTGGGAAGCAAGCAGGGCAAGGATGGCGAGGCAGTGCCCCCTGCTCACTGCCACAGACACCCTGTCCCCAGGCCTTTGACATAACCCTGGGCTCCCCTCAGCCTCGGGGACTTCAGCATTTTCCACCCCAGCCACCGGGGTCCTAGGGGATGGATGGCTTGAGGGAGACAAACCACCAGCCCCAACAAACACCTGCCCAAGGCTGGAGTTGAGGGGCTCCAGGGCTCCCATGCTTTTGAGGGGATTGTGGAACTCCGGGAATAAAGGGCAGGGCTGCTCAGTGACATGCCTTAGGCTATACCAGTCAGCCTGGCTGTGAGGCTTCTCTGTCACTGGGAGACTTGTGTGCCTGTCAAGGTTGCCAAGTCCCCTCCCCTCTGAACACTACCACCACCGCTGGAAGGAGCTGCAGAGAACCTATGGCGCCTGACTCTTGGCAGCCTGGGCTATGCCTATAAGGCATCTCTCAAGGTCCAACCCTTCAGGAGCTCCCTCACTGGATAGCATTTGTGGGCCTCTACTGGCTGCCCAGTCCTGGGCCAAGCCAGGAGGCACCGAGGTATACGACCCTAGGTGTGGGGGGCAGGAAAACGATCACACAGGGTGACAACAGTTTGTCTTGGGGATGCACAGGGAGTTAGGAGAGTGCCCAAGAGGGGCACAGAGCACAGCCTGGGGGCCCTGGGGCTCCCTGGAGGAGCTCATGACTTGGTAATTCCTAAAGGCTAGGGGCCCCTGGCCAGACAGTGGCAGTCGGGGGAGGGGGGGAAGGGAAGGCACGTGCTTCAGGCATGCGCGCAGGCCTGGAGTGGGGAGAAAACAGGGCTGTGTGAGGAGCTAAATGGTGGTCATGCAGTCAGAGTGTGGGAAGAAAGGGAGGGTGAAGAGGAGATGCAGGAGGGAAGGCAGCAGGAGCTCGTCATGTGGGGCCCTGCAAGCTGGGTGGAGTACCACTTCCTTTCCACCCTCCCGCTGCCTGGAATACGAACGTGAAGCCTGGCACTGCAGCCACCATCTTGGATTGTTAGGATGAGGGCCACAGCTGGGGAGGGTGAGGAGATGCAGGAGGGAGCCTGGACCCCTAAGGATTGAGGCCAAGGGCGACCGGGAGCCACAGACAGGTTTTGTACAGAGGCAGGAGACAACCAGGAAAGAGAGGAAAAGTATGTGAGAAGGGATGGGAATCCAGATGGAAGCTGAGGGCCAGAGCGGCGCTGGGGAGGACGTGGTGTGGCCTGAGGGAAGATAAGTGGAGAGGAGAGGAAGCTGCTGAGATTTCTTTGGATGGTAGATGGACTTGCTGGGGCTTGGAGACAATGTCGGGCCCGGCTGGCGCCCGACTCACCTGCACACTGAGTTGGCCGATCTCTACCTCCAGCTGCTGCACCTTGGCCTCCCGCTCTGCCACCATGGCCTGTAGCTGGGTGATGAGGCTGCTGCTCTGCTGAACCTCACTGTTGACCCGCTGGTCCAGGTGGCGCTGCGATGCCCGGGTCTTCTCCTCCTGCAGGCTCAGGTTACCCAGAATCTCCTGGAGCTGCTTCAGCTGGTCCTGCGGGGCCAGGCAGGAGGGCAGACGACAGACAAGGTCAGCCATGACCCCTGGGCAAGGCAGGACAGGGAAGACCGCCTTCTGTCACCCACTCCCTGCTGCGGCAGGAACCTAACAGTGGGACGCCACCTGTTCCTTTGAGAAGCAGGAGGACTTTCCTTGCCTGCCCTTGGGGGACTCATCAGGCAGGTGGGGACCATGCCCTTGTCCTGTCCTCAACTTCCTTCTCTGAGATGGGGTCGAGAAGGACATCGAAGTTACTCTCAGGACGACAGAAAGCACCTCAGCCAGTGGGGGAGATATTTGGGGAAGAAACCCTATCCCTCTGCTGGGAGATGGCCTTGAAGGCAGTACCTGGACCCCTGGCCAGGGATCCCTCAGCACCTGACTGAGGCCCCCCATCTCCTGCAGATGCCCCCAGGACACTAGCAGGCTGGAGGCTTCACTTGACAGTCAACAGGAAGGACAGGTCAGTGACTGGGAACACGGAGGGAACAGAGGCCCAGAGAGCCCAAGGGCACAGTGCTGGTGGATGGCCTGGCTGGGGCTCGTCTGTAGCCTTCATCCTGCCGTCTGCAGTAACACGGAATGATGGCACACAGTGACCGCCAAGGACATGCAACTCCACAGCTTATTTAAAAACTGGGAGCTGAGGCTCAGAGAGGGGGTGCCACTGGCCTAGTGTTCCCCAGGGAGGTATCCCCAGAGGTGTACTCCGCCTACCACCCCAGGGCCCCCAGCCAAGCCAGGCATGGCCACCCCGGCCTGGGGCAAAATTTGGGATTCAGAGACCCAAACCCTGGGGCAGCATAGATCCCAGAGAGAAAAGGCCAGGCTAGGGGTCAGGAGAGCAGGGGGCCTTCTGGTCAGAGCAACCTGGTTTGAACTCAGTTGTACAATCTTGGACGGCTTAGTCAACTAATTGGAGTCTTAGTTTCCCCAGGTGTGAAAGGGGATTAGAACAGACGACCCTAGGGGTTGTCTTGGTGACGAACCTTTATGAACCACATGTACCCCAAGTACCCAGAAGGGACTGTGTGCTGTCACACGGACAAGAGTTTGTTCTGGACTTTCAGGTGTCCCTTCCGTTCCTTGATGGAATGACCCAGGGTGTACTCCCGTCTCCTCCCCCCACACCCACTTCTTCCCTTCTGGGGTCCACAGGTCCAGTGGCTGTGCCAGGCTCTCACACGTTACAGCCGGCACCAACACCACACAACGCGATGTGTACGCGTGCTTGGGCAGCCTCGGAGATGCTCCTGTCCCTGGGGCGTGGCTTTGGGGCTGGCACTCAGGTGAGGCCATGGGCTTCTGAAGGATGCAGGGGGAGGCCTCTGGGGTCTATGAGGGCTCACTCTGCCTGGGGCCGGGTCACGGGCTTCTGGGCGGGTTGGGGGCCCCGTGTTGGAGGCACCGGGTGCTCTCATCAGGCCTGAGCGGCGGAGCCATACCAAGAGAGCGTCGATGAGCTCATCATCATGCCGGCCCTTCTCCACCAGGGTCCCCATCTGACTCCTGAGGGTCTTCACTTCGCTGGATAGCACCTTATTCCGGGACCTGACACCCTCCAACTTCTTCTTCAGTTCTTCAAGATCTTTCTGGAGAGCATCCCGCTCAGCCACAAGTTTCTGTAATTAGGAAGGACAGTCCTGGGCAGTGACGATGAAGGGATCCCAGGCTCCCTCTCACAGGTGAGGCCCAGGGACAGGAGGGGACTTCTGAAGCCTGGAGAGCAAGGCAGCAGAGCTGGGGCCCCAGCTCCCGGACCCCACCTCTCCGGGGTGCCAGGTGGGGCCTTGCCCTGTACGTGACAGATGTCACTCATAGATGACAGCACTCCTCCGTCAGCCCAAGAACACAGGCATCAAGGCAGCTGCCCTTGCTCTGTCAGGGTCAGACATGAGAGGAGCCCCACTTGCCAACTGTGGGCTAAGTCTAGGGTTCAAACAGAAGTGGCTCACCCCACCAAGAGACAGAATGAGAGGGAGGGGCCACCCTGCTGTGTCGCCTTACTTCCTCCGCGCGTGTCCAGCACGTCAGCCCAGACTGCGCCATGCTCTGGTCAGCTACTAACGGGCAACTCAAGTGCTGGGCATGCTTTCAGAGTCTCCCTTCCTCCCTCCTTCCCTTCTTCCTCCCTCCCTTCCTTCTCCCTTTCCTTCCCTTCCCTTCCTTCCTTCCTTCTCAAATAAGGCCTCAGCTGAGGGGCTATTGTGTGCTTTAAACTGTTACAGGTGCTAGGAAAACAGCAGAGAACAAAACAGTGTGTCCCCATGGATCTAACACCCTAGCTGGGGAGACAGATGTTAAATGTTTACCTGTTATCATTGCTTACCTGTTGCTCTGCTTATGGAAAACTGGGGAAGGGAATGGGGTGGGGAAGGACAATGGCACGGTCAGGGAAGTCCTCTCTGAAAGTTGACATCTGAGAAGAGACTAAAGGAGGTGACAGGATGAGCAAAGGCCCTGGGGTAGAACATGTGTGGCTAGAGCACAGTGAGAGAGGGGACAGGTCAGGGGCAAGGTCAGACAGGGCAGAGACTAGATTAGGTAAACCATCAGGAGCCAAGATTGAGACCCCGAGGAGGGTTTTGGGCAAGAGGTGATGTAATCTGCTTTGGTCTTGAGGGTTAATTATCATTGGAAAAGTGTCTTCAGATCCTTGTGGAAGTGAATTAGAGAAATGAAAAATAGTAGATGATGAATCCTAAAGACCACCGATCTTTGCCGTAGGCACCCTTTTTTACCTGCTGCTCTGCTGTCTACACACTCTAGGCTCTAGCAGTCACCTGGCAGAGGAAGGACACACAGGGAATAACTTCCTTCCACCCACGTTGTGGCTTACAATTGGTTCAATGATCGCAATATATTCTGTTCTGTGTGAATGTGTAACTCTAAGCTAGGGGCACCTCAAACCCAACATTTTCAAACCCAATATTTCAAATTTCCCATTTCCCTTGAGTTCCCTCCCTGTCTCCCCTACCCACCTGTTAGACTCACTGGAAGTCCTGCACAATCCTTCTGCTTCTCCCCTTTCTATCCCGTCACTGAGCCCTGTAAAGTCAGCCTTCAAATGTGGCAGGTGTCTGGCCTTTGGTTATAGTCCTACTGCCTTGGCTCAGGTCCTCGGTCATGTCTCAAGTGGATTATTGCCTCTGCCTTCCATGTGTCCTCTGACCTAGGTGCCCCTGCCCCACCTAACCATGTGACCTTTCCAGCATGCACAGCCGTCCATGTCCCTCCACAACTTAAAACACTTTGGTGGTTCTCCATTTCCTTAAAATAAGAGCCCAAACCTCTGGCTGGCATACAAGGTCAAGGAGGACCTGGCCTGGCCAGTCTCTCCAGGCCCACTGTTCCCTCCTGACACCTGATGATCTAGGATCCTGGGGGTATACTACAGGCCACAATGTGTACATGGTCACAATGTTCCTAACACAGGGTCTAGTCCTGGGTTGGCACTCACGAATGGAAGTCTCCTGATGGAAAGGTAAGGCCTCACTATTAGGAAGCCTACTACCTGCCAGCATCCCATCCCACTTTTTCCTCTACTTTCTTTGAGAAAGCCCTGCTCCCCACTTCTGAGAGGCTGACTCAGCTCCCAGACCTGGAGTAGGGATCTGAAGCCCGGCTGGTCAGAGCAGCCTGGACCCTCAGTGGCAATGACCAGCTCAGGGATGGGCTCATGGCCTAAGCTAGCCAGGGGACACTTCATTCTGGGACTGGGTTGGAACCACTGGGAAAGAGAAGCCTTTTGTTTGTGGGGGCCAGGCTGGAAGAGAGAGGCTGGGACTACCGGGCGTCCCCATAGGAGAGAGTGAAGCTGGTCCAGAAGAAGTGGCAGCAAGACCACATCCCCAGATCCCTGGATCCCTCTGTGCCTGAACCTAGGCCACCTCTATACCACTCATCTACACAAGCCAATCAATTCTGTTTGTCGCACAAGCCTGGTAGAGTGGGGCTCCTGCCACTCCTGGTATAGTCAGGGAGATGCGGCACCCAGCTTCCAGCAGTCTGGAGCTCTTCTCCCCCGAGCCCCACCTAACCCTGCCCCTGGGCCATCATCACTCTGGGCTCTGACCATCTCTGCTCCTTCTAAGGTGAGAATTTCAGGTTTAGCATCTCCAGAACACCCGAAGCTCAGGAAATGGGCTGATGACCCAGTCAGGCAGTTCCAGCTGGATTGACAGACAGGACATGAAGAAGAGGCACTGGGGGGACCCCCAAGCCCCAGGTATCTCCTGTCTCTAAGGAGTGGCTCAGAGCTCGTGACCACATGGGCCTCAGGGCCCTGCAGAGGTGGTCATGATCTCCTGGTCCCGTGGGCCCAACTGACCTCTTCCCTGGACCTGCATTACCTCCCAGCCCTCCTGTTTTTCCCTTTCCAGGCTGCGGATCCTCAGCAAGTTTTTCTCCTGTGCTGACAGCTTCCTTGGGTCTGGATAGGCAGGCAGCTCGTCCCGGGGTGTTCCTGCAGACTGGCTCCGGGTCTGTCCCAACTGCTTCTCCAGCTCGCGAACCTGAGGGGAGAAAACTCGTCATTGCACAGGGGGTCTGCCCTCACAGACTCAGGCACTCAGGGGCTGCCCTGAGGTGCTCGACAGGAAGCCCCACTAGACAGAGGACGCTGCTATTCAAGGTGGATGCAGGATCCCCGTGTGAGGGGCACTGAGGTGGGGGCGGGAGGTCTGAGGTGGCATCTTGAGCCAAGCAGGGGAGGACAGGAGGGAGGTTTAGCTTGAGAATGAGAAAAATCACCCCCTCGCTTAGGGGTTCTGTGAGACCAAGAAGCAGATGTGACTCCAGGAACCTGGGAGGAATAGGATGGAGGACCTCAGTACAAGGACGGACTCTCTGTCCCAAGCCCAGGTGCACTCCCTGGGAGATGTGGGGTCCTGGCCACTTGCAAGAGATGCTTCAGAGGGAGGGCGGGGTTTAAAAGCTGGGAGACCAGTTCAAAGCCTCACTAGCTGTGTGACTGTGCACAGCTTACTTAACCTCTCTGAATCTCGGGCCCCCTCATCTGTGAAATGGGTTCCCCCCACATAATGTTATAAGGATTCAGTATCCTGAACTTGTCTTGAGTCTGGGAACCCCCAAGATGCTTCTTGGGATGACAAATCTTGGGGCCCACTCCAGACCAACAAGTTAGAGCTCCAGGGGAAGGACGGGGAATCTGCATTTTAAACAAGGCCTATGGGCACTTTTTAGGGCTAGGTAATTTTAAGAAACCCCAAGATGGCCCGGGTGAAGCCCTCAGCAATGTCCAGCACTCACAGGCTCTCAGCAAGTGGCAAGTAGATATCACCCCACAGAACAATGGCTTTATTGCACTGGGGTAGAAGTGAATAACTCCTAGGGTTCTTCTAGTCCTGGTTCCCATGTTGATACAACATAAATGATGGAATACCTTGGGTAAATCTGTGCGGGGCCCAAATTCCCTAGGATCCCCAGTAAAGGGCAGGGGCATCGTTTTGAAAGCACCTATCAGCGCCCTCGTGTGGCACTGTGTGGTAATTCCATTTAAGCATTAGAGAACACAGTATGAAACTCTCAATCGTTTATTTACACAGCTTAACAAAAACAACTAACAACTAATGTGTCAGTGCTTATTATGGCCGGGCACTGTGCTGGGTACTTTACAGATGTTATTTCATTTAACCCACAACACACTCCATTTGCAGGTGAGGAGACTGAGGTGCAGAGGGTCGAAGTGACTTGTCTAACTAAGGTCACTGAAACTGTAGACCAGTGACTGAGGCCAGACTCAAACTGGGGTCTCTTGAACCCCAAGGCCACACATCGGTCATTTGTCACAGTGTTCTTCGTGTTGGCTTCAAGGATCCCACAGGAGGCCCCAAGGATCCAAGCGACCCAGGAACTGTGAACTTGAAGTCCCTGGGGATGAAGGCCATATGCTTGGCTAATAGGGGAAGTTACATTCCTACTCTTGGCTTCTTGGCTTGAAGGGAAAAGAAGAAGATAACCACATTCAACCTTTGTACAGTGTTCGCTCCGCGCCAGGCCCTGTGTTGGCCATTTTATGCACATTGACTCATTTAGTCCTCCCATAAACCCTGTGGGAGAGCCCCTATCATTATCCATGGTATAGGGAGAAGAAAACCGAGGCCCAGAGAGGTGAAGGAACTTGCCCAAGGTCGTACAGCTGCTGAGTTGAGAGCTGGGATTTGAGTCCAAGCAGTCTGGCTCCAGAGCGCTAGCTTTTAGCCTCTAAAGATGTTCCAAAATATTTAGAACATAAGGAGGGGGACAAGGCTAAGTCTTTACTGGGTAACTCAAACTTTCAAAAGTCTACAAGCATCTGGACAAAACTGGAAAAAGCCGGCAAGTACAACAGTCACGCGAATTTACATGAACTAGGGGAAAAAATATGCCTAGAGTAAAATAAATCAAAGGTTTTGGCATGTGTTAAGCGCCAGGGCCTGGCACGTGGTAAGTGTTATATAAATGCTTGTTCATCAAATAACAAATTAAAATCAGGCTGGTGGGGGGAGAATATTCAACAACAGCCCTGCAAGTATGCTCTGCTGGGCCTGAGGGCCTTTTTAGGCTTCTGTGTCTCTCACGTGGGGTGGCGTGACCTTTCTGGGGGTATTTCAAGCCCTCTGTTCAGGGCCTTCGGCAGAAGTTCACTCACCTTGCTTTGCAGCACAAGAATCTGTTGAGCCCGGCCCCTCCAGGTCCCCGGGGAGGACAGGAGCTGCTGGACATTCACATCTTCGCCGACCTCGCTGGTCAAAACCTGAAAAGGGCAGGGCCTTTGCTGAGGCCAGGAGAGAGGGCCCCCACCAGAGCCCTAAAAGTGGTGCATCCTCAGAAGCAGCACTGGGGGCGTGGGGCTCCCAGAGGGCCTGGCCTCCCATCTGCGCCCCTGCCTCCTGCTTCAAAGACCAGCTGATCATGCTCTCGGAGCAGCGGTCCCTGGGAAAGTAGCCATCCCCTTGTCCCCTGCATTTCTGGGTGATGCTTCCAGCAGGCAAGGAACTGCCAACAGTGCCCAGATGGGGTCCTCTGGTCTTGACATATTCTGGGATGAGTGAACCACAAAGTTGACCAAAATCTGCTTCCTCAATTTGTTCACCTGCCACTTAGAACTGAGATCCTTCTAAAGTATGCTACCACAGTGCCTTGTCCTCTGTGAAAAGCCTCTGACTAGCGGCCATGCCTGCGTGCAGCGAGGAGAACCCCTAAATGTCAACTGGGGATGTTTGATTCCAGAAAGTTTCAACATTGCGGCTGTTGGAGGGTGGGGCACAGGCCCTACTTCAAGGCTTTGAGGTGGAAACAAAACCCTCCAGTGGGTGCCCTGGGACCCTGAAGCCTGTCACGGGAACCAATCTAGCACCTCAAGTCTCTGGCGCTTGTTTCCACAATAGAACACTGTTTTGGAAATCTTGGCTAGTCTGAGTGGTTCCAGCAGGGAAGACAAATGCCAGAGAATTCACTATGTAAATAAAAATAAATAATGAACCAGCTGGGACTGTGTCCCAAGTCTGAGTATTTTCCTTTGAAAGGAGCCTTTAATACAGAAACAACCTATTCATTTCCTAATATTACAGAGAGCAGAGGGCGGGAGGCAAGTCTGGCTTATGGAAGTCCAAGGTGGCTTATGAAGGAGAGACCCAGGATCCACTAGGGCGCACATAGCTCAAGGGAAATCTACAGAACTCTCCCTGGGTAGAGGGCACGGTCCTCCTCTGTCTGGGCTGGGGAGGGCACCACAAGGGCCCCTCAGGCAGCCAGCAACCCCCCTCACCAATGGTGTGTAGGAAGGGCTGACAGAAGGAAGTTACTGGATCTGGAGCCTGGCCCAGAGCATGATACTCACAGGGCCCAGCACTTGGTGCTCCTGAATGGAACCCATTGTCCTGGCCATGCTCTTCCCAATCCCAGCCCCACAAGAACACCTGAGCCCTGGCTCTGGAATACCTTCTGAGCCATCCGGAGCTCCTGCTTCACGGACTGGATCTGGTTGCGGAGGTCACTCATCTTCAGGTTTGTGGCCGCCAGCCTGTCCTGCAAGGCCTTCACCTCTGGGGTCTCTGGCTAGTTGGGCAGGACAGACGAGAGAGTGGTCACTTATTGATGAAATCATCACAACAATCCTGGTTCCATTCACCCAGGGCTGTGCCAGGCACCGGGCTAGGGGCTCCAGGTGCTGCAAGTCATTGAATCGTCAGGAAGGTCTGGGAGGTGGGTTCGGTTGTCAGCCCCTTCCAGATGTGCATGCAAAGCAGAGGCTAGAGGAGGGGGGAGTCCTCTTGCCTGGGGTGGGGGTGGGGAACCTGGCTGGGACAGGTGGAGCAGGGACGTGTATCATGGCAGCCCACCTCTGGGGGTTGAGGCCTTTCCTCAGTCTTGCACAACCGGGGATGAGGGTGGTGGCCACCAGGGGGAGTCCTTGGAGGAGGCCTGCAAGCTCCACCCCTTCCAGACCCTTCCTAGGGGTGGGCTCTCTCTGCTATGCTCAGGACACTGGAACCACAGCAAAACCATCTCCACTCAGAATAAAGAGGAGACTAGTTCCATCACAGAAGGCAACCCCCAACGACCACCCTAACTTGGGGTCTCCTTCTCCTGAAACCATCAGCTTGGGCCTTGAGCTCCCCTTCCTAGCAAGGAGCTCCCACAGCAGAGATAAGGACCCAGTTTCATTGCCAAATGCTCTGTTTCTGTGGCTTGAAGAACTGCAGCAACCATGAAAACTCTGCCTGCTGGAACTCTTAGCCATGTCTTTTTTTTTTTTTTTTTAATTATGTTTGATTTAAACTACTTGGATGTAAATTTTCCTTAAATGTGCCACCCATGTCTCCGTCTTCATTAGAAGTTTCTGAGGCTCTCAGAAGGTTGGTATTAAAGGGATTCCACAGTTAGCCCATTGGAACCCCTTCCATAAGTGATAAAAATAAGGCCCAGAGAGGGGGAGTAACTTGCCCTGGGGCACACAGACAGTTGGGGATGACATGAGTCAGGTTAGAAGGAGCCTGGTCCTTCCCCTGCCCTAGCTGATTGTCTCACTTGAAGCTGTTTCTGGCACCCAGGCATCATGGGTGGGTGGAGCAGCCCATTAGGCAATGATGCCAAGACCACCTGCTCCTGCCCCGACAGACCAGGTAGGCTGAACTTCTGGGAAGCCAGGTAGGTGTTGCAGTGGCTTTCTAAGCTTTCCTCACTAGGCACACGCAGAATCTTCCCAGGGACCCTGGTGCAGAAGGCAGATCTGCAGAGATTGGGTCTGGGAAGTTCCATGGTCCCCAAAGGTTGTGGACAGCCCAGGTGAAAATCACCAGGAAAGGAAACGGGAACCAGACACAAAGTCCGAGAAGACTGACCTCATCTGGTTTCCTCATTTATGGAATGGATACAAGAATCCTTCTCTGTCCTGTTTCTTCACAGCACCATCACAAGGCTCAACAGCATACCCAGTGTGAACAGAGTATAAACTGGGAACTTACATAAAACACAAATGTATCTTTAAAAATAAGGTGTGTGCATGTGCGTGTCCTCCCCCCTCCACCCCCGCATCTGACTGCTGCTTGCCATTCTTGCTCCCTGCTGTTGGATGCCTGTCCCCCTGCCGCCTGCCTAATGGGCCTTTGGTACCACTAGGCCCGCTGGCCCTGACAGGCCATGGTGCAGGAGCTGTGTTTGTGAGCGTCCCATGTGATGACCGTGATCCTGCTCAAAGCACAGGGAGAGCACGCATTGCAGACAGATCTAGAACACAGGCCTGACTCCCCCCTCTGAGCCTGGTCGCATCATCTGTAAAACAGGGGTATATTAACCCCAGGGCCCAGGAGGCCTGTGAGTGCTGAGACAAGAGGCACATGAAGTATGCTGTCTAAAACAGATTCTGTCAGAGGGCAATGCCGGGGGGCCTGGCCTGGTCTGGGGTAGCTGGCAAAGGGGCTAACCAGTGTCCTAGGGAGGGCTGGGCCCACGTGCGTGGCAGCCTTCTCCCCTCTGCTCTGCCAAGCCCCGTCCTCCCCTCCTGGACAGCTGGGCCAACCCCACATCACTGCCATCTCAGAGCTGCCTCTGCCCAGAGTGAAATTCCACAGGCTTTGTGGGGGACCTGAGTGGGAGCCTAACCCTCCCCTTTCCTGGGCTATTTTCTGTGAGGGAGTAACTGCAATGCAGTGCGGGGGGGAACAGATGATGCCAGTGCTCTCGCAGCTCAGCCTCGGGGAGCCCTGCACCCACCACGCCATGTGGAGACAGGCCATTCAGCTCCACTCTAGAATGCGCTTTGGCCCCCACATAGACCTCTGAAGTGTGGTTCAGGCTTGGGCTACCCTGAATGAGGTAGTGAGGGTGCATGCTGCTTTGGTTCTCTCTCTGACCAGAAGGTGTCCTGGAAAACACAGGGTACGGCTGAACGGAGGCTTGCCGCCCGTTACCCCCTCTTCTGTCAGAAGCCTGCCAAGCTCCCCGCGGCCACTGAGCAAAGTTGAGATCTCCAGCTCTAGCTGCTGGTCGGTCAAGGCCGCCCTCCAGGGCTGCAGCAAAACACTGTCCAGCCAACACCCAGCTAGCAAACAGAATAGGGATACTTAGTGCTCCCTGGCCTCTCAGCCTTGGCCTGTAGGGCTCCTGTTGGAGGGCCCTGCCCCACCATCCCCCTTCTGCAGCAAGGCCCACCCCAGGACCCCCTCCTCCAGCCCACCTCCTGGCAGCCTCACGGGGAGGGTGTGCTCCCTCTGTGAACTCTGAGGCCCTGGGGCTCTTTCAGAGGCCCTGTCCCTGCCTCCCTTCGGTGTGGCTACTCATCTCCCCTCCTGGGCTCCCTTGTGGACAGAGGCCCTGTCTTGGATTCCCTGTGTCACAGGGCTCAGAAAAACCTATCACGCCCAAAAAGTGACTGAATGAGCATCCTCCCATCAATGGCGGCCTCATCAGGGACATGGCAACACTCAATGTTTTGGATAAACTGGGAGCCGCTTAGCAATGTCCCCTGGAACCAGGAAAAGCTCTACAGAACAGCCCCTGCTAAGGGCAGAGCCCCTCTATCACCTCCCCAGCCATGAGACAGAGTTACCCACGACTAGCCTTCACCCCCCTAGATTCCCCCCCATGGGAACTCTGGGGGCCTATCACTATAGACTGAAGGCTGAATTCTCCCCAAGAGAGGAGAGCGGTGGCTTGACCCTGAGTTGTAGGCAAAGGGAGGTGGAGCTAGAAAAGGAGCACTGAACATGGAGTCCTAAGGTTTGGCTCCTTGTATCCCCAAGAACACCACTGGGAGGCCTCCTGGGTTGTTCTAAAGACTCTGAGGTTCCTTATTATCTGGCATGGGCTCCACGCCCCTCCCTGGAGCCCACAGAGTCACACTGCCTTCCTTTCATGGGGCCGCAATTCCCATTGCCTGGGTTCCAGGCCCTACTCACTGGCTGAGTAGGACAGAATCTGGGGAACAAGCCACCATTCCCAACAATCACCCCAACTTTGTAGATTTAGAGCTCCAGAAAGGGAAGACTTCTCACAATATGAAATGTCCCCTCACCCCCAACAGGGCTCAATTGGGCAGTAATTCGCTCCCTGTCTTGGGGTAAGTAAGCGGCTGGATGTCTCCCCAGTGAGGATGCTACAAAGGATACAGCTGGGCTGAGAGTGGGAGGCCATTTGGACCAGGCCTTCCCTGCTGGTCTTGAAATCCTAGGTTTCCAGGGTCCTCGGGCCCTTCCTGTTCTCCCTCTCTGGGGACTGAATCAGTTAGACCTTCACTAGCCTCCACTGCGGACATTCTTGTCCTCAGGCCACAGACATGGTTACTGTTCCCTAATGGCCATGCTGACGATGCTTTTCACTGGTGGGCATTGGCTCAGTGGGGTGGACCCCGGACAGAGGCGCCTACACTTCCGCAGAGGACAGGAGGCCCAGGCCCATGGCTGCCTCACAGACTCCCCAGCACAGACGAGGATTCATACCAAGGCTCTGTCTCCCATCTGAGCTCTCGACGCCTTGGCTCCTGCGTCGGTGGCCGCTGTGGCTGGTAGTTTGGCCAGAGCCGCCTGCAGCTGCAAAGCAAACCTTGCACTTAATATTGGATTCTGTTTGGCAACTGTGAGGCCTGAGTGCGGTGCTCCATGTCACCGCTGGGTGTGTGGTTACTGGATCTCACTGGTTCACCTTTCAGCTCACTTTAGGACCATTCATGGAAGAACTCGCCCCTACAAACAGCTCTGCAATGGGAGAGGGTTTAATGGATCGTCTGGCCCACTCCCCAGTCACACATTAGGATTCACTAACAGCTTCACACTTAATACTGCAGCCGTGGTCCGTATCCTGGAGCTCTGTCCACAATCTGGGAGGCACAATGTAAAGGGATAATGGACTTCATGTGGTAGACAGGAAGACAGGGTCAGAGATGCTAAGAAACTGCCCCACTGGCTCAGGGCCTGGAGCCGAGCCCAGAGCTTCATACAGCTCCTTTAAAGCTTTCCCAGTTGTTCACCCAAAGACCAGACCACATCTGACAAGGCCGGGGGTGGCCTGCCCTCCCACCTCTCTGACCTCATCTTCCTCTACTCTTGGCCACCTGGGTTTCCTCTCAGACCTTTGTCCCCACTCAGGGCCTTGGTGCCTGCTGAGCCCTCTGCACGGGGGCTAGAGGGGGCATCCCACACCTTTGCCGGTGTGGCCCCTTCCCACCCTCCAGGGACCCACTGTGTGCATCCCCTCCTCTAAGGGGTCCTCGGTGCTGGGTCTGCCTCTGAGGAGGGCAAGGCCCATGCCTATTCTGCTCTCCCCACAGGGCCTGGCACAGAGCTTGAGGTGGTTCTCAGACCATCTGTTACAGAATAACGAAGTTCTAACTCAGTGGCAGCATTTAACAACTGAGGGGGACTGTGGAGGGTCACAGAATTGGTGTCGCAATGAGGCACCACTGTGTGCTGTGTGACTCAAGAAAGCCCCCTAATATAATATAGCTATATTATTATTAAGTTAATAAATATTAATATAAACCATATAAGGGAGCTACATAGGTTTTCTGTAGCACGTGGATTCCATCCCAGCTCCAAAGGTATCATGAACTACTTGGGCTGTGTCCTTGCAAGACTGGAGGGGGGTCTGTAACTAGCAGTGGGAGGAGAGGAGGCAGCAGAAAGAGGAAGATGGCAAAAGTGAGACCAGCTGCTGGAGTGCTTCCGGGTCTAACTTCACACTAGCAAGGATCCCTGTTAATTTAGGTACAAATGTTTACCTAGTGCTTGCTACCTGCCAGGCACAGGTTGAAACGTTTTACACTGTTACATCTCCTAATGGTCGGAAAAACCTTACAGTTAGTACTGTTAGTACTGTATGTGTTAGATGGAGGAAACTGAGGCATGGTGCGTTTATAACCTACTGGAAGTCACAAAGCAGGTTAGTGATGAAACTGAATTTCCCACCCAGGTGGTCAGGCTCCAGATCCGAGTCCTAACCACCCTGATGGCTGCCTCCCTGTGCCCTGTGTCCCCCCTTGCTTCTAGACACACTTTCCCCGCCTCTCAGGACATGACAAAGACTGAGGAACTCTTTGTAAACACCGGCCCACCAGCCCTTCAGAAGGACCCAAAGCATCTACATGTGGCTCCCTCCCTGGAGGAGTAGACCAGGGCCCTGGGAGTCCCCTCTGGAGGCAAGAAAATGACCAAGGCCCCTCACTTCCCGCTCCAGCTCCCGGACACGATTGCCCAGCTGCTTGACTCTGGTTTTTGCGCCCTCCGACTCTGCTGTCAGTACCCGGTTCTTTTTGGACAGCTCCACAATCTTGGTGGCAATCGCATCCCCGGCCACACCGGCTGTCCCTACAATAAAGTAAAACAGAGAGGTCAGTGAAACACACATGCCTACACATCAAACTCATGGCACACTACCAGTGGCTCCAGGGTTTTAAAAGCTAGAACACTCATGGAAGGGCAGAGCCTCAGGCAAGTGATCACGTACCTGGGAACCCTGAAACCCAACTCCAATGAGTAGAAATGCAGCTGCTCAGAAAAGTATACATTTTACTTCTATGGGATGTAAGTTTATTGCCCCAATTCTTCATGTCCTCCTCAATGACAGGGTTACATATCCACACCCTAGGCTCTATGACTCTGCCATGCCCTCCAGCCAATAGGGTGTACCCCCTCGACCCTTCTATGCCTGCCTGACTCTGGCTCAGCCAATGACTTGTTTGGCCAATGGGTTGTTAGCAGATAAGGCACAGGTAGAGGCTTGAACAGGACTTGAGCAGTTAATTCCCCCTCTTTTTGCTTGTACTGTGTCCACAAGAACACAGCCAGACCAGCTGACTGGGCCCAGGAAGAGGAAGAGACACGTGGAACAAAGCTGAACCGCCCTAGCCAGGCCTGGCCTAGATCTGCTGAGCCCCAATTAACCCCAGATGTTTGAGCTCAATCCATGCTTCTTGCTGAATGCTGCTGACATTAAATGCTGGTTTCCTGCACACAGTTTTGTGGTGACACCTTACCAGTACAAACGCATGCATCCATTTGTAAATATTTTTGGGGTTTCATCAAGTATTGGGCACTCTCTGTACTAGGGATTTAATGGTGAATAAAAAAGACTTATGGAGTTTACATTCTAGCTGGGAAGAAAGATAATAAAAAACAAATAAATATATATTCCGATGTCCAGGAGGACCATGGGCTATGAAATAAAGGGAAGCTGGGCAAGAGGGTGAGAGGGATGGGTGATGCTATTTTAGTTGGAGTGGTCAGGAAAGGCATGTCCGAGGAGATCCGTGTGCACAGAGACCTGGATGAATAATGACGTGAGGGGTCAAGCCATAAAGAAGAGTGTTCTCAACTAGGAAAAGTATTCTAAGTAGAGGACACAGCAAATGCAAAGGTCCAGAGGCAGGAATATGTTTGGAGTATCTGAGGACCATTAGGCAGTGCAGAGTAGCTGGAACACAGTGGGCAAGGGCAGGAGGCTGGGGAAGAGGTAGCTGGAAGGATGAGAATGTGGGAAGTTGAAAGATGTGGTGTTGTGCCGATGGCAGGCAATGGGACCTTGCCCAGCTTGGCTACTGACTGACTGACTGGACAGCCTGAGAGCCCCCAGCCCAGCTGTGCAATGGCAGGTCTGGTCAGATGGTCTGCAAGTTCTCTGAACGCTTCTGACGCTCTAGCAATGGGTAACTGGCAGGGGCACCTTTCTAGGCCTGCTTTTTAATATGACTGTCACAAGCCTCAGAACAGCCTGAGAGTGACAACTGGTGGAAGGTAAACAAGCATGCTGGATGGCTTTCAAGGCGACTCAGCCCAGGCTTGCTGCTGATGGCCTGGGCCCGGCACCGAGTAGGGCAACTAGGAGTGGCTGCCCTTGGCCATCTTCCATCTGCTGAAGAGGCTGGGGACGCTTCAAGAGAAAGGGCTCGGAACATGGGGATGGCAGCCAGACCTAGAAGTACACGTGGCCCACCAGCGAGTTTTCTGGGTTATGTTTTCCTTCCAGGACTCAAAAATCCCGGAACTAGAGGTCATGAAGAGGTCCAAGAGAGGCCCTCTCTAGTCTTTTTTTTTTTTTTTAAGATTTTTACTTATTTCAGAGAGAAAGAGAGAGAGTGTACAAGCTGGGGAGACAGCCAGAGGGAGAGGGAAAAGCAGACTCCCTGCTGAGCAGGGAGCCGGATGGGGGACTTGATGCCAGGACCCTGAGATCAGGACCCGGGCCAAAGACAGATGCTAAACTGACTGAGCCACCCAGGTGTTCCTACTAGGCCCTTTCTAGTCTAAAGGGAAGGAAGGGGGACTCAGAGAAAATAAGAAAAAAAAAATTTTTTTTTTCGGCTTTCCTAAACCCCACTCTTGAAGCTTCAACCGCATGGTAAGGGGGCAGCGATGAGTGGACAAGCACAAAAATGCTAAATATATGGGTAAATATAATAGGCTATTTGTGTCTCCTTAGGCTTTTTATGTGTAATGGTTGAGAGCAAATATAACACTGTTGGGATTTTCAATATATAGAGATACAATATGTGTAAAGCTGCATTCTACAGGGGAGGGCAAAGGGATCGATAGGGTGGTCATTTCTTCATTCTGCTTGAAGCAGCAAAATACTAATTCTAAGTAGACTGTGAAAAGGTACATATCTTGTGCTCACCTGAGCAATCACTAAAAACTCATACAAAGAAATAGAGTTTTTAAAAAAACAGAATTAAAGCAATCACCAAAGATCCAGCTAAAAGAAAACCAGTCTGTAAGCTGTCAGCAGCCCATTCCTTGTGGCCTGGTCTAAAAACATGCGCCAGGCCCATCAGACTTTTCTCTTCCAGACTTGAGGTTGGAAATCAGAAATGGGAACTGCACAGCAAGGACTGGATTCAAGCGGTCTTGAGGAAGTGTTAGGGCTGGGAATCAGAGGAGGCCATGAGCAAGCAGGCAGAGTCGACAAAGAGAGAGCATGGGATAGGCTGGGCAAGAGGGAGGGGCCCCCAGATCCCCAGTCTCCCAGGGTGAGGAAGCATCTTGTGCTTCCCCCTACAGCTTATGGGCTTCTCTAGAGCCCTGTCCAAGGGCAAGTTGCCCCTTCACATCTGAGCTCGAGCCAGGTTGGGTGTGTTTCTATGTCTCACAACTCCATCTCTCAGTGTGGTTTTGTTTTAGACAGAAGAGTTCCAAAGAATGGAGGGAGACGCAATGGGCTACCCAGGGCCTTTAGGATACCAAATTCCCTTTGCTTTTTCATTCAGTACTGGTGCTTTGTATGCACCCACACTTAAAGAGACTGGCTCTTGAAGGCAGGGAGGGACTCCCTGGCAGATGGCAGTGGAGGCCCATTGTTATCTGTGATTGGTTACACCAACTTTCTGGTTTGGTCAGCTACCTGGGAATTGCTCAATGGGTATAGATGGAATAGAGGACAGTCAGGGCCAAAGTCCCCACCAGATCTAGCTTATAACCACAGAGCCAATGTCCAGCCCACACCCACAGAGCTAAGGTCAACTCCAGGACCACAGGCCAGCGTCCCTACCAACAGAGCCAAAGTCCAGCCCCACCTGAAGGCAAGCCCCACTCTAGACCCTCCAGGGTTCTAGGAAATCCCCTCAGAACAGCTACCTTCCCTGTCCCATCCACTTTTCTGTGGCAGCACATGCTGTGGGGAAAATGCCTACTTTCACTGGGGTTTTTTCACAACCAAATGCAATGTCTGAGCCAAACACAATGCTTTGGTGATTGCTTAAGTCTCCACCAATTCCAGGGGCACCTGGGTGGCTCAGAATGGATCCCACTAGCCCACTGACATGCCGTGAGCACCTATGGAGAGCACCTATTGTGCGTCCTAGATGGGCCATTAGCACTGCCAGGAAAGCCTGCTGACTGTCCCCGCTGTTCTCGCACTCCCATTTCCTGGCACACTGGCCTCTGTGGCCTGCTCTTTTCCTCCACTCGCTGCTTCATTTCCCGCCCTCATCTGGACAAGCCTGACCGAAGCTGGCCCTCGGCACTGTCTCTCGAGCACCTGCCCTCTGCAACCTGCTGTTTGCCCTGTTCAGGGGTGCTCCACAGTGGCGGTGGCGGCTGAGCCTACTACGGGGACTTCTCGGCCAGGGCGGGGGGCAGGGGGTGCGGATTTTCACAGCCATGCTATGGCTACCTGTGAAGGCAAATCTGTCCTCTTCTATTGTCTTTTTGAGATGTTTGATTTCAAAGTCCCTTTCCTTCAGCAGCTTGTACAATCGCCCATTTTCATCCACCGTCTCCCTGAGCTGCTCTCGAAGGTGTGCAACCTCATCTTCAAGCATCCTACAAGGGAAAGGCAGAATTACAGGGAGCAATGGGCGGGAGTCAGGCTTCTGCCGCGCAGGTGTGCTGTACCCGGCCAGACACTAGGTGGCGGTAAGAACGGGCCTGTACGATGCGGGCCTGCGTGGCTCAGTGGAGTTAAACCTCTGCCTTCTGCTCAGGGTTCTGGGACTGAGCCCTGCATTGGGCTCTCTGCTCAGCTGGGAGCCTGCTTCTCCCTCTCTCTCTGCCCCTGCTTGTGTTCCCTCTCTCGCTGTGTCTCTCTCTGTCACATAAATAAATAAAATCTTTTAATAAAGTAAAATAAAATAAAACAAAACAAAATAAAATAAAATAAATTAGGCTCCACATCCAGCATGAAGCCCAACGCAGGGCTTGAACTCATGACCTCATGACCCCTAAAACAAGACCTGAGCTGAAATCAAAAGTTGGATGTTTAACTGACTGTGCTGCCCAGAGGCCCCTGGTATTATCATCAGTGTTGTTATTCTACCAATGGCACAAGTCTCCACCAATTCCAGCTTCTCCGATTTGGGGAAAGATCATTGGGAAGTAGGCCTGGAGTTAACTTAGAGCTAATAGCCATAGGAACTTTTTCAATTAATGAACAACCTGTATGTTTTTCCCAATTTGCATTTTTTAGCATAATATTTTGAAAATTGAGAAATCATAAAAAGGAGAATCTCAAAACGGAGAAGAGAGATGCTGGGCCAAACCAGAAGCAAAGAGACAACTCAACAACTACTATGGTTTCTTTTTCTTCTTTTCTTTCTTTTCTTTTTTTTTTTTTTTTTTACTTGCAGAGAATCTTGTATCAACATAGCCTTCTGTTTCTAATAGCAAGAATAAATCATCTGTGATATTGCTGAATTTAAAGCAAAATGAGAAGATTCTGGACTCCTTTCAACCTTTTCACTGCAAAGAACCAAGGAATGAATCAAGAGCTTTTTTATGCAGGTATGTTTATGGATTGTTATGTGTCAGGAGAGGGAAATTGGCATAGGAGAATGATCCCAGATGAGAGTTTGGAGCAATGATCTTTTATGAACCATGACAGTTAGCCAACCAGCTCCTCAGAAACCCAAACACGATTTTCATGAAAGAGAGACTGAATAAGAAAATTCAAGTGAATAAACTACACCCTGATGAGCTTCCAGTTTTCCATTTGACTTAAAATGATTTTTTTTAAAGATTTTATTTATTTATTTGTCAGAGAGAGAGAGAGAGTGAGCACAGGCAGATAGAGTGGCAGGCAGAGGCAGAGGGAGAAGCAGGCTCCCTGCTGAGCAAGGAGCCCGATGTGGGACTCGATCCCTGGACTCTGGGATCATGACCTGAGCCGAAGGCAGCCGCTTAACCAACTGAGCCACCCAGGCGTCCCTTAAAATGATTTTAAAATACAGTTCATAACAAATTATATCCACAGGGGCACAGATCTATCAGACATCTGTGGCTCAACTTAGAAACATATATCTAATCAACCTGATCAATCCAGTAGTCTGTTACCAGTTCACCCCCTCTCTTCCTCTCCCTCCAGTGCTCCTGGGAGAGTTCAAACTTGCATTTACCTCTGCTCAAAGCTGTTTTTCGAGTTTTGCTCCCCAGCTTGGAGAAGGCCGAGGCCATCGGAGATCTCGAAGGACTCTTTTTGGTCATCGACTTTGATTTCGAGTCTCAATTCCTTTTCCTTCTGTTTCTCCATCTGCTTCTGTAACCTTTTGTGCTGCATCTCCTGCATGGCCTTGAACTGGAGGCGTAAGGTGTCCTGCGTGCCTTCGTCTGCTGCCATCTAGCCCTAGGAGTAGGAAAAGCAGCAAACCCCACCAAGTACACATTTCATAAGAGTACTCAGCACACAGCTCTATCTACAGTCTCCAAGTCTGGAGGACCCTGCTCAGCCTTGAGTGTGTCCATATAGAAACTCAGAAGACCCACCCTCAACCTCAAATCCCCTGAAAGCCAAAGCTGAATATGCCACCAGACCAGGAATGGCGTCAGAATATGCCCCAGTCCTCAAACTCAACACTGTTCTCCTTCCTGTCTCTGAAAACGGTGGCTCTCAGCTCTGGCTGGAGTTTCAGCTCTCCTAGGAGCCCCTAAAATATAGCAAAGTTTGGGCACAACATTCTTGGACCAGTTAAATTCCAGTTTCTAGGAGTGAGGTCCAGACATCATTACTTTTTAAATTTTAAGTATAATTTACACATGGTAAAGTGCATAAATCTGATTCGACGTTCAATGAGTCTTAACCTAAATATACATCCTTACGGTGGCCACCCAGATCAGGGTATCGGGTACTTCCTGTCCCCCAGCAGGCTATCTTGTGCCCTCTCCAGGCAGGAGTGCCCCCTCCCCCAGGTAACCACTATTCTGACCTCTGCCATTAAAGATGGGTTTTCTTTTCAATCAGCTCTATTGAAGTATAATTCATTGATACTAAAATATTCCATTTTAGGTGAGTCGTGACAAATCCATTATACTTGTGTCATTGCATATGTGTCATTGGCTCATCCCTATTTATGGTTGCGTAGTACCCCACTGTGTAGCTATATCACAGTTCGTTCACACACTCACCTGTTATTGGTCACCAAACTGTTTCCATTGTCAGCTAATATGAATAAAGCTGCTATGAAGATTCATATATAAGAAAGTCTTTGTGTGAACATACCTTTTTTATTTCCTTTGGGTAAATACATCGAAGTAGAAATGTCAGATTATATGGTAAAGTTATGTTAGCTTTATAAGAAACTGCTCAATTGTTTGCTAGAGTGACTGTAACATTTTTCATTCCCAACCAGCAGTGTATGAGAGTTCCCGTTGCTCCACAGCCTTGTCAGCATTTAGTATGGCCGGTCTCAATTTTAGTCTTTCTAGTAGGTATGTAGTAATATCTCAGTGTGCCTTCAAATTACATTTCCATGATGTCAAATTATATCAAGCATCTTCTCATGGGCTTACTGGCCATTTGCGTATCTTCTTTTGGGATGTGTCTATATATATATAAATTTTTTTTTGGCCCAGTTTTAAATAGCATGGTCTATTTATTATTGAGTGGTCAGAGTTCCTTATACATTCTGGGTAGTTTTGTCACTTTTGAATTTCAGATAAACAGAATAATAGAGCACTGACACTGGAATTTTTAAATGGTCCACACCTGATTTTAAAGTGTAGACAAGTGTGAAGCACCTCTGCCTTAAGCCAAACCTAAGTCACACCATTTACCCACCATACAATTACTCATAAATCTTAAGGGTTCTCCATAAATATATTCACATCTGCCCCCATATTTCTAGCTCCACTGATACCACTCTCACTGTCATGCTCACAGCCACCTCAGGGCCTTTGCACTTGTGGTTCTTTCTCCCTGGAATGTTCTCCCACCCCCCCACCCTCAGCCAACAACTACTTGACTCACTTCTCTCAAATGTTACCTTATCAGAGAGGCCTCTGTACTCCACTCTTGTAGAAATCTTTCTTACTCTCACTTCCCATACTCCTTACCCTTTGGTATCTTCCTCCACAGCACTTAGCTTCCCTTGACATGCTGTATGTTTGTTGGTTGTTGGGCTGTCTGCCAGCCCAACAATGGCAGACACTGTGTGATGTTCACTGTTGGGCCCTCAGTGTCTAGAATGGGGCTTGGTGTGTAGCAGGCATGAAGTGAGTATTTGGTGAACTAATGATGGATGGTTCTGTTCCCAGGACGGCTCAGGGGGTCCCTCCTGCCCTGGCTGTCCTCTCCCTCTTCCCACCTCACTTAGAGTCTAGCCTGCATTCGCCAAGGGACTGCTTTCTTTATTTTTTTTTTAAGATTTTATTTATTTATTTGACAGAGAGAGATCACAAGTAGGCAGAGAGGCAGGCAGAGAGAGAGGAAGGGAAGCAGGCTCCCTGCTGAGCAGAGCGCCTGACGCAGGGCTCCATCCCAGGACCCCAGGATAATGACCTGAGCCGAAGGCAGAGGCATTAACCCACTGAGCCACCCAGGCGCCCTGGGACTGCTTTCTTTAAAGCACAGCTCTGAGCCTGACATACCCAGCACCAAAGAGCCTCATTAGATGCCCATTAGCTGCAAAACCAAGTCCAATGGCATTAAAGGCTTTGGGGGCTTAAGCCTCTGTCTCTCCTTCCAGCCTATAGTCCTCTCTAGTGTCCTCTTCCTCCTCTGTCTCTACATCTCTCCCTCCCCTGACTTAAACCTTGCTGGTTCCCCCAGGCCCAGCATAAATAGCACTTCCTGACCCTCCAGGAAGAATATGTTCCCAGCATCTACACCTCTCCACTGGGCTTATCTCCACCCTGTCCATAGAGGTGGTCCCAGAGCCTATACGAAAGGCTTCTTAAACCTGTCTCAGTATCGAATCTCTAGGGATATGATCTATAAGTAGTGATGTCCAGGCCCCAGCCCTGCAGGTTCCATTGAATGAGTCTGGATTGGAGACTAGTCATGGGGCTGTGTTAGCACGGCCCAGGTGGCTGGGATGTGCTGAGGACTGGGCCTGCAGTCTGACCTTGAGCCTGTTGCAGTAAAAGAGGCACTGGTGTCACCTTGGAATTCCTTACCAGGTAGCTTCGCCCATAAAAGGAACTGTGCATTAAAGAATTAACTCATCATTCTGGGTTGTCCACACCCAGCCGATTCCAAAGAAAGGTTTGACCCTTGACCTGCTCCTAGAAGCTAACCTCTAAGTCTTTGGTATATTCTTCCTGGCAACAATGCCCTTCTTGATCTGGGTGACTTGGGCCACTGCAGATGGTCTGTGCTAGCTAACAATGTGATTTTTATGATGGGGCCCTTAGGCCACGCCATGTATCAGCTTGACCTCTACAGGGGTGGGAAATTCAATGACTAAGGTCAGCCATGCAGGCAGTCAGCCATGCCTATGTGACTGACCCACAGTAAGAACCTGGGACCCCAAGGCTTGGGTGAGCTGTTCTGGCTGGCAACGCTCCATGCGTGTTGTTGGGAGAGGCAAGCACTGTTCCTGAGACTCCACTGGGAGAGGAAAACTGGAACCTTGTGTCTCATGTCTCCTGGACTCTGCCCAATGTGCCTTTCTCCTTTGCTGATTCTAATCTGGACCTTTTTGTCATAATTAACTGTATAACAGCTTTTCTGAGTTCTGAGAATGCTTCTATCAAATCGTGGAAACTGAGGCTAGTCTTGGGGACCCTCAAACTACAGGAACCCCTGGACACCTCTGGTGAATGTGTGACAGCCCTAGATAAGTCTCCACTCACACTTTATTAAATAAGCAGACGAACAAACAAAAGCGTTTTTATTGGGGGTCAATCACATAGGCATGGCTGATTGCCTGTGTGGTTGACCTTAGTCATTCCATTTCCCAACCCATCTTTTGGGACACCCAGAGATATAATGTAACTTAACAACTGGACTCTATGTTACAAACAGGCAAATCATATTTTTTCTGTAAAGGGCCAGACAGTAAACATTTTAGGCTTTGTGGGCCACATGGTTTCTGTTGTAAGTACTGTGCTCTGCCATTGTAGCAGAAAGTAGCACTAGATAAGCCAGAAATGAGTGGGTGTGGCTGCGTTCAGGTAAAACTTTATTGCAAAAACAGGCAGTGGACTGGATTGGGACTGTGGGACCTTAGCTTGCCAACCCAATTTAGGGGAATTTCACCTGAAAAAGTGTTCAGAGATTGAAGAAAACCCTACTGAGCCTATTATTTGAAAAATATAACCCAAGAGTTTAAAAATAAGTTTATCCTGTGATTCCCTATTTCCATAGATTGTAAGAGGGGACAATCATATACTTCATTTTCCAAATTGGGTCATCTTGGAGAGTGAAAGGGAGAGCTATTAATAATCATTTTGGGTCAAGAGCAACTTGGAGGCTGTGCCTAGCATATAAAGCAGCAGTTCCCACCCCTGCTGAACACTGGAACCACTTGGGAAGCTGTAAGGATCCTGGTGCCTGGGTCCCACACCCAGGGTTTCTGAAGTCACAGGTCAGGGTGCAGCCTGGGTGTCAGACATGCTGGTCTGGGCTACTGTACCAGTTGCCTGGCCCAAGCTGAGACGGCACCAAGGGTTCAGAGTGAACTTGGCTCTGTGTGAGTCCAGAGTGTTTCTAGACCTCTTTGGATCTTAACCCCTCTTCAAGAAGCATGAGATGACAGGGAGACCACAGATGTGCTAGGAGGGGCGAATGCAAAGCGGGGGTGGGGTGTGTGTGGGTGTTTGTGTGAAGATACTTTGTTAGCTATTCATTGGCAGGAACAAAATATTTTTCCCCCTTCCTGGTGATTTCTCTTGGGGACTCCCTTCCTCCCCCCACCTTGCCCCACACCTAGATGCTTCCTGTACCTCACAGTGATGCCTGTGACCTATCAGCAGAAAGCCTCCCATGGCTGCTGGTCCAGCAGTGCCTCAGCCCCATGACATGGCTGGGGAAACCTCCACAGCCACTCCTTCACCTCACAAGGTCACCTCTTCTGCACCTTATCTCCAGCCTGCTCCTCCTGGTGCCTCCCCATCTCTCTGGCTGCCTGCTTCCCACCTTAGCTCTGGGTCTTGTCTCGGTACCTCTAATCTATACCACATATGGCCATTTAGGGCCTTTCTAAAACCAGATCAACATGGCTCCTAGCTCTCCAAGACCCTGCCAGGACTCATGGAGGGTACTCTGGCTGGCCCGAGGGTGCCATCCATCCCACATTTTTATTTAACTTTTATTTAACTGAATTTGTTGCCAACATTCAAAGATCTTCAGATTTCAATTAAAGCCAGATTTCCAGCTTCTTTTTAAAAAGCTTACAGGTCTGGCCATTCTGGGTCCATAGCCCAGCATGAATAGCAGCGGCTGGGCAGAAGGAGTGCCCTCTGGGCAGGCTATGCTCTTCCCACTTAACACCATCCAGACCACCCTAAGATGCTGCAGCTGGCACATCAGCCGCCTGGTGTCACTGCTCGGAAATGCTGTTCTTTCTCTTACACCTGCTGGATTCAACCACTTTCACTTCCCATCAGCCCCAGCAGATGTCTGTGTTTGTGACTCCTCCTAATGCTCAAGCCTAGAGGCATCGCAGAGCCTTGCTTCAGCCTCTCTACCTTCCTGGGATGCCTTCCTCCCCAGGCTTTTCCCCCTTTGACTCTTTAGCCTTTAGGATTCTGCTGGGGGCATACTGTGGACTCCTAGAATCCTCTGAGTGTCCCTTAATCACAAAACTTACTTCAATGTATTATAATTATCTATGATTTTGTTTCTATTCCTTCCTTTTACTAAGAGGACTCCTAAGGGCAGTGGTCTTATTTTTTTAATTCTCAGCATCTTGCCCAGAATGGGCTTTCGGTTATTTATAGAATTGTCATTGAAAGAATGTAGCAGGTGCTCAAGGATGAACAGGAAAAAATGAATGCATGAGACAGAGAATAAACAAACGTGGTTGCCAGAGAGGAGGGGGTGGGAGATGGGCCAAATGGGTGAAGGGGAGTGGGAGGTACAGACTTTCAGTTATGGAATGAGTAAGTCACGGAATGAAAGGTGAAGCACAGGGAATATAGTCGATGATACTGTAATAGCATCGTATGGTGACAGATGGTGGCCACGTTTATTGTGGTGAGCACAGCACAACATATAGACTTGTCCAATCACTGTCATACACCTGAAACTAATGTAACATTGGGGGCAACTATGAGTTTTTAACAAAAACTTAAAAATGAGTGGCTGAGTGAATATATGAACAAGGAGTAACTAGTAAAGCCTTTTCTTCTGTTCCTGATGTGCACTTGAAGTCACTGGGGAACAGGTACTTCCTAGATGCATACTGTTACCTGGGCAAATTAATCTCTGTGCTTCAGTTTTCCCATCTGTAAAATGGGGGGATAGTCGTTATATACTTCACAGGGTGGCTGTTCACTCACAGAGTAAAAGAGAGAATGCGTGGCAAGTGTTAATAGTGCCTGGCCCAGAAGCTCTCCTGATGATTTAGCTCTTTTTTTTTTTTTTTTTTTACAATTTAGCTCTTATTATCTTTTTCCTCCATGAAATGGGGTGTCCTCACTCCGGTCAAGCCTGTGGGAGACAGACAGCATCGCAGACAGACAGGGCCCTCTGGTCTACATCAGCCCCCAGGCTGCTGGCACCTGCTCTGTGCTCTGCTGGCAACCAGTGGAGATTTGGATTTCGTTGACCCGGGCTGTGGCCTGGGCCTCTGTGTGTTTTCACTTATTTTTTATTTTATTTGTGTGTTTGGTTTTTTTTACATCTATTTTTACAGTTTCCCATGTGAGTCTAACGATGAGGTAGGCCTGAGAATGAAGGGAGGTAAGCAGTCTGAGGGGCTGGGGAGACCTGCAGGAGAGAGCACCACCATCAGCCTGAAGCTGAGCACTAAAGAAACTGGCTTAGGGTGGGGAAAAGGGGGTGCTGGAGTTGGGGGATGGGGGTCAGAGGGCTGTCCTGTCAGAAGAGCATTTGCAGAGAGAATGTGATGAGTGTGGGGAACTGAGAAAGGCTCAGGAAGGCCAGAGGGCAGGGCAGAGGTTTGGGGAGGGACTTGAAAGAAGGCCTTATCTGGCCTAACTAAGGACCCTGAACTTCATCCGGAGAATGTTGGGGATGTTCAGAGGGTGCAGACAGGATCACACTTGCATTTTGTGAAGCTGGAGGCAAAGGGGCCTAGCTGGGAGGATGTTTCCAGAAAGGAACATGGTCCTGAAACAAGGCTATGGCCGTGGTGATGGAGAATGGGGAACAGGAATGGTGGCAAATAGAAGAGATGGGAAGCAAGGATGCAGCCTAGAAGGAGAGGGGAATCTAGTGGGTTTGGGTTTAAGTGGCTGGGGAGATGGTGGGTCTGGGCAAAAGAGTTTTCCAAGCTGCAGGCAAGCCTGGTGCCAGGCACTGCTAAATTTGAAACTCCCTTGGCTTTCCACATGGAGATGCTGCGTGGGTCTGTGGCTCAGAAGGGCAGCCTGAGCTGGAACCTCAGGAGCCCAAGATTGGGAGGTGGACAAAATCCAGTGGGGAGAAGGTGAGCAGGAGTCTGGGAAGGAGCTGAAAGAGAAGGAAGGGGACAATGGAGGAAGAAGAGATAGCCAGGAGCAGATAGAAGCAAGCAGATACTACTAGGTAGATATGGCGACAGATGGGTGAGTCTGAGCAAAAAAGAGGCAGGTGGGCTGATCAGGGCAGAGGCTGTGGGGGCAGGAGGCTGCAGTTAGGGGTCACTGAAGGGTGGATGCCAGGGACCTCCTGAGATGGGCCCCAGACCACATTCTTCCTCCTCTTCCTAAACAACTTAATTACAAATCAAGGTAGACCCTTGACCAAAGACAACACAGATCTCAGTAGGGGATGCTGATTCCCAGGAAGCAGAAAGTAAAACTTATACTTTATAAAAGCAAATAACAATAATGCTAAAGCTAGATTTTTCAAAACACCCTTTAGCCCCACCTGATTCCTGACTAGTTCATGACCATGTGGTTGGTATACATTAAGAACAGGAGCAAAGATATACCTGTGCTTTGTATTTTGGGGAGTCAAGATGAAAGAATGGAAGACTTCCTGTCACCTTCCATGTACTCTCAAGGTGGAAAATATTATGTTCATCTCGAATCTTGTCTCGTATAAGCCAGCATGGGTACGTAGCGGTGCTAAGTTGACATGCATGCCACAAATGAATAAAGGAAGCCCAGCAGCTGGTTTGGCCTTAGAGCAAATAGCACCGAAGACATTCAAATTGATTTCATTTGGTCCTGGAGAGTGTGGTTGAAAGATCACTTAGCAAATGTGTACTGGCATCGCACAGAGAGCTATAGATAGATCTCTTCATATGGAGCTTGTAGTTTGGAGGAAGAGACAGACATCGCTCCAATGATCCCATTAAAAAAAGCATAAAATGGTCACTGGGATGCTCTGAAGGAGAGACATAGGGTTGAGACTCTCCATCAGGGAGTCTGACATAGTCTAGAGAATCTAGGAGAGAAGTCCCGAGGAAGTGAGCGGAGACCTGAAGTATGAGTAAGAGCTAAGCAGAGGAAGAGCATTTGGGGCAGAGGGACAGCATGTGTGGAGGCCCTGTGGCAGAGTGAAAAAATGGCAGGGCCTCTAATGACCAGAGGCCTCTACTCCCCTTGCACGTCTAATTCATCAGCAAATTCTCTTGGTCTACATTCAGAATATACCCAGAACCCAAGCACTTGCCACCTCCTGATTCCTGCTATAGCCTCCTAATTTCTGTCCTTACATCTGCCCTTGCCCGCAACCCCATGGTCTCTTCTCAACACTGACGCTGTTAATACATAAGTCAGACCATGCCCACCTCAGCATAAAAATAGGGCTTCGTGTAATCTGGTTCCTCTGCCAACCCATCTTTCATTATCAAGGACACATCAAATTCACAGACTCTTCTGCTGGCTGTTCCTCTGATGGAATGTTCTTTCCAAGGTACTCGTTGTTATTGATTCTTTGGGATTTTCTACACAGACAATCAGGTCGTCTGGGAACAGGATCATTTTATTTCTTCCTTTCCAACCTGTAATGGTTACTTTTCCTCTCCCACTGCCAGACAGGTAGATAGGTATTTACTCAAAGGGCATGTTCTCAGGGAGCCTTCCTTGCCCACCCTACCTAGTTCTGTATTCCCTTCCCCTGCTTCCAGCCCTTGAACTCCCTCTTCCCTCCCATGTTTATTTTTCTCCATCATGTTTTTCAAAGTCTGATATACAGAACATTTTATCTGTTTATCATCTATGTTCTCTAACTAGTACATAAGCTACCTGACACAGCACATCTTCATTGCTGTCTTTCAGATCTGCAACAGAATTTAGCACACATTTAGGTGCTCAGTATTTCTGGAAAAATGACTAATTAGGCCTTTCTTAGTCCCACCATCTTTGGTAACCAGCTGTATCTGTGAACATGCTATTCATAAGTAATGATAACAAGTGCTTAGACAAGCATTATCTTTTAAAATCCATCTTAATAACATTGTGCCTTCTACATGTGGTGCTCTGGGGCATAACCAGGGTCTTGTTACTTGTTCTGGACTTAAGGAGTGGATGTGGAGGGGCAGAGAGTTTTAAAAGTTAAAGCTCAACAGAACTTCTGACATGTAAAGAGTTTAGAAGCTATCATTTCTATCCTCACAATAAGAAAAAATCTAAAAATCAACAACTGGAAATCAGTGGAGCTCAGAATCATTAGACAGTTGAGGTCATAGGGCAAATTGCTCCCAGAAAACTGGGAGAGTCAGGTGAATACAAAGAATTAGCTTACTAGGAGCAGAAGTCTACAGCTAGAGTCGATATCAGTAGACACACTAACCTGTAATTGAATAATTGTTGGGGGCTCGGTGTGAACTAGCTTGCAGTTTTAAAACTCCAAGGGGTCTAGTTATTTGGGGGCCCTCATACTTTTATGATTTTTAGCCCCAGGAACCCTACCAGATTCTCACTGTGAAAATCAGAGGAAAATCCAATCCTGCTTCTGGCAGTGGGAGAGAAAAAGACTGGAAAGAAAAAAATAAAACTTTCTTGTTCTCAGATGACATGACTGTTTATGTAGAAAATCCCAAAGAATCAACAAAAAGAACAAAAAAGAAATCCTGGAACTAAAAAGCAACTATAGGGGCACTTGTGTGGCTCAGTGGTTTAAGCCTCTGCCTTTGGCTCAGGTCATGATCTCTGGGTCCTGGGATTGAGCCCCACATCGAGCCCCACATCGGGCTCTCTGCACAACAGGGAGCCTACTTTCCCCCTCCCCCTCTGCCTGCTTCTCTGCCTACTTAGGATCTCTCTCTCTGCCAAATAAATAAATAAAATCTTAAAAAAAATAAAAATAAAAAGCAACTATAGCAAGGTTGAGGACACAAGTTTAGTAAACAACAGTCAATTGTTTTCCTATATGCCAGCAAAGAACAACTAGGAACTGAAATTTAAATGTAACACCATTTGCATTCACATAAAAATGGAAATAATTTAGTATACATCTAACAAGATATGTAAAAGATCTGTATGAGGCAAACTATAAAACTCGGATGAAAGAAATCAAAGAAGAACTAAATAAATATTCCATGTTCATGAACAGGAAGACTTCACTACTGTTAAGATGTCAGTTCTTCCCCCAAATAAACAAAACAAACAAACAAAAAGTTGTCATTTCTTCCTAACTTGATCTATAGTTTCAACACAATCCCAATCAAAATCCCATCAAGTTACTTTGTGGCTATTAACAAACTGATTCTAAAGTTTATATGAAAAGTCATAAGACCTAGAATAGCCAATACAATTTTGAAGAAAAAGAACGAAATTGGAGGACTGAGCTACCCAACTTTAAGACTTCCTATAAAGCTACAGAAATTAAAACAGTATGGTATTGGGGAAAAAACAAACAGATCAATGGAATGGAACTAAGAGAGCCCAGAAATAGATCCACACAAAAGGAGTCCACTGATCTTTGAAAAGAAGCAAAGGCAATTCAATAGTCTTTTTGACAAATGGTGCTGGAACAACTGGATATCACATACAACAAAATAAATCTAGACACAGACTTTACACCTTTCACAAAATTAACTCAAAATGGATCATAGATATAAATGTAAAATGAAAAACTGTAAAACTATTTGAAGACAATATAGGGAAAAAATCTAGATGGCTTTGGGTTTAGGAGTGAGTTTTAAGACTTAATACCAAAAGCATGATCCATGAAAGAAAAAACTGGTAAGTTGGACTTCATTAAAATTAAAAACTTCTGCTCTTCAAAAGACACTATTAAGAGAATGAAAAGACTAGCCACAGTCTGGAAGAAAACTTTGACTGCAGTACACAATTCTGATAAAGGATTGTATATTTTGTAGTATATTTTGCAAAATATGCAAAAGAAGTCTTAAAACTTAACAATATGAAAACAACCCAAATAAAAAATGAGCAGAAGATCTGAATACACATCTCACCAAAGAAGATATATAAGATGGTAAATAAGCATATGAAAAGATGTTCAACATCATATGTAGTTAGGAATTGCAAATTAAAACAACAATGAGATACTACTACACACCTATTAGAATGGCTAAAATCCAAAATACTGATAACACCAAATGTTGGCAAGGATTTAAAGCAACAGGAAATTTTATTCATTGCTGGTGGGAATGCAAAATGGTACAGCCACTTTGGAACACAGAATGGCAGCTTCTTGCAAAGCTAACCATATTCTTACCAAATGATCCAACAATCATATTAACCCAAATGTGTTGAAAAGTTATGTCTACACAAAAACCTGTAAGTGAATATTTATAGCAACTTTATGCATAATTAACTAAAATGAGAAGCAACCAAGATATCCTTCTGTATGTGAAAAGATTAAAAAAAAAATTGGTACAACCATACAAGGGAATATTGTTTAGTGATGAAAAGAAATGAACTATCAAGCCATGAAAAAGCATGAAGGAAAGTTAAATGCATATTGCCAAGTGAAGAAGCCAGTCTGAAAAGGCTACATTCTGTATGACTCCAACTATATGACATTCTGGAAAAGGCAAAACTACAGAGAAGTAAAAAGATCAGTGGTTGCCAGGGTTTGGGGAGAGGGGAGGGAAGGATGAACAGTGGAGCACAAATGGGTTTTTAGGACAATGAAACTCTTCTGTAAGATACTTTAATGGTGGATACTTGACATTATGCATTTGGCAAAACCCACAGAACTGTACAACACACACATTCACACAGCCCCTAACATAAACTATGGACTTTTAAAGTTAATAAGGACATAGCTCTAGCGGTAGTAACAATGTATCACAGCAATGCATGATGGTAATAATGGGGAAAAAGGAGGCTATATAGGAACTCTGTATTTTCTGTTCAATGTTTCTGTAAATCTAAAACTTCTCTAAGAAATAAAGCCTATTTATTAATTTTTTTTTTTTAAAGTTAAAGCTAAGTCTGCATGGAAGGAAATTCCGGCTCAGGAAAGATTTGGAGCCAAAGGATGGGGAGAATGGCACCTACCCACTAGGCTACTCCTGTAGCAAAGCAAAGGTCCCAGAGGCAGTTGAGCACTGGGAACAGACACCAGGGAGGAAGGGCTGAGGCATCTCGCAGGCACGAGCCTCTCTGCCTCCACCAGCCTCCCTCTTCCTTCTCTCTCTTTTTTATTTTGTTCTCCTAGAGTATTCCGAGCAACAGCCTGGGGTCCTGGGGGTGGAGAGGAGAAGCCCAAGAGATTCCCAACTGAGAACCCTGTGCACCTACTAGTCGCCTGTCAGGACCCGCATCAACGTAGGGATGGGCTTGGGGTGGGGCGCACAGGTCTGGTTCTCCCGGCGGAAGTCCCGCTCTGAGGGGACTCGCTCGTCTGGGTTTCGGTCCGTGGGGGCTGGCGCTGAATCGGGGATATGAGGGAAGTGGATACCAACAAGTCGCTTAGTTCCCGCTCCACCTCTCAGTACGGCGCAGCAGGGCTCTGTAGAGGATAACCAGAAGAGGGTGCTGGTCCGACGGACCTGGGTGGGAGTTCTGACCATGGCGCCTACTGTGTGACTTTGGGCAGCTGATCCCACTCTGCACCTCACTAACTCCTGTAAACACACGGAATCTAAGTCTCTGTTTGGAGAGGCGAGGAAGCTCTACATGGAGATTGACAGAATGAAGTGGGGAGAGACCTCGTTCGCCAGGCCGGCAGTGGGCACCTGGCAGCGGCAGGGGAGGATGCCCGGGCGAGCTTGTGCGCTCCCACCCAGGTCCGGCACCCCCCACCCCCACCCCCCAGCAGCTGCTGGCTCCCCGGGCTTCAGCCTAGGACCTTCCGCCCTTCCCAGCACTTACAGCCGTCACTCCGCTTCTCACTTGCAAGGACAGAGCAGCTCTGTCTCCTCTTCCCCACGCCGGCACGCGCTGCCCCAGCAACCGTCACCAGGGAAACCAGCAACGTCACGACCAGCGTGACGTCACCACGTGTCTACGGAGGCCGAGGGGGCTGTGGGACCTGGAAAGGTGACGGTAGCGTTTGTGGACCAGGTTGAGGAGGGGTGGGAATAGGGGCGGTAGGCTGAAATAGGAGTCTTATGCCTGAAACTTTGACGTTGGCCCAGTTACCTGGTTCTGGAACATGTTTTAAAAGTTTCGTCGGCTAAACATTTTGTGCAGAGATGCACGTTCAGTTGTCCTGTAAGGGAGTTGAAAAATGATCCCACCACGAAATTTAACGTATTCTGCATGTCTTTGAAAAATGGGGGAAATTGTGTTGTGATAGTGAAAAAAGCAGGATGCAAAATAGTAATTGCTAAATTGTTTTTAAAAAGAAACAAGACTGTGAGGATCACATAGAAATATTAAAAGAAAATGATTATATTTGGGTGGTGGAATTACAGTGCTGTTTTTCTTCTTGCATTTTGGGGAATTTTAAAAATAATGAATATGGGGGCGCCTGGGTGGCTCAGAGGGTTAAGCCTCTGCCTTCGGCTCAGGTCATGATCTCAGGGTCCTGGGATCAAGCCCCGCATTGGGCTCTCTGCTCAGCAGGGAGCCTGCTTCCTCCTCTCTCTCTGCCTGCCTCTCTGCCTACTTGTGATCTCTGTCTGTCAAATAAATAAATAAAATCTTAAAAAAAAGAATATTCCAACTATTTTTTAAAAATAAAAATAATGAATATGGTTTATTTTCATCGTGGAAAACACTTGTATGTTTGTTTTTTTAAGGCACTGCCCAACCTAAGTCACTACCATATTAATGGCTATGTGAAAGTAGGAGGCAAATTTCTATGAAAGGAAATGGAAGGAAGCTTTCCAAGTATTGATTTAGGCCTTTGTAATTTGAAAATGTCCAGACATCAAAGAAAATAATCGATTTTCTTTCTTTTTTCCTCATAAGGCATTCACCCCATAGACATTCAGAAAGATGTGGCACCAGACCACACTTTGCAATACCAATCAGAATACTGACACTGATACTCCTATCTTATTCATGTTTCATTTGTATTCATGTTTCTGATGTATTTTGTTCTCTTCAATTTTACATGTGTAGGTTTTCATATCCACCACCACAGTCAGGACACTTCATTCACCACAAAGATCCCTCTCTTCGAGGATTATAACCACATTCACATCCCTCTCTCACCTCCCAGTCCCTAAACCCTGGTAACCATTCATCTTCCTTTTCTAAAATGTTGTAATTTCAAAAACTTTATGCAAATATACAATATCTAACTTTCAGGGATTGATTTTTCTTTCTTTCTTTTTTTTTTTTCACTCAGAGAAATTCTCTGGAAATTCATCCAAATTATTGTGTGTGTATCAATAATTTGCTCCTTTTCATAGCTGAGTAGTTTTCCATGGTATGGACATGCCAGTTTGTTTAACCATTTACCCATTTGAAGGCTTCTGGGTTGTTTCCAGTTTGGGGATATTATGAATAAAGCTGATAGGAACATTTATGTACAGTTTTTTTGTGTGAACCTAAATTCTCATTTCTCTGGGATAAATGCCCAGGAGTGCAGTTGTATGGCAACTGCATGTTTAGTTCTATAAGAAACAGCCAGGGGCACCTGGGTGGCTCAGCGGGTTAAAGCCTCTGCTTTCAGCTCAGGTCATGATCCCAGGGTCCTGGGATCGAGCCCCGCATCGGGCTCTCTGCTCGGCAGGGAGCCTGCTTCCTCCTCTCTCTGCCTACTTGTGACCTCTGTCTGTCAAATAAATGAATAAAATCTTAAGAAAAAAAAAAACAGCCAACCTGTTTTCTAGAGTGGGTGTACCATTTCACATTCCCACCAGCAACTGTACATTGAGTGACCCAGTTTCTCTACATCCTTGCCAGTATTTGATGTAATTTCTATTTTATGTTAGCCATTCTAATAGGTATGTAGTGACACCTCATTGTGGTTCTAATGTGCATGTTGGGTGATGATATAGAGCATTTTTCTTATTTGCTTATCTATCATCTTTGGTATTCATGTCTTTTGTCCTGTATCTGTAGAATTTTGAGAATTCTCTGTATATTCTAGATACCAGTCCTTCGTTGGATATGTGGCTTGTAAATATTTCCTTCCAATCTGTAGCTTGTCTTTTAATTTTCTTTGAATGGGCTTTCGCAGAACAAAAGGTTTTGGTTTTGATGAAGTCCATTTTATCAATCTTTTGTGGATCATTTAAGAACACTTTGCCAAAAACAAAACAAAACAAACAAACAAACAAAAAACCCCTTGTCTAGCTCTGGATCCCAAAGATTTTTCCCTATGATTTTCTAAAAGTGTTAGGTTTTTATGTCACAATTTACCTTGACATAATCTTTGCATGAAATGTAAAGTTGAGGTTGTGGTTCCCCCCATCCTTTGGCTTATGGATATCCAATTGCTACAGCACCATCGTTGAAAGGTAGCCTTCCTCCGTGGAATTGCTTTTGAACCTTTGTCAAAAATCAGCTGAGCAAACTCAACAACAAAACAACCTAATTTGAAAATAGGGAAGGACTTGAACGGATTCCTCCAAAAAAGATGGCCAACAAGCATATGGAAAGATGCTTAACATCACTACCCATTAGGGGAATACAAATCAAAACCACAGTGAAATACCACTTCATTAGCATGACTACCAAAAAAAAAAAAAAAAGGAAAATAACAAGAGCAGATCAGGATGTGGAAAGCAACCCTTATGCACTGCTAGTGGGGTATAAAATGGTAAAGCTTCTATAGAAAAGTCTGGCAGTTCCTCAAGAACTTAAACATAGAATTATATGATCCAGGAATTTCATTTCTGGGTATAGAACCAAAATATGAAAGCAGGAACTCAAAGAGGTATTTGTACACCAATGTTCATAGAAGCACTATTCACAATAGCCCAAGGTGGAAACAACCGAAGTGTCCATCAACAGATGAATGGATATACAGAATGTGCTCTATCCATACAGTGGAATATTATTTGGCCATAAAAAAGAAAGAAATTCTGACATGCTGCAATATAGATGAGCCTTGAAAATATTATGCTAAAGTGAAATGAGCCAGACATAAAAGGACAAATATAATTCCACTTATATTAGGTACCTAGAAAAGGCAAATACATAAAGAGTAGAAGAGAGGTTGCCAGGGGCCGGGGAAAAGGGAAATTGGATTTATTAAAGGGTATTAATTCTCTTTGGCACGATGACAAAGTTCTGGAGGCAGATGGTGGTAACAGTTGCACAGCATTGTCAAGTGTACTTTGTGCCACTGAACTGTACACTTAAGGTTAAAATAGTAAACTTTGTATATTTTACAATAAAATAAAAAAATCAGTTGCACCGATGTGTGTGGACCTAACTGCTCCTTTTCCTAATCCCTCAATTAGGTCTTTCCCATAGCTCCAACTTTAAAGCGGGACTTTTATCCATGCTTATTTATTTTTTAAAAGATGATCATAAGGTCACCAAATAGATTTTCCCTCACTGGAATTACATGCACTGTCCTACAAATAAATATAATATAAGCAGTCAGTGATCCTATTCTTACTATGAGAAGCAAAATTGAATAAATGATCAGAAGAAAGAATTCTCTGACATTAGTCAAGTCACAAACCTCAATTTTCTTAAAATAACAATAGTACTCTTATAACCATGATAATCAAATAGGTCATGAAAGTGTTTTGTAAACTGTGAAATGCTCTTCAGGTGTATTATTACATATTTTGCTGCTTTGTGTCAAAATGGGAGCAAGCTTTGCTGCAGCTTAAAACTAAGGCGCCATTTGGCTCTACACATTTCAGACCTCTCCACTTATGGACTTCAACTTTGCAGGTCCAAAATCTAATTTGGTCATTATACCATACATGTCTACAGGGGCTAGACTTAACAGCAGTCATGGCATTAAGTGATTGACATATAAACCAGAGCACTAAGCCACTAGTTTACATTAGGGAATTGTGACCCATATCCAGAGCCTCTCCCTTCCCAGAATCAAACACCCACAAAGCCAAGCGTCATTGGAAAGATATTCTGAGCATGGATTCAGAGCAAACAGAGGCAAACTGCCTTGAGATATTTTTGATCCAGTGTTAAGCCTTATAAAAATATTCCTCATAATCAGGAACCCCTCCCCCCTCCAACAGACAAAAATTGTTCGTTTTCACCAGGGGCAAGATCCTTCTTGCTGGAAGGTGCTAAATATACGTCAGTTCCACCTCAACTCACCATGGATTTGGGCTTTCTTTGCTGGCTTTCAGCCTCTAACAGACCCCTCCCAGTACACTTTGTGTTTTAGTGTAACACCATTTTGGCTACAGTCTAGTCTTATTTTATTCATGGTGCTATTTCATCTAAAATGTGTTTGTACATATGGTGATCTCACTCATCGTATGTTGATCTTATTAGAAAACTCAAATGTTCTGCCAAGATTCAGTAGTCCTTTGTTCCAAGGGACCTCTCTGATGGATGAGATCTACCTTGGCTCTCCTCCTAGCCTTCAGTGTAATGGACTGGTCATTATTTTATATTTTACTCAAAATTTCTCAATTTCACTCTTGGCTCATATCATGGTTTTTCAAAACACTTGGATGAGTTACCTGGTCTCAGGAATTCTTGGTTTCTCCCTGTTGATTAGGTTCCCAGTGCCTTGAGTACATATTAGTTTTTTATTTTACCAGCTTCACAGTAAAGACCATTTATATAGAGAATTCATTCACCTTTCTTCTCATAAAGGCCACAACAAATACTGAGAATTTTCATAAATGAAGAAATCTGAGGACAAAGCAGCTATGGCACATTGGAAAAAAAACACTGGACTTAGGACCTGAATAGGGAAGGAATACATGTGTGTGTGATGGAAGGTGGAAATGAAGGTAAGACTTAGTATTTCTTGAATAGTTATTACTGTATGTACCTTCTTTATCTACCTTCCCTTCCATCATGCAGTTTCTCCATGTGACCGAGGCTCTAGGTTTGTGCTCTGCCACTTTTCAATTTTATGTATTTGAGTAAATTAGTTTTCCTTGCTGATAAAGTCAGGGTGATATGTACTTCAGCGTCTTTTTGTGGGGAACTAGAAGAGTACTGAAGTGTTTACTATATAGCAAAGCAGCACACAAAAGTATTTTTTTTTTCTCACAAAAGTTGTCTTAGGCATTTACAACTCATTATGGGAAGATATGAGAAAAGGGAAAGTTCACTGTGGCCTACAAGAGTTCAGAGAAGCTTTACAAAATAGAATTTGGGGTGGGTCTTATGATGTGCATTTGAATTATCTGGGAATGGGGAAAGGGAACATTCAGAAAACCAGTGGCACAGGAGCAAAGGTGTTGGGGGCAGTGGAGAGCACAGGGATTTGGCACTCCTGAAGTAGGTCACAGGACAGGAGATGAAGGGCCTACATTTAAAGTAGTAGCAACAGGTGGAAAAAGACAAATCTGTTTATGAAAACCTGGCAGGTTTGGTGAGTGGTTTAACAGTGATAACACAGGAGAAAGTAAAGACATTTCTAAGAGTTTGAGGCCAGAGGGTGAGAGGGAGATGGAGGGTGTCAGTGACAGAGATGGGTGAGCCAAGAAGGGGCACCAGTGGGGAAGACAGTAAGTACAGTTATGTGCAGGCTGAGTTTAGGTACAGCCATGAAAGGCAGGATGGCATCTCCTCCTCACATTGTGAAATTTTTGTCTGTGACACTTCAGTTACACTGGAGACACAAAAAAACCAAATACCATTATAAGCAGCTCAGAATACTAGAGAGGACCTGTTAACTGAGGTCCTCTGAAGGGATCATGTGGACACTGACCTCCAAACTAGAACCAATTATGACTGCTGAATTTAGGGAAAAAAATTTCTAACGTATACCTTGCTAAAAGAAAATTCTTTATTTCAAAGAAGATCAGGTATATAAATAGTAATTGGCAATTCTATCATTTGACAGAGGAGAACTTTAAAATACTTTATTCATTCAGCTTTGTTCTGGCCTAGTAGGTATATTATGATGGGCTGTAGATGTACACAGAGACAGAGCCTAAATTTCAAGTTCCTGAAACTCTCCAAGTAGCATTTCCTCATCTGTGAGGCAAGAGGGTTGCCCTAACTGATGGACTACTCCAAAATCCTGACAGAGAAGCCGGGTACTTTGAAGATTTCAGTTCCGACTCTTACCACCAGATGTCACTGTTGCTCATCAAAAATAGGGAACTTCTGGGGACTGACTCAAATGTAAAAAAACAAAAGCTATTTATTCCCATTAAACAAATATTTATTGAACATTTATATGAGACAGGCACTAATGCAGGTGCTCTGAATGAAAAGGATCATCATGGCCTCAAAGATACTAAAGGAGAGGGGCGCCTGCGTGGCTCAGTGGGTTAAGCCTCTGCCTTCGGCTCAGGTCATGGTCTCAGGGTCCTGGGATCAGGCTCTCTGCTCAGCAGGGAGCCTGCTTCCCCTCCTCTCTCTCTGCCTGCCTCTCTGCTTACTTGTGATCTCTGTCAAATAAATAAATAAAGTCTTAAAAAAAAATACTAAAGGAGACATGGAAGCAATCACACATCAATGCCCCAATAACATAGAAACATTAAGCCAAGGAATCAAACTCCCAGTGAAAATCAACATACCATCTCTTTAAGGTACAACATCGCTTCCTGAAGGGTACTTATCTCTGATTCCAACCCTGGGTTAAGTGTCGCACCCCCCCCACCACCACGCTGGATGTTATTGCTGCTACCTCTCCCTAGCATTCAACAAGCTTTCTATAATCACTTAATGGCGGCCTTCCCTGCCGGACTTTCCCAAGCTTACCACAGTACCGACAGGCGTAGCAGTCATTTGTAGAGTTTCCTTTCACATCAGGTGCTGTGCTAAGATCCTTACAGTCACCACTGCATTTTACCATCCCTCTCAGCCACTAATATTGCCCCCATCTTACAGATGACGAAACCATGGCTACTTGGGTAATAGGTGGCAGAGCTGTGAACCCAGGACTGACTTAATAACATGTAATATCACACCCACCTAAGCCACTTTTAAGAACTTCATTATCTGATGCCAATCTATTCATCCAGCTAATTTTCCACTCTCTTCCTTGAATGAGCAACCCCACCTTTAATTACATAATGCTCAGTACCCTTCCAACACTTTGCTTTTGTTTGCCCTATCCTCTCTGGCAATGGTCCAGGCCAACTTCTCTCAAATGAGTATTTATTTGGTTTAACAAATCAGTAATATACTCATCTGTTAGAACAATTTTCTGAAAATTGTTCCCAAATTTGTTCTACAGAAGGCTTATCCTTCGTGAAACAATTGCTAGGACTGCCTACCAGGATCTCCTATCAGGTCTATTGGAACCTGAGAAAATAGTTCCTAGTAATAGTTTTTATTTTTAAAGCATTTTTCAGACTCATATAATGACCTATCAGCTATATAGGACTGTAGAAATTACCTAGCTCACCTTCTCATTTTATACCTAAGACTGAGAAAACTCGGATTTAATCCAAGTTTAAGAGTCAGTGGTAAGTCAAGACCATGCTGTAACCTCTTGCCTAACTTTATTAATTTATGGTAACTGTGGCCACTCAATTTCATAAAGGCCATCATTTCTAATACCTGTTGGCATCTATGACCTGACTGCCCAGGTTCTAGTCCCAAACCTACAACCCTCTCTAGCTTTGTGACCCTGGGTTAGATATTTACTCATGCCTCAGTCTCCTCCTCTGTCAAATAAGGATAATTCCTACCTCTTAGGACTGTTAGTAAATCTAAATGACATTATACATGAAAAGCACTTAGAATAGTGTGTGGCACATAGTAAATACTCAACAGATATTAACGATTATTCCTGTTTGATAAATATGCTTTAACCATAGTTCCTACCAAAGGTACAAAACATTCTCTTTTTTCTTGGAACTTAATCCTTGTTTTTACTAAGGAATGACTGATTTTTTTCCAAATTGAAATAAATACAAGGCAATTGATATGTTCACCTTCTTTACTAACACCACATTTACCATGTTATCACCATGGAATGTAAATTTAGGTTAGACAAGAAAATTTCACAAATTTAATACAGCATTCTGGAGTATACCAAAGTTTGTGTATTATGTCTGACCAAACTACCTTGCGAATAAATCATCAATCACTTCAACTACAGGTAATTTGTTAACATTTATGATTCTTACAGAGAAAATAAACAAGCTTCATACATTTAAAGAAGTGTTTTTCACTTAATCTTTGCATAGTACTTAAAATACACATTTCAACATTTAAAAATTATTCTAATACAACAGCAGCATAAATATTACTCTGCAATTACAAAAAAAAACTAAACTGGGATCCACAGTTAGGTTATGTTAGGTTATTCTCATGTTTACAAGTATGATTCTGAAATAAATACTACTTCTAAACAGCTCTTTATCGGCTTTTTAGGTTTGGTTTAAATAAACATATTTTAGGTTGTGGGGAAGCTTACTATATTCCATGCACTGTTCTGAAAGGATTAAGAGCCAACCAGTCCTAAAAACTAAAGTACCCAATCAATCTGCAAAATAGGCAGAAAAAAATTAAATGGGATTCCTACATAACATCAAAAGCATGTTTTGATACTAGAATCAAATCAGCAACTAGGAGTACTTCAGGACTGGCACACTGTCCTCTTTATAACTGATTTTATCATAAGAGTTTAAGGAGGAGCATATTTTACCACTGTCCAGTCCATTTAAAAGTGACATGTTTCTTCTTTTGTGCTAATGTGACTCCCCTGAATGACCTAGCTAGTTGACTGGTCACTAGTAATTTGGTAATCAGGCAAATCAAGCCTGGAAGAAAGGAAGCCAATACTTAAACTACCATATTATTTGACCCATTCAAATGATTCATTTTCAACATAAACATATAAACTCAATATGATATGCCTAACTAAAGCAAACACCACCAACAAAACCGAGACAGCTTCTCTTCTTCTAAGGTTTAGGCTTTGCCCAGAATTCCTTATACATGGAATACCCCATACCTAAAGAAAAAAAAAAAGTAGTTAAACATTTAATATTTTCCATGATATTAAGAAAACGGAAAACAGTTCAGAAAATAGCTAAAAGTAGCACCTTGCTAGCATGCAATATTTACAAGGGGAATAAGATCCCAGGCTGTTTATACTCTTGCCTTCTTTATTTAAATTTCTGAAATTCTTTTTATATAGGTTCCCAGTAGCTCGAGGCTAGTGTGACTACTTCAGACTACTGAAATATTTGTTTTAAAGAACAATTAATATTTATCTTCCAATTTTAAAAGGAGTCACTCTTGCCATGTAATATAAGTAAAGTCAACAAAATTATAAAGCCAATAAAAGACTGTAATACCTACATTAAAAAAACATTTTCTGGGGCACCTGGATGACCCAGTCAGTTAAGCATCTGACTCTTGATTTTGGCTTAAGCATAATCTCAGGGTCCTGAGATCAAGCCCCGTGTTGGTCTCCCCATTGAATGTGGAGGCTGCTTAGATTCTCTTTTTCCCTCTCCCTCAACCTGTCCCACCCCCTTGGGCTCTAAAAAAAACCAATAAATTTTTCCACTTTCAAAAATTCAATAAAATAATAGTCATATGTCATATGTCTCTCCCAGATAATGGCTCGTACTACCAACCCTATTTACATATTTAGACTCCAGTGAAATTATAAGTTCTATGATAGACAGAACGGCCTTTTTTTATCTTTAAAACATGTAAAACAAATAAAACATTTACTGTATCAGACAGTAAAAACTGTGTCACTAATTGAACTACCTTTATTAATACAATTTTTATGCAAAAAATATAAGTGACATTTCAAACTATTTCAAAGTCAGCTAAAAGTACCTACCTTGATTTATAAAATCTATTAATGCGTATTAGAAACTTGAAAATTTCCTCTAAGAACCTACCAAGAGTCATTGCTCCCACAACAAAGCCTTGGGCTGCCACACGCATGTGGATCAAGTGAACAGACATTTTAGTATTTCCCCTGCTCTTCAATTTATATAATCCATATGCAACAATTGCTGCAAACCCGGCCATTCCTGTAAAACAAAGTGTCACAAGTATGTCATTACATGGGGTCAGGGAAGCAAGATGACTTTACTATCAATGTAAACCTCTACTATTTTTACAAAGATGTTCTATTGAGACCATTAATTAACTAACACACAAATTGAGCTTTTAATTTTCCCTCTTAAAATCCAAAACCCATAATTGGTAGTAAACAGTAGCAGATTCAGGAAGTTAAGATTATCTTCAAATTGTGGGCTGTGCAGACAGTAGGATGCTGTAAGAGTGCCAAGGGAACTCTTCCTCTCAGTCCTATTTCCTTCCCTGAGAGGAATCAGTTAACATAGCAGAGACTGTAATAAACCATAACTGTGAGGGTAAGCTTTTTTATTGAGTTGTTGAGTCCTTCTAGCAAATCACTGAGACTGAGGGTGGTCGTGGGGTCCCCCAACACATTCACTGAAATGAGAGTCAATAAATGAAGGCTGAAGACACACAGAATTTTTATAGACAGTGTTGTATCAAGGCAATCTTACAGATTTCAACAACATAGGAACAAAATATATGAAAACAAATGCTTTCAGGATGTGCCTGGTGAATGAGTTGACCACACTTCTACTGATTTATAGCTTACAACAAACTGATTATTAGAACATCAAAGTCAAACTTACCAATGGGAACAAACGGTGCCTCTCTAGCTTTTCGGATAAGTTTAGATCCCTGATCTTCATCATATGAAGAAAGAGAAACATCTGTGCCGGTTGACATAGTGGCTGAAGAATCCTCCTTAAAGAAAATTTCCAGGAAGTTCTACAATTAAAAGCATCTTGAACACTGAATGGCTGGATGTACTTAAAATGCTCCTACTTTCCACCTAAAAACCTGGTATGTTGTCCATGAAGTCTAGAAAGTATTTTTTAGAAATTAACTATTTTTAACCTGTAGCTACCTTCAGGAAGAATTGTATTACCCCCCCCATTGTTTTGATGTTCATCCCATACAACCAATTCCTTTTTATTTATTTATATTTAAGTAGGCTCCACACCCAGCATGGAGCCCAAGGTGGGGCTTGAATTCACAACCCTGAGATCAAGACCTGAGCTGAGATCAAGAGTCAGATGCTTAATTGACTGAGCTACAGGGCACCCCAACCAATTCCTTTTTGGCAGCACATTGCTGATAACAGTGAAAGTTTTGTTTTGTTCTTTTAAGATTTTATTTATTTATTTGACAGATCACAAGTAGGCAGAGAGGCAGGCAGAGAGAGAGAGGAGGAAGCAGACTCCCTGCTGAGCAGAGAGCCCGATGAGGGACTCCATCCCAGGACCCCAGAATCATGACCTGAGCCGAAGGCAGAGGCTTTAACCCACTGAGTCACCCAGGCACCCCCAATTTTTTTTTAAATTTTTTTAAGATTTTATTTATTCATTTGACAGACAGAGATCACAAGCAGGCAGAGAGGCAGGCAGAGAGAGAGGGAGAAGCAGGCTCCCTGCCGAGCAGAGAGCCCAATGCGGGGCTTGATCCCAGGACCCCGAGATCATGACCTAAGCCGAAGGCAGTGGCTTAACCCACTGAGCCACCCAGGCGCCCCCGCCCCCAATTTTTTTTAATTGAAATAACTTTTGTCTTGCTTTCTCAAATAAATAAAATCTTAAAAGAAATAAAGCTTTTATTTTAAATACTATTGTTAGAAATGCCTCTTTTTAAGCATAATTTATGTTCAATTGAACATAATATAGCCTTTTGGGTTGTTTTTTTAACCTAGGGTTATCATTTTTAACATCACTGCAGCAAAAAAACGATCCTCAGGACCTTCTTAATGAATGAATGTCTCCTAAGCTTCAGCTCTACTTTCCTTTACATACCTTACATTCCCTGGACCTCCCTCTTAAAACTCTCTACCTTCTTTTATAGAGACCAAAGACTCCATTCTCCCTTTTTCAGTCATCTCCTTTTACACAGGAAGCTATTTAACAGGTGTTTCATCACAATGAGAAAATAACAGTTTCACCTTAGTCACAATAAATATGTATATAATTCCCTCTTCACTGAGCTGATTTAAACTGCCTGTAAATGTTACCCATAGATAAAAGAAGGGAGTCAAACACATGTTAAGTGTACAAGTCTGATTAGTGTCAGTTACAATAACTTCAAAAGTCAATACCCATCCCACTACCCATGTAACATCTTACCTTCACTTCTGGGTTTTTTCATGTGCATCATGCATCATACTCCCTTCAATAACTCTCATTCAACACTTTGCTATTGCGGGGGTGTGAGCCATAGGTAAGACCCTCAAAGAAAAGTCAACTCTAGAGGGCGGTGTACTGCTTAGTTTGAAAAGTGAAATCATCCTTCTGAGCCCCCATCCCCATTGGGAAGAATCCAATTCTGTCATCTGACAAAGAAATCCTTAATCCCAGGACCCTGAGATCATGACCTGACCTGAAGGCAGAGGCTTAACCCACTGAGCCATCCAGGTGCCCCAGGAATTATCTTTAAAAACAAGAAAGTCAGTGGTCTTTCCTCTAATCCCTCACATCTGGATCAATAAAATTTTCAACAGGTCCGTGGAGCAAAAGTCTTTTCTCCCTCCTTCAGGAAGACAGAGGATGGCAGTCTTTTTCCTGTACATATATGAAAAGAAAATCTACTCATCTCCAGTCCTCACCTATGATACAGAATCTAAAGTTTGTATGAGTAGGTCATCTGATCAGATTTTCAGAAAGTAATCCTTAGAGTAAGAATAAGGGCGTGGGGGTAACCATGTGGTCATTATTTGCTTTCAGTGACTAAAGATAACCTGTCTCTGATGAAGAATACCCTGTGGCACACTTAAAGACAAAAGAGGGATATAAAAAGTCCAACACTCACACCACAGATTAAACTATAATTCAAATTCTATTTCTCTACCTAACATACTATATATTCACAACACTCCTTGCATATAAAATTTGGTAATTCTCTTCCTAATTACCATCTGACCCAAGCATTCATGATTTGCAGCCATACAAATGGAAAATGGCTAACTTTTAAAAGTACCAGGATCAGTAACTAAGAATCATATAATTTGATAACAACCCAGATGATTAATCCATGCCAATAGCGTAATTTTACAGAAGGAAAGGGGTTATATGAATTGTTCAACACCAAGAATGTATCTCTGGCAGGCAAGGATTAGAACCCAGATCTCCTGACACACAGTTCAGAGTTCTTCTAACTGACAATATATTGCCAAAGCACCAATGTTATGACGCTGATAATACACTTAATCTGAAAAAGATTAAAATTCATTTCTTAACAGAAGCCTGAATTTCTTTCTTTCAATTGTAAAAAATATGCAAGTCATGCCTAAAATTAAATGGAACTTCCTTCCCTAGTGACTTAACTCACCCACCAATTTCAACTGTGCTTTGAATAGACCTTTTTCATTCGCACCACTTCTAGATTTTCCTTTAATTTTCTCACCTGCCCATTGCAACCGACCCAGATCTCTGTCAAAAAGTTGAAAAGGTACAAAAAGAGGCATCAATGACCAGATGATATTCAAAGCCAGTTTGAAAACACTGAATATTCTCTAAACTTAGTAAGATACTACTGCAGACCTTTCCAAATGCATGGGAACCTAGAAAAAACCTCAGGGAGGATGAGCTGTCCAGCGTGAAGTGATGTAACAGACTGAAGGATCTTCACAGCCTGTCATTTTGGTCACAGGAACTACTAACAACAAGGGCTTCAAATTCTGATTTTCCATCAGTCACCTGTCAGCTTGTTTAAAATGGCTGCAAAGGCCCCACCCTGGAGATTCTGATTCAGAGGATATGGAGCAGGGGACCCAAGGAATCTGTATTTTAAGAGGCCCCCTTCGATTGATTCTGCGGCACAAGGAAGTAACAGATGCCCTGGGATACAGGACTCAAACTTGTGTGTCATGCTGGGGCCTGATGCCGCTTCGATCTGTCTGAACTTTTCCATCCAAACCGGTCAAACTCGAAAGTGCCTGCGTGCTTCTGGAAGCATAAATCCTGCGGTGGGGATTACCCCACAGGGGGAACGAGCTGCCGCCCGCACCCGTGATGGAAGGGAGAAAGGCGAGTAACACCGCCGAATCATTTCAGCGGCTCCCAATCTAAACCCGCGCTCCGTTTTCCCATCTCTCACTGGCTGGCTTAGCTTGCAGGATGAAACTTAAATTCCGTCACAGATGCAGATGCTTCCTACAGGGCCTGAGGCCTTCTTACCGTCCCAGGGTAGGACAGGGTCGCCCAGCGTGGGAGGAAACCCGCGGTTCCGGAGAAGAGTAGGGTGGTGTGGTTTTACGCCCTCAACCTTTCGAACCGCCCCACCCGCTGTCTCCTCGCGTGACCTTGTCTGGACTCCCAAGGCCGGAGCCCTCCTCACTCACCGCACAGGCCGGCTCTCCGGAAAGCTCCCCGCTTCGGGAACTATCCGCGCTACCGGCTCCCTGAGGTCGGCTCCAGCCCCCTCCATGGCTCTCTCGTTACCGCCCCCTCCGCGAGTCTTCCCTCTCCGCCACGATTCACTCCACAAGCTTCTATTTCATCCCCTCACCTGACAGGCCGTGAGACCCTCCCAAATTTCCCTGAACCACGAGGTCGGGCCCGAGACCCGCCAATTTCTACTCTCCCCCTTCAACCCGGCCATCGCCCCCCTCCTTCCAGACCCGCGGCCCCCACCACTCCCAAGGCGCGCTCGGCGCAGCCAAGCGCTGCCGCACTTCTTCCCGCCCCACGGTAGCATAGCCTCGGCTCCCAGGACTCCCTCAATCTTCACATACCTACAGGGACAGGACTCAGGCTCCAACTGGTTTCTGGCTCTCACCCACGCTCGCCGTCCAGCCGGCTTCTTCTCGTCCCGCCCACACCAAGCCCTAGCCAATAAGAAGCCAGCGCCCGGCAGGCGAGGGTTCCGGTGGGTGCGTGCGTGTGCGCGGTGGGTAGGGCGGGTCCCGGATTGGCCCGGGCGGCGCGCGTGGGCGGTGGCTCCGTGTCTCCCGCTCTCACGTAGGGATCTCGTCCTGCATGAGAGTTCAGCGTCAGGGCTTCGCGCGAGCGCTCTTTTGTGCCACTGGCTCCCGGCCGGGCGGAACCTCAGATTTCTGTCGCGCTTTTCCTTTCGTGCAGCCGCGGCGAGCATCGCGAACATTGTGTTCCGCGCGCGGGCGGGGCGGGGCCTGACGCGTTTTGGCCGCAGCCAGTCCTTGGGAGGCTCGGGGGAGGACGTCCCTGTCTTCCGGGGCGCCGGCCGCGGTGAGGCGAAGGAGCGCTCGTCCGTTCCGTTCCCCTGGTGGTTCTGTGCTGCCGCGAACGTGCGCTGTCGGGCCTCTCGTGGAGCTTTTCCTGGGGTTTACAGTGTGGTGAGGGGCAGCCATTAGTCGCAAGCATGGGGTCGCTAGAGGAGACCTCACCCTGAATGGGGGGGGGGGGTTCTCTGAGAAGTGTCAGCGGCCCTTGGTGAGGGTGAACTTAGGGAGACAGCCCCTAACTTGTTCGTAGGACATAATCAGTCTGTATGGCGAATTGATGCGAAGCATCAACGACTGTGCCACCGGGGAGTTGCGGCTAAATTAGAATCCCGTAGTAGAACCGCGAATTGAGGCATATTGCCAATACTGTATCACACAGGTAGGAACTTTGTGACGCTGCCTCCGGATTTTGAAAAATCCTTTGTCTCATAATTAAGACACATGTAGGAAACATTCATGCTATGGGTGAAGAATGAAAACCCCCATACCTTGATTATCTGGTATGTTTTCATCTACTTGAAGGCACAAACTTTGGTTCATGCCCATCTCGGAGCATTGTCTTTGAGCTCAGTAGGAGCCCAGTGGAGGGGCTGCAAAAATAAGTAGGGATAATCAGGGTCTTACTTAGGATAATTAAAACGACAAAAGAGCCCGAGAGATTTGAATATGAAGGCAAATCCTCAAGTCCTGTGATTCTGGAAATACAAAGGCTGACAGCCGCCGTGAGCGCATTCATTCCTGAAGGGGGTTTGTATAAATCAAAATAATGTTAGCTCATTTCCAGAGAATGAGATTTGGGAGCAGGGAAACTTGAGTGGCAGCCCCAGGCTGGCCACGTAGCAGTCATGACTGACGGCTTTACCTCTCAAAACTTCACTTTCTTCGTTTGTAAAATGTCGATAATAGTGGTGCTGGTTAGTGAGGAAATAACACGTAGAGTGTTAGCACAGTGCCTGGCTTGAAAAGTGCTTTAAAAGTGCTATTGCTTTTAAAAAAAAATTCCTGTGCCGTGAATTGTATGGAAAGAGGCAGACCCTGCCTTATTTGTATGAGAAATTCTCTCTCTCATCGATATTTAGAACCAAAAGCTTGGTAAATGATAACTATCTGAAACAATCAAATAATGTAAAAGATTTTTTAATAGAAATTATTCTGCTACACTTTATTCCATCTTGTGTTTCTGTAAAGTTTCTTAGGCGAGGTAAACACAACACCAGGCACGGTGGGCGCAAGGCAAGATTTATTAAAGGCATCTCCGGTGAAGTTTCGGGGCTCAGGAGAACGGGAGCCAGAGAAGTCGCGCGGGAGGAGGTGGGCACCCTTGGGCAAGGTTCCTCGACTCCGGAAAGGGGAGTGGGGGAAGTCGCGCTGGGAGGGAGGCGGCGGGGGTCTTTTATCGGGCCAAGGCAGGGAATGGGCTAACTTCAATATATGGTGGGGTATTTGGTGATCGGAGGGTATGAGGTGGGGGGTCCTGATACTTCCGTTTCCTGCATAGGTATCGGGTTACCTATGGAGACGTGACCTGGGCATACATCCTTTTGGCGGGAGAGTCAAGGGTTAAGGAAAGGGGGAGGGGGAGGAGGCTGGAAGATGGCGGCCCGGCAGTCATTTCTATTGTCCTCTTGCACTCCCGGAGCCTGCCTACCCAACAGTTTCAAGAAAAGAACAGCGACAACTGACAAACCATTACATCTTTCATAATGTAGACATAATTGGTAACAAATATACATCATGCATTATTTCATTCTCCTTACTCTGTCATTTGGAAGTATAACTGATACAGAAGACATTAAAAATTATTTAGGTTCTCATGTATTAAACTAACCCACTTGTAGTTTATAGAGGAGAAGACCGTACAAGCAGCATCTGCCTATTTTGCTAATTTACCCTCTTTTGAGAATCTTTGTAACTTCTCACGTTCCAAGTAGCAGTCTACACATGTTTGTATCTACTATAAGAGAAATGGGCTTCAAAACTCAGATGTCTATTTAGGCTGAGGCCCAGCTTAAAGCTACATTACCTTGTTTTTTTAATACCCTTCTTAAAACTACTTTGTGATCTTTGTGGAATTTTGTCTAAACCAAATGTTAAATCTTTCGAGCAAATTGGTAATATCTGCAGATATATTTTTTAAAGATTTTTATTTATTTATTTGACAGATCACAAGTAGGCAGAGAGGCAGAGAGAGAGGGAAGCAGGCTCCCTGCTGAGAACCTGATTGCAGGGGGGTGGAGAGGGGTGGGCTCTATCCCAAGATCCTGGGATCCCAAGATCCTGGGATCCCAAGACCCTGGGATCCCAGGACCCTGGGATCCTGACCTGAGCCGAAGGAAGAGGCTTTAACTCACTAAGCCACCCAGGGATCCCATCTGCAGATATTTTTGAAACCACAGTTCAAAGTCCCTTTCAGCAATCACTGGACATGAATATTGTGTTGGCACTGTTCTGGATTCAGAAGTTAAAGATTTAGTTCCTTCTATGAGATGATTTATAATCTTTTTAGGTAGAAAGAACAGATACAGAAAAACATCAAAGACAGTTTATGATAAGTGCTTTGAATGCAGCTTCAGGTAGATATCCCAGTGAATGCGCAGTTTCAGAGAAGGCTTCTTGGGACTGGGACTTGAATGAGTGAACTTTGAGGAATGATGATTGGCATGTAAATAAGTTGGGAGACTCTTTCAGAAAGAGGAAACAATGGGCAGAGGAATAGCAGTAGACTATGGAATTGTAGCTCCAGCATAGACAATGAGTGGGGAAAAGAAAAAAAAAAAAAGAATTGTGACTAAAGCAGAGTCAGAATAATGGGAAGTAGGTTTAAGCTACATGGGAGAGGACTTTAAACACTGATTAACGTGCACAGTATTCTATTGGGTGGCCCTTGAAGGTTTTGGAGCAGGATGTTGACAAGAATACATTTGAGGTAGTTTGTAGTGAAGTAGAATGGATTAGAAAGGGAATATCAGTGTTATACAGCCAGAAAATTAAAAACTATACAGTATGTAGCTCATTATATTATTTGTATTGAGGCCACATCCTTCATCTCAAGGATATGGAAGGCTGCTACATGCAGGGGCGTCATCCCTCTAACCTCCTGGACAAGGACCGCTGTTTTGAAGCAGCAATTGTCCTTACAAAGCAGTTCCCAGGGAGAACTGCCAAGGCTGAGACATCATAAAATTCAGGGCTACTCATAATATGGGACAGTTTTGTACCTTTTACACTTTGCAGAGTCATGGAATAGTACTTAAACTGTTTGTTTTAAACAGAAATTTCCCAGGTACATTAATAGCATGTTTTAAAGTTTTATTTATTTATTTTTAATTTTATTTATTTATTTTGACAGAGAGAGAGCATAGGCAGGGGGACCGAGGGGCAGAGGCAGAGGGAGAAGCAGATTCCCCACTGAACCATGAGCCTGAAGACCCTGGAATCATGACCAGAGCGGAAACCAGACACTTAACCGACTTACCCACCCAACTGCCCTTAAAGTTTTATTTAAAGTTAGCCCACAAGGTAGGAGCTTTTAGGCAAACAAAAGAATCTCCTGTGGCAAAAAGTAATTGGGTCCCTCCCTGGACTGCTTATGTAAGTCTTCCAAGCGTTTTGTAAGAAATACTATTTTTCATTCTATTTTATCTTCCACACAAATTAGAAAAAATTAGGTGCTCATGAAATTGTTGAAATTGTGAATCATTGCCATTCACATACTTGATTGAGAAAAGTCATTGAGCATGTAAACATAGCTAAATATGAAACTGACATATAATACTTTGTATAAAGAGACTCTGGCTATTTGGAAAAACACTGGCAATTTTCCTTATATTTTAAAATACAAAGCTAAGAGAGAGTTTTTTTTTTTTTTTAATAGACTCCATGCCAGCATGGAGCCCAGCTCAGGACCTGAGCTGAGATCAAGAATTGGAAACTCTGACTGAGCCACCCATGCACCCCGAGAATTGTATTTATAAATTAATTTCAAAAGTGGGATTTAGGGGCACCTGGGTGGCTCAGTCAGTTGGGCATCTGCCTTTGGCTCAGGTAATGATCTCAGGGTCCTGGGATCGGGACACACGTCGGGCTCCCTGCTTAGCAGGGAGTCTGCTTCTACCTCTCTTTGATTCTCCTCCCAGCTTGTGCTTGCTCTCTCGCTCTGTCTCAGATAAATAAATAAAATCTAAAAAAAAAAAAAAAATGCTATTTTTCGCCCCTAGGAGCAGCTGCTGATCACATCAGACCACCCTGTTCTGCTCAGGTGTGACAGGTTCTCTTTTTCACAACTTAATATATTTCAAAACATTAAGTCCGAGGTACCTTGTCCATTGCTCTGCCCTTTAGAAAGAATAGTTACAAAATGTAATCTCAAAGCTCTCCAGAGGAAGGAAAGTCACAACTACCTTTTACATTTTATGAGAGGCAGTATGATAGTGTTTAAGACCACAGACTCTGGAGCTTGCTTTGCTGCTTACAAGCTGTGTGTGATACTGAGCAAGTTACTTAATCATTCTGTGCCTCAGTTTCTTCACTTGTACAATAATAGGACCTACATAATAGGACTCTGGGGAGGCTCAGGTGATATGTAAAACTGCAACATTGCCCGGCATATATAATAAGTGCTATATATGTTAATTATTATGACATTTCTGGTTTTGTTTTTGTGTGTATGAATTCCTGGCAGTTCAGCTTAGCTAAGCTGTAAACACCACTGGTGGTTTCACTTGTGTGTATGTGTTTGTATGGTTTCCATATTTAAAAGTCTTTTGGTTACAGAGGATTTGCATACAAATCATAAATATAAGATGCTCACAACCAGACTTTAAGAGAGCAGAAGCAAGGAACATCAGGGACTTTCTTTAATCTCTTCAGTTGACACTCTCTCCTACTTTTCTATCATTGGTTTCATTCAACCATGTAAAATATTTTTCCTATTAGTAACCAATAGGGCAGTAGGATTTGTGTCTTTAGATAGGGATATTTTTTGTAGTGAACTAACGTATTGTACTTTTTTTTTTTTAATTTTACTTATTTATTTGACAGAGATCACAAGTAGGCAGAACAGGCAGAGAGAGAGAGAGGAGGAAGCAGGCTCCCCGCTGAGCAGAAAGCCAGACGCGGGGCTCCATCCCAGGACCCTGAGATCATGACCTGAGCCAAGGCAGAGGCTTAACCCACTGAGCCACCCAGGTGCCCCACATATTGTACTTTAAATGTCTTAGTCTTGAATTGATTTTTCCACTAATGCACTTAGTATTACTTGTTATTGTTGTTCCAGGCAACAGCACTCTTCTTAATAAGTACCAAGGGGAAAAAATGTAGTGGAGTGGAAAGGGGACTAGACTGTCCCCAGGACTGCTACTTGCATGTGGTCAAAAGACATGGATTTGTATGCTGACTTGAATGCTTATTAGCATTATGACCTTAAACAAGTTACTTAGCCTGTTGGAATCTCACCTTTTCATCAACAAAACAGGGATATTAATAGGTACCTTATAGGATTACACTGTCTGTAAAGAACTCTATATAAGATACCAAGAACAGGGCTTGGGGCACAATAGACACTCAGGACATATTAGTTCCCCTTTCTAAACCAACCCCCTTCCTCTTGCTGCCATATTCCTAGGCAGTAACCAGCAAGGCAACCTTAAATTACTTTTCTTTTCTAGACCTATAAGTTTCCTGAACCAAGCTCCTAAGTCATCCTTTTAGTTATCTTTGCTCAGCCTCACCTTCCAGTCCCTTGATATCCCCAAAAACCCTTTCCACTGAGAACACTGAGAACTTCTCTCGCCTCTCCCTTTGCCCCCACCTCTGGGCTTACCTGCACCCACCTTGGTCATTTCTCCTGGTCTTGGGTGCCTTTCTCCCACTGAACACCAGTCACCCCGTACTGGACTCCATCATTTCCTTCCACCTTACTTAGCGTTTGCACTCTCATCTGTAATTTTGCTTGGTCTCTCTTGTTACAGGCTTCTCATACCCAAGATTCTTCTACTTACTAAAAGCTCCCTCCTAGCTTCTTAATCCTTCCTGTAGTTATTGCTTTATTTTCTCTCCCCCAGCTTAGGAGAAAAAAAGCATGTATACGTATTTCCGTATCACTCTTTGCTTAACCCACTTGTTTCTATTCCTGTCACACTACTAAGACTACAGTGGAGAAGGACATCATTCAGTGGATACAATTCAGTTTCTTAGCGCATATATGATTTGACTCCTCTACTGTGCTTGACACCAGGAATCTTCTCTTGACACCTTTCTTTTGGTTCTTGCAATCTGGCCATTCTTTCTTAGTTCCTATCACTGAATTCACTTCCGCTGTCCCTTAAGTGTTGGTGTTTCCAGGATTCTGTTCTTACACTTTCCTTCTTACTCTCTTTTCTCCTCTTGGGATGATCTCATGTACCCTCGTGGGTTTTTATTCCCATCTGTATACTGATGCTCTCTTGTCTTCTATCTGCCTGAGCTCTAGAACTCTATACTCAAAGGTGTGTTGAACGACTCTACCTCAGTAGTCCACAGATTCCACAACATGTGTATAAATGAATTAATCATGACTCCCCTGTCCTTTCTCCTGCTCTGGACACTTCCCTCCTGATAAGTACTTTCTCCTAAATTCCCTGACTTGGCTGATGGAACAGCTATCCATCACATTAACCAAATATGAAACCTGGATGAATCCTGACACAACTTCCTCCTTTCTCCACATCCAACCAGTGACATCTGAACAGAGAATTGAATGATGAGGGGCCAGCCCTGTGAAACTCTGTGGGAAGATTTAAGGCAGAGATGAGACTCTGCCTTTACTCTCATAGTAATGTGCTCTGACCAAACTGGCCCAGATTTGCCTGACTCCTGTATGCAGTGATGTTAAGAGGTTCATTTATATAGGAAAGCTCTTAAACAGATCAAATAAGGAAATGCTTTTATATCATCTTAGGGTGGAACACAATACTGTTTTCACTGACAATATTTTCAAACAAAAAGCTGTGAGGTTGTCAAACACACAAAAATGGATCTTAGATTCAATGCAGCTCCTCAAATTCCTTTTTTGTTCTTTGAGGGAGGGAGCAGGGGAGATAGATAGGCAGGTGGGGTGAGTCCGCATAGACCTCCCCTAATTTAGATGAAGCTCTCCTGCCTGCTGGCTTTGTTTTGAAGACACTCAGATTTGGGATTAACAACACAATCATTCCTTCTTAAAAATTTATATAATTTTATATTTCATATATTCTGTTATTATGCCCTTTAATAGAAAATATTCAGTTTTGTGTTTAATATCCTGACTTTTTAAATTAAAAAACTTAGAATCTTAAAGATTGCCTTATATTTATGATCTGTATTTTTTTAAAGGTTTTTATTTATTTATTTGACAGAGAGAGACACAGCAAGAGAGGGAAGGGGAGAGGAAGAAGCAGGCTTCCTGCTGAGCAAGGAATCTCATGTGGGGCTCAATCCCAGGATCCTGGGATTATGACCTGAACCGAAGGCAGACGCTTAAGGACTAAGCCACCCAGGCGCCCCTTATGATCTGTATTTGCACAGGTTGTATGAAAATACAATTGATTACTGGAAGCAAAAGCTTTGCTTATCATAAGCAAATAGCTCTTTCTATCTGAAAGGATAAACATTATTTTTCTCCCTGGGCTCCCTCCCTAGCTGCTTTCTGGCTCTTGACATGATGTTGAGTACCACAGTTATATGTGAACATTGGCTTGCCAGCATTGTGCAGCAGAGCCTCTGTTAGAGGGATCTTTGTATTGCCTACAGTGCTAGCCTAGTGGCATCCTGTACGTGGGAGGCCTCCAGTCAGTACTGGCTGAATGACCGTCTCTTTGCAGCCTCTTTGCAGAGATGAGTCACTGAGTTCAGTGACATGGGCTACATCTCAGCTACTGGGGCTGCAGTAGCTAGGCGGGGCCTATAGGCTCCCATGGCTTCTTAATTCTCTTGGTCACCACCCTTTACACAGTCATCCTCTCACAGCACCCCCTTGCTTCTGCCCTACTGCCTTGGATACTGATTGCCTCTCTGCTTCCCCTCACTCTCTCTCAACAATGATTTAGGGCTATTTTTATAGTCTGCTAATTCTCTAAGAATGAGGTGTCTCTTCTGGGAGGCATTGCTATCCTCAGTGGCACTGCAAATAGGTTTTTGTTGACTGATCTCCAGGCTCTCCAAGTCATTTTGCCCACACCCTGATTACAAGGCACCATCTGTTTGCCTCAGTGGCTTAATGAAACGAGAGCTCATAATGTAGTTGATATCTAAAATGATCCTAATCACAGTGAGGACAGAATAATGGTCTCCTTCAGCAGAGATGGATGGACAATTACTGTTATAGCTTTGCAGAAAGACGGATATGCAAACAGACACTTCAACCAAATTGGTGGCCCTGAGTTACTCTCCCTATGCTGATGCTTCTGCTCAGGGACAGAAACCCATCTGCTTTGTTTCAGGAGACACAAGAAAGATAGATTATCTGTCTGACCCAAGTTCACTCAGTGAATCAGTCAAGTACTAGCCATCATAGTCCTTCTGCCACTTTGGTTTATGAGGCCAGAGAAATTTTTCAAGCATGAAGAACATTAGAATAACCATTAAAAATGTGAACTAGTAACCTTGGCCTGTTGCCTAGTATAATAGGGCTGATCAGAGTGAAACAGCTGATTGTGGTGTGTGTACTATGCAGTGATTTCTCTAGAAATTGAGTGGGCTGGTAAGTAGTTTTAAAAGATTTATTACCACTTCTGGATAATTTGTTCTTCAGTTAGCTGAGATCTGGAATCCTTGTGACCCATGGGCTGCAGTGAGTGAGTTGTTTCTGACCTCTCCATTACCTGCAAGTATCTCGGACCAGAAGCGAGCAGAGCCACACGCAGCGGCCCAAACAGCCTGTTCTACCCTGTCACGTGCTCCGTGCCTACCGTTCTCTAGGCACGCTGCTATGTACTTGAGGTGCTGTCATGTCTCTGATCATGAAAGTGGCTCTGTCATCTACATATTGATATATGTATACCCATATGTATATGGGTATATGTATACCCATTTTACACAAGAGGAATCTGAGGATTAGCACAATGAAGTAACTTGCTAGAGTTTCCATAGAGGCAGAGGCAGGATTTGAAGCCAGTCCTCTTTAGTTAATGTTTTTTCTGGAATGCTCCATTGCCTTCCAGTGCTCTTTTCCCCTACCTATTTTGATTCTCTGTCTCACCTTCTGTTTCCCTGTCAGATCCTTATCAATCACAAGTGTTTTTGGAAATATGAAAATATGTGTGTGGGCGCCTGGGTGGCTCAGTTGGTTGAGTGTCTACCTTCAGCTCCATTACGATCTCAGAGTCCTGGGATTGAGCCCTGCATGTGGCTCTCTGATCAGTGGGGAGTCTGCTTCTCCCTCTCACTCTCCCTCTGCGTGCGATCTCTCTCAAATAAATAAAATATTTAAAAAAATATATATGTGTGTGTGTATATATAGGTGTACACAGACACAATGTACTTTTAATATCTATATGCCTATATAGTTAGATGTAGGTATTTATAAACAGATATAAATGAACAGAATGTGGAAAGATAAACCCCTCAAATGTTAATGGTTCTTTTATCTGAGTAGTAGAATAATTTGAGCTTTTCATTTTTTTTCTTCGTGTTTTTCTATACTTCTGAAACTAAATATTACTGTGACCAGGAAGCAGTTTTTTAAATCTTTCACATCCTTTCAAGTTCATGTGCTACTAACTTTATGAGTAAAATCTTTCCCAACTTCACTTTTCCTCTTGAAACACACTCCTTTCCGTAGCACTTTGTATTGTCTTGGGGCATTTCTAGCATTTTGCTTTGTATTCTGTGTAACCTCAGTTTCCCAGGGCCCACAAACTTATAGAGGGGAAGAGTCAGGGAGGCACAGCTAATGATGAAAATGGTGATTAACAGACTAGTTTTTGTACCCATCATGAAGGCTAGAATCTTCCTGCTATATCCACCATGTCCCAGACTTTGTTCTCTTCCCATCACTGTGGTCTTGGCCCTGTCTCCTCTACACTGCTGTTCCTGCAACATGAGTGAACCATCATGCTCAGTCTGCTTTTTGTGTGTGATGCTGTCCTCTCTCCTATCACTCAGTACCAAGCTAGGCCCTGTTTGTTATTCCATCAAGCCTCACACGGGCCAGGCTATGTCTCTACTCTCCATCACTTTGCTAAAGTGGGACCATCTCTTTCCACCCAGGTTGTACTTTTCAAAAGTTATCCCCTTCCCCTCATTTTCTTAATCTCTGATAAAACCTATTGCATGATAACCCATGTTTTCCTGTTTCCTGTCTCTTAACTTACCCTCTCCCCTGTCCCCTTATCTAGAAGATCTTGCACTAAGATTAGGTCAGGGGTCAGAGTAAGCTGGCCCAATCCTTCCCTCTCAGTCAAGGGCCCCAGACAGAAGGGTGCACAACTGTTCTTTCTTATGTGGGAGATCAAGGCGTGATTTCATTCTATAATTTATTCAAGTGTCTCTTTCCTGGGTAGCTTGTTAGCCTTCATCTCACCAGTCATTCCCTTTCCAGGGAGGACTGTCTGTGGCTCCCAGGACTGGAAGCTGGTGGCCTGCTGCGACAAGCCATGCTTAGGTAGACGAGCACAGCCAACCCTGCTTGGGCTGTCAGTCCACTCTACTAAGCCTCTCAATTAGCTTCTCAGTCTCTCAATTAGCTTCTAAGACCCTTAGGAGCCAAGGACCATTCAGATTTGTACACTCTGCAGCAACTAGCACGGTTGGATTGGATGGCAAGAGCCCCATTAACTTTTGTGGAATGAATTACTGAAATCTATTGGATTTCTGTGCTCTGTTCTTCTTTATTATCACAGCAAACAATCTAATAAGGGTGATTAGTTGCACTTTGTTCTATATTAAGTATATCACACTGATTCTGATTCTGTGACTTATTTTGAGTTTTAAAACATTGAAGTATAATCTATATACTGTAAAATTCACCCCTTCAAAGTTTACAGTTTAGCGGTTTTTAATATATTCACGGAGTTGTATAACCATCACCATATCACTGCTAACTGATTCCAGAACAACGTTCCATCATGCCAAATATAGGTGATTTTCTTTATCATTCCCTGTTACCCTCCTACCCCAGACCTCTCCAGTAACCACCACTCTGTTTTCTTTCTCTTTAGATTTGCCTGTTCTGGACATTTCACAAAAATGGAATCATAGGATATGTGGACTTTTGCGTCTGATTTTTTTCACTTAGCACAGCGTTTTTAAGGTTCATACATGTCTTAGCATGAATAGGTGTTTCATTACTTTTTAATGGCTAAATAATATTCCCCTGCATGGATAGTCCACATTTTTGTATATCCATTCATCACTTGATGAACATTTGGGTTGTTTCTTCTTTCTTGCTATTATGAATAAAGTTACTAGGAACATTCATGTACATGTTTTTTTCTTGGGACATAGGATTTGAATTTTGGGGGGTATATGCCAAGGCCTATGGTAACTTTATGTTTAACTTTTTAAGGAACTGCCAAATTGTTTTCTAAAGTAGCTGCATCATTTTACATTCCCAAAAGCAATGCATGAGGGTTCTAGTTTACCCACATCTATACCTACACATGTCATAAATCGTCCATCTTTTGATTATAATTATCCCAGTGGGTGTGAAGTGGGATATCATTGTGGTTTTAATTTGCATTTCCCTGATAGCTAATAATATTGAGTTTCTTTTCATGTGTTCATTGGTCATTTGTTATTTTGGTGGAAATATCTGTCTAGTTTACTGCATGTTTTTCTCATGTGTTTAGAAGGTGGGGGAGGAACAGTGAACTATCCTCCAGATTGATACTGGTAATTTGTGCCCTTCCCATATCAGCAAAAAGCCTGTGTAATCTATTTGCCCATGAGACAGAGGACATGTAATCTGCCCACTGTACCCCAGGGTAGGGGTATTGGCACAGCAGCCCTTGTCTGAGGTGGCACTGGGGGCAGTCTGTCAACAGCTCATACGTTGGAAATTTTAAAAGGCAAATGTAATCTTTTTACTATTTCCCAAGTAGATTGGGGACCTCAGTGCTTTGATTTACAGTGGACCCATCCTATGGCATCAGACAGAGTCAAAGTTCCCTCCAGCAGAAGGGCTCTTGCCCAGGCTAGTGCATCTGCTTCATGATTGCCTGGCAGTGTGGGTAGGGAGTGAGCAGACACCTGCTATACATGGGCAGCTGCATCAGGTTTAGTGCATACAACCCAAATATATTGCCTGAGGTCTGCTCCCCATAGGGCTTTATTTAATATAGCCCAGCTTCCTTTGTGCCATTGCAGCATCCACGTTGTTAACCCTTTCCACACTGCCCAGCTGTCAGTAGCCAGATCTCAAATCAGTGGGCATGGGTTCATGTGTTAACACAGTCCATAACACTCTCAGCTCTGCCCACTGACTACTTTGTTTAGTTCCTTCTTCAAGCCAAAGTACATTAGAATCTAGTTGGATGGCACAGGAATGCCTAAGAGGCAGGTTTCCCTGGGATCTGCCATCAGTATACCATGTGTCTTCTGCACCTTCATTCTTTGCTTGGGGGAGAAGAGACATAATGTCACCAAATTCTGGAAGTTGGGCTGAGTTGACATAAGCGATCGGCCCTTATAATGAGTGCAGTTCATGAGATAGCAGGCTGATATTGTAAGTGCTCCTGTGCTGTCGGTAAGTGTGCCATTTCTGTAAGGTGCTTACTTGGGCACAGGCATTCTTATGTTTGCTGAACACATCCTTAATCCCTTAATCTATCCTGCTATTGGCCCAGAGGTTTGTATTACCACTGGCAGGTCAGCAGTCAGTCCTCCCTGTGTTGTGGTGCAAGATAGACAGCTAATAGTTGTTTCTCAATGGGACTGTATCTGATTTCTTTTAAATTTCTTGAGACTTGTTTTATGGCCTAACATGGTCTGTCCTGGAGAATGCTCCGTATGCGCTTGAGAAGAATGTATATTCTGTGGTCATTGAATGGAGTGTTCTACTTATCTGAGTTTTTAGTTATTCACTTTTCATCTTTTAAAACACTAACCATCGGTTGAGTCCCAGGTCCAAAGGATCTCATCTGTCAAGTCTTCATTAATACATCTCACCAGCTAAAAATGTACAGTTTCCTTGTCTGAATTTCCGTCACCCATAACTGTGGTATATGGGTAGGCCAACAACCATAACGGTGTTATAAATTCTGTTATTACAGGTCAGTCTTGCTAAACTCTGATGTTTGGGGTGTGTGTATGTGTGTAGGGACCATGTCTTAACTGTATCTCCATATCCCTGAAATATTACTTCCCTCATAACTTTAAAGCATGCCATTGAAAGGATAAAACAATGTGGTGACTATTGAACCCCTGTTAACTGCTGAGCTCTAGGCGATATACTGTAGAGATTAGAGCAGAAGAAATGCAGTGTGCTCTGCCTCTGGAGAACTTGAAGCTTCGTTACGAGGACTGCATCTACACGAGAACCCTTTAACATAGGATTTGACCGAGTGCAAGGACAAGGGCTCTAGGAGGTTAGGCTTGTCCTCCTTGCCTTTCTCCATGCATGGGATAGAGTCTCTTAGAGTTTCGAGGTTGCAAGTTTGCAAAAACCATCAGGACTGCGATTTCCAGCCACCAGTCAGTGTCGAATCCTCTGGCAGCTGGTCATCTAGCTTAGACATGCCTCCACTTATATACTCTCACCCACATGAAGAGACCCCTACACTCCCCACTCAGGACTAGATGACGGTTGTTTGCCAGCTTTGGGCAGTGAGAGAAAATCAGATTGCCTTTTAGCTAGATGTATGCATCTTTCAGTCTTTGCCATAAAAGAAACTGCAAGTCCAAAAGAATGCATGTAAGGTCAACAAAGAAAGGAAAGAGCTCTAGTCAAAAGCTTGAATCTCAGTGGACAGGTCAAATGATACTTACATGCTGATTTAGCTAAGGAAAGTCAGATCAAGTTCATCCCAAGAGGATCACTTCTAGGGGTAACAAATGAATTATTTTGTTTTTATCCTCCTAGACCCCACATGTATGGGAATGTCCTTGGAGGGTCTGAGGTGTGGGATTTGGAGAGGTGAATTCATTCTACATGCCACTTAGACATTTTATTTTATCTAATTTAGGATAAAGACTGATAATTTCTGGGGCTAAGCAGATACTCCTGGAGGTTTCTTGTCAGGAATGCAGTGTAATAAAGGAGGTTTTCAAGCCAGAATGTAAAACTCTTCTCTAGTAATCTTTGAAAATAGAATCCTCTTAGGAGATAAAAGTATTTTATGAAGTACAATACTTGCAATTTTGGTGGAGCAAGTTACATAAAACAGTCGGATAATACAAGGGCTGGCCTACAATTGTATATAATAGTGGAAAGGAATAGTATCTTTGTCACAGTCATGGTCACGTGGATTGACAGCCACTGAACCATCTGATGCTGGGAGAGTTAGAGAAGGGACAGAGCAGATCTTCTGATGGGTAACAGATGTAGACAGGGTGGAAGAGAAGAGATGATGTCAGTGAGAGGGCCATAGAGGTTGGAATGTATCAGAAATACTACTGGATCAATGCAAAGTACCAGAAAGCTGTGGACCTGGCCTTTGGTAGAGGCAACACACAGGAAAACTGCTGTCTCTGTGTCCACCTAGTTTTGTCAAGACTCTTTACAGCTTTCAAACAGATGAGCTCACTAGGTGCAAATAAATCAGCCACATGACTCCTGTGCTCCTGGCAATAGCTCCTATTGAATTGATGACTAAGGCAATCCACCTACGGACGTTTCAGAAATTCTCTTCCCAAGGAGGTCAGGGGAGAAAATGGGTGTGGCAAGCTAGGAATGATGGGCAATTCTGGGTGGGCCTGAGTGAGTCACCTTTCCCAGAGACCAGGCCAAAGGGTTTTGCCTCTGCTGCTCATTCTTTTCACCTTTTCCCCAAATCCTGACCCTGTTAGCTCTTTAGCTTTTCTGATATGAACCTGGAGCTGGAACAGCTCTAACTTCATAGACGGGGATCCTGAGGCCCAGAGAGGAGAAGGGATTTGCCCTAATTCCCATAGCACATGGATTTCAGAGTTGAGAGTAGAGGGTCTCCTGACTACCAGCCCCTTGCACTCTGTCTGCCACCATGTGACTTTCCTCTTTGAGTCTTTTCCCCATTGTGCCAACTGAGAGGCAAAAAGGACACAGGACATGGCAGAAACTTGAAGGGGTTATCCCTCAACTATAAAGTGCCCTATGGAACAGGAGAAGTTTGGGAGCAGAGGCTCATCTTCTGTGACCCTATTCTCAAGAGAAGAGCTGGTTTCAAGTCACATTTTCTAAAATGTAAACTCTGGAAAAAAGTAAGTAAATGAAAAACAAATAAAATACAAACTCTGAACTAACAAACTTTGTGATGCTTTCATCAGTCTCTAATATTTTTCTGAACAAATATTGGGATCTCTTTTCAAAGTTTTGTTTTCTCCCTTTTTACATAGCTTTTTAAAAAATAATTATCTTTTTATTCAGGTATAGTTAACATACAGTGTTTTATTAGTTTTAGGTGTACAATATAGTGATTCAACAATTCTGTACTAACTGCTTGCTCATCATGATAGGTGCACTTTTTATCCCCTTCACCTGTTTCAGCCATCCTCCCACCTGCCCTCCCCTCTGACAACCACCCATTCTCTATATTAAACTTTTTTAAAGTTTGGTATCTTACAACAAGGTCCATATTTCTCTCTCCCGAAAAAGGTCATTCTTCCTGCCTGAATGTCCCAAGGCCTCTCTTCCTCCAGTGACCAAAGAGCAACTCTGGAGGGTTGAATCAGAGGAAGCATGTCAAGTTCCATATGTAAAGAATTAGAGGTACTGGTCTCTCTGGCTGATGAGTGAGACCAGCACTCCTCTTTCATTTTGCAGTGTGGTCCCTGATGTGGTTTTGGAATACAGGTGAGGTTCCGTGGGGTGGGATCTGGAGCCAATGACCAAGAAAGAATTCTTGAAACATCTTGAATGCAAAATGGCGGTTTATTAAAGCGTTGGGACAGGACCCGTGGTCAGGGTTGCGAGGTGTGGCTGATTATATACTATAGGGTTGGGAGAGGTAAGGAAAAAAGGAGATTTTGAAAGAACTTTCATATGCTAAAGAGGACCTGAAAGATATCCTAGGCCTTGCCTTAGTCAAGTTAAGGTGATTTTTCCCCTCTAGCAAGGCATTAACATTAAGATAGTTGGGAGCTTCCTGGAAGAATGTCACACTTCTCCCACCCAGGAGTGGGGTTGGGGTGGGGGGAGGGAGGTTGCAAGATGTCAGCTTATGCTTTGTGTCTTCAGTCAGCCTTCTGCTCCCTCATAAGTCCCTACAAAATCTTGCTGTTAAATCTTTTCTGTACCCCCTTCCCCCAACAATCTGGCATAGTCAACAAGGCATGGAGCAACCAACTCCAAGAGGAGCAGAGGTGTAATGCAGGACGAAACACATGCCCACTAGTGAGACCCTTAATGTCTTACTGTCCTGTCCTCCTGTGGGCGTCTCGGAGGCTTCCATTCCTGGGGATGCTGCGTCTAAGTTCCATGTCTGGGCTGGGTCCCCCCCACCTCCCCCCCGCCAAAAAGCATTGTTGTTTGAGACAAGCATCATAAGCTAAACCTGGCTGTGTATCTGTTTGACTATCTGGCCTTTGTCGTACCCTTCCGCTCTCAGACTCCTCAAAATCAGGTGTACCTATTTCTCCTTAGGCTAGACAATTGTTCCATGGACGATGCTCTTGTCTGGGTCAGGAGGGGACCTCCAGCTTCTTCCATAAGGTCAATTTTATACACTTTGGTTCCTCTTACATATAATTAAGGATTAGTGTATCAGAGATGAACTAAAACTTCCAAGATTGGTCCTGGGACCATAATTTACGAAATGTTTAAGGAAAAAAAAGATCTTCTCATCATGGCCAGATTGAGTCAGACATCTGAGAAAAGGAGACTTAAAAATTAAAAACCTAATTCCTTAATTGCCACCCAGAGTTGCAGCATTTCATTAAGGCTATTGGTAAAATTCTTTTCTGCAAAGTCTTTTATGTACAGGTACAAAGGGATAGCAGAAAGTCAAGCTCTCCTACCTTTAGAGGAGATGTGCCAGTTGTTACTTAATATCTCCTCATTCCAGATCCATCCTTCATTGCCTTGGCTTTGGATACGAGGACATTTCTTTGCCAGGAGGCTCAATGTTGAGCTTTACTAGTAGGGAGTGTTGGAGAGCAAATTTCACGATATAAGCAGGTGGTTTCTTGCCCTCTAGCTTCTGCCTACCAGTATACCAGCTGTGGGGGCCAAGCCAAGGCCCACGGTTTCCTGCCCATCGGCCTCAGCTGCTGACTGTGGACCAGCTCTGACCCTGACAATCCAGTGAACTTCTTTGCCTTGGGGGGAGTCAGTGGCACTAGTCACAACTTCTCCAATGAGGTCTGCATCCCAGCCTTAGGGAGGGTCTCCCTCCCCTTCCAAGTTGGTTCTTTTGGTTACCCTCCCTCTGCTCTAGGGTATTCTTTGGAATTCTCTTTTATTCTCTCCTAGTAGTTAGTTCCCCTTTAAATAGTAATTCTTTCTATTAAACTGTTCCTGCTCAAATTACTGTGGTTATTATTTCCCGAGTGTCCTTCCATGGGCCTTGATGCTGAAAATGTAATTACTAGTAAACAACAGTATCCCTTAGGTCAAGATTTTGATAAATTCAAAATTTACTGTGAAAATACATGGGTCCTAATAGAAACTACACAATAGAAACTACACAAAATGGGTCAGAACAAATTTTATTCAACCAGAAATCATATCTATGAGTATTACACTTAGAATTGGTATTAAATCATTGTGTGGTTTAATGGTCATGAAATGAAACTCTTACAAAACACTGGAGATGATGATTTCTAGAATAAGCAGATTCTCCCTTTTCCTCGAGTAACATCGGTGCTCAGAACATTCAAACAGCAGAAAGCCTCCATCTTTTAAGACCTTAGGACAATTAACTGTTAGATACCCAGTGCTGTCAAATTGGAAAAAAAACCTCACCAATCCGTCTGTTAGATAAAGGAATCCCACTGCCACACACAGAATGTGACTCTAGACCAGCACTGTCCAATGGAAACAGATGGTGGACCACCAATGTAATTTAAAATTTTCTAATGGTCACATTAAAAAAGAGAGAGAAACAGGTAAAATTAACTTTAATAATATATTTAATTTAACTCAAACTATTGAAAATATTGTCAAGATAATAATCATTATTAAGTTATTAATTAATATTAAATTGTTAATAAGATACTGACCCTGTTTTATTTGTACCAGGTCTTTGAAATCTAGTGTGTGCTTAATACCGGCAGCACTTCTCAGTGTAGACTAGTCAAATTTCAAGGACTCAGTAACTACATGTGGCTAGTGGCCACTCACTCTGTTGGACAGTGTAGCTCCAGAACATGGTTTGACCATCATGGGATGTCATGGGAGCAACTATTTGGGACACAGTTTAAAAAAAAAAAGAAAAAGAGGCACTCCTAGGTGGTTCAGTTGGTCAAGGGTAAGACTCTTGATTTTGCCTTGATCTCAAGGTCTTGAGATTGAGCCCCTGTGGAGCTTCTTGCTGAGCGTTGAGGGTGCTTAAGATTCTCTCTCTCCCAGTCCATCTGCCCCCCACCACCCTCTTGTGTGCATGCTCTCTCTCTCAAAAAAATTGAAAAATAAAAAAAGAAATATTATAAAAAAATATTGGACTTTATTCTGTACGTTTATTGATCATATTAACATTGTATTTTAAACCATTTTCTTGTATTAGATACAAATAAACATGGTGTTTATGTGAATTATTTTAGGAATCAAGATTTTCAGTCTAAAAGAAAAGGAAGTGCAATTACAGAATTAAGAATTTAAGTGGGGGAAACTGTTGAGCACTACTATAGAGCTTGTTACTTAATCATGTTGCTATGAACCCACTTATTGGTATCCTGAAGATTACAGAAAATGTTAAAAACAGCAGAAGACATTTTTTGACTCAAAGGGAATATTAGTAGAATGAAGCTCTAAGTTCTGACCTTGAGTCATGGGAAGCCATGTGAAATAGCCAAAATCCAACGATTCTAATTTTAAAGATCTGTAGGAGTTATATGGTTGTATGAATATGGCAGAACACAATTCCATCAGGTCTTCATGTTTTTGAGATATTATGTATTTATTTGACAGAAAGAGAAAGAGAGCACAAACAGGGGGAATGGCAGGCAGAGGGAGAGCGAGAAGCAGGCTCCCTGTTGAGCATGGATCCCGATGCGGGCTCTCTCCCAGGACTCTGGGATCATGACCTGAGCCCAAGGCAGACAGTCAACCCACTGAGCCACCCACGTGTTCCATGTCTTCATGTCTTAAAATTAAATGCAAAAGACATTACTGTGGAACCTCAAATTCAAGCATCTCTAGATATATCTACATAAATTTTTAAGTAAAAATATTTACATAACTTCATATATGCACATTTCTTTATCTTAAGATTTCAAAACTCAATCAAGTAACCACTTTGGCTAGGAGCTACAGACTTTTAGGGAGAAGAACTTGAATCCAGGGAAGTGGACTAGGTGATCCCTTCTTTGTATATTTAGCTATATATTTTCTCTTTTGTTTTGGAGTGTTTCACAGCAAATCCCAGATATCATATATTTTCATCCAATTATTATCCTCTTGACATTATGGAGCCATTAACATAATCATATATAGATCCATTAACATAATCATGTAATCATTAACATAATCATAATCATCGGCAACATTAGGGTTGCTAAAGGGGCCTCAAAATTCTCTGCCTCCCAGCTCAAGTATCTGCTAATAAATAGCTTCAATTCACTGGTATTTGCTTTCTTCCTTATCGCTTTCTTTAGGGGGAAAAAATGTAACCTTAGAATAAATCATAGAAATATTATGGGTCTCTTCTAGACCCATTAGTATTAATATTTTTGCATGGTGAGAAACTGGCTTTGCATATTTGATGTTTTATATATCTGTCAGAGGAGGATGGGTTTGGTCTGATAGAATGACAGATTTGTAATTGATTTGAAATGTTTGAGCAATACAGATTTTTTTATTTTAAGAGGAAATCTTGCTAAATTATTCTTAATATTAAAATATCTATGATATCTTTGGATTCCTAATATTTACACGTCTAGAGTTTTGGATTTACAAGTATGAATTTTTACCCAGAAAGTATTGTTTATTTAAAGTCAAGTAGTTGATGGCGCCTTGGTGTCTCATTTGGTTGAGTGACTGCCGTTGGCTCAGGTCATGGTCCTGGAGTCCTGGGACCGAGTCCGGCATCAGGCTCCCAGCTCCGAGGGAAGTCTGCTTCTCCCTCTGACCTTCTCCCCTCTCATGCTCTCTCTGACTGTCTCTCTCTCAAATAAATAAATAAAATCTTAAAAAAAAAATAAAGTTAAGCAGTTGAAGTGCATGAAGGGAAATGCTTGAGATGAAGCAGTCCACTATGTAAATACATTATAAACACCCTCTTCTAATCCCTAGCCCCTTGTCACTTTCCAACAAACAACCACAGAGCCTACAAAGTGGAGGCCCCAATCAAGAAAACCTGTCTGGACACTAACAGGTTGCTATCCTGTCTTATCTTGTTTGTATCTTTCACCAAGATTGGTGACTTATGGTCCCCAAGTCCACCTCCCCTCCCTGCTCATCAGAGCTAGCACCTTGCACACAGCTGGATGAAGGAGAATGAGAATAAAAAATGCTAGGCATGCACCCGGATTTTGCAATATATCGGTTTTTCATTGTGTGCACTGCCTTTCTTCTGCAATGGTAGTGTGGGGAAGCACTCTGGAAGCCATGGCCCAGCGTTAGGCTCGTCCGCTGACTCAGAGCTAGTATGCCTATTCTTTTGGTAGCCTTGAGGCGACCCCTACTGGAAGGCAGATGCTACCACAGTCAGAACTTAAAAAGGCATTACTTCCTTGCGGGGGGGGGGGGGGGGGAATAGACTCCTATCTAAACTCAAACTAATGTTCTCATTTTATGCGACAACTTTTCCAACATATGTATTAATTACAAACCACACATCCCTCCCTACTTCCAAAGCTCTGATGAGATAGAAGCAAAACTATGGCACTAAGCAAAAACTATATAGAACTTTCAACAAGTGGGCTTTTTGTGGCCTGAGGCTTTACCAAGGATCAAGATGAGGGGGCCTGGGTGACTCTGTCAGTTAAGCGTCTGCCTTCAGCTCAGGTCATGATTCCAGGGTCCTGGGATCAAGCCCCACTTCTGGCTCCTTGATCAACAGGAAGCCTGCTTCTCCCTCTCCCTCTGCCTGCTGCTCCCCACGCTTGTGCTCTCTGTCAAATAAATAAGTAAAATCTTAAGAAAGAAAGAAAGAAAGAAGAAAGAAAGAAAGAAAGAAAGAAAGAAAGAAAGAAAGAAAGAAAGAAAGAAAGAGATGAACTCAAATGCTACAATTCTACAATCCACCAGATTTGGGGATCCAGCCCATTTCAGTAGTATTATCTAGCTAGCATTCCAATAGTGTCACTCTAACCCTGAGAACTTTCTTATTTGTCTGTTGCTTCCTTATTACCAAGTACTCATGTGCTGGGTTCCTTTGCAGCCCAGGCCATCCTGGACCCCATATAATGCATATGTTTAGCAGGCTATGAAAAAGAATTTCAAGAAAGAACCCAGATGGAAGGTCCTATGATGTCCTCTTGACCATTGCCACATCTCTATGGGGCTCTAGATGATCCTTGAGGATACAAGAGTGACAAGCCACAACCATATCAAAATCTGTAGCAAGCAAGGTAAGTCTGTTTAATAGAGACCACAAAAGACCTGTGGAAGATTTATTCTAGAAAGGAAAAGGGGTTGCTGGGTGTATCCAAGATGGACCAAGTGAAGGCCGCAAAGAAGTTTTGTAGGACATACGGAGAGGCCAGATAAATAACCTCAAGTCTAGTGTATAGAGTGGGAGACTGCTCGTCTAATATTAGGATTCTTAAGTCCTCACCTTGTTTACCACCGTAGTTACTGCTGCATATCAGGAAGGTCCTTCTTCCCTGCCCTTTTCCACCATAGCTCTCTCCTTCAAATGTCTTTTGCAGAGGTGACTCACAGCCATCCAGTAGTTGGTACACAACAGATTTTAGCATTGTCTGTAAAGTTCTCGGCTGCATCTTTGGGATGCAATGTGCTAGATACTCTAAAAATTCCCCCACCTAAAGACTACCTGAGACATGAATCCTCCCTGACATAGTAAGTGTGTATTGGTCAGCTGCTTTGGAATGTAGAGAATTCTTCATGTTTTGGAACATTTGGTTTTGTATCCTTTCTCGAGCTCTAATCCTTGGAACTGAGATTTTTTTTTTAAAAGATTTTATTTTTTGACAGACAGATCACAAGTAGGCAGAGAGGCAGGCAGAAAGGGAGGGGGAAGCAGGCACCCACTGAGCAGAGAGCCCGATGCGGGGCTCTATCCCAGGACCCTGAGATTATGACCCGAGCCGAAGGCAGAGGCTTTAACCCACTGAGCCACCGAGGTGCCCTGGAACTGGGATTTTTGAACTAGAGAGGCCCATTGTAAAACCTGTGGGGATTCTAGAACATGGTCTAATGTGACTAAAGTTGTCATTGGGACTCTAAAAACCAAGGAGTTGTCTCCTGCCTCTGTAAAGGAAGAATAAAATAGCTCAGGAATTTTAACAGTGACTCAAAGTAGATAGAAGAAGATACCCAGAAAATTGGAGAAGTATTCTAGTTTCTTCACTTTATAAGAGAGGAATACTGTATCAGTTGGTTCAGGTAGATCCTGGACATTGGTGGACAATTATTAAGTTATTAATTACAAATTAATTATCTTGATTGCAAGATGAACTTGTATGTATTTATTATGCTACTTACGGTTCACTTGCCATGTTAAATTAAACAAGCTTCACTCCCAACTCTTAATTTTTGAAAGATGAAAACATGAGCCTCTGAGGAACAGAGGAACAAAGCCAAGATTATATGAAATTATTTATAGCCTAAAAGGACATATTTATAGCCTATTAAATATATATCGTGGATGTACATCTATCAAAGGGAGGATGTAAAAAGGAAAGCAGCTCCTGTCATCACTAGAATCTCATATCATTTATTCTGAAAGATAAATCCTGAATTAGCATAAATCTTTAGCACTGACTCCATGCACAGAAAATATGACCCTCCTTATGTATCTTAAATGTTTTACTAAACTATGACCTTTTTCAATGTACATTATCAGAGCCCCCTTGTAAATAGCCTTCTGAAGTTTGCTAATATAGGTTTGTCAATCATAGACCTAAATATAAAAGTAAAAATTATAAAATTTCTAGAGGAAAACGTAAGAGAAAATCTTTAAGAGTTTAGGGTAAGCAAAGATTTCTTAGGTAAGACAAAAAAAATACAATCTATAAAAGAAAAAAATAAATTTTTTCGACTTCACAAAAATTAAGAACTTGTGTTCTTCAAAAGATACTGTTAAAATAATGGAAAGTAGGAAAAAGCATTTGCAAATCATATGTCCGATAAAGGACTTGTATCCATGATCTATAAAGAGCCCTGCAGGGGTACCTGGGTGGCTCAGTCGTTTAAGCATCTGATCTCAGGGTCATGAGTTCAAGCTCTGTGTTGGGCTCCACCCAGTGTGGAGCCTACTTAAAAAAGAAATCTTTTTAAAAGAGCCCTGTATACCCAAGAATAAGAAGACAAACAGCTTAATTTTTTTTAATGTGAAAAAGTTTTGAAAAGACACTTGATTAAAGAAGATGTATGGATGGTAATTAAGCATATGAAAATATGTTCAATATCATTAGTTTCTAAGGAAATGCAAATTAAAACTGGAATAAAATACTACTTCACATTTACTAGAATGGCTAAGACTGACCATACCAAGTACTTAGGAGGATGTAGAGCAATTGGAACTCTCATATTTTGCTAGTGGAAATTCAAAATGGTACAGACCCTTTTGGAAAATGGATTTCGTGTTTCCTTACACAGTTAAGCACACACTTACCATACAACTCAGCCATTCCATTCCTAGTATTTACCCAAGTGAAATGAAACCTATATTTACACAAAATCCCACATAATATTGTTTATAGAAGTTTTATTTGTAATCACACACACACACACATGCATGCACATACAACTGGAAGCAAACCTAATGTCCTTCAGCTGTGGAGTGGATAAACATCCGTAAGTGCATCCATAAGTGTTGTTAGAGAGAATGTAATTTGGTACAATCACTTTGGAAAACTGGCAGTGTTTACCAAAGTCAAACATATACCCAGCAATTGCACGGCTAGAGACCCAATAGAAATGCATAATATGTTTGCCAAAAGGCTTATACCAGGACGTTCATGGCAGTACTACTTGTAATAACCCTGTGAGCAAGAGTCTGACTCCATTTTTTATGTTTGACCACTGATAGCCTTCAAGCCCATTACTCCCTTTTTCCTTCCTGTCCCACATCTGAACATGCTGCTGAGAAAACCCAGGTTTCCCAGGTGTGGGTGGGAATCGCAGCCACACAAACTTCAGCCTGTGGAAGAGGGAGTCTTCATCCTGGACCTCCTACACCCCAAACCACTGTAAAAACCAGAGCCATTTTCCCCTTCTACTCAAGCCACTCTGGCTTGAGTGTAGCTGCGCTCTCCCCCGAAAGCCTCACTATGTGAGTTATGAATCTCTCAGACCCTCTGGGTGAGTGTATTGTGTCACCGGTCTCCAGCTCTGAACCAATTCTGGATGGGACGATACCACCCTTCATGGAGCAACTACAAAGTAAACCCCAAAGTAGAAACAATTCAAATGCCCAGTCACCAGATAAACAGATAAATAAATTATTGCATAATCACCCAATGGAACTTAGAGGACAGTTAGAATAAATGAACTACTTCATGTAATCTTACGATGTTTAACAAAGGAAACCAACACAAAAGAATATATTATTGTGTTATTATAATTATAATTTTTAAATTTGAGTGTAATTGACACAATGTTAAATTATTTTCAGGTGTCTAGCATGTATTGAGAGTTCAACTTCTCTCTACATTATGCTATGCTCACCACAAATATAACTACTTTCTGTCACTATATAACACTATCACAGTATCAATGACCATATTCCCTATGCTTCACCCCTTATTTCTCTGACTTATTCATTCCATAATTGGAAGATGGTATCTCCCCCTACTCTTCACCCATTTCGCACATTCTCCACTCTCCTACTCTGTGGTAACCATCAATTCTCCATATTTATAGGTCTGATTCTGCTTTTTGGCTGTTTATTCATTTGTTTCATTTTCTAGATTCCATATATGAGTGAAAGCATATGATATTTATCTTTCTCAGTATGACTTATTTCATTTAGCATAATATTCTCTAGGTCCATCCATGTTGCCACAAATGGCAAGATCTCATCCTTCTTTATGAGTACATAATATTCTTTTGTATCTGCGTATACATGTATATACATATACGTGTATATACATGTATGTATACACACATACACACCCATACACACATACCACGTCTTCTTTATCCATTTGTCAATCAGTGGACAGTTAGAGTCTTTCCATATTAAGGCTATTGTAAATAATGCTATAATAATATAGGGGTACATAGAGCATTTCAAATTAGGGTATTCATTTTCTTTTTTTTTAAAGATTTTATTTATTTATTTGACAGAGAGAGAAAGACATCACAAGTAGGCAGAGAGGCAGGCAGAGGGAGAGGGGGAAGCAGGCTCCCCGCTGAGCAGAGAGCCCGATGCGGGGCTCGATCCCAGGACCCTGAGATCATGACTTGAGCCAAAGGCAGAGGCTTAACCCACTGAGCCACCCAGGTGTCCCTAGTGTATTCATTTTATTTGAGGAAATACCCAGTTGTGGAATTACTGGATCATATGATATTTCTATTTTAATTTTTTAAAAGAAGATTTTATTTATTTGAGAGAGAGATCATAAGCAGTGCAGGGGGTGGTGCAGAGGGAAAGGGAGAGGGAGAAGCAGTCTCCCTGCTATCCAGGGAGCCCAGTGTGGGGCTCCATCCCAGGATCCCAAGAGCATGACCTGAACTGAAGGCAGATGCTTAACCAACTGAGCCACCCAGGAGCCCCTGTATTTTAATTTTTTGAGGAACCTCTCTATAGTTTTCCATAGTGGCCGCACCAATTTGGCCGCAACCAACAGTGCATGATGGTTCCCTTTTCTCCACATCCTTGCAACACTTGTTATTTCTTGTCTTTCTAATTTTAGCCATTCTGTGTGGTGTGAGGTGATATCTCATTGGGTTTTGACTTGCATTTCCCTGATGATGAGTGATGTAGATCATCTTTTCATGTGTCTGTTGGCCATTTGTATGTCTTCTTTGGAAAAATATCTATTCAGTAGCTTGCCTTTTTTGTTGTTGCTGATAGTTTTCTTTGCTGTGCAAAAGCTTTTTATTTTGAGGTAGTCCCAACAGTTTATATTTGCTATTGCTCCCCTTGCCTCAGAAAACATATGTAGAAAAATGTTGCTACAGCCAATGTCAGAGAAACTACTACTTGTGCTCTTTTCTAGGATTTTTATGGTTTGAGGTCTCACCTATAGGTCTTTAGCCTATTTTGAGTTTATTTTTGTGAATAGTGTTAGAAAGTGGTTCGGTTTCATTCTCTTGCATGGAGCTGTCCGGTTTTCCCAGCACCATTTATTGAAGAGATTGTCTTTCCCCCCATTATATATTCTTGTCTCCTTTGTCATATTTTAATTGGCCATGTAATCATGGGTTTATTTCTGGGCTCTCTCTTCTGTTCTATTGAGCTATGTGTCTGTTTTTGTGCCAGTACCATAATGTTTGATTATTACAGCTTTGTAGTATTGTGATACCTCCAGCTTTGTTCTGCTGTTTCAAGATTTCTCAAGTTATTTGGGGTCTTTGTGGTTCTATACAAATTTTAGGTTATTTGTTCTAGTTCTGTGAAAAATGCTATTGGTATTTTGATAAGGATTACATTGAATCTGTTGATTGCTTTGCGCAGTATGGACTTTTTAACAATATTCAGTCTTCCAATCATGAGCATGGAATATCTTTCCTTTTGTGTCATTTTCAATTTCTTTTTTTTTTTAAGATTTTATTTATTTATTTTACAGACAAAGATCACAAGTAGGCAGAGAGGCAGGCAGAGAGAGAGGAGGAAGCAGGCTCCCTGCTGAGCAGAGAGCCCAATGCAGGGCTCCATCCCAGGAGCCTGGGATCATGACCTGAGCCGAAGGCAGAGGCTTTAACCCACTGAGCCACCCAGGCGCCCCGCATCTTCAATTTCTAAGAATATATTCTTTATGACTACATTTAAATAAAGTGTAAGAGCAGGCAGTTAGCCTATGTTAAAAGTCAGGATAGTCACCACCATTCTTAGAGTAGTAGGTTGTTGGAAAGGAGCACAAAGTGGGTGTTTTTTCTGAATGTCAGGCTCAATTTGGAAGAGAAAAAAAATGGCAGGGCAAGGTGAGCGAACTCACCTTGAGTTGAGTGTTGAGTGTTGAGTTCTCGCTCTGCCCTTGGGCTGAAGGGTTAAGAGTGTGAAGCAGCCCCACCCAGTGGACAAATGTGAATATGCATGTCAATGCTTAGATGAGGAGAGACGATGCTCTCCTGGGTGCCTCCTTGTGTCAGCCAATTTGGGAAGTTGGGTGAAGAGTCTGGGCTCAGAAATGGCATAGAGTATGTCAGAAGAGTCTGTAGTCAGATTTTCTGTCCTGCTACAGAAATATGGGCTCAGCCAGTCTGAGTGGGGGACAAATGAGTTCCCTGATAAGAGAGGTAGGAAGCCCAGGGAAAGGTAGACCCTATTCCATCAGAGGGCTCTCCTACCCCCAGGCTTTGTGTGCCCCACCACGCAGTCTGTGCTGGGACTGGACATCAGCTTTACTCAGGTATGAGATGTTAATCCAATAAGACAGGTAGTGATCCCCATTCTAGAAGTGAGGGAGATGAGGCCCAGGTAATTTGGCTTGTAAATGGTAGAATTAAGGTTTGAACCTAGGTCTGTCTGGCTCCAGACCCAGCCCTAAATCATGATTCTCTATGTAGTGACTTAACCTCCTTTGTTCCCTGGCTCCCTCTGGCAATCTGGTGAAGCCTATGGGCCCAACTCAGAATAATGTTTTAAAAAGCATAAAATAAAATGCATAAGGAGGTGGGGGAGGTGAAAAAAGAAAAAAAATACATAAGATTCGCAATCCTATTGAAATTGCCAAGAACTGCTGATCCTGTTAAAATACAGATACCACGATATTTTGTCAATTGTGGCATGGTATGACTATCATGTGTTTCTTTATTGATGTCTTAAATACAAGGGGGTCTGCAACAACCAGAATTTCCAGAAAGTGATGTGTAAATATTTTGAGACGTCTGCTACACGACTGGTGAGATGAAATAAAGCTATCAATGACTTTACTGGTGACAAGTCATGAATCACATTCCATTTGAAGGAAATGCTGAATTTCCATCAAAAGTCAATGAAAATAAGGATCTAATCTTGTTCTTATCTAAGTACATGGACCACCTGCATGCTAGGCTGAGTCCACTGGGGATCTGTGGATGGCAGGTTAAGACATCTTAATTCTGTTGTCCTGACTCATCCCCTCCTCCCCCCGACTATTCCCAGGGCTTCACTGGAAACCAGCCTCTGAGTGGATAACTTGCAAAGAGTGCCGGCTGTTTGTTAAAAAAGAAGCAAAGATCACAGGGCCCAACAGACACTTACTGAAGGCCTGCAAACCTCAAACATGTTGTTGGGTGCAGAAACACATAGGAGGAAGATGTAGCCTTTCTTTTAAGAAGGCCCCAGCCTGGTAGAGACAGTATCCCCAAGGAGTTTATGATTAACCTCCAAATGAATTAAACAAGCAGGAATTGAATGCTTTGGGGACAGAGGAAGAGTAATCCTAAGTGTAGGGCAGTCCAGGAGGTTCTGGAAGGGGCAACAGTATGGCTGGCAGAGGGTAGTATAATGCAGTAGTCAGGTGCACAGGCTCTGTTGTCAGATGGCCCGAATTCAAAACCTGGCTCATTACTTCCTACCTATGGGCAAGTCTGATCTCTCCATACCTCAGTTTCCTCATCTGTAAAATGGGGTGAGCCCAACACTTTATAGGGCTGGTATGAAGATTAATGAGTTTAAATGCTGTTAACCATGGTAATGGTACTGATATTGGATAGGTGGATGGAGGGAAGGGATGAATCCTTTCTGGGCTTGGGGACAGCTTGAGCTATACATAGGCTAGGATTGTTTTCTTGTGAAAGGAGCAGGTGCAGGAGGGCCACTGGCTGGGTGATTTAAGGTGAAACACAGAAGGCATGTTTTATTTTCATAATTGTGCTTTTGTTGTATTTTGCCAGGGAATAGATCAAAGCTTTGACCTTACCAATAGTATTCCATAAGATAGGGCTAGTGTGAATATTTAAGTTTCAAAAAAGTGGTGAGTTGATTTATAGAGAGTATTCATACAATATTACACAGTCCAGGTGGTACAGGGATATTGCAAAAAATGAGAACATGGTAGCAAAAAATGTGAAAATGCCTGGTTTGAATAACTGGATTGGGAAATAGGAATCACTTTCAATTTGACAGACTGTCCTGGCTCAGCCCAGCAATCCCTGCAGTCCTGAATGGGACACAGGGACTGATGGTAAATACACAGTATTTAGGAAAACTCAGCAGTACTGTCCACACCCTTTTATTTCTGGATACACTTAAGGGCTATATTTCATATTGTAGGTTACCACCCAGAAACATGTTGTGAAATCAGCTAATGGATCATGTCCAGCATTTAGAAAATACAAAACAAAACAGAATAGAAAATATCAAAGTACATTGTGGGTAGTTACGGTAATTATTATTTTGTAAAGCTTATGCAATGGACTGTCAGGTAAAATGTATTTCCTCCAGTGGGTCTGAGCAGTGGAAACAGACCTGGCTTCTAGACCAAGTTCTGCTCTTGCCCTGCTGTCTAGCAGAGTGGTCCCCTACCCTCAGAGCCTTAGAGACAGATGAATTTTGCTGGGTGGCTAACTGAGATGTGAAAGTGTTATTTATTCTCAGGGTTCTGTTTTAGCCATAGTGTTCTTGAGCCTATCTATACGTCCAGAGCCCTCCACTTGGGAGGGGTTGAGTTCTCCAGGAGGGAGGACTGGGATCAGGCCAAATAGGTCCCTAGAGTTTTCAAAGTCACCTTCCTGATCTCAGCCACATGTTCCTCTTTCCAGATTTTCAGCTCACACCCAGGTTTTCTGCTTCCAAACATCCCATCACATTTCTAGTTATAGCATTTCCTTATCTCCCATGGTTTCCTCATTTTGTGGCCACCTTCCCACTCTAATACTGTGTAATATCTGGGTGGAGCATGTATTCATCCTGAAACAGCCTCTGCTGTTGTTCTGCCCCACCTCTTCCAAGACCCACTGTCCTCTGGAACGAGAAGAGCCCGGGGGTCCTCCATAGATCTCTAGTGGTTCAGCCCCTAGATTTGGTTTCTCAGTTTTCTTCCATTGAAGCTCCATAAGGATAGCTGGGCGGCAATTCAAGGGGGCAATCCTTAGCTGGAGTATGTTGATAACTGTATTAGCTGCTCCTGAAACAAAGATTGCAATGTAAATTTTGGTTTGGTCTACATGAAATTGCCATTTTTATAAGCCAAAGAAGGTCGACCATTGACAATGTCTTGTGGTATAAGTAGTGGTTTATTCCAGAGACACAGGCAGGAGAGTGGGGAAGTGAGGCAAGGGAGGGAAGAGTGTGTTACTCCCGTTAACCCTGTGGGTAGCCAGAGCTTCATCCCACTGAGAAGCTCGGGGTAGTACAGAACACACACCTCAGAATTATTCCAACTCAGGCACAAGGGAGGTGGGGTAGTTCTGTACCAACTCACCCCAGTCATTTGTTGAAGAGGTTTGTGGGGATGGAGAGCCACACAGGCTGGGCGGGGGCCAAACAGGATTTGTTAGCCAGAGCAGGCCGTCAAATGAAGCAGGGTATGTCTTGCCATGGGGAAGTGGGTAGCATATACTAAGCAGAGGAGGCCAGAGTTTGGGAGGACCTCCACCAGAGCCTGCTGCGGAAGCTATGCCCCTGGACTGTCAAAGTGCCACTAGCTCTTGGCCGCATACTCAAGTATACAAGTAAACATGGTCATATTTTTCTAGAACAACTTATTATTTGTTTTGAGACCCTAATCCACAAGAAATTGAAAAATAAATCTTGGTCACTGTGCAGGTCACTCATTTCTCAGAATTGTATCAGTTCTATGACTCGGTCAGTGCCAAGGTTCAAGCAAGCATGTGCCACCTGATCTTTGGTGGCTTCTATCCATGCGGACCTTCACTTAGACGTCATTTCCTGCCTTCCTGTAGCTCACCAGCCCCATCCGTCCACACTCAGTATGATCCACTGGCACTGTCAGACTCTGGCTGGAAGGCAGAGCCTAATGTCTAGACTGACTTGCTTCCCTCAGACCTCTCCTCTCCCCAGCCTGGGAAATAATGTTTTAGATGGATATAGGATAGAAAGGGAGGCTTAATGTCCTCAAACTCCTGTACTCCAAGGACAAGGAAAACTTGGAAGACATTTTCTGAGGTCTTGCCGTTTGAGTGGAGGGAAAATCAATATGGGGAAACATCAATTAACATTTCAGAAATGCCCCACTTCCATGACCAATGCAGTGTGATCACTGCCTCTTCCATATCTGCTCCCTTTACTACTCATCTCCCTTTATGTTCGTTATCACTGCATAACAGAAGAGGGTAAGTTGCCATTTTATTTTTTTTTTAAGATTTAGTTTATTTAGGGGTGCCTGGGTGGCTCAGTGGGTTAAAGCCTCTGCCTTCGGCTCAGGTCATGATCCCAGGGTCCTGGGATCAAGCCCCACATCGGGCTCTCTGCTCAGCAGGGAGCCTGCTTCCTCTTCTCTCTCTGCCTTCTGCTCTGCCTACTTGTGATCTCTGTCTGTCAAATAAATAAATTAATTAATTAAAAAGAAGATTTAGTTTATTTATTTGAGAGGGAGAGAGAGAGAAAGAGCAAGCAAGGGGAAGGTCACAGGCAGAGGAAGAAGCAGACTCCCCACTGAGCAGGGCTCAGTCTCAGGACCCTGAGATCACAACCTAAGTCAGAGGCAGACACTTGACTGACTGAGCCACCGAGGTGCCCCAGAAAGTTGCCATTTTAAACAAGGCAGGGGTTCTTAACTTGAGGGCCCATGATCTAATTCAGGGAACCCTAAATTTGGATAGGAAGAAAATTTACATTTTTATTTTCATTAACCTCTAACAAAATTGACATCTCCTTCAATCATGAATGTAAGCATAGTAGTATTAGCAGGACTTCATCTTAAAACACTGTTCATGGGGCTCCTGGGTGGCTCAGCAGGTTAAGCCTCTGCCTTTGGTTCAGGTCATGATCCCAGGGTCCTGGGATCGAGTTCCGCATTGGGCTCCTTGCTCAGCAGGGAGCCTGCTTCTCTCTCTGCCTTTTCCTGCCACTCTGCCTGCTTGTGCTCTCTCTCTCTCTGACAAATAAATAAATAAAATCTTAAAAAAAAGAAAAAAACAAAACACTGTTCATATTCACCACTGTCATCAGAGTTGTAAGATCCCCTGCTAGTTCTTTTGAAACGTGTTAATAATGAAATGCATACATTCCTGTATCATAGATGTGTTTTTAGCATGTTTTAATAATTAATTTCAGAGTAATGTTTTAACTTTTTATTTTAAGGTAAGATTATCTTAACATAGACATGAATTTCAAGAAATAGTTCAGGCAGATCCTGTATGCCTTTCACCCAATTTCTCCCCATGTACTATCTTGCAAAACTATAGTACAATATCACAACCAGCAGACTGATGTTGCTACAGTCCCCATCCTTGATTCTGATCTCACCAGTTTTATGTGCACTTGTGTGTGTGTGTAGTATTTAGTTCCATGCAGTTTTATCTCATGTGTAGATTTGTGTGACCATGACAACAGTTCTGTCACCACAAGGATCCCTCATGCTATTCTTTCATAGTCAGACACTTGCCATCCCCTCCCTTCCCTAAACACTGGCATCCACTAATCTGTTCTCCATCTCTATAATTTTGTCATTTAAAAAATTTCATGTAAGGGAATCTATACCTTTTTGAGGTTTACATACTTTCCAAAGTAGATAAGCTTTTGAGACTGGTTTGTTTTCATTCTGTATAATTCTCTTGAGGTCAACCCAAATTGTCGTGTAGATAATAGTTTGTTCCTTTTTGTTCTTGAGTGGTGTTCCACGGTAGGCATGTACCTAATTTATTTAACCATTTTCCCACTGAGGACATTGGATTGTTTCCAATCCTGAGGTATAATTGCTTTTTAACATTTCTTGCTTTATGTTTTTAAAAATATTATTCTGAGAGAAAGTCTAAGGCTTTGCTACACTGCCCAAGGGGCCCACTGGCACAAAAATGTAGTTCTAAGGAGGAGGAGGACTATGTATTTCCATATTATCCTTTTCTCCATAGGGACTGGGTGGGATTGGGGACAGGGGTCAGGAGAGGTATTTCAATGATGATCTGTGCTGCTGGGTGAAACCTGACGCAGGTGGTCTCTGTCACTGCAGTGAGCCCCTGAGCTGATCTTCACTGTAATGAGGGGAGTGCCTCTGTGGGAAGGAGACTCAGTGACTGAAAAGGGGCCAGAAAAAAGCAAGGGACCCAGACACAGGTCAACTTGAAATCCAACCAGGGGCCCCAACCTAAGGAATACCTGTCATGCTCACAAAGGAGGTGTGAGTGATTCTGAGGAGACAGAGTCCCAGGGCTGAGTCCCATACCTAGATGTGCAGGGGTAGGGGAACAGCTGGGGGAGATGAGCTGTGAGTGGGCTGGAGAGTTCAAGGTTGCAAAGACTCAGAGCTAGAAGTGACTGTGGCAGTACAAGCTGCTGGGAGTTTTAGCGGGGGCATCCTCCTGTTAGGTGCAAGCCTATTTCATTCCTTTTCAATAAACCATGTGACCTCAGGTGGCACTGAGCTACATTTGATTTCACCTGTGAGAATCTTATTTTGGTTGGAGGAGTCAGGGCACACACTGTGATGATCACCAAATCTCCTATCTCCCAAGAGCAGCCCCCTAACGGGGACATTTGGGGTAGAATTTGTGATATCTCCTTCTTTTTATGCCCAGCCCTGTGTGACCTTGACAGGAATCTGGTAGCTAAGTGCCAAGGAATGCTAGTAGCTAAGACCCCATTCAGGAGGAAGATGCTACAGAAAGATCGGCGTGGTGGGTAGGGTGGGGGTTGGAGCAGAGTCAGCAGAAGGAGACCATAAATCATCAAAGGTAAACCAGCCACAGTTCTGCAACCACTAAAGAATGAATGGGCCTTGGCATCGAGCATCAGTGGCTGCTCATCTCACAAGAAGGGCAACAGTCTGACGGTCGTGCCCCTTAATGGATGAACAGCACCAGCTGTGAAGTATCAAAGCTAAATCTGGTCTGAACGCAAACTCCCAGTTTACAGAAAAACATGAGGGCAGGGAAATGTGCTCAACACCACCAAGGAAGCAATCAGCAAAATCCAGACCATGGGAATCCCGACATACAGGACAAACAACCAGTTTCTTCAATAAGAAAAGGTTTTGAGGAAAAGCAAAAAGATGGAGGTGGGAAAGGAACCTACGGATTTAAAAAGACAACATACACATCAGCCATTCATAGGGTGGACCTTATATGGATCCTGGTCCAAACAAACACACTGTAAAGGGGAAAGATTATGACATTAGTGACTGGATACTTGATGACATTAAAGAATTAGTGTTAAGTTTTGACAATGATCGGTCTTTTAAAGGCACATATCAATATTCATGAATTACATGACACGATATCTGATATTTGCTTCAAAATAATACAGGAAGGGATAAGTGGGTGGGTGTGTACATGAAAAAGATTGGCCACTGGTTGATAATTGAAGCTGGATGATGGTCACATGGGAGCTCATTATACTATCTTGGTATTTTGGGGGGACTGTTTGAAAAATACCATAATAAACAGCTTAGCAAAACTATAAAACATATCTGGTGAGGAGGGGAGAACATCTGGATTCAGAGGGAGATGTGGTCAACCAACTGGCTGGGGATCAAGGTCGGGAGTGGGGAGTCCTGCTGCCTGCGCCTGGGACAGACACTTGGGGAAAGCCTTCTGGATGGACACATGAGATGAAAAGATGAAGGAATAGTCAAGCAAGACTTTCTTTCATTGCTCAACCATTGATTAACAGTCAGCTTTCCAAGAGTTTTGAAAAGGAATGAAATGGGTTTGTTCCTAGCAGTTCAAAAGAAAGTAATATCAGAACTTGGGAAGATGGCAGAGTATTAGGGAGACCCTGAACTTGCCTTGTCCTTCGAATTTAGCTAGATCAACATTCAATTATTTTTGAACAACTGGGAAGATGATCCAAGAATGAAGAAACAATCTGCACAGTTGGAGGGAGAGAACATGGCAGATGTGAGGCTTATCTCAACAAAGCACATTTACTTAAGGGTCCAAGCACTCCCTGCTACAAGCAAGGAGGAACTCTGTAGAGGAAGGTCTAGTGGGAAAGAGCAGCCAAAACACAACAGAGTGTACACAGCATGCACCAGAAACACTTCCTAAAGTTTTTGTTGTTGTTATTACTGCTGTTTTTGGTGGGTTTCTCTTTCCTCCTTTCTTTTCTGGACATAATGACTAGACAGGGAAATTCACCCCAAAAGAAAGAATAGGAGGTAATATCTGCGGCCAGGGATTTAATAAATACAGATATAAGTAAAATGTCTGAACTAGAATTTAAAACACGATTATAAAGAAACTAGCTGGGCTTGGGGAAAAAAGATAGGAGAAACTACACAATCCCTTACTGGAGAAGTAGAAGAACTAAGATCTAATCCGGCTGAAATGAAAAATGCTATTACTGAGATGCAGTCACAAATGGAGGCTTTAACAGCAAGGATAAATGAGGCAGAAGAGAGAGTCAGTGATATCGAAGACAAAATGATGGAAAATAAGGAAGCTGAAAAGGAGAAAGACAACTACTGGATCACAAAGAGAGACTTTGAGAACTCTAGTAATTCCATAAAATGAAATAATATCTGAATAATAGGGGTCCCAGAAGATGACGAGTGGGAGAGAGGGACAGAAAATTTATTTGAACAAATTATAGCTGAGAACTTCCCTATTTGGGGAAGGAAACAGGCATTCAAGTCTGGGAGGCATAGAGAACACCCCCTCAAAATCAATAAAAATAGGTTGACACTTCAACATACTATAGTGAAGCTTGAAAATTTCAAAGAGAAAGAGAAAATCCTGAAAGCAGCTTGGGACAAGAGGTCCTTAACCTACAAGTGCAGAATCACAAGGCTGGCAGCAGACCTGTCCATAGACACCTGGCAGGCCAGAAAGGACTGGCATGATATATTCAATGTGCTAAATGGGAAAAATATGCAGCCAAGAATATTTTTTAAAAAGATTTTATTTATTTATTTATCAGATAGAGATCACAAGTAGGCAGAGAGGCAGGCAGAGAGAGAGGAGGAAGCAGGCTCCCTGCCAAGCAGAGAGCCCAATGCGGGGCTCGATCCCAGGATGCTGGGATCATGACCTGAGCCAAAGGCAGAGGCTTAACCCACTGAGCCACCCAGGTGCCCCAGCAACCAAGAATATTTTATTCAGCAATGCTGTCATTCAGAATAGAAGGAGAGATAAAGGATTTCCAGGGCAAACAAAAAGTAAAGGAATTTGTGAACACTAAACCAGCCCTGGAAGAAATATTAGAGGATCATTTGAGCAAAGAGAGAGGCCAAACAAAGACCAGAAAGGAACAAAGACAATCTACAGGAACAGCAACTTTACAGGTAATACTATGGCACTAATTTCAGATCTTTCAATAATTACTCTGAATGTAAACAGACCAAATGCTCCAATCAAAAATCAAAGGGTATCAGAATGGATAAAAAACAAAACAAAACAAGACCCATTGATATGCTGCTTATAGGAGACTCATTTTAGACCCAGAGTCACCTCCAGATTGAAAGTGAGGGGGTGGAGAACCATTTATCATGCCAATGAAATCAAAAGAAATTTAGAGTGGCCATCATTATATCAGACAAACTAGAATTTAAACCAAAGACTATAAGAGATGAAGGATATTATGTCATAATAAAAGGGTATATCCAACAAGAAAATCTAACACTTGTAAACATTTATGCCCCTAACTTGGAGAGCAACCAAATATTTAAAACTATTAATAAACAAATTAAAGAAACATACTGAGGGGTGCCTGGGTGGCTCAGTCAGTTGAACATCTGCCTTCTGGTCAGGTCATGATCCCAGGGTCGTGGGGTGGAGCCCTGCGTGGGTGTCCCTGCTTAGTGGGAAATCTGCTTCTCCCTCATCCCTCTGCTCTTCCCCACCTCCCCCTCTTGTGTCTCTCCCTCTCTCTCACTGGCTCTTTCTCTCTTAAATCTCTAAAAAAATAAAGAAAAACATTGATAATAATATAATAATAATAGGGGGCTTTAACACCCCACTCACACCAATGGACAGATCACATAAACAGAAGATCAATAAAGAAATGAGGACATTGAATAACACACTGGACCACATGGACTTAACAGGTATAGTCAGAGCATTTCATCCTAAAGCAGCAGAATACACATTCTTCTCAAATGCATGTAACATTTCCCAGAACAGATCACATATTGGGTCACAAATAAGGTCTCAACTGGTATAAAAAGATTGAGATCAGTTCATGCATATTTTCAGACCACAGTGCTTTAGAACTTGAAGTCAACTACAAGAAAAAATCTGGAAGGACCACAATACATGCAGGTTAAAGAACATCCTACTAAAGAATGAATGGGTCAAGTAGGAAATTAAAGAACAATTAAAAAAACATGGAAGAAATGAAAATGAAAACATGATAGTTCAGAACCTTTGTGATGAAGCAAAGATGGTCCTAAGAGGGAAGTATATAGCAATACAGGCCTTTCTCAAGAAACAAGAAAAGTCTCAAATACACAATCTAACCTTACACCTAAAGGAGCTGGAAAAAGAACAGCAAATAAAGCCTAAATCCAGCAGGAGAAGAGAAATAATAAAGATTACAGCAGAAATCAATGATACAGAAATAAAAAAACAGAACAGATAAACAAAAGTAGGAGCTGGTTCTTTGAAAGAATTAATAAGATCAATAAACCCCCAGCCAGAATTATCAAAAAGAAGAGAGAAAGGACCCAAATAAATAAAACCATGAATGGGAGAGGAGAGATCGCAACCAACACTGAAGAAATACAAAGAATTATAAGAGAATATTAGGAGTCATTATATGTCAACAAATTAGGCAATCTGGAGGAAATGGATGCATTCCTAGAAACATACAAACTACCAAAACTGAAACAGAAAAATAGAAACCCTGAACAGATCCATAACCAGCAAAGAAATTGAATCAGTAATGAAAAATCTCCCAACAGGGCACCTGGGTGGCTCAGTTGGTTGGCCAAGTGCCTTTGGCTCGGGTCATGATCCTGGAATCCCAGGATCAAGTCCTGCATCAGGCTCCCAGCTCCATGGGGAATCTGCTTCTCCCTCTGACCTTCTCCCCTCTCATGTTCTCTCTTACTCTCTCTCTCTCTCAAATAAATAAATAAAATCTTTTAAAAAATCTCCCAACAAACAAGAGTCCAGGGCTGGATGGCTTTCTAGCAGAATTATACCAAGCACTTAAAGAAGAATTAATACCTAGCGATTCACAGACCTGTACCCCTGGGGCTAACAATACATTATATGTTTATAAAAAATTAAAAAATTATTAAAAAGAAGAAGAATTAATACCTATCCTTCTGAAACTGTTTCAAAAAAATAAAAATGGAAGGAAAACTTCCAAACTCATTCTATGAGGTCAGCATTACCAAACCAGACAAAAGACCCCACTAAAAAGAATTACAGATCAATATCCCTGTTGAACATGGATGCAGAAATTCTCACCAAGATACTAGCTAATAGGATTGAAACAGTACATTAAAAGGATTATTCACCACAACCAAGTAGGATTTATTCCTGGGCCACAAGGATAGTTCAAAATCTATAATCAATCAGTGTGATATACCACATTAATAAAAGAAAGGACATGAATGATTCTCTCAATATGATCCTCTCAATTGATGCAGAAAGAAACATTTGACAAAATACAGCATTCTTTTTTTAAAAAAAGATTTTATTTATTTATTTGACAGAGAAAGACACACAGAGAAAGGAAACATAGTAGGGGTAGTGGGAGAGGGAGAAGCAGGCTTCACGCCGAGCAGAGAGCCGGATGAGGAGCTCAATTCCAGGACCCTGGGATCATGACCTGAGCCAAACATAGATGCTTAATGACTGAGCCACCCAGAAGCCCCTACAGCATCCTTTCTTGATAAAAACTCTCCACTGTGTAGGGATAGAGGGAATATACCTCAATATTATAAAAGCAACATATGAAAAACCCATAGCAAATATCATCTTCAACAGGGAAAAACTGAGAGCTTTCCCCTTAAGGATAGGAACACAAAAACGATGTCCACTCTCACCACTGTTGTTCAACATAGTACTGGAAGTCCTAGCCTCAGCAGTCAGACAACACAAAGAGATAAAAGGATCTAAATCAGCAGAGAGGAAGTCAAATTTTCACTCTTTGCAGACAACATAGTACTCCATGTAGAAAACCCAAAAGACTCCAGCAAAAAATTGCTAGAACTGATATAGGAATTCAGCAAAATGGCAAGATATAAAACCAATGCACAGAAGTCAGTTGCATTTCTATACCCTAGCAATGAGACAGAAGAAAGAGAATTCAAGGAATTGATCCCATTTACAATTGCACCAGAAACCATAAGATACCTATGAGTAAACCTAACCAACGAAGTCATAGGATCTGTACTCTGAAAACTAGAGGACTCTTACAAAGGAAACTGAGGAAGACACAAAGAAATGGAAAAACATTCCATGCTCATGCATTGGAAGAACAAATATTGTTAAAATGTCTGTGCTACCCAAAGTAGTCTACACACTCAAGGCAATCCCTATCAAAATACCATTGACATTTTCCACAGAGCTGGAACAAACAATCTTAAAATTTGTATGGAACCAGAAAAGACCCCAAATAGTTAAAGGAATGTTGAAAAAGAAAACCAAAGCTGGAAGCGTCACAATTCCGGACTTCAAGCTCTATTACAAAGCTGTAATAATCAAGACAGTATGGTACTGGCACAAAACCAGACACACAGATCAATGGAACAGAATAGGGAACCCAGAAATGGACTTTCAGCTCCATGGTTTGACAAAGCAGGAAAGAATATCCAATTTTAAAAAAAGACAATCTCTTCAACAAATGGTGTTGGGAAAATTGGATATCCGCATGAAGAAGATTGAAACTGGACCACTTTCTCATACCACACACAAAATAAACTCAAAATGGATGAAACACCTAAGTGTGAAACAGGAATCCATCAAAATCCTAGAAGACACTGCAGGCAACAACCTCTTTGACGTTGACCACAGCAACTTCTTGCTAGACACGTCTTCAAAGGCAAGAGAAACAAAAGCAAAAATGAACTATTGGGACTCGATCAAGATGAAAAGCTTTTGCACAGCAAAGGAAACAGTCAACAAAACTAAAAAGTCAACCTATAGAATGGGACAAGATATTGGCAAATCATATCAGATAAAGAGCTGGTATCCAAAATCTAGAAAGAACTTACCAAATTCAACACCCAGAAAACAAAAAATCCAATCAAGAAATGAGCAGAACACATAAACAGATACTTCTCCAAAGAAGGCATACAAATGGACAACAGATACATGAGAAGATGCTCAAAATTACTCAGCATCAGGAAAATACACATCAAAACCACAATGAGATACCATTTCATACCAGTCAGAATGGTTAAAATGAACAACTCAGGAAACAATAGACGTTGGTGAGAAAGGAAAACCCTCTTACACTGTTGGTGGGAATGCAAACGGTGCAACCACTCTGGAAAACAGTATGGAGGTTCCTCAAAAAGTGAAAAATAGAGTTACACTATGACCCAGTAATTGCACTACTAGGTATTTATCCAAAGGTTATAAACATTGTGATTTGAAGGGACACCTGCACCTGAATGTTTATAGCAGCAATGTCCACAATAGCCAAAATATAGAAAAAAAACAGATGTCCACTGACAGATGAATGGATAAAGAAGATGTGGGGGGCGCCTGGGTGGCTCAGGGGATTGAGCCTCTGCCTTCGGCTCAGGTCATGATCCCAGGGTCCTGGGATCGAGCCCCGCTTCGGGCTCTCTGCTCAACCGGGAGCCTGCTTCCCTCTCTCTCTCTGCCTGCCTCTCTGCCTCCTTGTGATCTCTGTCTGTCAAATAAATGAATAAAATCTTAAAAAAAAAGAAGATGTGGTAAATATACACAATGGAATATTATTCAGCCATTAAAAAGAATGAATCTTGCCATTTGCAACGATGTAGATGGAACTAGAGTGTATTATGCTAAGTGAAATAAGTCATTCAGAGAAAGACAAATGCCATATGCTTTCACTCACATGTGGAATTTAAGAAACAAAACATGATTGTAGGGGAAGGGAAGGAAAAATAAAGTAAGACAAAAACAGAGAAGGAGGCAAAACATCAGAGACTACAGGGAGCAAACTGAGGGTTGCTGGAGGGGAGGAGGGTGGGGGATGGCATAATTAGGTGATGGGCGTTAAGGAGGGCACTTGTTGGAATGAGCACTGAGTATTGTATGCAACTGATGAATCACTGAATTGTGCCCCTGAAAATAATGATACAGTATATGTTCATCAAATTGAATTTAAACAAAAATTTTTTAAAAGTAATATCAGAGGAATGTAATTGACTGCAGAGGGCCGACAGCTCAGCCTGTTCATGCCACCCATTTCCTTCCAGGCTTAGTTCTAAGCACCAATTTCCAAGCCCTATGTTGTCTTCTTTACCTCTCAGTGTACCCAGCTGCTCCTATATGCTGTCTCTGACCTCAGGCTGGCTGGGTATCATGTGTCCCCAGAAGCACAGACACCAGCCCTCCTGGGCAGAGTCCCAAAGCCAACAACAGAGTGTCACAGCTTAAGGAATACGGACACCTTTGAGTCCAACTGTACAACTGCCCTACAGACAGGGAAAATGAGCCCCAGAGAAACCGAGGGACTAGTATCCGTGTACGAAAATCTCTGGGACCGTCTTAGATAAGAGTAGTTAATTCTTGGGAAGGATTTCTACATAGAAACGTACATTCTCTCAATATTTTTACTGAGTGTCTGCTGTGTTATCACCAGCTGGGCTATGATGTGAGGGATCCTCAGATGAATGGGAAATAACTTCTGTCCTAGAATAGCTACCTAGAACTGAGTTAGAAGGGTTGCAGAGTAGGAAGGAGAAAAGAATTAAACAGAACATTCATATATATTGTGGGCAAGAGAGCACTGGTATTGGAGCCAGGTGGCCCTGGTGATTCCTATCAACTATGTGATTCCGGGAAAGTGACTTGCCCTCTCTGAGCCTTGGCAGCCTTGTCTACAAAATGGGTGTGATAACCTCGCTTTGCCTACCCACAGAGAAGACATCTGGAGAACTCTAACATGTAATATGTGGTTGAAGACATTTTAATAAATGAATAAATACACTGATTGCAAACAAACATGTTTGTACCAAGGCAAGGGACTGGTACATGGTGGAACGGTCACACACGCCATCCCTTCCTCTGCTGAAAGCAGCCCCCCTCCCAAAGCCCGGAACACAACACACTGGGAAGAGGTACAAAGAGAGACAGGCTGGGTGGCTAGAAGGGACCAGCCGGTGGGGGTAGCACAGAAAGAGGAAATGGAAGAGGTGAGATGAGCAGAATTTCCTTCCTGTTTTGTCGTCAATGGAGCATGATAGGAAGAAGTTGGTCTGGCGTGAGACTCTGGCGCGACGTCTATTCAACGTGAGTAAACATGGGTGTTACAAGGACTTCTAAATTGGAGAGCAAGTTTTCAGTTTAGAAATTCCAACTTGGAGAACCCAGAGATAGTCCAGACTGACTGTGTAATGAGCTTGGCTCAGAAAGGGATGACGTTTGCCCAAGGAAGACAGAAAATAGAGAGAAAGGGACGGAGAGTGAGGCAGAGCTGGAGGCAGGGCCAAATGGGGGCTCTTCCATCAGAACCCCAGCTTGTCAAGTGTTGGCCGAGATCTGTCAGCAAGTCAACTGCCCAGCTCCCTAGCCTGGGCTCCATGAGTAGCACCAGGCCCTGCATACAGATGAACAAAAACTCTGACTATGAGGAGTTTGCAGGCTAGCAGGGAGACAGACTTTCCCCTGGACAATATTTCCTCTACAGACAGGAAGCTCAAAGCAAGGCATCAGGGAGGGCTGGAGAGATTGGGGAAGCTTCTGGAGGGAAGATGGGCCTGGAGTTGGCTGGTGGAGGACAGGAAGGGTCAGGCTGCCAGCAAAAGTTTCACAGATTCAAGTCCTCAGTTGACTATAGAAGCAGGTGTTTTGAAAATGGGATGTCACTTTTTGTTGTAATACTAGATGTGGCCAATGTGTTAAAATTGTGTGTTAGGAGTGTTAGCGAGAACAGTATGTATTTTAAGGTCTGTATTCTGAAGTTGAAGCAGTGTGGTCTCCTGAAGGAGAAGGCCCTGTGCATCTCGGCTGCCTGACTTCAGAGGCTAGGGTCTGCACTCTTCCCAGGGCAAATAACCCTTAAAATGCACATCTTAAAATGCAAGAAGATGAGGCAGAGCCTTCTCCTCCCAGCCCATTTCAACACGGGAAAGTCCCTCTTGTCCTTAGGCAGTCTGTCTTGCAGTAGTGCCTGGCGGTCTTTGCTTTGGCCTCTCTTGGGGTCCGTAGAGAACAGCTGGGAACTAAACCCCAGGAGGAGGGTGCTTCCTCTGCACCAAGGAATATGGTAAAGTGCTGTGCAGCTGTCTGCCGCCTGACTTCTCGGCTGGTGGCCATACCCGCGCTGGGCAGAGAAGAGCGGGTGAAGGATGAAAAACACAGGACATGTGAGGTCTGAGCTGGTGCTGCTACTGGGACAGGCCTGGGTGGGTCTATGGAGGGCAGGATGAATTATGGAAGAGCCTACCTGGCCAGGGTCAGCCCTTCCTGGAACTCCCTGACTCTGGAACCATGACTGACTTCCCGTGGCTGGGACCTATCCGTTTCTTTGCTGGGAAAGTGCCTCAGTGAATTCCCCAGAAACCTGGCCCTCGGTGCAAGGGCTCGGAATCTGCCCTGCACACAGGGAGTAGGTGACTGAGGGGCTGTGGCTGGAAATCCAGCTCAACAGGAAGCAGATGGACTGAAGTATTTCGAAAGAGGATGAGACAATTGAACAGCAAAATTGATGATGATAATAATGGAATAAATTTAATACTCCTGAGTCCATAACAATATATATAAATAAATTGAGAGAAGGGCCAACTCTTTCTTATGGTAAAGTCCAATTAGTTAAATGTTAAAAAGAAAAAAAAGATGTAAAGTGTGAGAGAGATTTGCTGGGGTAAGAGGTTATAGCTCCTGGAGCTGGAATTTTTGACGCAGGCATAAAAACTGGTGTCGTTTTGTAATGTTCCTGGATAAATGGCTGAGTCTTGCAGGTTTTGGCATAGTTCTACAAGATAATTATTACAGGTACTGGCGGAGGGTGAAGCCAGTGTTCCAGCCCTGCCAGGGTTACTGCTCGGGCAACTGGTTTGAGCAACAGCATGGCGGTTCCTCCCTTTCTGGCTAGAAGTGTGATGGTGCCCCAGATGGAAATGCATGCAACCCTTCTAGGGACGCCCAGCTGCAACTCTGATCACGCCTGAGGAAAGCACACTTCCGTCAGAACAGCAAGACAAGGACCCGCTGGAAGATCAAAACTTCATTAGAATATTGAGAAATTAAAGAAGGACTTCATGGTGAAAGGCGAGGAACTCTCCGACTCTCTCATGAGTTGCCAGTGGCAGCCCTCTGATGCGGTTCACTCTAAAATCCCAGATGAGCCCCCACTGAAGCATGAGGTTCATTAAATTACCCAACTGTCTCCTGTTAATTGTCTCCTGTTTTGTTTTTGTTTTTAAAGATTTTATTGTTTTTTTTGTTTTTTTTTTGTTTTTTGAGACACAGAGAGAGAGATAGAGTGCACTAATGGGGGGAGGGGAGGAAGGAGAGGAAGAAGCAGGCTCCTGGCTGAGCAGGGACCTGGATGCAGGGCTTGATCCCAGGACCCTGAGATCTTGACCTGAGCCAAAGGCAGACAGGTAACTGGCTGAGCCATCCAGGTGCCCATTTTTGTTTTTGGAAAAAAAAAAAAATCTCCCAGAAATGTCCTGAATTTTATATGTAAATAAATATAAATCTCTAGGACTTAAATGTGACTGATGTGCTGAAATGCAATGTAAATAAACTTTACCAGCACACACGCATGCACGCACACACACACACACACACACAAGAATTATGGAAATAGAAAATCACTGTTTGGCGAACAATACAGTAATAATTGTCAGCACCATGGATGAATGAATATTAACATTTGTGGGCAAAAGTTCCTCCCCACAAGCTGCTTATTAATTACGAAGGAATAAGTAGTAATTTTATGGTGGAAAAACCTGGCAGACACCATCTTACTGGGTGATTAAAGTTAATACTGCCAGTAATGAGACATATTGAAATCATATACCTCTGGTATAATGCACTGAGAAGGACATGTCACTTCTGTGGGGTTCCTACCTAAAATACATAACTGTAATTTAACCTTGAAGAAGTATCAAACCAAAAGTTGGGGTGTTCTACATTCCTCTTCAAAACTATCAAGGTCATAAAAGACAAAACAAGATGGAGGAACTGCCCCCGAAATGGAGCGACTGAGGAGCCACGACAATCAAATGCAAAGTGGGAGTCTGCTTCAGATCTTGGACCAGAGTAAGGACATCAGTGAGACAGCCGGCGACATTTGAATAAGGTCCGTAGAATGGTATCGTGTCAATGTTCATTTCTTTGTTTAGATCATTATACTGTGGTTCTGTGGTTAACATTAGGGGAAACTGCTTGACAGGTGTATAGAAATTCTGTGCACAATTTTTGCAAGTCTAAAAATTATCTTAAAATAAAAAATTTGAATAAGGTGGTGGGGGGAAGAGGAAAGAGCCTAGATTCTAGAACTTAGCTGTTCTACTTCTCTTAAGAGACTTAATACAGAATGAAAACAAGACAATCTTTAAAGGTTATCCATCCCCAGGGTGGAACCAGGGCTCTGTGGCTTCTGTTGGCCATCTCCCTATTCTTTATCCTTCCAGCATTTATTTGGCCTGGAGAGACTTGGAGACCCACTCACTTGGAAGGTCCTTTGCTCCCCTCTATTGGGGTAAGAACCCATCACAGTTTGACCTCAATGCTAGGTGGCCTGTGGACCCCCGGTCCATGCCCATCTCTCTGGGGACATTTAGTTCTCATCATGACGGTCTGAAGAAGACAGGGTCCCCACCTCCAGTGCAGATCTGAATACTAAGGCACAGAGAGGTGAACCCACCCACCATCTCTAGATCACACATAGGTACCCATAGCACCAGATTCAAGTCTGACACTGTGTGACTCCAATGCCAGTACCTGTGACCACCAGGCATTATTCTGTTACTGCTTAATTCAGGTAGCGACAGCAGGACCAAGCTCCTGCTGTGTATCAGCCTGGCTGTGGGGGTGGAGGTGGAGGTGGAGGTGGAGGTGGAGGTGGCTGAGATGTTGCCCCCAGACCACAGGTGCTGTCCTGGCAGAGAGTTACCCTCATACTGGCATGCATATGGCAGGCAGAATGTCACACACGCACACATGTTCAATGAGTTTCTGCTCTTGCCTGGCCCTAGTGTCAGGTTGGTTGGTCAAGTATGGTCCTTGCCCTGGGAGTTCCAGACCCAGGAGGAGAGCAAACAAACAAACAAACAGGCAGAGATACATGCTGTGATGTGAGTCCTAGAGGGAGAAGGGTGGGGGAGGAGGGAAGATGGTTTGGAAAGTCCAGGAGATGAGAATATTCCTGACTCTCTGGGGAGGCAGACAGGGCTCTGCTTGGTGGGAATTTTGGCCGGAGGAGATGTGGGGGAGGATGGTAGTCAGATCGTGCCAGAGAGGTATCTGAAATCAATGCAGCTGGATGGAGTTTGGAAAAGCTGCCTAGCAAAGACCTGAAGGTCTGGTCTGGAGCTGTTCATCTCCTTGGTGCAGCAGCCCAGGAACTGGTCCAGAGAGGTGTGGTTGGGGAGGAGGATTTTCTAAAGTCATTAGATTGTCTTGGGGTGGGGGGAGTTGCTCCTAAATGAGGAGCGGTCCTTTGGGCTTGACTCCTTTCCAGGGAGGGAAATAGGCTGCGGCAGGCGCAAAAGGATACTCTGTCCCCGCCTTAAAAGCAGGATGTGTGCAGGGCTGATCCCAGAAGGGGAGGATTCATACTCTCTCTGCACTTCTCTGAGGAAGCAGGACCCAGGCGCTGCTGCTCTCCTCCTAGGTGAGGTTGGACACCCCCAGGCAAGTGGGTCTGGGTCTGGTAGGTTATGGCCATGGTGGGATTGGGTTGGGCCCTACCCGGGGGGCTGCAGAGAGGGTGACTGGGTCCAGTGGCTTAGAGAGTGGCCACAGGTGTGGGGAGAGGGAAGTGCGAATGGGTCAGGTGGAACATTTTCTCTAGGACAACTCTTGGAGCAATTGCCTCAGCAGCTGTGGAGTGAGGCAGACTGCTGACCCTTTTCCCCTTGACTCCAGCTCTGAGAATCTGCTTTGGTGGATTCTGGAAGTCCCTGAAAGTTGGTATCAGACAACTGAGTACCTCAGGCATTCCCTTTCCTCCCTGGGCTTCAGGTTGCCCATGGAGACAGACAGGGACTGTCTTTAAAGCTCTCCCTCCCAGGGCTGAGGTTCCCCAGCTGTGCGGTCTTCTTTTGCATATGCCTGCACTCTCTCCTTAGACCGCCTTCTTCTGCCCCAGACAGTCTCAAGATTTCCTCTTATCCATCCCGGGCTGAGCCAAGGGTTATTTTGGGGCCTGGAAGGGAACCAATAGTTAGGTGCCAGACACTCATTTGATTATTATACACACTCCAGGAAGGAGACATTTGCTAGGTAAGGCTCAGAGAGGTTAAGTAATTTGCCCAGGGTAACTCAATCATTAAGAAGTGGACTCATCTATTCTAAACAGAATATTCTTCCGTGCCACACCATGCTGAGTGTCCCACCCTCCCTGCGGGTAGTGGAGGTGGTGACTGTGTTTCATTCTGAACCAAGCATCATGCTGAAATATAAATGCAGAGAGCCCTAGTGGTAAGATTTCAGGCAACAATGAAAGAGACAAAGGAGAAAAAAAACAAAAGTGATTCAGGAAAGACATGAAAATCATACCTTCTTCTCCAGCAGCAGCTCCTTCAAGAGTTGGGCTCTAAAACCACTTCGTTTTTATTAACTGAAATAAGCTTGGGGAGGAAGAGTTGCCTTGTGATTTTATCAATGTCACAAACATCCCCAGTCCCTGATAAGAGCCAGGAAACATTGAGTAATGTGGGGTCCCAGGGAGCATGGGGAGCAGGCGGGCCTCGCATCTCCTAGGGAGCAGGAGTAAACTTCAAAAGCCCTTACGCCCTGCAGGGGACTGAACAAAGGCACTCTCTTCCAGCCAGGCTCTGTGATTCCACAAATCCAGGGAGGTGTAGTGCAGTGGACAGAGCTCGGGACATGAAAACAGACAAGATACACCAAAACATTCCCAAACTGACTGGAAGCAGTCAGCCTCTTTTCTATTTTTTTTCTCTTATATTTCTGCATTTTACATTGCACATATGTTACTTCGGTAATCAGGACAAATACATGCTAAAAAAGTAAAGAGAGAGAGAGAGGGAGATTGTGCCATGGTCCAGGGCTCCAAAATTCAGGACTCTGAGGTCAGCTGTGCCTGACTTGTGGCTTGGCTCTGGGCTTCCTGAGAAACCAGGGAGGTGACACCTGCTGCCTCTACCAAGGAACCCAGGACGACTTGCAAGGAGCCGGCTTAAGAGTCTGGAGAGGTAAGGAGCCCCGTGTAAATGTTGGGACCCAGTTACTATTGTTTCCACTGTGTCTTATACATCACAATGAATCCAAATGCAAGGCTTCCCAAAGCCGACCATGAAGAACGCAGCTGTGCCTCCCATGAGTCTGAGATTAGGGCTCCCAGCAGTGGAGCTCCCAGTGTGAGGTCCAGGGCTCTGGCCCTGAAGCTGCTGCAGGGACTCCATTTCTGATCCTGTAGCACACCTGCCAAGTGTCCTTGGGCAAGTTAGTCCCCCTCTCTGAGCCTCAGTTCCTCATTTGTAAAATGAGAATAATAATAGTGCTTGCCTCACAAGGTTGTTGGGAGAAGTGAGTACATTAATACACAGTAAGCTTGGCAGAGGGGGACTTTCTTTGAGAGGCAGTATGATTTAGTGTTGAAGAGCATGGACTCTGGGAGAGGTGCCTGAGTGGCTCAGTTGGTTAAGTGTCCGACTCTTGGTTCTCAGGTCATAATTTCAGGGTTGTGAGATCCAGCCACATGCTGGGCTGGATCTCTGCTTGAGATTTTTTCCCTCTCCTTCTGCCTTCTGCCCATCTCCCCATGCTCACTCGCTCTCTCTCTCAAAATAAATAAATAAATAGATAAAATCTTTTTAAAAATCTGGATTTCAGTTCCTGAATCTACTACTCACTTGCTGTGTGATCTTGGGCCAGTTCCCTAACCTCCCTGTGCTTCAGTGTTGTCGGCTATAAAAGGGGGCTGATAATAGTATTGAACTTCTATAACTTCTGTAAGGTAAATGTGAGGATTGAATAAGTCAATACAAGAAAAGCTCCTTGCCTCAGCACCCGGAACGTTGTCAGGGCTCTATGGTGTTAGCTCTATGGTGTTACAATGATTGCACACCATTTACTCCTCACAAAATTCTTTTCTGTGAGTACTCTTTATTTTATGGGCCAGAAGATAGGCTTGTGCAAGTCAAGGGCTCCAGGATGGAAGCCTTGACTTTGTGTTAGGGGTGGCAGGGCCCTAAGTTCAAGCCCGAGGGCCTTCCAAACCAAGCAGTGAAGCAGAGACCCAACTGAGTTCGTGAGTTCTCTCCCAGTGTGCCATTCCTGAGACACTAAGCTTCTTTCTTCGGGTCCTCCTTGTATGGCTGGCATTTCCTTTCCCTGTTTTTCATTCCCGTACCATCAGCCCCCCAGCCTCTTCCATGCAGGCACCCCCAAGCAACAGTAGCAGCCTGATTGGTCACTTCATCTCTAGTCCCCATCCTTCACCCTTGTCTTTTAATGAGCAAGCCCAGACTCAGCCTGCATTCAAAGCCCAGCTCTGTGACTTAGTAGCTGTGTGGCCTCGGGCAAGTCCCTTAGCCTCTCTGTGACTAACTTTCCTCATATGTAAAATGGAGATGACAATAGCACCTGCCTCCAGGAAGAAATGCATGGAGTTCTGAGAACAGAGCCTGGCCCAACATAAGTGCTATGGAAGTGGTGGGTGTTTATTGCTGTTGTTGAAATTGTCGCATAGGCAGTAAGTTTTAACATCTGGTGTTTTCTCAATCCCAGGGGGAAGAAAATAGAATGATCCCCAGCTGTGACCAGTTCACCCAAAGGCAAGTATTCCTCTATGTATGTCCCAAGGCCAGAGCACTTTCCGAGGTTGGAGAGGGCGTCACTTCCTAACTCCTTGCTTCAATTTTTCCAGCCACAGCTAGGCCAGAAATGCAGAATGGTGAAACCAGATTTAGAGGCAGAGAGAGCCCATCCCAAGCTGGGCCAGGGTGGAGACCTGGCCTTGGACTCCATCTCCTCCCAGAGCAGTTAGGGGAGCCTCCTGAGGGAGGAAGCTGGGGGTGGTCAGAAGGCACATCCTGTGACATTCGTCCAGGGAGGCTGTGCCAGCTGGAGACAGCACTTGAACGTGGCTCAAGGAGAGCAGTGGGCCGGACGTGCTCCACGGCTAGGGGCTTCCAAGGCCGCTGTGGCAGGGCTGACCCAGGCTGGGGAAATGCCCCACACAAGGAGAGTCTTGACTCTGCTGTGTCCAGGGCACCAGTGAGGGGGAAGGTGGAAAGCCAAGCAAGGCAAAAATGTGGTGGGAGAAGAAGGGATGAAGAAAGGTGACGGTACTGATTAAGTCCACGGTCACTTGCTGAACGCCTCTCAGATGCCAGCCCTGTGCTAGTGAGTTCCAACCCCTGCTTCGCAGAGGAGACAAGCCATTCTCCCAAGGTGACTCAACTCAAGGAGACAGGCACCAAGGCTGAAGAGTGGCCTTCTGTGAGTGCTTGGGGGTCAGGGCAGGAGTTACACCAGGCTAGTGGCCTGGGTAGGCTTCTGGGAAGGGAGAATTGGGGTTGCATTTTAAAGGATATGATTTCTAAATTGTAAGGAGGCCAGCATAATTTTTGTTCACTAGGAGTGATCTCAGATGTTATTCTTGGTTTTACATTTTGAAAGCTGGTGTGGCTTTTTGGGGCAACATTTGAGCTTGTTTATTTGTTCACTAGTCATAGCTGCGTGGGGGCAGCATGCTCAGTACGGCCGTGCCACAGGCCACCTACATGTGACTCTGTTCCAAGGGCCCTTGGCTAGAGAGAAGGGCAGCTACAGGACTGATGTGGCACGTGGAGGAGAAAAGGTAATGGAGACACAGACAGGGTCAGAGGGAAATGGACAGGGGTAGGACAGGCTTCATGGGGTCTTGATCAGGGGTATTCCAAGCAAAGGTTTAATAATCAGCTCTCAGGGATGGAGGTGGTGGTGGGGGCATTTGCAAGAAGGAGAGGAAGCTCCAATTTGTAGCATTTGCAACCGTATAAGTAGCCCCACCGTGATCAATTTCAAACTACCAACTTAACATCCCCAAATGAGGAATTGGTTAATTCTACGATCATTTGTTGGATGCCTCCCAGATGTTGCATAACTGGCTCTCACAAGCCTGTGGGAGTTGTTCCAGCATATTAACAACTTTGGATATTTTCTGCCACTGGTTACTAAGGTCAGAAGTCCCTCTACCAGAGGCCCATCCTTCAACTTCAGGTTTGGCCATACTGAAAAAGGGAACTAGAGGGAAAGGGTCACCAGTTCTACCTTATATTATTGGGGCCATCCAATCCTGGGTCCCTGATTTGCTGATCTGAAGCTGGGGGCAGTGGGACTCCACCCATTCCAAGCCTCAGTTTCCTAATCTAGAACATGGGAATCACAGTAGTATTGCTTCCCAGAGCTATGGTGAGGATTAAAGGAGAAAATTCCATCTGGGTATTCAGCTCTTGGAAGGAGCTCAACTAACATCGTTGCCTTCTTGCCTAGATGGACATAGCAATATCCTCTCTCCTGTTGCCTCAACTGTGACTTCTCTGAGAGGCCCAGGGAGGCGAGCCCTAGATCCTCAGGAGGGGACATTACTCTCCGGCCAGAGATTCTTGCTGAGTCAAAGCTGGAGCCAGCCCAAGCTGGCAGCCTCAGGAAGTCACAAAGACCATGATGTTACACTCCAGAGACAAACTGTAGTTTGCCTTTGTGCCCTTGGCTTCATTGTTGGGGAAGCTCTGCTCACCTCACCTTTGTTTTCCCTCCTCTTTAAATCCTCCTTCTCCATATAATTCCCTAGATTTCCACAAAGGTTCCATGACAGAACTTCATATTGCTAATTCACAGCAGCATGTATATAACTGATACCCTCCTTTATTCCTCTCAAGGTATTGCTGGATAAACCAAATGAATTCAGGCATAAAGAAAAGTGAACACAAAAAACAAAAACCCCAGTGAATCCAGAGGAACAGGTAGGTGTGAGCTGAGAGGGACATGAAGGGCAGTCTGGTGCATGGGGTTCATAGTCTCAGAGTTCAAGGCAACCTGGAAAGATTCCCAGAGTGAAATATCAGGAGGCCAGAGGCCACGAGAGGGAAGGGAACAGTGTTCCAACGGGAAGGAACCTTGTAAAGGTGACCTCGGCCTGCCTGGAGCCTGCTGACCCTGACTTCTGGCTTTGATCAAAGCAATCATCAGACTTGTTGTTTGTTAAAGAGGGGACTTTGAGAAACCAGGTCAAGATCAACGTCAGTAATGCTGGCTGGACCAGAAGAGCTGGTGTTTAGTTAGTGACAACTTCTAATTAATAATCCCTAATCAGGCCCAAGTGCTGAAGAGCACTCACTCCTCCCAATCCCAGTAGCTCATGGACTCCAACATCAGCCATGGCCCTTACTGCTGCCTAGGAAAAGGAGGGGCTCAGGGACAGGAGACCCCAGATGCAGAGGAAGGAAATGGAGGAACAAGAAAGGAAGGCACGAGGCAAATTTCCTGAGGCCAGTCCAGAGCCCAGCCCTAGATAAAGCCACCCAGGCTGAACTTCTAGGCAGACCTAGGGCATGTGTGTGATTTTCCCCATTTGGCAGATGCCATTTGATAGGAGCCCAAGGGTGGTGCAGAGGTTCACTGAGCAGGAAGACTCAGGGGTTTCCCTGGGAGACATTCTGTCTCGGCAACATAGTATATTTCCATCAGCTGTGAAGTCCAGGTGTCATGGATATAGGCTGGGTTAGCTGAGGCCCTGAGTCAACAATTCTTTCAGAGTTCTTCCTGGGCAAGGGTTGGGGGATGGGGGGAGAGGCAAAACTTCTACCAGGAAGGATTGGGGCAAATGTTTGCAATGTATAAGTAAGAAGCTAAATCCCTACCAAAAAACCTCTTATAAAATGAGAATCCCACCCATCAAAACAAAGAACTCTTCACAGAAGACATACAAAAAGGCATTGAACATATTAAAAAGTTCAATATCTCTTGAATCAAAGAATAACAAATAAAGCACAGAAGTGCAAAGTGGGCTTGATTTGTATTTCTTGATTTATGAACCGTAATCACTAGCCTATAGGCCCCACTCCAGAGGCCATGCATGATTGCTTCCTTGAATGACGATTTTTTATCTCCTACTCTCTCCTCCAAAACCCTCTTCTTCGTTGGCAAGCAATCTAACATATTGAACATGAAGTCTGTCTCCTGGAACACAGAATGGGAATCATCACAGATTCTTATCACTGGCACATGTGAGGCTCTCTCTTAAAAATCATTTATTTTATTTTATTTTTTAAAGATTTTATTGAATTATTTGAGAGAGAGAGAGAGAGAGGGAGAGAGAATGAACAGGAGGAGAGGAAGAGGGAGAGGGAGAAGCAGACTCCCTGCTGAGCAGGGAGCCTGACTGGGGGCTCAATCCCAGGACCCGGGATCATGACCTGAGCCAAAGGCAGACCCTTAACCCACTGAGTCACCCAGGTGCCCTTAAAAATAATTTTTAATAATACAATTAAAACCTGGGAAACCACTGCTCCAGAGGGAACTAACTTGACCATAGACAGTGACCTGCCTTCCTCCCATGCCTCCAGCTTCTACCCAGGCAGCCCCCATCTTTAACGCTGTGCATATCAGTTCCCTGCTTTCCCTTTCATCTCTTTGAACTCCTTCAAAGTATTTTTGTTTCATTTGTTTTAATTCTATTAAACGAGTATCATATATGCATTTTTATGGGACTTAGAAATGTTGGACATATTCAAATGGCAGTAAGGAGGTAGAGATTCTCAGGTGGTGGTGGCATGGGAGGGTGAGGAAGGAATCTGAGGTGTCTCCCACGTTGCAGTCCTAGGTGACTGAGTAGTTGGTGGTGCCATTCAGTTAGAGAGATGCAAGAGAGGAGAAGACACTGGTGGGAAGACAATGGACTGAGTTCTCAACAAAGCAATAATTTAAGCTAACATTCAATGAGTGCCTACTCTGTTCTGGCACTCTTTCCATAGAGTGTGAAGTGCTCTACATGATTGATCACATTTAAGCTTCACAAGAACCCCACGAAGTAGGTACTGTTATTAGTAGTATCATTTTAAATATGGAAGAATGGGGGTATGGAAAGTTTAGTAGGTTCTGAGTCTCTCAGGAAGATGGATCTTGCTTTTCTGCTTCAAAATTACATATCCTGGATAAAATGTTTTTATTTTTAAAATATTAAATATTTGTAAATAAAATATTGATATAAAACTAAATTTTTAAAATAAAGTGTTTTAAAAAATAACAAAAATAAGGGAAATCCTTAGGTGATAGAAGTCGAGAAAATCGAAAGTCAGGGTGGACACACTAGATATTTATGCATAAAATAAGCCACTGAAGAGAAGTGCTTGTTAAAAAAAATAAGGGGGTGCCTGGGTGGCTCAGCGGGTTAAGCCTCTGCCTTCAGCTCAGGTCATGATCTCAGGGTCCTGGGATCGAGTGCCGCATTGGGCTCTCTGCTTGGCAGGGAGCCTGCTTCTCTCTCTCTCTCTGCCTACTTGTGATCTCTCTCTCTGTCAAAGTAAATAAACAAAATCTTTTTTTTTAAATAAGGCACACAAAGAAGAATAATTATAAGGCATACATGAGGAAGAGTATGGAGAGATAATACATAGGTGAACTGGTATCCCCTAAATAATAAAGAAAAATCTGAGAGACATTATCAGTTCTTTCAAACAATGAAGGAGAAAATAAAGAAGAGAAGCCATAATGGAAGAAGGGAGTACTATGAAAACACCTGAGGTTAAGCCACCCACCTAGGGTGACATAGCTCTAAGTGGTAGACTCAGGCTCCCCACACTTGTGCTCTTCCTCGCTAGCTTACAGGTACTGATGTTGATGTGAAGAGTGTGCAGGGCCTCCCAGAGCAGTAGCAAAAGTGGGTTTGGAGAACGGTAAAGAATGCCTGGTTTCATCTTCTTTCTCTCCCACCGTACTCTGGCCCACAGAGCTCCAGAACTGGACGTGTCCTCCCAACATGGCCTCCACCACCTCCCCTCTGCCGCCCACCACCGAGGTCACAAGTTCTGAGAACAGCAGCTCCTTCTATGACTATGAGTACTACCTGGACCAGGTGGCTTTCATGCTCTGCAGGAAGGATGAGGTGGTAGCCTTTGGCAAGATCTTCCTGCCAGTCTTCTACAGCCTGATCTTTGTGCTGGGTTTGGGCGGGAACCTCCTCCTTCTAGTGGTCTTGCTTCGGTATATACCTCGCAGGCAGATGACTGAGGTCTATCTGCTGAACCTGGCCATCTCCAACCTCCTGTTTGTGGTGACACTGCCTTTCTGGGGCATTTCCGTGGCCTGGCATTGGGTCTTTGGGAGTTTCTTGTGCAAGATGGTGAGCACCCTCTACACCATCAACTTCTACAGTGGCATCTTCTTCATTAGCTGCATGAGTCTGGACAAGTACCTGGAGATCGTCCATGCTCAGCCCCACTACAGGCTGAGAACCCGGGCCAAAAGCCTGCTCCTGGCTGCCTCGATATGGGCTGTGGCCCTGGCCGTCTCCGTCCCTGACATGGTCTTTGTGCAGACACATGAAAACCCCACGGGTGTGTGGAACTGCTATGCAGATTTTGGGGGTCATGCGACCATCTGGAAGCTCTTCCTCCGTTTCCAGCAGAATCTCCTAGGGTTTCTCCTTCCGCTCCTTGTCATGATCTTCTTCTACTCCCGCATTGGCTGCGTCCTGGTCAGGCTGAGGCCCCCGGGCCAGGGCCGGGCTCTAAGGATCGTCACAGCGCTGGTGGTGGCCTTCTTTGTGCTGTGGTTCCCATACAACCTCACCTTGTTTCTGCACTCACTGCTGGACCTGCAAGTCTTTGGGGAATGCGAGGTTGCCAAGCAGCTAGACTATGCTCTGCAGGTGACCGAGAGCATCGCCTTCCTTCACTGCTGCTTCACCCCCATTCTCTATGCTTTCTCCAGCCGCCACTTCCGCCAGTATCTGAAAGCTTTCCTCGTCACTGTGCTCAGGCGTCACCAGGCACCTGGCCCAGCACAGGCCCCACTGTCCAGCTGCTCTGAGAGTAGCAGGCTCACCGCCCAAGAAGAAATGACCAGCATGAATGACCTCGGGGAGAGGCTGGCTGAGCTCTCCCCCAGCAAGAGTGATATGGGGGAAAATTAAACCTGAGTGACCATACCACAGTCTGGCGAGAGTGGATGGGACCTAGCTCTGTTGGGCATCCACCCAAAGCCCTCTTTCCAGAGGCTTCAGGGACCATGTTGCCACACCCTGTGGTCATCCAGGAAACCAGACTCTCGTGCACAAATTGCTAGAGTAGCTTCCCAACCAACTGCTGTGCTTCTGGTCATTATGCTCTCCTGTCATCTGATCTGCACCCACAGGCCAGAATGATCACCTCACCTGCAGCCATCACTCCAGCCTTCCTCAAAGTAGCCCCAGGCTTGCCACCCACCAGTTGGCTCCCTTCCCTGGAGCTCAGCTGGAGACGTACTGCTGCAATATTGTTTAATGTCACAGTGTTGATAGTGGCTCCAAGGGTCCGGCAAGCAGGAGGGGTGGGAAGGGTTCCACTACGGGGGCCTGGGGGACTTCCCTGGAACGTGAGAGTTGGCAGGTGGGAGGCAGAGTGAACACGTGTTCCCAATAGTCCAGGAGGATCACCCTCTCTCTGCTTCCCATGTCCCCTCCCTGGAGCCTTCGGGGGTCCCTAGGGCCTGCACAATCAAGTCTAAAGTCTTTGTCCAGCTTCAAGACTGGAGCTTTCACAAGAAGAATCCCATTTACCAGCTTGACCTTATACTCCTTCATTACTTCTCATTTCCTGGACACCAGGCACCCCTTGTTTCTTTTCTTTTCTTTTCTTTTTTTTTTAAGATTCTATTTATTTATTTGCAGAGAGAAATCATAAGCAGGCAGAGAGGCAGGCAGAGAGAGAGGAGGAAGCAGGCTCCCCGCTGAGCAGAGAGCTCGATGTAGGACTTGATCCCAGGACTCTGAGATCATGACCCGAGCCAAAGACAGAGGCTTAACCCAATGAGCCACCTGGGTGCCCCACCCCTTGTTTCTTACACATTTCCACCTCCCTGTTTTATGCTTGCCCACTCTCTTGTGCAACAGGGGTCATTTTTCAGCCAGCTGTCTTCTCATCCTTGTTCTGTAATGGAATTCTGCTTGCTCTGGGAAACCACTTGTTTTTCCCTCTGCCTTGTGCTTTGGGTGGCATTCATGTAGAGCACAGGACTTGGGCCATTTGCAGCCTTACCTTTCCCTGGCATGGTGATTCATTTAGGATGGGCACAGGACCCAGATAGAGCTTGTGAAATGCAGCAACTAGAACATGCTAGAATAGAGGCATGAGATTGAAGCCAAGAGGATGTGTGGTGTGTGTGTGTGGGGTTCTCCTTCATCAACTCCAACTTCAGAGGGTGAGGTGATAGCCCAGTGAGTGTGCAGACCCTGAGGGCACTGTGGAAGCCCCGGAATCCAGGCATGGCTGAAGCTCATCCCTTCAGGGGACCTGACAGTTACACGAACCAATATATTCCTTCACGTGGGGCTGTTTTGTCACTTGCGGTCCGATTCCTGGCTGATCTGCCCTGCCTAGGTGCTTCCCTCTTCCTGTCTCCAGTGGTTAGCATCTGTCCTGGCCACTGAAAACCTTTCCCCAGGGAGCCCCTGGCCCACAGTACAACCTGTCCACAACCGGCTGTGTCTGTCCTGAAAATCCAGCACAGAGCCTGGCAGGCAATAATGCATGGAAGGAAACTTACAGGCGGATAGACTGGAGGACAAGAGAACACAGGGCTGGTTATACGCAAGCTCCAGGAGATCAGGGACTTTGCCACGTATTAAATCGGTATCCCCTGTGCTTAAGCCAGAGCTCAGAATGTAACAGAGGTTCATTGAACATTTTTAAAATGAATGGATGGATAGAGAATGGACCAGGTGGTCAGTATTCTGCCGTTCTTTCTTCTCTTCCCCTCAGCTTCGGATGCTCTAGTCATGGCCCATGTGCCATGAGCAGGGCTGTCCCCGGTTGTTGCCAGAGTTGACTCTGCTGGTTTTATATGCTTTGCTTTTCCCGTCCTCCATCTCATTCAACTCTTGTGCCTTTAGTTCTCTCTCCCAAGGCCCCGGATTCCCACTGTCACAAAGGACTCTGAGCTCCCATGGTGCCCTAGGAAACGGAGCTCTGACTCTGAAGGTGCTGACTTGTTTGAGGATGTGGGGGATGCGGTTCTACTTTAGAGCTCCTGAAATCTGCCCCAGGGGGGACCTCAGGCCTGCCCACAGAGCAGCCTGACTGTACTGACAGGGTCTATCGACCCAGAGTCTCCGATGTTGTATCCATGATGCACAGATGGAATGGGACAAGGTATGCCAGCGCCTGGCAGGGCTTGTCCCCAGCACTGGGGTGTGTGTGTGTGTGTGTGTGTGTGTGTGTGTGTGTATTGCCGTGTGGGCTGTGCATAGTACATATGGCTGTGTATGTGGGTCCGACATGAACATGTCACTGTGTCTGCATGGGTCTGGGATTGTGCCCATGGGTTTTCTCTGTGTTCCTGTGTGTCTTCCTCTAGGTGTGTAGGTGTGGGTATGTGCTCTCTGCAAACAGCAGGTGTATAAGAAGGGACCTGAAGCCTGTGCCCAAGGAGAAGGAGAAGGGCTGGCCATAGGTGACATGTTGATCCCTCTCACTGTCTTCCTTACCATTGACTGCTGCTGACCATGTTGAGGGCTCTGACTACACACAGATGGCACTAGTCAAGGAGTGAATTGGAGGTGGGCTTTCACAGCCCAGGCCAGGACAGAGCCCCCTTCATCCTGACCTTACTTCCCAGCCTGGATGTTGGTTCCTCCTGCTGCTCTTTCCTGGGAAGGAAAGTTCCCAGGATTGTCTTGGCCCTCAGATTCCGATGCAAGACGGACTTTCCCCCCTGGCTGACCTGGGAAGAAGGACAGGCACGGCTCTGCCTGGGAGCAAGGCTGCCCACCCTCTACTCTGTGAAGGTGTGAGGGTTTACAGCAGTTACTACCTATGGGGGTGGTGGTGGAAACAACCAAACCAAACTAACAGAAAAACCTCTTTTCTTTCCCAGATGCCTGCAAATCTGCCACTGGCATGTCACCCCAGATCTTGTTCTGTTATAAGCTATTGTCACAGAATACACATTGTGGGCTATTCTTTGAGGGAGAAGAAACTGGTACAGAAATGAGGATTGGGGGGTCAGGCCTGTTGTGTCAGAATAGGTAGTGACTAAATGTATCCTTGGAGGTCTCAGTCTTCCTATTGCCTCAAGGCCCCTGGTAGGGAAGGAAGGGTAGTCTTTGTAGAGAGTGTGTTCCTGGGAGATCTAAACGAAGTCACTTTCAGTTGAGACCTCTTGACTCAATGGACTTTGGCCCTCCGGTCAGGTCCCTGGTCCAGATTTCTCTGGGTGTGGGGAAAATGAGGGGATGCAGCACCTAGGTCTGGGCAGGGCCCAGGAGTGTGTGAAGACTCTGCGTCTTTGCCCTGATCCAGCACAGGGCCTGGCTGTGCAGAGAGCCAGGAGAGGCTCATTGGTAATCTCTCCGTCGTGGCTCCCAGCCTCTCAGTGCCCTTCACCTTCTTCTGTGTTCCCCATGTCATTTTTTCTTATGCTCCTAGCCCCTTGCAGAATAGCAGGGAATATTCTTCCTGAATATTCCTCCTGACTGGCTTGAGCTCTGTTAGCTCCAGGCAGACATCATCATTTTGGGGCAGCTAGACCCAGAGAAGGGCAGACTCTGGCCCAGAGTCACATAGCTAATGGGGACAGACTCTTAACTCCAGCCCCAGGCCCTACCTGAGTTGCTCTAACAGCCTATTATCCTAGCAAAACTCTGGACAGGACAGCCAGCCTCAAGAAAAAAAAATGGAAGAGATCAGTCATAGATGTGGGATAGATGAGTAGGAGAGAAACCCCACTGGGCATCCTCACAGAGGGTCTATGCTGCCTGGCTCCCCTTCTGCAGGACCCTTGGTTAGTCCCCACAGCACCTGCCCCTCCTGTCCGGGGCCGCTCAGCTCTGGCAGCCAGCAACACACTCTCACCCTCTCCCAGCCCTAGTAAGCATACCTGGCAATGGGACTGTCATCATTTCTTGTGCCAGAAAGCTGAGTGAGGCCAGGGAGGGGGAAGGAAATGATTCGAGGACATGAAGTAAAGTAGCTGAGATGGAGTTGATTTTTTATCATTTAATCTCTATTTGGGGAATTGGGGATCAGAGATGAAGTAATAAGACACTAAGCCCTATGAGCTCCAGTCTGGGGGAGGGAGCAGGACACAGAAATTGAAGGTACATAACAGATTTGCTGTGATGTAAACTGTGCTAGGGGAGCCTCAGGAGATGGAGTCCATTTCTGGCCAGAGGATGGGAGGGGGGAGATCCAGGAAGATTTCTACTCGTAGCTAATTATTGGTCATTAAAGCAAGCAACTCTGCAGAAAATTCCACTAGAGAAAGTTGGCAATGTTGAATTGTGCTGGATTGAAAATTTGGGGACCAACTATGGCAAAGTTTAAATGTTAGGTGTGTGGAGGAGCCAGAAAAGTGAGAGAATGACAATCAGATGCGAAAGGTTTGGAGAAAGGGCAGGGTGAAGAGAGGGCCCGGCAGGCCTGGTGTGGAGAGATGCACAGTGTTGAGCTATCACAGGGCAGTGGGGGTGGGGAAAAGGGGACAGCTTCAGAGACACTGCAAGGGCTTGAACTGACAGAACTGGAGCCTGACTGTGGGTGAGAGCTGGGGAGGTGAGGATGTCATCTCTGTGTCTGTCTTGGGGGATAGATTGGTGGTGATGTCTTGAGGAGAGACAGACAGGGAAATCCAGAGAAGGACGTGGTTCAGGGCAGAGGTGGGGGACAGATGCTGAGTTCTATGTGAGCCAAACTGAGTCAGAGGGTCTGTGGGACCCCAGTGGGGAGGATGAGGGTCTGGAAGTCAGAGAGGGCTCCAAGCTCAGCAATGGTTGAGGAAACCAGAGGAGGGACTAGGATCACCCTGGGGTGGGGGTGTGGTGGGGGTGTGGAGGGTCCCCACGGAGTGGGGGCTCCTTTAATAACTCCCATCTAAAAGGCAACATGTCTCCAGACCTGCTCTATCTAGTTCAGGAGCCACTAGCCACACATGGCTGTTGAGCACTTAGAATGTGGCTGGTCTGACATGAGACATGTTGCAAGGAGAAAAAGTACATGCCAGATTTTGAAGGCAACACAAGAAAAAGAAATGTAAAAATATTTCACTAATATTCTTATATTGATGACATACTGAAATGCTAATATTTGGGATATATTGGGTTAAGTTAAATATATCATAAACATGAACTTCACCTGTTTCTTTTTGCTTTTTAAAAAATGTGTCAACTAGGAAATTAAAAATTACACACATGGCTTGCCTTGTGTTGCTCTGGACGAACCTGAATTCCATAGGATGTGGAATAGGCATTGAGGAAAATAATACAGTGAGGTGGAAGGGTGGAGGGTAGCATCTGCACGGGAATATCATGGCTCACGATAACCCATTTCTGTACTGCAGGACTTGTCAAGGTAGGCATTCTTTCCAAAACTAAGTTTCCCCTAGATAGTTCCCCTTCCTGTGGACTTTGTATGAGGGGGGGGTTCTGCAGAACCCACTCTGAGAGACGGTGATTTCAAGAGAGATTGATAAGCCTATCAAGTAGCTAGAGAAAAGCCAGAAAGCTAAGGAAGACCACCTGGACAGAGGTAGGAGATCCCACAGAACCCGAGGGAAGGGGGGTGCTTCAGAAGGGCTGGAGGAGGTGGAGATCCCAAGGGAGGTCTGGAGAACAGGCTCACATCCACCTTGTCAGGTCTCAGTCGATAGGTCGCAGGCGGTAACGGAAGCGCACCTCGTGGCTGGGCTGCATGGTGCCAAAGCCCCAGCGGCGGGGTTCCACAGGTGGCACAGGTGTGTCAGGGTCCACGAGCTCCATGTCAAAGTACATGACCATGAGCAGGACAAAGAGCTTCATCTCATTGATGGCCAAGAACCTTCCAGGGCAGATGGAGACACCTGAGCCCCAAGGCATGGTATAGTGGTGGATCTTCTTGCCGGCCTTGTAGAAGTCCACTTTGCGGCTACCACTGGAGTCGAGGAAGCGATCATACTTGAAGGCAGTGGGCTCCGGGTGGATGTCAGGATCCATGTGCACTGAAAGATAGGGGAAAAGGGCCACGGTGTCTCCACTTCGGAGCTGGTACTCCTGTCCGTTGGCCATCTTCAGGACGTGGTCACCGTGTACCACCCTCAGGAGGGTGGGCGCAGCCCCCAGCCGCAGCGTCTCCTCCATCACGCTGTCCAGCACTGGAGTGCGGTGCAGGATGCTGACGTCAAAGTCGAAGGACTGCCTGGCCTTCAGCTTGGCCTCCCCCAGGACTTGGGTGGCCTCCTCCTTCACAGCCTGCATGGCTTCTGGGTGCTTTAGCAGGAACAAGAGTGCCCAGAAAGAGATCGGGCCCGTGTTCCCCTGGGAGGCCCAGAGCATCATGAAGTTGAACTTGTCCTGCATGGCTGGGGCTACTCCCTGCTCCCTCAGATACTGAAGCATGTAGGATATCCAGCTGCTGATGCCATTCTTTTCCAAGTTTTGCTGCACAGACAGTGCCTTGTAGAAGAGACGCTGGAGCCGGCCCACTTCTAGCCACTCCCGGGGCCCCAGCAAGGAATAAACAAACCTGGGGAACAAGCGGTCAAACTTGCGGAACTGGACAAACAACTCCTCGGACTGTCGCAGGTCCTGCTCCTGGTCCTTTGTATAGCCGAATAAGCTCAGGTAGCCAGCCCTGAACAAGACGTTGTAGCAGAAGTGGAAGAGGCCGTCTTCACGCCAGCAACTAGCATCTGGACTCTGGCTCATGGGCCCCAGCATGACCAGGGACAGCCCGTGCAGCATGCTTTTGTTGAGCTCTGCCAAGCCGTCCCCCATGAGGTATTTGGTGCTGGCTGAGTGTATCATCCGGTAGTCTCCTTGTGCTGACTGGTACCCAAATACCTTTAGCACCAGTTTTTCCGCATACTCCACAAAGTCTAGTTTTCTCTGTGCGTCCTTGAGGATGGGGCCAAAGGAGAGGGGGTCCATGACAAAGGTAAAGTACTGGCCGCCTAGCTGCACTGTGAACACATCTCCATGCTTGGCCCACATGTGCTTCAGGAATTCAAACATATTCTTCCGGAAAGCCATGGCATGGCCCAGCCAGGGTATAGGGCCTTTATCCAGAGGGGGCTCCTGGGGCCTGCGTTGCCGGGACAGCCCCAGCAGACACAGGAACCCCACGGTGAACACCAGCAGGGCTCCGAGCACGAGACCCCAGAGCACCATGCCTGTGCTCTTCCAGGTTAAGCTCTGGACACACTGTTCTCTGTGTGCCAGAGAGCTTTTAATAGGCTGTGTCAAGTTAGGGATGAACAGGTCTGTCTACCTGGACCTTGCCCTGTAGCTGTAAAACTATTAAATAACCCTGGGAGCAAAGTGTTCTCTTCGATTTAGCACTTGCTGCAACCTGGTGGGAGGAGGGGGTGGGACCAGAAGGAAGCCCAGAAAGAAGCCTCTGGTTATGGTCACAGTCCCTTCACCAGCTTTAGGCTTTGCTCTGATCTTTTCAGACTCAGCTCCAGCATGATGTCTACAAAGCTTTCTTGGATCCCACCCTACCCCCATGATTTACTGACCATTCACACCTTTATTTTCTCATGCATTTATTTATTTGTTAATTTATTAGATCATTCAGCAGAAATGCACCAAGCACTTATTAAGTTTCATATCTCTCCCTTCCTTATCTTTAAACGATCCATAGAGCCTCTGTTGGGGTCTGTTATCAAAGGAACGAGACTGAGACAAAGTGAAAATTATGCAAAGCCTTATTCTATGCCAAGCATTAGAAGTTAGACTGACCGGGCAGGGCCGCCTCCGAAGACAGCGACCCCCTCCCAATCTCACAGTCTGGTTTTATATGGCATGACCGCAGACCTAAGGTATGTGGCTTCTATTGTTAAGGCATTTACTCCCGGAATCCATACCCAGAACCATATCAGGAACTGCGGGGGCGTTTATTCCCGGAATGAAGTCTGTGGATGTAAACAACAATATGGCTACCTAGGCAATATGGAGTTGCTCTGGCTAAGCGGGCCCTAATGGTAAACAGGTTTTAACATTAAATTGGCCCTAACAGCCTCCCAGACTGGCAACTCTTCAAGCCGAGGTTCAGACTTCAGTCCCTGAGCCTTGGGCCTGGAGCCCTACTTCTGGCCCAGCTGGCTTGCACAGTTCTCCAGCAAGGGCAGATGGGGAATCTTGCAATACAAAATGTTGGAGTTGATAAGGATTCAAACCAATTGTTTTATTTCATGATGAGGATGTAGGTTCAGAGTGTAGTGGGGACTTTCTCTTACAACTGTCCTGGCTTCAGTGGGGGCAGTTGACCATTTTCTCGGGACCTCCTGGGAGGTGTCAGGCCAGGTCCCTGCCAGCAGGCCCAAGAAGGAGAAAGCTGTGCCATTGATTCTAAAGCCATTGCTGAAATAATGTGAGGTTCAGACTCAATTCAAGCCATTCTGATAACCCCCAGGTTACTCTTTAACTAAGTGACCCACAAATAGGGACTTTGTTTCCTCAGATTACCACATGCCCTCTATAGTGAGTTCCCTTTGTCTTGTGGAGCTCCCCTTTGTGGGTAGCTGGAACTGTCTATACTCTGCCTCCAGGAAGTCCTCTCTGGTTACCTGGGACAACCACAGCAAGTACTCAGTATCATCAATTCTCTTCTCGCTTAGAATCAGCGGTCAGAAATTGTGGGCCAACTTCCACGAGCTGAACTTTGCCCCCCAGCCTTTAACGGATTGCAGCATCACCTTACCTTCATTCTCACCTATATTTATTAAATCCCTCCTTCCTTGAAACAGACCCATCTATCCATTCAACAGATATTTACGGCTCACTTAACTGCCAGAACTTCTGCTATAACCAAGCTCGAATAAGAGGGACACGGTCCCTGCTCTCTTGGAGTGTATGGTCTAGGGAAGGAGGAAATATATATTAGTTCCTAAACAAATACGTAATTACAATTGTGTTAAGTGCTCCATGGGAGAAGAGATCGGGAAGTGGGGTGGGGAAGTTAGGAAAGCCATACTGATTAGGTAGTGATTAAGTGGAGGCCCGGAGGAAGACAAAGCCAGGTCAGTGCGTGCTGCGTGCGGTGGGGGGGTAGACGTGGAGGTCGGGGAGCGCGCGGGACGTGCTGTTCAATGCAAGTAGCAGGCGGGTCCAAGGGACGGATGCATATCCATTCTGGCGCCGGCATGGCTGAGGGGCTCAGAGGAGGGGGAAACGTTTTCAGCCCAGCACAGGCTCGGCCAGTTCAGGGTGAATTGGAGCTTGGACCTAACTCACAGCACTGAACTCTAGGGCCAGCTGGTCCAGTCCACTTGGAGCCACTGAGGGGCGGCCTGACGCAGGGACAGTCCTTAGTGGTTCTTAACCGGCCGGAGGCTCGCTTTCCCCGGGGAAATCGGCCCATGCGGCTGCCCGGCCAACCCTCCCGAGTGGCCAGCGACCCAGAGCGAACCCCAGGAGCCCCGCGGGACGCCTCAGCCTTCCCAACTAGGGCCGCAGCTCCGCAAGAGGGTGGCACAGAGCTACAAAGTGCAACTGAGAAGCTCGGGAGGACCAACGACACGCGGAGATGGCCTCCGGGCGTGCTAGAGCGGGCGCGGGTTCGAGGGCCGGAAAGGCGGTGACGCACTTCCGCCCCTGCAGCCTCCGCGGCGGCGTCTTTACGTAGGTGCTGTGGAAAGTCCGCTGTGCGGAGGCGCGCTCTGTCCGTCGGTCGGCCAGTCTTACTTAGGCATTGTGTGTGTGTCCGTTTGCCTGCGGAGCTGTCAGTTTAAGGCCGTGGGCTGGGGGAGGGGCTGCGTCCTTCACTGCCACAGCAGCTGTTTTGGACGAGCGCGCTGAGCGTCACCGCACTGCGGACCGCATTCCTCAGAGTTCTCACCTCCTAAGTCTGGCGGGAGCATTGTTTCGGCTGTCCTTAGACATTTTCTGTGCCCCTTTCCTGCACACCTCCTTTGCACGCTCCGTGGGGAGCAGGGGGTGGTCGGCCGTGGTTTGAGTCCTGTAGACAAGGCTCAAGCGTGTCCCTGGTCCCTTCTGGTGTCTTCTCGTTACATATATGGCCCAGAATTTTGAGCAATTGTCCACCGATAGGAGGATTCCGTTTACCTGCTGTGGTTTCTATATTGGGGTTCTCCTTAGGGAGTTCTCTAGTCCAGCTGTACTGGCTACCCCTGCATCTTGTTTGCTCTTTGTTGCAGGGCTGAATGATATTGACTGCTCCCTTAGTGCGTGCCACTTCCTGCCCACTGCCTCACCCCCAGAAGAGAACAGAACGACAGTGCTGTTGGAATGGAGATGCAAGAGGAGTTGTTTTACTCTGCCTTTAGAGCAAATAATAGCCTCATTTAATTTAGTGCTGGACTTATTTATGGCTTCTTTTACTTCCTAGCTTTCAAGGTTCCTTACTTTTCCATTCCTCCCTAGTTTTTTAAGGTTCTGCCTCTATGGTAGCTGGATTCTTGACAGCCTAGCCCCAGGTTAATTATTTTACTCCTAGGCTGTATCACATATACCAGGTGACAGTGAAGTCAGTACAGAATTTAAAGGGCAGACTTGGGTTCTTGTTTCAACTTTGTTACCAGCTCATGACATGACTTAGGACAGTTCAGTTGACCTCTCTGGGCCTTACTGTTATGCTGTGTCAAACAGGAAGCTGAACTTGAGGTACTTGCCAGCATTGAGAAGCCATTATAAAGATATTGGGTTGCAGCTTAGATATGAGCGAATATAGTGGGAGAAGATAGAGAGAAGGATGGGAATTGGGTTGATGGACCTTGAGCATCTATCCTATTCATGGCTCTGTACTGGTCATCCCCATTGTCACTGTAATCATCAGTATTCTTATACTGAGAATTTATCATGAACCAAATTTATGCTAAATGCTTTACATGTATTAAGCAGTCTAATCCTCACATCAATTTGTGGGGGATCCCCAAGACCACCCTCACATTCAGAGATTCACTAGAAGAACTAATGGGACTCAGCATATAGTTGTACTCATGGCTAAGATTTATTACAGTGGTGTACTCAGGATATATAGCCAGATCATAAGGGGAAAAGACACACACATGGAGTCTGAAAGAATCCACATGGAAGCTTCCTAATGCTTTCTTCTTCAAAGAGGAAATCAGAGAAATTAGAAAACACCTTGTGATGGATGAGAAAACCAACATACCTAAACTTATGGAATATAGTGAAAGCAGTGTTAAGAGGTAAAATTATAACTGTAAATGCTTACATTAAAAAGAATATCTCCAATCAATAATCTAAGTTTACACCTTAAGGAATTAGAAAAGAAGAGCAAGCTAAACCCAAAGCCAGCAGAAGGAAGGAGAGTGTAAAGATTAGAGCTGAGATACATGACATAGAGAATAGAAAAACAGAAAATGAGTGAAACCAAAACTGGTTATTTGAAAAGTTCAAAATAGACAAAACTTGAGCTAGATTAACTAAGAAAAAAAGGAGAGAAGATGCAAATAACTAAAGTCCGAAATGAAAGTGGAGACAAAACTATTGACCTTACAGAGATAGGATTATACAAGAACACTTTGAATAATTGTATGTCAACACTGTCAATAATTATACATAAACAACTTAGATAACCTAGAAGAAATGGACAAATTCCCTGAAATACAAATTACCTAAACAGACTTAAGAAGAAATAGAAAATCTCAACAGATACATAATAAGTAAAGAGATTAAATCACTAATTAAAAGCCTCCCAACAAAGAGAAGTCCTAAACCAAATGGCTTCACTGGTGAAGTCTACCAAATATTCACTTTTTTAAATTCATTTTTTTAGTAATCTCTACATGAGATTAGTAATCTCTAATGAGCCCCATTGTGGGGCTCTAACCCACAGTCCCAAAATCAAGAGTCAATCTACTATCAATAGTACCATGATACCAAAGTCAGATGAGAACATCACCTAAAAGAGTAGTTCAGGCCAGTATCCCTTGTGAATTTAAATGTAAAAATCCTTGACAAAATATTAGCAAATCAAATCCAACAGCATATTAAAAGCATATAATTTGGTTATTCACCATAACCAAATGGGTATATATCAGAAGTATAAAGGTGATTGAACACAAAATCAGTATAATACATTAATAGAATGAAAGAAAGAAACCTACATGATCATTTCAATCAATGCAGAAAATGGATTTGACAAAATTAAACATCCTTTCATAATAAAGCCTTTTAGAAAACTAGAAAGAGGGAAAGTTCCTTAATGTGATAAAGGATGTTTATGAAAAAACCATAGCTAATATCACATTCAATGGTGAAAAACTGAAAAGTTTCCTTTAAAATCAGAAGGCCTGAGACAAGGATACCCACTTTCACTGCTGCTGTTCAAGTGTATACTGGAAGTTCTAGCCAGAGATATTAGATAAGAAATTAAAGATCCAAATTGGAAAGCAAGAGAGAAAACTATCTCTAGTTGCAGATGAAATGATCCTATATATAGAAAATCCCAAAGGATCCACAAGAGAACTACTAGCATTAATAAATTCAGCAAAGTTTCAGGATACAAGATCAACATAAAAATCAGCTGTGTTTCTATACACCAGCAGTAAACAATCCAAAAAGGAAATTAAGACTCAGTTCCATTTACATTGACATCTAAAAGAGTTAAATACTGAGGAAAAAAATCTAGCCTAGTTGGTGAAAGACTTGTATGCTGAAAATACAAAACATTGCTGAAAGAAATTAGATTTACATAAATGGAAAGACATTCCATGTTCAGGGATGGGAAGGCAAAACATTAAGACGTTAATACTACCCAAAGTGATCTATAGATTCAACACAATCCATATAAAAATTCCAACAGGCTTTTTCACAGTATTGGAGAATCTGATCCTCAAAATCATATGGAATTGCAAGGGGCCCCAAATAGCCAAAACAATTTGAATAAAGTTGGGAGGTCCACTCCTCTTGACTTTGAAAAACTACAAAACTACAGTAAATAAAACATTATGGTACTAGGATAAGGATAGACCAATGGACTAGAATAGAGTCCAGAAATAACCCTCACTTATATGATCAGTTGATTTTCAACAAGGATGTCAAGACCAAAAGGGAAAGAAAGCAATTTCAATAAGTGATGGCTGGTGGGGAGGGGGACTGGGTATCATTTGCAAAAGAATTACCTTATACCACATCCAAAAATTAACGCAAAGTGTATCAAAGACCTAAACAAGTTCTAAAATTATGAAACTCTTAGAAGAAACCATTGAAGAAAATCTTTATGATATTGAATTTGACAACAATTTCAAGTGTATGACATCAAAATAACAAGCAACAAAAGAAAAATAGGTAACTTGGATTTCATCAAAATTAGCTGTACAAACCCCTAGCAGGATAAACCCAAAGAAATTCAAGACCAGACACAATGTAATCAAACTTCAAAATTCTAAGGACAAGGAAAAACATTTTGAAAGCATCTAGTGAGAGAAACAGTGTATCACCTATAGAGAAACAATTCAAATGACCATGGATTTCTTAACAGAAACCATGAAAGTCATTTGCAAGTGGCACAAAATTTATCAAGTGATGAAAAAGAACTGTCAATTCAGAATTCTATGCCAATAACAATATCCTTTAGAAATGAAGGTAAAATCAACGTTCCCTCAAATGAAGGAAAACTAAGAGAAATTGTCACTAGTATATCTACCTTAAAATGATGGCTAAAGTTCTACAAACAGAAAATAAGTAGTAAAAGCAGGACTCTTGGAAATCAATACAGAAAGAAGCATACAGACAAATGTATCTGGACTGCCAGCCACACAGTTGAGTGGCAAAGAAAACTGGAGCACTTAAGTCAGCGTACTGGACCTGGTGAATCCTGGCAAATAGACTGTATGGATTGCCCACCTTCATATGGAGAATACTGTTGGGCATGGACTATAGTAGAAACCCTTTCAAGATAAGTCACAACTATCTTCCACACAGCATATGGGGACAGTACTACTCAAGGATTCTTAGATGACCTATGTTACGTATTTAGCTTCCCCTAACACACCCAACAAGATAATAGTGCTATTTTTATAGCTAGAAGTACCAACAGTGGAGAGTGACCTGGGACATTAGCTGGACCTTTCAACACCTGTATCTCTCCCAAGAAGGTGATATGAAGAGAGACTGTGAACTCTTAAAAACTGAAAAAGATAATTGGACAACCTGTCAAAAATGCTGTCAGTGGGGGCGCCTGGGTGGCTCAGCGGGGCACCTGGGTGGTTCAGTGGGTTAAAGCCTCTGCCTTCAGCTCAGGTCATGATCCCAGGGGCCTGGGATCAAGCCCCGCATCGGGCTCTCTGCTCAGCAGGGAGCCTGCTTCCCTTCCTCTCTCTCTCTACCTGCCCCTCTGCCTACTTGTGAGATCCGTCTGTCAAATAAATGAAATCTTTTAAAAAATGCTGTCAGTGCTGTACAAATTAAGTTAATTTGGGCTCCACATGTGATAATCACGTAAAAGTACACCTCCCATATAAGTATAATGTTTATTTATGAGGTTCAGGAGTGGGAGAAAGCCCTAACTGGCTACAGGAAACCCAGACTTCATAATTTACCCTTATCGCTCTATTTTTTCCCCCTCCTATGCCTATCACTGGAAAACTGGACTGCTAGAATTTGCAAGTAGGATAAAAAGAGCTGGGATACTGAAACTTAGTTTATCTCCCCACCCAGCTATGCTTGCTGGATTTGGGCAATTATAGATAATGATTATAATGACCATGAATTAGGTGAAAACTCAGGTGATGTTGGCATGACCCACATGTCAGAGGGTAGGAGATATTCTAAAATGTTCTAAATTATAGAAGAAAGGAACTTCTGAGCTAACCAAGGATGAGTCTAAGCCTATGGTGTGGGTGAGAAATGGAGAGGACAGGGAAAAGGTGAGAGACTAGTCATAATGGTCATATGGTTGTGGAAGAAGAGGGACAATCCTGGTTGGTAAGATTTAGACCCTGGGCCTGGGAAGTCAGGGACAGAGGGAGGGAGGGAGGGAAGGAGGGAGGGACCATTACCCTCTTAGCTTTTGTCTGTACAACATCTGAGCAGCAACCCAGGCTTCCAACACCACCCTCAATTTTACAACTAGCCAACAAATAATCTTAATTTAAAAACTCAGAATCCTCGCAATAGCTACTGACTCCAGAAAAACAGTCTCAGCAAGAAACGACAGAATAAGATGAACTTCCTGGACATTGAAATTATTCTCTTTAGGCTCATGCTGTTATTGTTGGACTTCTTGTACATTTTTCACAGACCACTGATTGTTCTAAATTCTCTAGCATGAATGGTAATGGACAACTGTACTGCCCTGGATTTTTTGCTGGCCAGTTTAGGAGGGGTATGGGTCATTGCCAGTATCTCTTGCCTCATTTGGATTAATGACCTATTTAGCTGGATTGGCTTTGGATGAGGAGCCCGACTATTGTCCAATTTCCAGTGGGCCTGGTTATACTACTACATGTCACTATCATGGTCATTTTTGGCTGAAGTTGCCTAAGACACATGGAATGTATTTGACCAAAGCCTCTATCAGTACAACTAATTAAAGTATCTGATAACCTATGTGGTAGTTCATATTCCTGAGAATCTTTATGCGTAAACAGTTGGGAGGTCTTGTTGTAGGGGAGTGGCTTCACCATGGTGTCCCGGCTAGTTTGTACATATGTAAGCCGTGCAGGCAAAAGCTTGAACAACAGCTACTCTGAGTCATGGCAGAACACCTTGTGATCCTTCTAGAACATGAGAGGACGAGAAGAGCTTTACAGGCTTTCAAACCCATCTCCCACTCCCTTCCCTATCTCTTGTGGAAGGTGATCAGGAGATAATTTCTCATTGCCTCTCAGATTCTGAAGAGGTATGAGGCTTTCTGGATATAACTACAGACTGTAACACTGCTTAGCTACAGTCTGAAATTGGCTCCTCACCAAGGATTCCTTGAGCCCCCTTTTGTTTTGGTGTCATTGTGTTTGGTGTGTGAGACAAGGATCTGGGGACTGGCATGTTTGGATACTGGGATGGAGTCCCGTATTGGGCTCCCTACTCCTTTTGCTGTTTACATAAGTAATACATTGTATGAATCTAAAAGCGACTTCTTGTATCTTTCCTGGTTAAGTCAGTTAGGACAGAGCCCTGACCTTGCCTGCTGTTGTGTGTTTAACAGGAAGAAGAGTGGAAAGAGTAGAAATATATGGTGAATTTGGGTAAAAATAGACTATCTCCTTTTTCCTTTTGAACCAAAATGCTGGTCAGAACCATAAGAGACCTTCTTTCTGGTGGACCGTGACTTAATAATCAGGCAGCTGAGGGCTCCTTATTCTGATCTAAAACTCCCCCTGATTATTTTGTACTGAGCGCAGTTTTCTCCATCTTGTCCCTAAGAAGATCGTGGGAGGATTTGTTGTGTGCTCATCCTTCCTGTGATCTTTCCCAGGGTAAGACTCACTGCTTCCTTCTCAGTGCTCACAGACTATTCACTCCTGTCCTTTCAGGATCTTCTCTAGTATCCTCTTAGAAACAAGCATGCAAACAAATCAGGAATCTCATCTGAAGTCTCCTTTGTCCTGTGATTTTTCACAGGTAAGGTATCTGTAAGCCCTTAATACCTGGGGACCGGACAGGAATCTGAGTCTCTGAACTGGAATTTCGGTGAAGCAGACATCTTCCTACTTTGTTCACCCCAAGAGACTATACATACAAATGGGAAATGGCCAGACCATATAGAAAAATAGAACTCCAACCCATAGCCTGCAGCAATCAGTCCAGGAAGCCAAAAGGAACCCTGTGGCAATCAGCACCAAAGAGCCAGAATTTGATTAATATCCTCCCCCCAACCACTCACATAAGGTGCCTTGTTTCTAGTGAGCACCCCCCCCAAGCCAAGGATCTCCAATCAGAGCATACCTGAAGTCTCTCCCCACCCCACCTCCTCCCCTCTTCTCTCCTCTCCTCTTTTTTCTTTTCTTTTCTTTTCTTTTCTTTTCTTTTCTTTTCTTTTCTTTTCTTTTCTTTTCTTTTCTTTTCTCTCTCTCTCTTCCCCCCACCCCTTTTCTTCTCTTTTCAGCCATAAAGCTTTCCCACTTCTCTGCTGGGCTTAGTCTCTGCCAAATGCAAGTGATGGTGGTTGACTCCCTTGCTTATAGCAAGCTCTGAATAAATAGTCTTTGCTTGTTCTCATTTTGGCGGTCTTCTTTTATTTCTACAATTTCTTTTAAAGGTTTAACTTCCCGGCAAGCTATGTGGTGTTAGATAAGCCATTTCTTCTCTTTCTCCACCTGAAAAAGCTGGTTCAACATTTATTCATTCCTTTATTGGACAAGTATTCCTCAGCACTTAAAGAAACTGGGCCATAAGAGGTGCTAGACGTTGGGTAGATATCGAGCCACAAAGACGATCCAGGCCATTAGCTGCTCTCTGGGAATGTAGAGCCCCGTCAAGGGATGGAGATCTGTGGACAGGCATGTCAAGAGAAGCAAGTGTTCTTTCATACTAGCATCCATCCTACGAGCGCAGTGCAGTAGAGCAGAAGGGTGGTCAGTGGGAAGAGGAGGACTGGGAAAGAATTCCCAGAGGAAGCCTTCTCCCCAACCGCCCGGTCCCCTGCATCCCCACAGCGGCGCCCCGAGGCAGCTAGCGTCTCTGGAAGAGCTGGACGCGCTCGGGGCTCCCTGTTTCTTTTTAGGGCAAGAAGGGAGGACCACAGAGACGTGGCGCCCTCCACCGTCCTAGAGAAGCCAGAGTGGCAAGAGTGCAGCCGCCTCCACCTCTCCGGTGCGGAGCTCTGGCTCGCGCAAAGCGTGGGGAGCTGGCGCGGGGCTGGCTCGCCTCGCGGCGCGTGGAGTGCGGAACGTGCGCGGCCCGCTGCTGGGCGCAAGGCCTCCCTATCGGACCCCACTGGGTCCGGAGCGTCCCGCCCCAACCCTGGGCAGCCCCGGGTCGGGCCTGGCGCGCGCTCGCTTCCCGGGAGGGCGGCCTGGGCTATGGCGGCTGCGGCCCTGGCGATCGGGGACCCCTTCAGCCCTGCACTCGAGCTGCTACCGGGACAGCCCGCACCCGTCCGGGCGCGCCCGGTGAGTGCGGGGCCGGCGCCACGAAGCTGGCTCGGCTCTGCCCCGGGCTCTAGGCCCACAACGAGGGGCGGAGGGGGCAGTGCGGCGACCGGGAAATCGGGGTGCAGCCCAGAGTGGAGGGGCCGGAGGAACAGGCAGGGAGCAGAACGGATTCGACATCCCCCAGACTGGCGCCAGCAGGGAAAACACACGTGCAGCTGCACAGGCGGGAGCCAAGCACTGGGGCAGAGGTGTTCACAGAGCGTTGTGCGCCGCGACGAATGTCCAGCATTTCCATGTCCCTGGTTTTTACAGAGCTGGTTATGTTTGAGGTGGGTCTTGGGGATGAATCTGAGTTTGCCGGCCCCGGAGGGAGGAACTGCATCTCCAGGCAGGGGGAGCTGCAGGTGCAAGGACACAGATCTGGGCAAGGCAGGGGTTTGGGTTCGTGACAGGTGACAGGCTAGGGGATGGGCGGGGGGTGGGGGGGCTGGTGGTGCAGGAGATGATTCTTGGCAGGTGAGAGGGGCCTCTGAACAGTCAGTGGAATTACCCGCGGTGCAGAGGATTTGGGTGTTTTGAGGCTGGGCAAAGGTGGACCAGCCAGTCTTTGAGCCCTGGGGTGCTGGGTGAGTCGCTATGCTGACTTTGTAAGGCAAGGACCTACGTGAAATGCAGCAGTATCAGCCTCTCAGTAGTATGGAGATGGAGATCCCGAATGAGGCAGTGGCTTGGAATTAGAAACCTTGATGGCTCTTCATTAGTCCTGCTTGTGTTTCTTAAGGAAGAAGGTAAGAGAAAGTGCAGAAGCTTGGGCTCCCAAAGATACAGGAAAAGGGGGGCATTGAGACTGAGAAGTGAGGAAGAGAGTAGGGTGCCACGTTTGAGAGAATGTGCTGGAGTGGCAGAGTGCAGGGAGTCAAGTCAGAGTGTGGATCTCCAGAGCAGCCTGGGTATTCTGAGGTGCCTTTAGCTGCCTCTGTGGCCCATGACAGTGAGGGGGAGGGAGAGAAGAGAAAGAGCTTCACATAGGGGCACCGGGGTGGCTGGAGTGAGGCTAGAAGGCAGTGTGGCCCAGTAGAGAACAGCTGGAGAGGCAAACAGCCCTGAATTCTGTCTCCATTCTGGAACTTTGGGGGCAGTGATTCTCTGAGCCTGTTTCTTCTATAAAATGAATCTGATCCACTCCTCATAGGCTGTGAGGCATATACGAAGTTTAGTATAGGTAAAGTGCCTGCCAAAGGCTCAGTCAATAGATGGTAGTTGTACTTCTTATCAAGGGTTGATGACCTCTGACAGAGGGCCAGCTGTGGGAAAGGAGGGTACCTAGAGTCCAGATCGTTGTTTGGGCCACAGGGATGAGAAGGGAAAACTTGCAGAGACTCACGAAAAAGAAGAAAGGATGAAGAGACATGAAAAACTGATGGCTGATCCCTTGTATCTTTGTAAGTAAGTAGGGGTGCCAATCGGCAGAGAGTTCCGGAGACCTTCAGAATCCAGAAACTCGACTGGCATCCCTTCCAGTACTTCTTAGTGCCTGGTCTACCCCTTACTCCAGGCCTGGGTCTGGGATTGTCCTAGGGCATTTAAACACATGTTGTTTCAGGAGTTAGTGACCTTCGAGGATGTGGCCGTCTACTTCTCTGAGAACGAGTGGACCAGCCTGGCCCCTGCTCAGAGGGTCCTGTACAGGGATGTGATGCTGGAGAATTATGGGGCTGTGGCTTCCCTGGGTAAGGATTTTATTTTTGGACTCTGCTTCTGCCCTTCAGAGTTTCCTGGCTTCTTCTGCCTTAGAAGCTCAGGAGTCTTTGATAACCCCCACCTGAGCGGCAACCTTGGAACCTCGGATTCTTAATGACCCAGCCTCAGTGGTTGCTGGGAAGTGGGAAGTCCTGGTATACATTTGAGCCTCATATAGACTTTCTTGCCCCAGGGTGAGAACTGCCTGACTCCCAGCTGGGGGTAGAATAGAAAAAGAGCAGATTCGTGGTGCCCCAGTAATGCCCCACCAGATTCTTGGTGCCCCACCAAGTGCTCAGTTTCCCACCCGCTCTGTTTGGGAGATCGAACCCAGTACCAAGCACCCTCATGCAGATGGCTGAACTTGAGAGCTGTAAGAGAGGGAGAGAACAAGAAAGCTCAATCTCAATGAGTGGAGTCATCCATGTGCTTACTCAGACTGTTATTGAGCACCTCTTACTCTAATTCCTGACCTTTGTAAGTCTCCTGCTCTCCTGCTCCGCCCCCCAGTCTCTGGTCCCTTCCCCTGGACTTCCTTTTCTTGCTCTCCCTAGTTAATTCCCTTCTTTCCCCTCCGCCCCTAAAGACAAAGCCTGGGAGGAGCCCTGGGATTGCTCTCTGTCACCCCACTCACCTGCCTGTCCCATTTCCTTCCCCGAAAGCAGCATTTCCATTTCCTAAACCGGCTCTGATTTCCCAGCTGGAACGAGGGGAAGCACCCTGGTGCAAAGCTCCTCAGGGAGCTCTGGATGGAGAGGGCCCGAGGGGCATCTCCTCAGGTGAGTGAGGACAGGTGCCAGTCATCTGACCAGTTCCTTTGTCTTGATCTTTAAAATGTAATCAGTATGCATTCTCTTAACCTAGTGCTTTAGACACCAGTGGAATTCCTTTTTTTTTTCTTCTTCTTCTTTTTCTGTGCTCCCACGATTTTCCATCTCCTTGAGTCTGTTTATTATTCACCCTGGCTCCTCTTCATTCACCTGTTTGGCCTTGAACCCATCTCCACTGTTCTTATCATGGCCTCCATTCATCTGTTCTCCCTGACTTTGCTGTTGACACACTAGGCTGGCCTTTCTACATTCTCCACCTCCTTATAGTCTTCCAGCAGAAGATTCCAACTGCCCTTTTGTGGTGTCATGCCCCTCTTTATCATTATAAATCAAGAAGGCCCAATAACCCTGAGCCTTATAGTTCCAATTCAGGGGTTTCTGGTGGGCAAAGTCCTGGCATTCCTTTCGGCCCAACACAGGGCTTTCCTGTTCCTAATTTCCTAGTGACAACTGTGTCCCCTTTTTGCCTCCCTGGCCCTGTTCCATATTCTTCCTGCAGAAGCTCTTCTGTGGGCACATGGAACTTGAGCTGTACCTTCAAATTCCCCATTCTTACAGTTCCTTGCTGTGTCTGGCAGTCTTTCCATATAAGGATGTTTTTGATTGCAAGTAACAACCCAATTTAGATTGGCTTAAACAAAAAAGGGGAATTTACTGTTTCATGTAAGTAGGAAGTTCATAGGTAGGGTTCAAGTACACCTTGATCCAAGTTTCAGTCTCTGCTCTTTTATATCTCCTTGTATGTTGGCTTTGTCTACAGTCTGGCTCCTCTTGTGGTTGTAAGATGACTGGTAGTTATATATACACTATGGAGTATTATGCCTCCATCAGAAAGGATGAATACCCAACTTTTGTATCAACATGGACGGGACTGGAAGAGATTATGCTGAGTGAAATAAGTCAAGCAGAGAGAGTCAAATATCATATGGTTTCACTTATTTGTGGAGCATAACAAGTAACATGGAGGACATAGAGAGATGGAGAAGAGAAGGGAGTTGAGGGAAATTGGAAGGGGAGATGAACCATGAGACTATGGACTCTGAAAAACAATCTGAGGGTTTTGAAGGGGCGGGGGGGTGGGAGGTTGCGGGAGCCAGGTGGTGGGTATTATGGAGGGCACGTATTGCATGGAGCACTGGGTGTGGTGCATAAAAAATGAATTCTGTTACGCTGAAAAGAAAAAAAAAAAAGAAATAGTACATAAAAAAAAAAAAAGATGACTGGTGGTTGTAACCAAGGCTCTGCTTCTTCATACCTAGGAAGAGAAATAGGGCAGGCCTTCCTCAGGCCTTTGCGATGTACCGTCTTAAGTCTTACGGCAACTCTAAACCAATCTCTGTGGCCAGCGAAGCATGCACTGATGGTCTTGGCCTGGACTGCCAGTTTCTGAAACTATCTCTCTTGGAGTGAGTGGGATAGGTTAACCCACTTGACTTAGACCAGAGAGGGCTACACTAGGAACTGCAGTTGGGACCACTCCCCTCCAAAGGGCACGGCTACTCCATAATGGTGGGGATGATGGGAGCGTGGTGGTTGGCGGTGGTGGTAGATTGGAGGTAGAGAGACAACTGTAGTGTCCTCTGCCTTCTCTCAGGATCTCAGTGCTTACTCTCCTACCACCCATGGGAATTTCCCATCTTGGGTCTAGGCAGAAAGCTGACAGCTTTCTTGAGTAAAACCCTTGCTCCCTGACCTGTAGAAAACTTCCTTTGAGTACACGTCCCTATTTGAAGTTCATTTTTGGGCTTCGAAAATGGGGACACACAGTCCTTGGCTTCTGCAATATAGAAGGCAGTCATTTGGAGGGTGAGGAATTGTTCTGTTTTTTGTTGTTGTTGTTGTTGTTGTTGTTGTTGTTGTTTTTAAGAGGCTTTGGATGGGAGTTCCAAAGAGACAAATCTTAGCTAAGCCTAAAGAAAAGTTTATTCGGGTGGACCTTTGCTATTAGAAGTGTCTGTCATTAGAATAAGAAGTAACTTCTGGAAATGGCTGAGTGAGGCTTTAGGGCCATGTCTAATGGGTGCCATAGAGAGACCGACCCACAGTTGGCCCTTTGTAGAAAGAGAAGGTGTTGGGGTCCATTATCGAACGAGACTGAGACAAAGTGAGAGTTATGCAAAGCCTTCTTCTATGCCAAGCATTAGAAGTTAGACTGACCAGCCAGGGGAGCGAGACTGAGACAAAGTGAAAGTTATGTGAAGCTTTATTCTATGCCAAGCATTAGAAGTCAGACTGACCAGCCAGGGCCGCCTCCGAAGAGAGCGACCTGCTCCCGATCTCACAGGCTGGTTTTATAGGGCATAACCACAGACCCAAGGTACGTGGCTTCTATTGTTAAGGCGTTTACTCCCAGAATCGATATCCGGAACCATACCAGGAACTACGGGGGCGTTTATTCCCGAATTGAAGTCCGTGGATGTAAACAACAATATGGCTACCTAGGCAATATGGAGTTGCTCTGGCTAAGCAGATCCTAATGGTTAAACAGGTTTTAACATTAAATTGGCCCTAACAAAGGCAATATAGAAGCTAAAGGACTGTGGCTTCCCAACATAGCCTCAGGAACTACTCTTTGCAATTCCATCCCATCCTGGTTGTTTTCTATGTCAGTTGGCTTTTGCCTTCTAGGGGAGGTAAAGAAGAGAACTTGTCTCTCCTATTTCTTCTTGACATTTAAAAATGAATGATTCATTTTCATGTTCTGGGAAACTGATGGAATCCCAGCTTCGATGTGCACCTGTTTTCTATCCTTTATATTGTTCTCCTCAAGTTTTAGGTCACCTGTGTACCAGTCTCTCCACCCACCTTCATTCTCCCTTAGCACTTCCATCTCTGCTCCTTTCCTAAGACGCCCCAATCTTCTGACTGAGCCAGCCTTATTTATATCTTGACCCTGGCAGGATGTCCATTTCTAAAGCCTGCTGGGATCTCCCATCTTGAGCAGGAAGAGCCATTGAACCTGAAACCGCAAGGAGAGGGTCCAAGCCTAATCTGTACTGGTAAGTGAGGGAAACAAGTGCTTTCCTCCCAGGCACATGTTTTCCACTGTCTTTCTTTGTAAACTGTTAAAATTCCATTTTACTGTTGATGTTCTAAATAAAAATCCCTTGAGAAATCCCCAAGTCAACCATTTAATGAAGAGCAAAGTTAACCTCTAAACTTCAGGTTTCATTTGAACATGATCAATTAGTTCGGGTGGGTCTTGGGTCTTAGACTCTAACAGAACAGATGGTCTACTGGCTGCTATGGTCAACCAAAATTTTAAAAGTAAATGCTGTATTTTATTCATTCTGTTAGTTTTTAGGGATCAGAAAGCAAGTAATGTATGGCCCCTCTCTTGCAGGGCCTCATAGTCTAATGGTACATTCTACATATACATATACATAAATACGTATACATATATATATGTATAATTTACATAAACGTATACATACATATACATATGCATAAATGTATAGTTACAGCAAAGTCCGATGCTGTAACAGCGGTGTAACCAAAGCACTGTGGGAACAAAGAGGAGGCAATCTTTGCCTGAAGTAGTTTGGGGAAGCACTTTTCATGGTGGAACTGGGAACTGGATTGAATGAGAAGACCATATTTCCTTTTAGTGTTGACCAGTATGAGGAAGATTCTCCCTGTTGCTTCCCCCTGTGTGTGACAAGTTCAGGTTCCCCAGGTATACCACAAGGATTTGTTATTTCTGAACAGGTCCTCTGTCCTGAACCCTGGCCTTCTCCTGTTAGAAACCAGACTACCTAGAAGAAATTCTGACTTGTCTCCCTTAGATTCAACTCATCTATTTCTGGAGAGCTCCCCTGGTGCTTGGGAATCATAGCCCTCAGGGACTCTGTCCATTTTTTGCCTTTCTGTGGCATACACTTCGGTTACTTTCTGTATGATATCCCTGTTGTGCCATTTTCAGCTAGAGCAGGGCCGCTGAGACACAGGGGTGGCACTTGGAGTGAAGTGGACACATTAGTACCACTTGGTGACCTTACTCGCTCTGTCCTGGGTAATGATGACATTTGCAGCTTTAATTTCTTCTTTCAGAGAGTGTGTTGAAGAGTGAGAAAGAAGATTTTGCTCTGAAGGAGGAACATTTTGAGGAGGCAAAGGACCACATGGTGGTATCATGCAGACCTCGGTGGTATGATTCCCAGGAATTCTGGTTTGGAAAAACCTGTGAGGAGTTAAAAAGCAGGTTAGGGAGATGGTCTGACTACTCAAATGGGAGAAGTGTGGAGAACACTGCAAATGATATTATAGAAGTGATTGTCAAAGATGAGATGGTGTCAGGAGAAGATAGTTCGGAGAACACTGATGTGAATACCCACCTTGTTATCCGTCAGAAAATTCTCAGTCAGCAGGTGTTCTATATATGTGAAGAATGTGGCAAGTGTTTTGATCAAAATGAAGACTTTGACCAACATCAGAGAATTCATAATGGAGAGAAGGTCTATGGATGTAAGGAATGTGGGAAGACATTCAGTTTTAGATCACATTGCATTGCACATCAGAGAATTCACACTGGGGTGAAACCCTACGTGTGTCAACAATGTGCTAAAGCCTTTGTTTGGAAATCAAACCTGATTCGGCACCAGAGAATACATACCGGAGAGAAGCCCTTTGAATGTAAGGAATGTGGGAAGGGCTTTAGTCAGAACACAAGCCTTACACAACATCAGCGAATCCATACTGGGGAGAAACCATATACATGTAAGGAATGTGGGAAAAGCTTTACTCGGAACCCAGCCCTACTTCGACATCAGAGAATCCACACTGGGGAGAAGCCTTATGAATGCAAGGACTGTGGGAAAGGCTTCATGTGGAACTCCGATCTTGCTCAGCACCAGAGAGTCCACACGGGGGAGAAGCCCCATGAATGTATGGACTGTGGGAAAAGCTTTATCTGCAAGGCACACCTTATCCGACATCAGAGAATCCATACTGGGGAAAGACCCTATAAGTGTAATGACTGCGGGAAGGCCTTCAGTCAGAATTCCGTTCTGATTAAGCACCAGAGGCGCCATGCTAGAGAGAAAACCTGCAATTGTCTAACCTCTCACTTTCTTGAACATTAGCAAACACAGAATAGCGGTACTTGTTTGTAATTCTTATGCACCAGGAACTCCGGAGACATAAAGAGGTGGTTGTCCACAGTTTAACTCTAGTTGCCAGTATTATCTTGCCCCTTCTGAACAGATTCCCCTTGATCTAACAAGACTGGTCGTCCTCTTCTACCACGTTCATGCTAGGCAAATTTTAGTTGAGTGTCTGCTCTGTCAGATACTATGCTAACCACTTTACATACAATCTTTAGTTTCTCTTAATCCTGTTCAGGTGGGTACTCCTCATTTTACAAATGAGAAGTCTGGGGTTGAAAGAAGCTATAAAACTCATTCAAAGTCACTTAGCTAATGTGTTATGGAATTGAGATTGGAAGCAGGTCTATCTGACTCTAGATTTACTGTTCTTTATTTGTGCACATTTCTGCTTCTGCTCATTTCTATTTGCTCAAGTTTCCCTAGGCTAAAAATTTCCCTTCCTCATCTAAGACCCAGCTCTGTCAGCCAAACAGATCTCTCTTCCTCTTCTACTTGTCATCAGTACTGTCCAAATTGGTATTTCACTATGTGCTGTCTTAGATTCTAATGTCTTATGTAAGTCCAGCTAAATGGCTCTTTGAGGACCAACACTGTATTTCTTTTATGTTTTTCAAATTTTGAAACGTATTTATTTTTGACTAGCTATAACATGCTCATGATAAAAAGAAAAAAGTTGAAATAGTTCCAAAAGGTGTTTAGTGAAAAGTAAATCTCCCTGTCTACCTTTTCAGAGACAGCCACTTTTACTGGTTTTGTGTGTTCCTGGATGTATTCTTTTTATATACAAGTACTCAGCTTTCATAAGTCTACCTCACTGAAAACCATATTTGCTGTAGATGACAGTGCAGTTACATTGCCAACTCCAGAACTTTCTTTCTTCCTCTGAGGTTGTGGTCCACCTTGAGGTCACCAAGGTAACTTAAGGAAAGTAGTGGAGGGTAGTCTGAGATGTGCAGTCTTGAGAGACCTGATTCCTCTTGTGTTAGAAGATAGCACTCTGGGACTGGGAAAATGTAAGCTTTTGTGTTTTGTTTTCATAAAAATGTGTATAGCTACAACCCTTCTCATTGTTCCACTACCCCAGATGCCTTTCCAGGCTTTCCCTTATATTGTCATGATATCCCACATTCCAGAGTAAGCTGGAGCTTCCTGTAGTAAGCTACTGACTGTTAAAGAAACAAAGGCCCTATTCAGAGAAGAGCGCTGGCCAAAACAGATGAAACGTACATTCCAGACTTCACCTTTAGAGCCATTTTTCAGTTTGCACTTTGCCTCTGCTCATTAGGCATTCCACTTTAGAAGTTCCCTACCAGGTAATAGAATTGTTGACTAAGGAGCAAGGAAGAGAAGCCAGATGCTGGCTTGGACTAAACTAATACTTCCTGAAAATTACAAGCATACTCTCTGATTGCTGAAGCCTAAAACCATGTAGTAAGGAGAACTTGGCTGGAGAACTTGGCTTAACATAGTCCAGTTAGGGTAACCTCTAATAAGCATTGAAACTTTAGTACTACACAGAACCAAGGAATGGAAATGAGTGATGTGAACAGGCATTTGGGGGAAGTTTATTAGGCAAATACCACTGAGCACTTGCTTATATGCAAAGCACTGTGCTAGGTGCTGCATGAACAATGGTAAGGCAGACCTGCTTCCTGCCTTTCTGGAACATTCATCTAGTGAGACCAAACAACAACAACAACAATCAAATAATTTATTAGAAAATTGCTAAGTGTTATGAAGGAAATGAATGCAACAGAGAGAGGGAATGATGGAGAGGGAGCCTCTTTATATAAATGGTCAGGGAAGGCCTAGCCTAAGAGGTAATATTAAGGCTAAATCAGAATGAGAAGAAGGCACATGTATCAAGAATGGGAAGAACAGCAGGCGGAGGGAACTGCTCTGCAGACTCTGATGTGTGAAGGGTTTGGCATGTTCAAGAAACCAAAAGTTTTGGGGGTATAACATAATGATCAAGAGTAGGAGTGTAGACACAGGTGGACCAGATCATTAAATTCCATCCTAAGTGAAAGGCCATTAAAGGGTATTCAGTGGAGGAATGACGTTGGATTCACATTTTAGGATGATTGCTGACTGATAGGTAGCCAATGGTCTGTAGAGGGAGGAAAGTGAAAGGAGACCATGTTGGAGATGGCTAGCAATCCAGGTTGGAGATGATAATGACTTGGAGTGGGTGGTGGTAGTAGAAATGGAGAGAAAATCTGTTTAAGATATAGTTTGGAAATAAAAATCAGTGACCTGCTAACAGTGGATGCAGGAGTGACAGAGAATTAGGGACAGCTTTCTGGTTTGTGGTTTGAGCATTTAGCCTGATTGAGAATTAGACAGCAGACCACTTACTGGAATGAATAAGACTGGAGTGGGAATAGGTTTGGGGAAGGAGAAACTGAGAACTCTGTTATGGATTAACATTTGAGATATGAATAAGATGTATAAGTAGAAATTTCAAGCGGTGGTTGTATATGTGGGCTAGAGCTTAGGGTTGGTCATATCTAGAGTTTTGCATCTGGGAGTCCTCAAGTGAGCAGAAGATATTTAAAGCCATGGGAAGAAATGAATGAAATCCCCTGGAGTTGCTCTACCAAACACAGTAGCCAGGGACTATATGTAGGTATTTAAATTAGATTTAAAATTTAGGTTCTTATATTGGCCAGAACATACTGGATAGTGTAGACATAGAACATCTTCATCATTTCAGAAAGTTCTATTGGATGGTACTGCCTCTGGAGAGTATAGCAAAATATGAGAACCCAGGATAGAGTCCTATGACACACCAATTCAGTATTTAGGGAGTTGGACAGGCGGAAGTGCCAGGAAGAGATATTAAGAACAGTCAGTGAGAGATTGGTGATATTACCAGTGGACACATTACACAGGCACAGTTGATAGAGGGTTGAATGCTTGGACCAGTGCTACAAGGAGGTGATCATTAGAATCCTAAATATTAATAAGCTCCCAGAGTGAGGATGATATGTATGCTAGATGACATTAGTATCCTAAAATGGGAGAGAGAGAATGAATAGCAGAGCAACCCATAGAAATGGAACCACAAAAGAGAAGAAACAGTTTGGATTAATGGAGGAGGATCATGGAAGTTAATCAACCCTAGGAACTCTTTTCCTCAAAGATGGAAATATTTGTAGGCAGAGTGGTGGAATGGCAAGACAGATTTTAGGAGTATCGCAATGAGAATTATCAAAACACAGCAAAAGATGTGTATTTCAGAGGGATTAAGAAATAGCATGTAGAAATGGATGCCGCCTACTAAGAGAATTCCTGACTAGTTTTCTCCTTACCAGAGCCCCAGACACAGGTACTTGAAAGCCCTGAGCCTATATCAAAGACCGTAATCTGTGGTGAAGGATTCATAACATGGAAGACCTTCCAATTTGTAATGACACTTCCCACACATCTCAAAGTCAGAAGAGGAATGAAATTAATACTCACTTCCTGCATTTTGGAGAAATTTAAATATGAAAGAAAAATTAGAAGTTTAAGATACTTTTTGATAAATTGCAATTAGCAATATATTAAAATCAAAATTGATTATGGTAAAATTTTGTCTTCAAAGTTTTCAAAAGTAGGATCAGAAAGTGAGGAAATATAAAAATAGTATACAGAGTCATTCACATATGAAAATTATCCGTTCTGCCCCAAATCTCTTGGGGGTAACAAATAATGAAATCCCTTCTGTTTTACAACTCGGAGCTACAGAGTTGTCTTAGAAGCAACTCAGTTGCAAACCAGTATCTGCAATTCTGAGCATGTCTTTGTCATGGTCAAGTCAGGGTTCCGTATTATTCATCTCTGATTTGGTTCCCAGCATCCATTCTTCTTCTTTATGGTGACAATAACCCAAATAATCTTTGGGAAAACATCTTTTCTCAGCCATGTGTTTTGGCCTCACCCCCAACTTCCTAAGCCCAGGTCCATCAACTTGTCCTATTTGGGCACAGAACCAAGGAGATACAAGGAGATATTTAGTAGGCCTTCTGAAAGAGAGAGGCTTTTCTTTGAAAACAACCAAAGAAGACACTCTCTGTCCTCCTCTATATGGTATATAGGAAGATATGAGGCCTTGAACTAGGGCAACACTTTTTTTTTTCCTGTTAAAAGGACAAGTGAGGGGGGAGTCTGGAGCTTCCTGGTGTTAGCAAGTGGAGCCTGAGAATGAAGGCAATACCAAAGAAGATAATGGCAAACTAGAGAAAAAGTGGGTCCCTGGTGATATTGAGCCATTAGTCCAAGCCTTACCTGAGAGAGACCTACCTCTGGGCTTTTCAGCTATGTGAGCCAAAACACATCTTTTGGTAAACCAGTTAAATTTGGATTTTCTGTCATTTGCAAATAGTCATACTGATAGAGGCTTGTATTTGAAAGCAGTGGTTTCTAGTACAGCACCTTAATGTTCCATTTTCTCCTGCTTAAAAGTCACACGAGCCGCTCATTTGTATATCATCTCAGTTGCTTGGAGTTTGAGTGGCTTAGTAGGCATGCCCCATGCCTTACACATAATTTCATGAATACCAGCAGACATATTTTGTCATACCTCAGCATACCTTCCAAATGTGAATATAATACTCTCCATTCCAGATTCTCTAGTGGATAACTTCCTGTCTCCTTTGACGTATTTTCTAGGCACCCCCTACCCAACCTATGTGAAATTGGGGTTTGCCATGTCACCTATATTTTAAGTTGGTTTCTTGTGAAATAACCGGATATTTTTCATATCCACTGATGCATTGTTTTACTGAGCAGTGTTCCAATACTACTGAGAGGTACAGAGTCCCCTAGAGCATGTTCTCTGAAATTGAAAGTCATTTATCTGCCAAGTGATTGAGAAGTAAGCAAGAAGTTACTTCCTTACCTAGGCAAAAAGGGAAAACAGAAAGAACTGGCTTTGACCTTCCCTTCCCCCTAAGAATAGATTTATATTCCTGGTGTAAGTGATATGGGTGTTGGAGTTAAGCCACAGCATCCTTCATCTTCCAACCCCATTTCCAGGATCCCTAGTCCAGGCTGGACTTAGTATGTTGCTTAGTATGAATGAACCGTGAGACCCATTCTGATTGCTAGTATATTGAACCCACTAAAGTTGATAAAAAGTTATTCACTCATTTTCAAGTATATAACAAAAATTTTATTTTGTTGATAATATAAAAAGAAATGAGAAAAAATGAGCAGAAGCAAAGAAGCAAAAATGTAAATTTGCCTATCAGACAATCAGCTATTGTCTTGGATGATGTCCTACACTATAGATTTCTCTTCCCTTTGGATGTGTTTCCTGTCCACCAAAAGCGCCCTATGGAGAGGTTGACACAGGCTTTTGACTGTGCCCCATTCCCTTTGAGAACACAGTATTTCTACATGCATGGGATCTAACTCCCAGGCCCCAAGTTCATTTTATTTTCCTGGGAGACTCAAAGGATACTCATGCAAGTGGGGCTAAGCTCCTCTGCTATGTCTGTCCTGGAGGTAGCAGATCAGATTCCCTGATGTTCCTTTGAAAGATGCAAACCTGTGTGAGGAGGAAACTAGAAGGAGGGGAATAGAATATGCTGGAAACTGGTAGCAAATAACACAAAAGACCAAAGAACCCAGGATGTATACAGTGAAAGTATTGTGAAAAGGTAATAGGGGGAAGCATGAGAACATGGGAAGCAACCCATGCTGAAGTTAATATGGAAACTGAAAACTGAAACTGAAAATCAATCAAAGCATACGTAAGACATAGGCATGAATATAAACGTATCTCATGCAATTTCACATTCTTCCCTCAATATAGCCATATAAATTTGCTTAAAACTCCCTTTCCTCAGAAGGAGATGCTGCAGGGATGGCTGGGCCAAGCTCTTGCCTTCTATATGGAAAAGCAAAAATAGGAACCCAGGCCCACGTCCCAGTGCTCTGGGACACTGATCAACACTTATCACTCAGCTATGGGACCATCAGTCACAGAGCAAGTCCCACATCCATTACATACCTGGAGATACTCCTCTACAAGGTCACAACATAGCCCAACATTTTAAGTGGCCTCCGTGGACAAATAACCCAGGGCAGCTCATATGCGTTTAACAGCCCATTGAAGGCTAGTCATTAGTGAGGACCGCAGAGAGAAAGCCCACATGCTTGTGGTGAGTAAGAGATTGTGAAAGGTGTGGATGTAGGTCCCAAAGAAGACCATGCAGGTCAACATCTGTCAGAGGTGGGGCCAATCTCATGCAGGTCCAAAGCCCATGAGAGCAGCTCCCCACTTCCTTCACCCCCAGTGCTTGGCAACCAATCCTCTACTCTCTGCTTCTATGACTTTGACCATTTTATATACCTCATGGTCATGCAAACACACAGTATTTGTGTTTCTGTGATTGGTATATTATGCTTAGAATAAGGCTCTGCGGGCTCATTCCTGGTTCTGAACATGATAAGTTCACTTCTCTTTTGAAGTTGGAATAATATTCCACTGTACTAAGGTACCACATTTTCTTCATCAATTTTTCAATTCACCTGTGTATGGACACTGGGGCTCTTTTCATTTCCTGGTTATTGTGTAGAATGCTGCAGTGTTTATAATGTTGAAGATGTAGCCTAGAGATGCTGGCTTCCTTTCCCCTCACACTATGCCCAGAAGTGTAACTGCTGGGTCATGTGGTACTCCTATCTGTAGTTCTTTAAGAAACTCTTAACTATTTTTAATTCATTATGTCTGTACCATTTTACGTTCCCACTGTGTACAAAGGTTCTGATTACCCATATCCTCTTCAAAATTCTCATGGTTCTTTTTTTCTTCTTTCTTTTCCCTCCTGTCTCCTCCCTTTTCCTTTCCTTTTTTTCTTTCTGTAACTGGCATGTGAGCAAGTGAAGTGATATCTCATTGTCCTTGAATTTGCAGTTTCCTGGTGATCAGGGATGTGGAGCAGGTTTTCATATGTCTGTTGGCCATTTGTACATCTTCTTTGAAGTAATGTCCATTCAAGCCTTTCTTCCATGTTTAGACTGGGTTAGTGGCTTTCTTGTTTTTGTTTGTTTTTGTTTTTCTTTTGTTTTGTAATTCACTTGCAGGAGTTTCTTATACATTTTGAATATTAGTTCCTTTTGCAATGTGAATTTGCACATGTCTTCTCCATTTCCATTCTCTTATTGTTGAAGAGGCTATTCTTCTCCATGATGTAGTCATGGCATCCTTGTTAAGATCATGAGCCCAGGTATGTGTGTTCTTTTGGGGGCTCTCTATGCTAATTGACTGTTTTCTCTGTCGTTTTTATGGCAGTACCATATTGTTAGAGTATTGTAGTTTTCAGTACATGTTTTTTAAATTTTTCATTATGTTCAATTAGCCAATATATAATACATCATTTGTTTTTGATGTAGTGTTCAATGATTCATTAGTTGCATATAATACCCATTGCTCATCACAACACATTTTAAGTCAGGAAGAGTGGAGATTCCACTTTTTCCTCATGCTTGAGATTGTTTTCTCTATTTGAGGTTGCATAGGTATTTTCGCATGATCTATTCTGTTTTTATAAAATGACATTGGAGTTTTGATAGGGGTTGCATTGAATTTTACATTGCTGCTTCTAAGACGTGGGTGTTGACCTTACTGTTTTGGTGTCCCAGGACCTCAAAAAGTACCTGACAGTGGTGCATGGGCCCAGGAAATATTGGAAAATGAATGATCCCTTTAGGTCAGCACATTACTCAGCAAGGAACAATGAAGGGATAGGCAGTTATATCTCCTTCTTTTTTGGGTTCTACAGCTCTGCTATCCAGGGTGCTAGCCACTAGCCTTTATCTCTTTGCATATAACTAATTTCATTCAGTCATTCATTAACTCAATTAATTCCAAGGAAAGAAAACATCAAATTGCTCAGTGACACTAGCCATATTTCATGTGGATACCTGAGAGTTGGAATTTGGTTTCTAAGTTTGGTTTTGAGAAATATAGTAAACTTGAAAAACTGAGAGTGTGAACAGTTGATTGCTGTAGTTTCCCATTACATTTCAGTTCACAATTTTGATGAGGGTTTTATTGAAGTGCTCAGATTCCACCAAGCCCAAAACCTTTTGAGAACCCATGGAAAAAATCAGGGAGTACTGGATGACCCATCAAAACCTCAACTACAGTAGGAGGAACGGCTGGGCCCCTCTCTCCAGTAATGAGATTGCTCATGTGTGTGTGCCTATAGGTTTGATGGTGGAGAGCCTTCGAGATGATTCCATCCAGGGTGGGAAGACTCTCCAGGTCCAAACAGGACTCAGGTAGGAATCAACGGGAGAGGGTTCCAGGTAAAAGCTGGGTTGCACCTGCTGATCTGGAGTCTGCAAAAGTGCATGTGAAATCAGAATAGGGAAGAAGGTGTAGAAGTCTGATTTGCTCAGTTCATAACTTAATGACATAATAGGAAGAGGGATTATATCTGTGGGCTTTGAGTGTGCTGTCTTGGAAAAATTCTGTTCTTGCTTTGCTCTCTGCAACTTTCGTTTATCATGAAACCTGCACTCCCCTCCCTTTGCCACTGCTGAATGTCTCATCTTCGTTTTGTTCTGTTTTGCTTCACACCTCTTAGGAATTGTGCAGGGACACAACTCTCTCACAGACACCTGACCTACAGACAAAGTTCCAGTGTGTGCCAGGTGGTGAATGAGAGGTAACTCTCTCCCGCTCAGCTTCTAGGACTTGTAACATCATGTTTCTATCATGCTTGCTCCTCCTTAAGGACCACTCCCACACCCACATATGTTAAAGAATATTATCTCTGGCATCACTGCATATGCTCCAGTGTCCCTTCCCAGAGTCATATGGGTGCATGTGCTTCCATCTGAGGGAGGCCCATGTGCAACCGCATTGCCGATTCTCCATGGTGGGCAGCAACTCTAGAGGACTATGTGAGAGACTGCTGGGCCTATTTCAAACGCCTGTACTCACACCCCACTTACCTATCACCTGTCATTGACCTGAGGGCAGAAAACTCTGGGCAGCAGGTCCAGGGGTCACTGCTCCTCTCAGTGCCAAGGGTTCCTGTCGTGTGATGTTGGCCTTGCCCCCATCACATCCTTGTCATGATCACCCTGTGACCTTTACTCAGGCAAGCTCAATGCTTTCCTTCCAATGGTTGGGCCAAACCCTGGCCAGGACTATATGTTTATGGGGCCATACATCCTAAGGAAAAGTGGACAAGTTACCATCCTCTAACTTTCACTCACCTTTTGTAATGTTTCTAGGAATTTCTGGGGTTGTTTCAGGTGAAAATGTCTCCTGAATATGTTCATGTCAGACTTAGAAAGACACAGGCTACATGGAGGTAATTGACACTTTATCACTCAAGGTCTTCAGCAATGCCAGACCCAGGACAGCAACTCCCCAACAAGAAGAATCAGTGGATTTAGTGAGTGGGTGCCAGCACATGGACTGTCTGTCCTCCAGTGCTTCCCTACTTCATAACAATGTGATTGGTGGAGTTTGGCAGTAGAAAGGAAATGAAGCATATTTTAGGAGAGGAAGAGGAGGGGAACATGGCAGGAGTGGAGCCAGGAGGGAGGAAGGTAATAACAGGCACAGACTCTCATGGGGGCAGTGATCTCCTGCAGAAGGGACAGGAAGACACAGGCATCCATCCATTCCTGGTCATGGAGAGAAGGTGAGGCTGGAAAAGCAGGTCAGAGAACAGACACCCTTTCCCTTCCTGCACACATCAAGGGCTGGAGCCTGGAGAGGACTCAGAGCTGAGGGCCAATCACCCAGAATTCAGGGTACTTCCTTCCTGGAGCAGCAGAGTCTGCATTGCTACTTCTTCTAACTCTGACTTCCTTTCCCACAGCCACCCACACATCATCAGTGCCATATCCACCCAGAGACCACTTTGCAGATTCAGAGGACTCAGATGAACACAGCAAAATGATGCCCATAACACATTCCTTCCTTTCGTCTCTTTTTGCTTTTTCTCTTTGCAATGCATAGCTTCTCTTTGTAGCTCTCACCCATTGTCTCTCTTTATGAGGCTCACCCTGAGGAATCTGGTCTCATCCAGGTACTTGAGGCCTTCTCTCTTCTGGGTCTAAGAGATGTTTCTGCAGCCCCCTCACCCCCTTCCTTAGCGCTGCCCTGGCCCCTGAACCTGGGCCTGCACCACTGATTCATAGTGAACAGTCCTGAATGGCCCAGCAGTGAGCCAGGCTGGGAGTCAGAAGGGCTGAGCTGGACAGGGCCCAGAGAAGGCTGGCCTTGACCTGGTCATGTCCACCATGGGTGTTTTCCTACCCTGGTGTCTCTGGTCATGCCTGACCCTTCCCTTCCTTTCAGATATCAAATACTTCTCTATTATGGAACCCTAGAGAAAGAGCATAGGGTGACGTTTTGCAGGAGGAACACAAAGACAAATTGTCAGTGTGGGGTCCCTGCCATGAAAAGGGTATAAGGCAACCCAGTGTATATGCTGCTATATACTTGTTGGATCTAGAGTATAGTCAACCAAAATGCTGGCCTGGCTCCTATTTTCTGTCACCATGAAGAAAAAAGTATGGTCATGATCCATGCAGGCCACTAGAGGATGCCCTGAGCATATCTCCCAGGAAACCAGTACCTAAACCAGGCAAGCACCTGAGTATTCTGCCCTCCCAACATGGTAAAGTGAGCAGAGAGCTTCCTCTGTTAATAGCTAGGGACGATGAGGCATTTAGAGGTTGAGTCTGACCACCTCTGATTCAGGCATCTGGCAAATGAGTGAAGACACAGGCCCTCTAGTGCTCATGCAAGCAAGGCATCTCACCTCCTCCTGCTTTGCATCCCTCTGGGCACAGGGATGGCCCTGGTATTGAGGAGGGGACATTGAAAAATCTCCATCTGAATGGCAGCCGCCTGCATGCTTGGGTCCCCTGATCCCATGATAAATCTTGTGGGTGATAGGATCTAACTTAATGGCATCAATTTCCAATGTGAGTTTTGAGGTTCTATGGACGGTGCCTAATTTGGCAGGCAAGGCCATCAGGGAATGGCAGTGCTATCTGGTTGCAAGGCAAATATGTCCAGCTCCTCAGCATGTACACTCTGCAATCTCACTCCCTGTGTAGTACAGGAGTATGTAGTGACCACTATGCCACCCACAGCACCCAATGTGCCCAAGGCCAATCCACAGAGAAGTTACATTGAAGGCTCTCAGAGAGACAGGGAAGGAGACCGCCAAAGAGAAGAAGGACCCCACAGCCGCAGAGAGGCAGCCTATAAGGGAAGGGTCCCTAATGGAATGCTGGACACAGTCTTCATTCAGTTTCTGGGGGATCTATGCAGGATTCTCTTCCTTCTTAAAAGGCTTGGTTCCTGCAGAGATACCTCCAGTCTTCAGAGCTCAGAAGTATGTCCAACAAGAAGTCCTACAACTCTTGTAAAAGCTATCCCAAACAAAATGCCTCTTGATCTCATACAGCCCCACCTCATGTTTCCCACAGCTACAGAGGAAGGCACGCTGGCCATATCCCAGGCTTAGGTGCTCCAGAGGTCCCCATCGAAAGTGAGACAGGCCCTTAGTGTCCAGATGCAACTTCAGTGGTTTCCCAGTGGAAGAGCCATCATGAAAGGATGCACACATAGCCACTGGGGAGAAACACGCCTGGAGGTACTGGTCAGGGGCACTTGACAGTTGCAGGCTGCAGAAACAGAAGGTGTTTATCCTTCTAACAAGGAGACAAGACTGGGAACCCCTGTAGACAAGACAAAGGGAACCTCTGATACTGCCACCACCCCTGAGGTAGGTTTAGAATCACCTCTAAAGACCTAGCCTCTGAGGAGGATGCAGCACTCCAGGGCATTTCCAGTGCATTTCTGGGTGACACCAAGGCCATCGTCAGTGACAGCATTTGGCAGCCTTCCAGTTCTTTCCCCCTGCCTAGAGTAAGGTCCACTCCACCAGCTCTTTCTCCAGCGCCCAGCAGGAACGCACAGCAGGAGAGATCCTGGATGAGGCAGGATTGTCAGGGTCCAGTGGCCACCCTAAATTCCAACTGAGGGGCAGCACTGTTCATCCTTTATCTCAGAGGACACACAGCTCCCCTAGTCCCCCCTCCTCCCTGTCAGAGCCCCTATCAGTCACCTCTTCACAGTCATTGTCCCCAGCCCTGTCCCCTTAACTGGCTGACCCCTGCTCTCCTAAGTATCACGCAGGGCTGACTTGCTGTGTCCCCAAACCTGCTCCCTCCATCTCACTAGGCAGTGAGTCTGTATGCAAAGACCATCTCCTGACTGGTCAGCTCCGGAGGCAGCTGTAATCCCTGTCTCCTTTACGCTGAAGCCAATCCCAGATTCCCCTCTTAAGGGGGGAGGAAAGAGACCCTCTGAAATCCAAGGCCTCAGTGACAGCTGAAGCAGATGCCAGTGGTGCCTTCCCTATTGTTCCCAGAACCTCTGAAATGGTGATCCCACCATCCGGCAGATTCTCTTCACCTGGCAGAGCTCCTCTCCCAATGGGGTCCTAGTGGCCCTCCTCAGGTCAACTTGCCCATCACTGCTGCTGCCACTTCTTGCCCCTCTACCAGCCCACCTGAAGGACTGGGTCCCTAGCTAGCCTCTGACTTTGAGGTAACCTCATTGACACAACTGTGTTTCAAGGCACTACTGCCCCTAATATTACATCCCCAGGGGCCCACCCTGTCAGAGCTCCCTGACTTATAGCTGAATGCCCAGAGTTGCTGGCTGCTTGGCTGCCCATGGGAGGAAGGGTCTTTTCTCAGGCCTCTACTCCTAGCAGCCCTGTCTCTGTGGTGAATACAGCAGGAGCATCTTGCCAGGAGGATGATGCCTCTATCCCCTACCCAGGGCTTGTTAGATCCCAAACTGCTGGGCCCTAGACCATGACCTTTTCCTCCAGGTCTGGATTGCCCTCTTTGGGGTAGAAGAGGAAAATTCTTGGCCTCAGGAAATAGCTCCCTTAAGAATTACTCAATGTCCATTTTCCTCCCAGGCTGGACCATGCGAGCATCATTTAGATGAGAAATGCATGGTTAGGTCTGACTCTTTGACCTGGAGCCAACTGGGTGTCCACAGATACAGCATTCCATCCACACCCCTGCAATTATGCCCCAAAATGGGCAGTTTCAGGCTGTTGTTCAATCCCTGGGACACAGTCTTCACAGGACAGGTGATGGAAGTGCTCACATCCCATTTCCTCCAGGCCTGGATGTGGCAGGACTCCTTCTGCCTATGCTTGACTCCTCCCCTCTCCCTCTTTCCTTCCCAGAACCCTTGTGTCTTCTCCAGAACTTATCATAAGTCCTTGTTTCTGTTCCTCTATGTAATTGTTATGTGCCTCTGCTATGGAGATCAAGGGTTCAAAATCACTGATTCAGATGTGATGTAACATGGGGACCAGACCTGTTTCCAAGTTCCTGTGACTCAGCTAACAGGGAATAGAGAGTAGTACACATTGATGGCTAGAAGGACAGACATGTGCATGTGAAAATGTATTTGGGGTTTCAGGATGCAGCCCAGGGTATCAGGGGTCCCAGGGGATGGACACACCAGGAGACTTATCCCTGCTGCTGGAACTGCAGCTCTGAAACACCTCTCAGACCTGGAGCACACTGGACATCCCTATGGTACACCCAGGGTCTACACTCTACATGTTTTGTCTTGTCTAGCATAGTCCTTTCTATTTTGACTTTTTGTATTATCATCTCGGGCCAAGTCATGTACCTCACTATCTTACCTAGACAATATGAACCTGGCCTTACAGCTGCTGAGGTGGGGAAAACAAGGAGGCTTTCATTGTAGGGTGTGTCATACCACTGAGCAACTCCTGACATCCTATTTTAAAAATCCGATGGATATGCTGATTATGTCTCCTCCTTTTTCCAACAATAAGGCATGACAGGGAACTGTCTGCAGAGGAAAAAAGGGTAAGGTTAATTTGTTTTAATTTTTTAAATTTAAATTCAATTTAGTTAGCATATACTGTATTGTAGGGGTAGATTTTAGAAATTCATCAGTTGCATATAACACCCAGTGCTCATTACATCAAGTGTCCTGTTTAATGCCCATCACCCAATTACCCTATCCCCCCACCCATCTCCCTTCCAGCAACCTTCAGTTTGTTTCCTACAGTTAAGTGTCTCTTGTGTTTACCTCCCTCTGTGTTTTATATTATTTTATTTTTTCTTCCCTTCCCCTATGTTCATCTGTTTTTGTTTCTAAGATTCCACATATAAGTGAAATCATATGGTATTTGTCTTTCTGCTAAAGTTAATTTTTTTATGTAATTAATAGATTTCCAGTTTGTGATCTGTTATATATGGAGCTCAGACATCATCACTCCTCATTGCATCAAGGGAAAAGCTGAACAATCTGAAAATTAACAATTATTCAAAAACCCATCAGAGAACTGCAATCTCAGGGCAAACTGCCACCACAGAAACTAGAGAGGCAGGTAAATAAAGATAAGCCACATCCTCAGGAGCACAGGCCTCTGCAGGAGCCAGGATCTGGCCTGAAAATTCATACTATGACTCAGGAATCTCTGGAAGCTCTGTGGGCAGGAGCTAGAAAGTTAAAATCTCCGGGGGTAAGTTTGGTGGGGAGCTCTGCATTTCCACAGTTGATTTACTTCCAGTAGCTGCCCTCCCTTCCCAACAGGATAAAGTTCAAGGAAAAGTGCTTTGACTTCTGGCAAGAAGAGAAGAGAAGCAATCATTGTGGAACACACCCAGCACCCTCTGATCTCCTTAAGGAAGACTTCCCTTAAGGGAAACTGTTTCATCAGAGCACCAGTTTGAGTTTGACTAAAGCATCACTGGCCCAGAGAAAGTAATCTCCAAATCTAGACTGCTCCAGGTTTCTGTGTGGTGAAGGGAACCGACTCCTCCCTTTGCTATTCTCTTTCCTAATGGGAACTAAGGTCTGATAATCACTGGTAAAAGCCAAGTCCCAGGGACACAAGTTTGTTAAACCCTGAGAGCTAATCATATACACACAACTTCCTTACACCATTCTGATGTATTAATATGGCCCTGGTATAAGATGTAATTTCAACTCAAGAACATCAACCCTCAGATCTTACTGAAGAAGTAGCAAGGAAAACCCAAAGTAAACAGAAGAGACACACAACAAAAGCCTCTTTCAAAATACAAGGCACCTAAGAGAAATTTATATCTTCAAGCACATAGGGCTTGCACCAAATTGTGAACAAGGGAATGGCACCCAGAACACACAAAGTCACATTAAAGACAGTTTACTTAACTGGCTTTGCTCAACGCATCATGTACAGATTTCCACCAAAAATCACAAAGTGTGTTAAATTGCAAAAACACCACAGTATGAAGAAACAGAGCCCTCATTAGAACCAGATTGGGATATGGCCAAGACTGACGAATTACAAGGCTGGAAGTTTTAAACAAAGAGATTAAATATTTGAAAGACTCCAGTAAAAGTGGACAACATGCAGCACGTTGTAAACAGAAAGGTGGACATTCTGGGAAAGAATCAAATGGCAATAGCAGAAAAAAAAAATGATCATGTCCAAAAAGGAGAATGCCATTTGATGAGCTCTGGAGTGAGGAAAACTCAGTAAGCTTTCAAATATGGCACCAGAACCTTCTCATACTAAAATTTAATAGTGAAAAGACAAATGAAAATAGAATAGTCAGACTAAGATGGAAACAGGAAGAAATTGACAACCTGAATAGACTCATAACCAGTAACGAGTTTGAAGCAGTGATCAAAAACCTCCCCCCAAAACAAGAGTCCAGGGCCTGATGGATACCCTGAGGAATTCTACCAAACATTTAAAGAAGAAATAATACCCATTCTCTCTCTCACACACACACAAAACCACAAACAGAAGAACTTCCAGACTTTTTCTATGGGGTCAGCATTACTTCAATCCCAAAACTAACGAAAGATGCCATCAAAAAGGAGAATATCTTTTTCAGCATTTCCTTAGCAATTCAGGTTTTTTTCTGGTTACATACAAATTTTAGTATTGTTTGTTCCAGAACTTTGAAAAATGCCGCTGTAGTTTTAATCAGGATGGCATTGGAAGTATAGATTGCTCTAGGCAATATAGACATTTTAACAATGTTTATTCTTCCGACCCATGAGCATGGAATGGTCTTCCATCTTTTTGTGTCTTCTTCAGTTTCTTTCATGAGTGTTCTATAGTTCCTCGAGTACAGACCCTTTACCTCTGGTTAGGTTTGTTCCTAGGTATCTTATGGTTCTTGGTGTTATAGTAAATGGAATCGATTCTCTAATTTCCCTTCCTATATATATATTTTTAAAGATTTTATTTATTTATTTGACGGAGATCACAAGTAGGCAGAGAGGCAGGCAGAGAGAGAGGAGGAAGCAGGCTCCCTGCTGAGCAGAGAGCCCAATGTGGGGCTCGATCCCAGGACCCTGAGACCATGACCTGAGCCGAAGGCAGAGGCTTTAACCCACTGAGCCACCCAGGCACCCCTCCCTTCCTATATTTTCATTGTTAGTGTATAAGAAAGCAACTGATTTCTGTGCATTGATTTTGTATCCTGCCACGTTACTGAATTGCTGTATGAGTTCTAGTAGTTTGGGGCTGGAGTCTTTCAGGTTTCCCGTAAAAAAATATCATGTCATTTGCAAAGACAGAGAGTTGGACTTCTACTTTGCCAATTTTGAATACATTTTATTTCTTTTTGTTGTCTGACTGCTGTTGCTAGGACTTCTAGTACAATGTTGAACAACAGTGGCGAGAGTGGGCATCCTTGTTGTGTTCCTCATCTCAGAAGGAAGGCTGTCAGCTTTTCCTCATTGAGAAGATATTCTGTGGGTTTTTCATAGATAGATTTTATGAAGTTGAGGAATGTTCCCTCTATCCCTACAATTTGAAGAGTTTTAATCAGGAACGGATGCTGGATTTTGTCCAGTGCTTTTTCTGCTTCAATTGAGAGGACCCTGTGGTTCTTCTCCCTTCTCTTATCACAAATCACACTGACTGATTTGCGAATGTTGAACCACCCCCGCATCCCAGGGATAAATCCCATCTGGTCTTGGTGGATAATCTTTTTTTTTTTTTTTTTAATAACCATATATTTTTATCCCCAGGGGTACAGGTCTGTGAATCGCCAGGTTTACACACTTCACAGCACTCACCATAGCACATACCCTCCCCAATGTCCATAACCCCACCCCCCCAACCCCCTGTCCCCCATCAACTCTCAGTTTGTTTTGTGAGATTAAGAGTCACTTATGGTTTGTCTCTCTCCCAATCCCATCTTGTTTCATTTACTCTTCTCCTACCCCCTTAACCCCCCATGTTGCATCTCCTCTCCCTCATATCAGGGAGATCATATGATCGTTGTCTTTCTCTGATTGACTTATTTCACTAAGCATGATACCCTCTAGTTCCATCCACGTCGTCGCAAATGGCAAGATTTCATTTCTTTTGATGGCTGCATAGTATTCCATTGTGTATATATACCACATCTTCTTTATCCATTCGTCTGTTGATGGACATCTAGGTTCTTTCCATAGTTTGGCTATTGTAGACATTGCTGCTATAAACATTTGGGTGCACGTGCCCCTTCGGATCACTACGTTTGTATCTTTAGGGTAAATACCCAGTAGTGCAATTGCTGGGTCATAGGGTAGTCCTATTTTCAACATTTTGAGGAACCTCCATGCTGTTTTCCAGAGTGGTTGCACCAGCTTGCATTCCCACCAACAGTGTAGGAGGGTTCCCCTTTCTCCGCATCCTCGCCAGCATCTGTCATTTCCGGACTTGTTAATTTTAGCCATTCTGACTGGTGTGAGGTGGTATCTCATTGTGGTTTTGATTTGTATTTCCCTGATGCCAAGTGATATGGAGCACTTTTTCGTGTGTCTGTTGGCCATCTGGATGTCTTCTTTGCAGAAATGTCTGTTCATGTCTTCTGCCCATTTCTTGATTGGATTATTTGTTCTTTGGGTGTTGAGTTTGCTAAGTTCTTTATAGATTCTGGACACTAGCCCTTTATCTGATATGTCGTTTGCAAATATCTTCTCACATTCTGTCAGTTGTCTTTTGGTTTTGTGAACTGTTTCCTTTGCTGTGCAAAAGCTTTTGATCTTGATAAAATCCCAATAGTTCATTTTTGCCCTTGCTTCCCTTGCCTTTGGCGATGTTCCTAGGAAGATGTTGCTGCGGCTGAGGTCGAAGAGGTTGCTGCCTGTGTTCTCCTCGAGGATTTTGATGGATTCCTTTCTCACATTGAGGTCCTTCATCCATTTTGAGTCTATTTTCGTGTGTGGTGTAAGGAAATGATCCAATTTCATTTTTCTGCATGTGGCTGTCCAATTTTCCCAACACCATTTATTGAAGAGGCTGTCTTTTTTCCATTGGACATTCTTTCCTGCTTTGTCGAAGATTAGTTGACCATAGAATTGAGGGTCTATTTCTGGGCTCTCTATTCTGTTCCATTGATCTATGTGTCTGTTTTCGTGCCAGTACCATGCTGTCTTGATGATGACAGCTTTGTAATAGAGCTTGAAGTCCGGAATTGTGATGCCACCAACTTTGGCTTTGTTTTTCAATATTCCTTTGGCTATTCGAGGTCTTTTCTGGTTCCATATAAATTTTAGGATTATTTGTTCCATTTCTTTGAAAAAAATGGATGGTACTTTGATAGGAATTGCATTAAATGGGTAGATTGCTTTAGGTAGCATAGACATTTTCACAATATTTATTCTTCCAATCCAGGAGCATGGAACATTTTTCCATTTCTTCGTGTCCCCCTCAATTTCTTTCATGAGTACCTTATAGTTTTCTGAGTATAGATTCTTAGCCTCTTTGGTTAGGTTTATTCCTAGGTATCTTATAGTTTTGGGTGCAATTGTAAATGGGATGGACTCCTTAATTTCTCTTTCTTCTGTCTTGTTGTTGGTGTAGAGAAATGCAACTGATTTCTGTGCATTGATTTTATATCCTGACACTTTACTGAATTCCTGTACAAGTTCTAGCAGTTTTGGAGTGGAGTCTTTTGGGTTTTCCACATATAGTATCATATCATCTGCGAAGAGTGATAGTTTGACTTCTTCTTTGCCGATTTGGGTGCCTTTAATTTCCTTTTGTTGTCTGATTGCTGAGGCTAGGACTTCTAGTACTATGTGGAATAGCAGTGGTGATAACGGACATCCCTGCCGTGTTCCTGACCTTAGCGGAAAAGCTTTCAGTTTTTCTCCATTGAGAATGATATTTGCGGTGGGTTTTTCATAGATGGCTTTGATAATATTGAAGTATGTGCCCTCTATCCCTACACTTTGAAGAGTTTTGATCAGGAAGGGATGCTGTACTTTGTCAAATGCTTTTTCAGCATCTATGGAGAGTATCATATGGTTCTTGTTCTTTCTTTTATTAATGTGTTGTATCACATTGATTGATTTGGTTTGTTGAACCAACCTTGCAGCCCTGGAATAAATCCCACTTGGTCGTGGTGAATAATCCTTTTAATGTACTGTTGAATCCTATTGGCTAGTATTTTGGTGAGAATTTTTGCATCTGTGTTCATCAAGGATTTTGGTCTGTAGTTCTCTTTTTTGATGGGATCCTTGTCTGGTTTTGGGATTAAGGTGATGCTGGCCTCATAAAATGAGTTTGGAAGTTTTCCTTCCATTTCTATTCTTTGGAACAGCTTCAGGAGAATAGGAATTAGTTCTTCTTTAAATGTTTGGTAGAATTCCCCCAGGAAGCCGTCTGGCCCTGGGCTTTTGTTTGTTTGGAGATTTTTGATGACTGTTTCAATCTCCTTACTGGTTATGGGTCTGTTCAGGCTTTCTATTTCTTCCTGGTTCAGTTGTGGTAGTTTATATGTCTCTAGGAATGCATCCATTTCTTCCAGATTGTCAAATTTGTTGGCGTAGAGTTGCTCATAGTATGTTCTTATAATTGTCTGTATTTCTTTGGTGTTAGTTGTGATCTCTCCTCTTTCATTCATGATTTTATTGATTTGGGTTCTTTCTCTTTTCTTTTTGATAAGTCTGGCCAGGGGTTTATCAATCTTATTAATTCTTTCAAAGAACCAGCTCCTAGTTTCATTGATTTGTTCTATTGTGTTTTTTTTTTGGTTTCTATTTCATTGATTTCTGCTCTGATCTTTATGATTTCTCTTCTCCTGCTGGGTTTAGGGTTTCTTTCTTGTTCTTTCTCCAGCTCCTTTAGGTGTAGGGTTAGGTTGTGTACCTGAGACCTTTCTTGTTTCTTGAGAAAGGCTTGTACCGCTATATATTTTCCTCTCAGGACTGCCTTTGTTGTATCCCACAGATTTTGAACCATTGTGTTTTCATTATCATTTGTTTCCATGAATTTTTTCAATTCTTCTTTAATTTCCTGGTTGACCCATTCATTCTTTAGAAGGATGCTGTTTAGTCGCCATGTATTTGGGTTCTTTCCAAATTTCCTCTTGTGATTGAGTTCTAGCTTCAGAGCATTGTGGTCTGAAAATATGCAGGGAATGATCCCAATCTTTTGATACCAGTTGAGACCTGATTTAGGACCGAGGTTGTGATCTATTCTGGAGAATGTTCCATGTGCACTAGAGAAGAATGTGTATTCTGTTGCTTTGGGATGAAATGTTCTGAATATATCTGTGATATCCATCTGGTCCAGTGTGTGATTTAAGGCCTTTATTTCCTTGTTGATCTTTTGCTTGGATGATCTGTCCATTTCAGTGAGGGGAGTGTTAAAGTCCCCTACTATTATTGTATGATTGTTGATGTGTTTCTTTGATTTTGTTATTAATTGGTTCATATAGTTGGCTGCTCCCACGTTAGGGGCATAGATATTTAAAATTGTTAGATCTTCTTGTTGGACAGATCCTTTGAGTATGATATAGTGTCCTTCCTCATCTCTTATTATAGTCTTTGGCTTAAAATCTAATTGATCTGATATAAGGATTGCCACTCCTGCTTTCTTCTGATGTCCATTAGCATGGTAAATTCTTTTCCACCCCCTCACTTTAAATCTGAAGGTGTCTTCGGGTTTAAAATGAGTTTCTTGTAGGCAACATATAGATGGGTTTTGTTTTCTTATCCATTCTGATACCCTGTGTCTTTTGATTGGGGCATTTAGCCCATTAACATTCAGGGTAACTATTGAGAGATATGAATTTAGTGCCATTGTATTGCCTGTAAGGTGACTGTTATTGTATATTGTTTCTGTTCCTTTCTGATCTACTACTTTTAGGCTCTCTCTTTGCTTAGAGGACCCCTTTCAATATTTCCTGTAGAGCTGGTTTGGTGTTTGCAAATTCTTTCAGTTTTTGTTTGTCCTGGAAGCTTTTAATCTCTCCTTCTATTTTCAATGATAGCCTAGCTGGATATAGTATTCTTGGCTGCATGTTTTTCTCGTTTAGTGCTCTGAATATATCATGCCAGCTCTTTCTGGCCTGCCAGGTTTCTGTGGATAAGTCTGCTGCCAATCTAATATTTTTACCATTGTATGTTACAGACTTCTTTTCCCGGGCTGCTTTCAGGATTTTCTCTTTGTCACTAAGACTTGTAAATTTTACTATTAGGTGACGGGGTGTGGACCTATTCTTATTGATTTTGAGGGGGGTTCTCTGAACCTCCTGGATTTTGATGCTTGTTCCCTTTGCCATATTAGGGAAATTCTCTACAATAATTCTCTCCAGTATACCTTCTGCACCCCTCTCTCTTTCTTCTTCTTCTGGAATCCCAATTATTCTAATGTTGTTTCATCTTATGGTGTCACTTATCTCTCGAATTCTGCCCTCGTGGTCCAGTAGCTGTTTGTCCCTCTTTTGCTCAGCTTCTTTATTGTCTGTCATTTGGTCTTCTATATCGCTAATTCTTTCTTCTGCCTCATTTATCCTAGCAGTGAGAGCCTCCATTTTTGATTGCACCTCATTAATAGCTTTTTTTAAATTTCAACTTGGTTAGATTTTAGTTCTTTTATTTCTCCAGAAAGGGCTTTTATATCTCCCGAGAGGGTTTCTCTAATATCTTCCATGTCTTTTTCGAGCCCGGCTAGAACCTTGAGAATCATCATTCTGAACTCTAGATCTGACATATTACCAATGTCTGTATTGATTAGGTCCCTAGCCTTCGGTACTGCCTCTTGTTCTTTTTTTTTGTGGTGAATTTTTCCGCCTTGTCATTTTGTCCAGATAAGAGTATATGAAGGAGCAAGTAAAATACTAAAAGGGTGGCAACAACCCCCAGAAAATATGCTTTAGCCAAATCAGAAGAGATCCCAAATCGTGAGGGGGGAGAAAGGGGATAAAAAGAGGTTCAGAAAAGGAAAAAAAAAAAAAAGAAACAATTAAAAAAAGAAAACCAATAATGAAAAAATATAAAAAGGAAAAAAATATATATATATTAGATAAACTAGTTAAAAAATGTTAAAAAAGAAAAGGGTAAAAGTTAAAAATATTTAGCAGAAGAAGAGAAAAAAAAAATTGAAAAAGAAAAAAAAATTAAATTAACTGCAAGGCTAAAGAATCATGGGGAGAAAGCCATGAGTTCCGTGCTTTGCTTTCTCCTCCTACGGAATTCCGCTGCTCTCCTTGGTATTGAAACTGCACTCCTTGGTAGGTGAACTTGGTCCTGGCTGGATTTCTTGTTGATCTTCTGGGGGAGGGGCCTGTTGTAGTGATTCTCAAGTGTATTTGCCCCAGGTGGAGTTGCACCACCCTTACCAGGGGCCGGGCTGAGTAATCCACTGGGGTTTGCTTTCGGGTCCTTTTGTTCCCTGAGCGCTTTCCGTAGAGTTCTGGAGGACGGGAATGAAGATGGCGGCCTCCCAGTCTCCAGCCCGGAGGCACCGAGAGTCTGGGCCCCACTCCTCAGTGCACCCTCAGAGAACAGCGCCCAATTGCTCCCGTCACCCTGGTCTCCGGCCGCGCTCCGAACTGACCGAGCTTGCGAGCGGTTCAAGGTAAACCCGAGCTTAGGGCTCACTCCTCGGCTCCGTCTCTGTAGCTGGCTTCCCTGTTCTAATACCTGTAGGCTCTGTGACACTCAGACACCCCTGATCCTTCTGTGACCCTGCGGGACCTGAGGCCACGCTGACCCCGCGTGGGCTTCACCCCGGTTAAGCCTCTGGAGCGATGTCCCTCAGCAGAACAGACTTTTAAAAGTCCTGATTTTGTGCTCCGTTGCTCCGCCGCTTGCCGGGAGCCGGCCCCTCCCCCCGCGGTCTATCTTCCCGTCGCTTTGGATTCACTTCTCCGTCAGTCCTACCTTTCAGAAAGTGGTTGATTTTCTGTTTCTAGAATTGCTGTTCTTCTCTTCGATCTCCCGTTGGATTTGTAGGTGTTTGCAATCTTTAGATAAGCTATCTAGCTGATCTCCTGCTACCTGAAGTAGTCTCAGCTGCTACTTCTCCGCCATCTTGACTCCTCCCTCTGGTGGATAATCTTTTTAATTTACTTTTGGATCCTATTAGCTAGGACCTTGTTGAGAATCTGGGCATCCATATTCATCAGGGATATTGGTCTGAAATTCTAATTTTTGATGGGATCTTTGCCTGGTTTGGGGATCAGGATAATGCTGGCTTAATAAAAAGTGTCTGGAAGTTTTCCTTGTGTTTCTATTTTTTAAAACAGCTTCAGGACACTAGGTATTATTTCTTCTTTCATTGTTTGATAGAATTCCCCAGGGAATCCATCAGGTCCTTTGCTCCTGTTTTTTGGGAGGTTTTGATCACTGCTTCAATCTCGTTACTAGATATTGGTCCATGCAGGTTGTCAATTTCTTCCTGTTTCAGTCTTGGAAATTTATAGGTTTCCAGGAATGCATCCATTTCTTGTAGGTTGCTTAACTCATTGCCATATAGCTGTGGATAATAATTTCTGATGATTTTTTCTATCTCCTTGACTAATCTGACTAACATGATCTCTCTGCTTTCATTCATAATTGTATTAATTTTGGTCCTCTTCCTTTTCTTTTGGATTACTTTCACCAGTGGTTTATCAATCTTATTAATTCTTTGAAGGAAACGGCTTCTAGTTTCACTGATGTGTTCTTTCTTTCTTTTTTTTTTTATTGGCTTCTTTTTTTTTTATTTATTTATAATTTCTTTTCCGTGTTCCAGAATTCATTGTTTATGCACCACACCCAGTGCTCTATGCAATACGTACCCTCCATAAAACCCACCACCAGGCTCACCCAACCCCCCACCCCCTTCCCTCCAAAACCCTCAGTTTGTTTCTCAGAGTCCACAGTCTCTCATGGTTCAACTCCCTCTCCTATTTCCCCCAATTCACTTTTCCTTTCCTTCTCCTAATGTCCTCCATGTTATTCCTTATGCTCTACAAGTAAGTGAAACCATATGATAATTGACTTTTTCTGCTTGACTTATTTCACTCAGCATATGGACCCTCAACTCTATTGTCAGCTAATTTTTGACAATGCAAGAAAAAATATCCAATGGGGGAATAAAAGTGTCCTTAATAAATGGTGCTGGGAAAATTGGACAGGTATATACAGAAGAAGGAAACTCAACCATTCTCTTACACCATACACAAAGATAAACTTAAAATGGATAAAAGACCTCAATGTGAGACAGGAATCCATCTAAATCCTAGAGGAGAACATAGGCAGTATCCTCTTTGACATCAGCCACAGCAAATTCTTTCAAGACATGTCTCCAAAGGCAAGGTAAACAAACAAAAATCAACTTTGGGACTTCATCAAGATCAAAAGCTTCTGTACAACAAAGGAAACAGTCAACAAAACAAAGAGGAAACCCATGGAATGGGAGAAGATATTCGCAATGGACACTATAGACAAAGGGCTGATATCCAAGATCTATAAAGAACTTCTCAACTCAACACCCTAAAAACAAATAATGAAATTTTAAAAATTGGCAGAAGACATGAATAGACACTTCCTCAAAGAAGACATACAAATGGGTAGCACATGAAAAAGTGTTGATCATCATTAGCCATCAGGGAGAATAAAATTAAAACCACATTGAGATACCAGCTTACACCAGTTAGAATTGCAAGGATCAACTAGGCAGGAAACAACAAATGTTGGAGAGGATGTGGAGAAAGGAGAACCCTCTTACACTGTTGGTGGGAATGCAAGTTGGTGCAGCCGCTTTGGAAAACAATGTGGAGATTCCTTAAGAAGTCATGAGAGAGCTACTCTATCACCCTGCAATTGCACTACTGGATATTTACCTTAGGATACAGATGTAGTGGAAAGAAGGTCCATCTGTACCCCAACGTTCATAGCGGCAATGTCCACAATTGCCAAACTGTGGAAAGAGCCAAGGAGCCCTTCAATAGACAAATGGATAAAGAAGATATGGTTCATATATATACAATGGAATATTATGCCTCCATCGGAAAGGATGAATACCCAACATTTGCAACAACATGGATGGACCTGGAGGAGATTATGCTGAGTGAAAGAAGTCAAACAGAGAAAGAGAATTATCATATGGTTTCACTTATTTGTGGAATATAAAGAACAGCATGGGGGCCTTTAGGAGAAGGAAGGGAAAAATGAAGGGGGAGACATAGCAGTGGGGGATGAACCATGAGAGACTATGGACTCCGGGAAACAAACTGAGGGCTTTGGATAGGAGAGGGTGGGGGATGGGTGAAAATGGTGATGGGTATTAAGGAGGGCATGAATTGCACGGAGCACCGGATTTTATACACAAACAGTTAGTCATGGAACACTACATCAAAAACTAATGAGGTGGAACATAAGGAATAACATGGAGGACATTAGGAGAAGGAAAGGAAAAGTGAATTGGGGGAATCTGAGGGGGAGATGAACCATGAGAGACTGTAGACTTGGGGGAAAAAAACAGGGTTTTGGAGGTGAGTGTGGGGGGTTAGGTGAGCCTGGTGGTGAGTATTGAGGAGGGCACATATTGCATGGAGTACTGGGTGTGGTGCATAAACAATGAATCTTGGAACACTGAAAAAATAAAATAAATTTAAGAAAAAAAACTAATGAGGTACTGTATGGTGACTAACGTAACATCATAAAAATAAAGAAAATAGAATAGTCGGAACTGTGGGACAATGACAAAAGATGTAACATCTGTGTATGGAGAGTACTAGAAGGAGAAGAAAACATACAGCAAAGAATTAGCAGAAGTACTTGAAATACTAATGACAGAAAACTTGTCTTTCATGTACCTGAACTACAAATCCAAATCTCAGAAAATCCCAGCAGGGTACCTATCAAGGGACCAACAATTTTGCATATGGTATAAGCCTGGGAAACATTAAGACAAGAAGAAAACCTTGAAAGAGTGATGGAGATGAGAGAAACTTCCCTGTTGTAAGACCAGTATAAGAATTACATTGGTTTCTCTTCAGCCAGACAAAAAGAGAAGCAAAAACAGAGTGGAATGACACACTTCAAGTATTGAAAGAAAAAACACTGTCACTCTGAAATTTGGTATTTATCTAATTTACCCTTCAAAACTACCCAATATCAAGGACTTCAGGGCACTGTGTCCTTTATAATTCTTGCTGGGATTTAAAGTGCTCTGTTTTCTGTTAGCCACTGGGGAAATCTGATAAAAATGACCTTTAAATAAGTAATTATAGACTAGGGTGAAAGTGAAGGTTAAATAAGGACTTAAAAAAAAATAAACACTCCTTTTGGCTCCGGTGAAACTTTCTTGAAGGATATGTTAGAAGAATTAATTGCCAAGGAAAACAATGTAGAACACAAACTTAGTTTCAATCTAAAAACAGTGTTAGAGAAGGAATGAATGATGGAAAACTTAAATAGACTTTAGGATTTTATTTTCTTATTTTAACTGAAAAAACATTTATTTTGTTCAAAATATACTTGCAAAAATCCATTTGTGATAACTGACATGGAGAAGTGAAATGTGTGAGAACAACTGCATAACAAATGGAAGGCAGGAATTGAGGATTCTTTGTTTTAAGGTACCTACATGAAACGTGTTCAAGGGCAGTGTTACTTGAGAATGAATTCAGGTTAATTGTAAATTTACATTGAACACTTGAGGGAAGCCAAATAAACAATGTAATTGAGAAGCGTAATTGGCATCTCACAAAAGGAGAAAACATGGAATCCTATAGCTTGCTCAATTAAAAGCAGAGAAGGCAGAACAAAACTTAAGAGTGAAAGATAAGGAAAGAACAAGGGCAGTGGGTACACACAGTTCCAATATGGTAGACATGTATTCAACTACGTCAGTAACCACTTTAAAGACAAGCAGTCTCACCTTTCCAAGGAAGACATCCAGATGGCTAACAGACACATGAAAAGATGCTGAACATCACTCATCATCAGGAAAAAAAACAAATCAAATCGACAATCACATACCACCTCACATATATCAGAATGAATAAATTTAACACAAGAAATAACTGGTGTTGGCGAGGATGCAGAGAAAGAGGAACACTCTTGCACTGTTGGGAATGCAAACTTGTACAGCCATTCTGGAGAACAGTGTGGAGGTTCCTCAAAAGATAAAAATAGTACTACCTTATAATCCAGCAATTGCACTACTAGGTGTTTATTCAAAGGATACAAAAAAATACAAACTCAAAGGTCTACATGCACCCAGTATTTATGGCAGCATTATTAATGCTAGCTAAATTATGGAGAGAGCCCAAATGTCCATCAACTGGTGAATGGCTAAAGAAGATGTGGCATATATTTACAATGGAATAATACTCAGCTATCAAAAATATGAAATCTTGTCATTTGTAATGACGTGGATGGAGCTAGAATGTATTATGTTAAGCAAAATAAATCAGTCTAAGAAATACAAATACCATCCGATTTCACCCATATGTGGAATTTAAGAAACAAAACATATGACCATATTGGGGGGGAAGGAAGAGAGAGCGAAAAAACCCACAAGATATTCTTAACAATAGAGAACAAGGGGCACCTGGGTTCATTCAGTTAAGGATGGCCTCTGGGTACTGTGATGGGATCTCGCATCTGACTTTGTGCTCAGTGGGGAGTATCCTTCTCCCTCTTACTTTGCCCCTTCCTCCCTTCACCTGTGTGTGTGTCTCTCTCTGTCTCAAATAAGTAAAACCTTTAAAAAAAGAGAGGAAAAACTGAGGGTTGATAGAGGGAGGTGGGTGAGATTGGGAGGATGGGTGAAGGGTAGTAAGGAGGGCACTTTAAATGATGAGTATAGAGTATTACTTTGTGCAAGTGATGAATCACTGAATTCTACTCCTGAAACCAATATGACACACTATAAATTACCTAGCTAAAATTTAAATAAAAATATGAAAAAAATGAAACAAATAAAATATATAGGAACCATCTTAATACAGTAAATAAAAGAGTATTCATCCTTTCTAATGGAGGCATAATACTCCATTGGATATATGGACCATATCTTCTTTATCCATTCATCTGTTGAAGGGCATCTTGGCTCTTTCCAGAGTTTGGCAACTGTGGCCATTGCTGCTATGAACATTGGGGTACAGATGGTCCTTCCTTCCATGACATCTGTGTCTTTGGGGTAAATGCCCAGTATGCAATTGCAGGGTCATAGGGTAGCTCTATTTTTCACTTCTTAAGGAATCTCCACACTGTTGTCCAAAGTGACTGCATGAACATGCACTCCCACCAACAGTGTAAGAGGGTTCCCCTTTCTCCACATCCTCTCCAACACTTGTTGTTTCCCGTCTTGTTAATTTTAGCCATTCTAACTGGTGTAAGGTGGTACCTCAATGTAGTTTTGATTTGATTCTCCCCGATGGCTAATGATGATGAACATTTTTTTTCATGTGTCTGTTAGCCATTTGTGTGTCTTCTTTGGAGAAGTGTCTGTTCATGTCTTCTGCCCATTTTTTGATGCGATTATCTGTTTTTTGGGGGGTTGAGTTTGAGGAGTTCCTTATAGATCTTGGATATCAGCCCTTTCTCTGTAGTGCCATTTGTGAATATCTTCTCCCATTCCGTGGGTTGCCTCTTTGTTTTGTAGACTGTTTCCTTTGCTGTGCAGAAGGTTTTGGTCTTGATGAAATCCCCAAAGTTCCTTTTTGCTTTTGTCTCCTTTGCCTTTGGAGACATGTCTTGAAAGAAGTCGCTGTGGCCAATGTCAAAGAGGTTACTGCCTATGTTATTCTCTAGGATTTTGATAGTTTCCTGGCTCACATTGAGGTCTTTTATCCATTTCACGTTTATCTTTGTGTATGGTGTAAGAGAATGGTCAAGTTGCATTCTTCTCCACATAGCTGTCCAATCTTCACAGCACCATTTATTGAAGAGACTGTCTGTTTTCCCCTGGATATTTTTTTCCTGCTTTGTCGAAGACTGTTTGACCATAGAGTTGCAGGTCCATATCTGAGCTCTCTACTCTGTTCCACTGGTCTCTGTGTTTATTTTTGTGCTAGTACCATGCTGTCTTGGTAACCACAGCTTTGTAGTAAAGCTTGAAATCAGGCAACTTCATGCCCTCAATTTTCTTTTTCTTTTTCAACATTTCCTTAGCAATTCAGGATCTCTTCTGGTTCCATACAAATTTTGTTTGTTCCCACACTTTGAAAAATACCGGTGGAATTTTGATCAGGATGGCATTGAAAGTATAGATTGCTAACAGACACATGAGAAAATGTTCATCATTATTAGCCATCAGGGAGATTCAAATTAAAACTACATTCAGGTACCACCTTATACCAGTTAGACTGGACAAAATTAACAAGATGGGAAACAAGATGTGTTGGAGAGGATGCGGAGAAAGGGGAACCCTCTTACACTGTTAGTGGGAATGCACGTTGGTGCAGCCACTTTGGAAACAGTGTGGAGATTCCTTAAGAAATGAAAAATAGAGCTACCCTATGACCCTGCATTTGCACTACTGGGCATTTACCCCAAAGATACAGATGTCGTGGAAAGAAGGGCCATCTGTACCCCAACATTTATAGCAGCAATGGCCCCAGTCGCCAAACTCTGGAAAGAGCCAAGATGCCCTTCAACAGACAAATGGATAAAGAAGATATGGTCCATATATCCAATGGAATCTTACACCTCCATCAGAAAGGATGAATCCCAAGTTTTGTATCAACATGGATGGGACTGGAAGAGATTATGCTGAGTGAAATAAGTCAAGTAGAGAAAGTTAATGATCATATGGTTTCCCTTACTTGTGGAGTATAAGGAATAACATGGAGGACATTGGGAGAAGGAGAGGAGAAGTGAGGTGGGGAAAATCGGAGGGGAAGATGAACCATGAGAGACTGTGGATCCTGAGAAACAACTGGAGGGTTTTGGAGGGGAGTGTGGTTTTGGCTGAGCCTGGTGGTGGGTATTAAGGAGGGCATGTATTGCATGGAGCACTGGGTGTGGTGCATAAACAATGAATCTTGGAACACTGAAAAAATAAGATAAAATTCAATATTTTTTAAAAATTGCTCTTTTGTAGACTATGCCTTAATGCAAGCAAACAAATCCAGAAGCAATAAGTCCAAATAAATCCAAACCAAGTTGGTCCCGTGGGGGATATTAAAAAAAAAAAAAGAGCATCAAAATAGATTTTTAAAACATAAGTACCACTTTCAAGAAACACTATCAGAAACACACTTTAATTATCACAATACAGACAAGTTAAAAGAAAGAAGCAGAAAAAATTATGCCACCATGCTAACACAAATGAAACGTAAACCATAGTAGATACCTTTATTTCAGATAAAGCTGACTTCAGAACCAGGAAAATGAGCAGGGATAAAGAAAGGAGTTACGTAAGAGGAGGGTGTCCATTCTCCTGTAAAACATGAACAATCCTTCACCTATATGCATCTGACAATACAGTATCAATGTATGCGACACAGCAATTGACGATGGGAAAGAAAAATGGAAAAATCCATTCCCTTGGTGGACGGACATTCGAATACCCAAATTCACTATTTCAGCATGAAACACTGCTCTTTCAGTAATTGATACATGCCATCATGCACAAAGTCCTTAAAGATGAGTTGAACAGTACCTTTGATCAACTGAATCTAAATGACAATTATGTAATATTGTATCTAGCCACAGTAGAATACACAGTCTTCCCAAACTCAAGTGAAACATTCACCAGAATAACCATATTCTGAGGTTAAAAAAATGCCTCATAAAATTTAATACAACAGACCTCATACAAATTATGTTCTCAGACCCCAAAGAACATAAACATAGAAGGCTATAACAGAAAGATATCTAGAAAATTCCAAAATATTTGGAGACTAAGCAACACATGGATCAAAAACAGAACACTCAAAAGAATTTTCAAATATTTTGCAATAAATTAAAATGCATGTACACCTTTATAAAATTTGTGGACTACAATGAAAGCAGTACTTTGAAGAAATTCTAGAGACTGAATACACATACACTAAAAAAATAAAGGTCTGAAACAATTAGCTAGACAAAAGAGCAATGTAAGCCTCAAAAAAGCCAAAGAAAAGAATAATTTTGGCAGAAATTGATAAAATTGGAAGTGGGAACTCAATAAAGAAAATCAATAAAACTGCAAATAGTTCTTTGAAAAGATTTTAAAATGGGGTATGAATATTTACAATTGTTCTCTCTTCTTTGTGGATAGACCCCTTAATTATGATATAATGCCCATCTTCATCTCTTGTTACACACTTGGTTTTAAAATCTACTTTGATATAAGAATGGCTACCTACTCTGGCTTTTTTTGACATCCATTTCTTGTCCCTTACTTTCAATCTGCTGATGCCTGTAGGTCTAAAATCAGTCTTGTAGGCAGAAATTTTTAAAAAGATCTATTCTGATGCCCTATGTCTTTTGATTGGAACATTTAAGCAGCCTGGGACAAGTCTGTAACATACAATGGTAGAAATATTAGATTGGCAGCAGACTTATCCACAGAGATCTGGCAGACCAGAAAGAACTGGCATGATATATTCAGAGCACTAAATGAGAAAAACATGCAGCCAAGAATACTATATCCAGCTAGGCTATCATTGAAAATAGAAGGAGAGAGAAAAATCTTCCAGGACAAACAAAAACTGAAAGAAGTCTTGGGTTTTACTTCTCCTTGCACTGGGTGGGGAGGGGTGTCTAGACTTTGTCCAGTGCGTGGCAAGGTTTAATTAAGTGTGTTTTGGTCTGCTTGTTAAATGAAGCCAGAGTTAAACAAAAGGGAAGCTAGATCTATTTCACTTAGAGCTAAAGTTATGCAGCCACTCTGTGATCAGTAGACTTGTTGCATGTGAGGGATTTGTGCTTGTCGTCTATGAGAGGGGTCAGATACACAGATTTTCAGAAGAACTAGCCTTAGTGAGATACACCTGCAGGGCATGGTGAAGGGCTTGGTGTAAGTGGCTCTGGCCTGACTTGGTAGCACTGTGAGGCTCTCTGTAGTTGGTCAGTGCTGATGGGTGGGGGAGATAATGGCATCACCCTATTCTCTTGTCTCCAGAGAGAGGAGTTCATAATCCACCACTCTTTAGAAAGCCCTCACTGCATCATCAAAAACTAATGATATATTTTACGGTGAATAACATAACACAATAAAAAATATTTAAAAATGAAAGAAAAAGAAAGAAAGAAAGCCCTCAAAGAAGAGCAAGCGATAGCCCCTTTTGTGTTTCCAGCTTCCATCCCATCCCTGCCTTCACCCTTCTGAGTCCAAGCTGTCAGCTTACCAGACATTACAATACTGCTGTGTTTTATGCCAGGAGCAGCTGGGTTTCAAAACTCCCCCATTTTGGGGGTGATTGTCATGTAGACCCCACTAACTTCCTCTGGGGAGGCTCTTGCTGCACTATGACCAGGTGCTGGTTTGTTCCAGAAAATGTTCTTAGGACCATGGAATTGTCGATAGGTCATGGTAAAGTGTGGCAAGAGGCCAGCACCAAGACTTGCTGCCCTTCAGCTGGTGTCTTTTATCCTATTCTAATGAACAAGGAAGCAGGTTGACGCTTGCCTGCTCTTTTGTCCCCAAAAGTCCCTGCCATCTCTCCCAAATGCACTCTAAGAAGGAGAACTGTTTCTCACCATGTGACCTAAGGGATCCTCAGACCATGCTGACTACTACTCCCAAGTCTCCGGTCTCCCTCCCCACAGCAGTACTGACAAACCCTCCAGGAATGCATGTGGCCATGGTGTGGATTTCTAAATCCCAGAGGAAATATTCCTTCACCTATCCAGCTCTGAGAGTGGTTTTTAGGGGGGAGCAAAAGGGGGCCAGTAAAAGGAAGGTGATGTGACAAGTCCTTTCAGTTACGAGAGAGAAAGTTGACTTATCACTCACCACCTGGAACACACTAGAAGAGATTAGTGTCCATGTACAAGTGCCTCTGAGAGAATTCTTGTGTCACCAGAGAAGACATCCACCATTGGTCCATAACAAGAAGACCCTCAATTCTTCATCCATAATTTCCAAGTGTTAACCAACAAAACCAAGATTTGACATTTGATAATGGCAAAGGGAGGAAAGTGCATGAAAAGATAATTCTTAGAGAGCAAAGCAAGAAAAGATGTTTAAAAACACAACACACTCAAGGCACCTGGATGCAATTCCTCTTACTGTTATGTCATAAAGTTATGAAATGAACAAATCCAACTTCTATACATATTTCCTTTTCTTTTCTGACTTCATATACACCTTCCTTAGTCTCCATGTCAGCAAGTACAACCTGACTGTCACCTGGAACCCTCTCCCACTGTTTTTTTTTTTTTAATTTCTTTTCAGCATAACAGAATTCATTGTTTTTGCACCACACCCAGTGCTCCATGCAATATGTGCCCTCCTTAATACCCACCACCTGGCTCCCCCAACTTCCCACCCCAGGCCCCTTCAAAACCCTCAGATTGTTTTTCAGAGTCCAAAGTCTCTCGTGGTTCACCTCCCCCTCCAATTTTCCTCAGCTCCCATCTCCTCTCCATCTCCCTATGTCCTCCATGTTATTTGTTATGCTCCACAAATAAGTGAAACCATATGATACTTGACTCTTTCTGCTCTCCCATTGGTTTTTACTCAGTGTCATTTCTTACCTGGAGAGACTTTCATCTCACTGCTGGTGTCCTTGATGTTCCCCATAAGCAAATCTCTAGAAACACAAGCAGGAGAAAACACATTATTAGACAGATGGGCCTAGCCATCCCTCCCACACTAGTTGAGATTATGGTGGGCCATACAGCATCTCCCTGATCTTTCTAGTGGATTCTCAGACCTTTGCTGGGCTCAGTGTGGCCAGCGCCGTTCAGCAAGACAGTGATCACAGTGGCAAACCTTCAAATGAGACCAAGATGCTAAAGGAATCATTATTTGCATTCTCAGTTCTACCAGGCCCATTTTACCTCCCACCTCCAAATTTAGCAATATGAAATTCCATATGGTATAGAAAACTTGAAATGTTCCTAATGTGTCTCAGTAAAAGGAGGTTATTTTATTTTCTTTTACTTTACTTTACTTTAGTTCATTGAGTTAATAAATGATTTTGTAAAGTTAACTTTAGAGAGTCACATCTAGTGACTATTAATCTGGATGGCACAGCTCCAGAATCAAAGATGAAGACATAACCTCTCTTCCCCTTGCTATTCCTTGTACTGTAGTTGCTGGCCTGATCTGACCATTTATGTGTTGGTTTTTCCTGGGATCATGTACACATGTCAGGCATTACTTGAGGCCTTGGGAAATGAAAACAGTAAGGTCAAGAGCCAGGTCCTAGAAAAAATCTTCTACAGATTCCATTCAACACTATAAAAATCCAATGTCATTCAGGGAAATGACAACACAATCTTGAAATACATATGGAACCATAAAGGATCCTAAAAGAGTCACAAAACATTGAAAGTAAACAACAAAAATGGATGCTCTGTACTTGCTGACTTTCAAACACTTTAGAGAGCTACACTAAACTAACCAGTATAGTGCAGGCATAAAAACAGACAGATAGACTAATGACCAGAAGAGAGAGCCTGAAAATAAACTCATACATACATGGCCATATGATCTTTGGCAAGTATGCTAAGACTACACAAGGGTGAAAGGATACTCTCTTCAACAATTTAAAGAAGGAAAAGGCAACCTACAGCAGGAGAGAAAATATTTGCAAAACTTATATCAGAGAAGGTGTTACTGTGCAAAAAGGAAACAAAAGCAACTTACCAAATTTGAGGAAGGGAAAAACATGAATTAGTTGGCCCCAAAGGAAACAAACCAATAGCCACCAGACCTATGAAAAGATACTCAACCTAACTAGTAATCAAAACAACAATCAGATATCCCCACATCTTTTAGGATGGCTTTTATGAAAATAAAAAAAAACACAACAACAACAACAACAACAACAACAACAAACAGGTATTGGTAAGAATGTGAGAAAGTCAAATCTGTGAATGCTATTAGTGGGAGTAGAAAATGGTGCAGCCATCATGGAAAACTGTATTATGTTTCCTTACATTGCAAAGGGAACTCTCAGAGGATCCAGCTATCACACAAGTGGTTATATATCCAAAGGGAGTGAGCCAGGTATCTGGAAGATACACCTGCAATTTCATGTTTATTGCAGCATTTACACAGTAGCCAAGATATGGAAAAAAGCCCCAATGTTAAAATTGACACTGAATGTTAAAGAATGGTGGTATATCCATACAATGGACTATTATTTAGCCTTAATAAAGAAGAAAATGCTGTCCTTTGTGGGAACACGAAAGACCCTGAACACATTAAACTAAGTCAAATAAGCCAATGACAGAAAATCAAAGATTGTGTGATTGCATTTCCATAAGCAATCTAAAATAGTCAATGTCATGGAAGCAGGAAGCAGAAGGCTGCCAAGAGTTGGAGGAGGAGGAAAGGATGCATTTTTATTCTACACATGTGGAGATTTAGTCATGCCTGATGGAAGTAGAGACCTGCTGCACAACAATGTGCATCGAGTTAACAATACTGTGCTGTCTACTTGCAAATTTCACAAGAGGATAGATTTGAGGTCATGTGTGCTTTTTTTTTTTTGAAATTAAAGTATAAGTGGAATAAAGCACAAATGTAAGAAGGAAATAAAGAAGAAAAAGAAGAGAGGAGGATGTTTTGGAGGAAGGGAAAAGGTGAAGTGGGAGAAGAAGATGACAGAAAGCCCCTCTCTGCAGGTGTTAAAGATGTCTGCACAGTGCTCACTCCTGTGAACAGGAGACTGTGTCCTTTCTCATCTCCATCCAGGAAGGGGACAAATATCATCCAAAGTGTGAGCAAGGTGTGCTCAGGTACTACTGCTTTTCCTGATCTTGAATCTTTGGAATCACCCACCAGCAGTAGAAACTATGATCTATAGATTTAGGTTTTCTAGGAAACCCTCGGATCAAGTAGACTTGTCTGGGGCAAACAAGTGACATTTGAAAAATCAAGCAGTCTCATGCTTTTTTTTGTTTCTTTGGGGAAAATGCCTATATGGAAATCAAATATTATTTAGACATGTCTTTCTTACAGGGTTGATGCTCCAAAATAAAACATAAACCATAACTTGGTTCAGTTTCTGTTGATATTGACTTAAAATAACTACCTTGTTTATTTGCAGAATAATTGAAAATTATAATTATAATTGAAAACCCTATTTCCCCTGTCTGATGGACAGGGTCACGAGTGGTAACACTGTTGTCACACTTTTGAGGTTCCCTTTCCACACTGTGCCACACAAAATGTGCCCTTCTATCCTCCTTTCTAGGAAGGCACGTGCCCACCCTGAGGCTCAGTCCCAGAAGAAGACCTCTTGTTTCTCTTTTCATGTTACACATTGTGGCCCAGCAGAACCACAACAACGATCAGTAGTGGGAGACTCATTCTTCAAGTGAGAATGAGTTTTATACTTTTGTACTTTATTCTGAAGGTAAAGTTTAGACCTTGATGGAGAAAGAGTTAATTTCCCCCAAAAAATTCCTGGTGCTTCTCTTTTCTCAGACTCCCACTCAGCTCTAGGTATTGGCACATGGCAGCAACAGGGGCCACTTGAAGAAGAAAAGAGCCCCTACTTAGCACTCAATGCTTTAGGTGAACTTGGGAAGACTCATTTAGATGAAGAGTGTTTTGAGTGAGTGAAATGGCAAGATTGAGGGACTCTGACCATTCACAATGTCATGAGACCTACCATGAGGTGAGAGTCATTATTAAATGGAATTTTCACTGAATCAGTAACAGGAATTGTGAAGCCCAAATTTGTTTATTTTGTGCACAGTAATCCTCTACCTGGGTGCTGATGAGATATGTTTTCCTGATGAGATATGTTTTAATGGATGTGTATGTGGCATATCATGAACAAGATTTGAATTGTAGCATTTGATTAATTTATACATGCTTAGATATTCATGATGTAATGGTGATGGGAATTTTTCTTTTTTTTTAAATTTAATTTTATTTTTTCAGTGTTCCAAGATTCATTGTTTATGCACTACACCCAGTGCTCCATGCAATGCATGCTCTCCTTAATACCCACCACCAGGCTCACCTAACCCCTAACCCCCTCCCCTCCAAAACCCTCAGGTTGTTTCTCAGGGTCCACAGACTCTCATGGTTCATCTTCCCCTCTGATTTCTCCCAATTCACTTCTCCTCTCCTTCTCCTAATGTCTTCGATGTTATTCTTTATGCTCCACAAGTAAGGGAAACCATATGATCATTGACTCTCTCTGCTTGACTTATTTCACTTAGAATAATCTCCTCCAGTCCCATCCGTGTTGATACAAAACTTGGGATTCATCCTTTCTGATGGAGGTGTAATATTCCATTGGATATATGGACCATATCTTCTTTATCCATTTGTCTGTTGAAGGGCATCTTGGCTCTTTCCAGAGTTTGGCGACTGTGGCCATTGCTGCTATGAACGTTGGGGTACAGATGGTCCCTCCTTCCATGACATCTGTGTCTTTGGGGTAAATGCCCAGTAGTGCAATTGCAGGGTCATAGGGTAGCTCTATTTTTCATTTCTTAAGGAATCTCCACACTGTTTTCCAAAGTGGCTGCACCAACGTGCATTCCCACTAACAGTGTAAGAGGGTTCCCCTTTCTCCACATCCTCTCCAACACTTGTTGTTTCCCATCTTGTTAATTTTGTCCAGTCTAACTGGTGTAAGGTGGTACCTCAATGTGGTTTTGATTTGAATCTCCCTGGTGGCTAATTATGATGAACATTTTCTCATGTGTCTGTTAGACATTTGTATGTCTTCTTTAGAGAAGTGTCTGTTCATGTCTTCTGCCCATTTTTTGATGTGATTATTTTTTGAGTGTTGAGTTTGAGGAGTTCTTTACAGATCTTGGATATCAGCCCTTTGTCTGTAGTGTCATTTGCAAATATCTTTTCCCATTCTGCAGATGGGAATTATTCTTTAGAAAATTCACACCATTAATTGTGACTTGTAGGGAAACAAATCTTGGGAAACACACAATGCATGATATAAACACACACAATCAAAACCAAAATCACTGCACGTGGATTCACATACTGACACACCTACTGCCCTGCATGCAAACCTACACTCCCAATGGAAGTACAGCTGCTTCCAGGGACTGTACAACGTGGGCACAGTTCTTTATCTGGAAAATCCCTTTGTATCACCACATCCCCTATTCTCAGTCCCAGCATGAAGATGGGATCAAGAGGCTCTCAACATGAAACCTGCAAGCCAGCCCCACCTTTCTCATCTCCCAAATTTCTCCTCAGCGAGTGACTGACTCCAAAATACACACCACTTTCACTTTCTACCTGACCAGTCTGCTATTACAGAAAGAAAACACTGAGTATCAGATTATGCTGTTCTTCCTTGTCCAGCTCTACTCTCATGTTGGTGGCAGGAGAAAAATAGATGGGAAACTGAAAGGGATCAGGAACCAAAAAGTAAGAAGAGAAAATCTACTCATGGACAAGCATAAAGGGTAAAGGACAAAGTAGAACACTCTTATACTGTTGGAGAGAATGCAAATTTGGTGAAGCTACTCTGGAAAACAGCATGGAATTTCCTCCATATGTTAAAGAGAGAACTATACTATGACCCATCAATTGCACTCATAATTTTCCAAAGGATGCCAAATATTGATTTGATAGGACACTAACACCAATGTTTATAGCAACAATGTCCACCATTGCCCAAACATGGAAAGAACACAGATGTCCATCGATAGATGAGTGGCTAAAGAACTGATATAAGGACACCTGGGTGGCTCAGTAGGTTAAGTGTCTGCCTTCAGCTCATTTCCTGACCCTAGTGTCCTGGGATTTAGTTCCAAGTCAGGCTCCTTACTTAGCAGGATCCTGCTTCTCCTTCTGCCTACTGCTTTCCCTGCTTATGCCCTTTCTCTCACTCTCTCTCCCTCAAATAAATAAAATCTTAAAAGAAAAGAAGTGATAGAGTGCCTGGGTGGCTCAGTTCATTAAGTAAATGCCTTTGGCTCAGGTCATGATCCTGGAGTCCCAGGATCAAGTCCCATCCTGGGCTCCCAGCTCCACAGGAAGTCCACTTCTCCCTCTGACCTTCTCCCCTCTCATGTTCTCTCTCACTCTCTCTCTCTTAAATGAATAAAATCTTTAAAAAAAAAAGAAGTGATATATACATACAGTGGAATTATGGAGCCATCAAAATATGAGATTTTCCTATCCACAACACTGTGGATGGACCTATAGTGTCATATCCTAAGTGAAATAAGTCAGTCAGAGAAAGAGAAATACCATGTGAATTCTCTCTTATGTGGAATTGAACAAACAAAATCGATGAATATGGGGTATGAAAGAAAAGAGAAAGGGAGGGAGGTAATCCATCACAAACTCTTTTTTAAAGGTTTATTCATATTTGGATATTTTTCTTTTTTTATTATGCTGTTGGTCAACATAGAGTACATCATCAGTTTTTGATGTAGTGTTCAATGATTCATTAGACTATCTATCTATCTATACTTATAGTTATATATTATAAATGTAAATAGAGAGCATTTGGGGAGAGGGGCAGAGGGAAAGAATCTCAAGAAGACCCCCCACTGAGCAGGACCCTAATGCAAGTCTTGACCTATGTCCCTGAGATCACTACCTGAGTGGAAATCAAGAGTCAATCATTTGACCAACTGAGCCACCCAGGTGCTCCCCCAAAATCTTACATATTGAGAACAAACTTAGTTTGCTGGAGGGGAGGTAAGAGGGGGATGGGCTAAATGGTTGATGGGTAATGAGGGGGATAATTGTTGTGATGAGCACTGAGTGTTATATGTAATTGATGAATCTCTAAATTCCTCTCCTAAACCAATATTACACTATGTGGTAACCAACTAGAATTTAAATAAAAACTTGAAAAACAAAAAAAATGTAAAAGCACAAAGAGTGGATTTTCATGCATCCTTCAGACTTTCAGCTGATAAAAGTATTGATGTTGTTTCACTCATTATAAGAAATTAACTACACCCAAGTCAGCTGTTATTAATAGGAAAAACTAGAGGGGATGGATATGGGACTTCCTGTATTATCTTTTCAACATATTTCTTCATCTAAACCTCTTCTAAACCATGCCTTTTATTTTTTTTAACTTTTATTGTGTTATCTTAGTCACCATAAAATACATCAATAGTTTTTGATGTAGCGTTCCAAGAGTCACTGTTTATACGTAACACCCAGTGCTCCATGCAATACATGCCCTCCTTAAAACCCACAACCAGGCTCACCCATTCCCCCCATCCCTTCCCTCCAAAACCCTCAGTTTGTTTCTCAAGAGACTACAGTCTCATGGTTCATCTCCCACTCCCATCCCCCCTTCAATTTTCCTTTCCTTCTCCTAATGTCCTCCATGTTATTCCTTATGTTACACAAGTAAGTGAAACCATATGATCATTGACTTTCTCTGCTTGACTTCTTTCACTTAGCATATTCTCTTCCAGTCCCATCCATGTTGATGCAAAAGCTGAGTATTCATCCTTTCTGATGGCTGTGTAATATCCCATTGTATATATGGACCATATCTTCTTTATTTGTTCCTCTGTTGAAGGGCATTTGGCTCTTTCCACAGTTTGGCTATTGGGACATTGCTACTATGAACATTGGTGTACATATGGCCCTTCTTTTCACTACATCTGTATCTTTGGAGTAAATACCCAATAGTGCAATTGCTAGGGCATAGGGTAGCTATTGGCAAGTATGTGTAGAAATTGGAGCCCTCATGCACTGCTGGGAGGAATGGAAAAGTGTACTGTTAATTTGGGAAGAGTCTTGCAGGAATTCAAATAGTACAACCCAGGTATCACGTGACCCAATAGCTCCCTCATAGGGATATAACTATAAGAACTGAAAGCATATGGCCACACAAAAGCTTACCCATGAATGTTCCTAGCAGCATTATTCATAATCACCCAAAAAGTGAAATCAACCCAAATGTTCTTCCACTGAGGAACAAACTGTGCAGTACTGATACAGTGAAATACTGATCAGCCAAATAAAAGACTTGAAGAATCCATTCATGCTACCATATCGATGGACCTTGAAAACATTATGCTAAATAAAAAAGGCAGGCACAAACGGTCACACAATGCATTCAAATTTAAAAATCTTTTTAATTTTTTGAGGAATCTCCACACTGTTTTCCAAAGTGGCTGCACCAACTTGCATTCCCACCAACAGTATAAGGGTTCCCCTTTCTTCAGAACCAGATAAGGTGGTATCTCAATGTGCTTTTGATTTGAATTTCCCTGGTGTCTAATGTTGAACATTTTTTTCATCTGTCTGTTAGCCATTTATAAGTCTTCTTTGAAGAAGTGTCTGTTCATGTCTTCTGCCCATTTTCTTGACTTGATTATCTGTTTTTAGGGTGCTGAGTTTGAGAAGTTCTTTATAGATCTTGGATATCAGCACTTTCTCTGTAGTGTCATTTGCAAATATCTTCTCCCATTCCTTGGGTTGCCTCTTTGTTTTGTTGACTGTTTCCTCTGCTGTGCAGAAACTTTTGATCCTGATGAAGTCCCAAAAGTTCATTTTCACTTTTGTTTCTCTTGCCTTTGGAGATGTGTCTTGAAAGAGATTGCTGTGGCTGATGTCAAAGAGGTTCCTGCCTATGTTCTCCTCTAGGATTCGGATGGATTCCTGTCTCATTTTGAGATCTTTCATCCATTTTGAGTTTATCTTTGTGTATGGTGTAAGAGAATTGTAGATTTTCATTCTTCTGTATATAGCTGTCTAATTCTCCCAGCATCATTTATTGAAGAGACTGTCATTTTTTTCATTGGATATTTTTTCCTGCTTTGTTGAAGATTAGTTGACCATAAAGTGGAGGGTCCATATCTGGCTCTCTACTCTGTTCCACTGGTCTATGTGTCTGTTTTTGTGCCAGTACTATGCTGTCTTGCTGATCAGAGCTTTGAAATATGGCTTGAAATCAGGCAATGTGATGTCCACAGTTTTGTTTTTCTTTTTCAATGTTTACTTGGAGATTCTTTGTCTTTTCTGGTTCCATACAAATATTAGGATTCGTCCAGCATTTTGAAAAATGTCATTGATATTTTGATTGGGATGGCATTAAAAGTACAGATTCCTCTGGGCAACATAGACATTTAGTAATGTTTATTCTTCTGATCCATGTGGATGGGCTGTTTTTCCATCTTTTTGTCTTCAATTTCTTTCATGAGTGTTCAGTAGTTCCTCAAGTATAGATCTTTTACCTCTTTGGTTAGGTTTATTACAAGATATTTTATAGATTTTGGTGCTATTGGAAATGGAATCAATTCTCTAATTTCTCTTTCTACAGCTTCATTGTGGGTGTATAAGAAAGCAACTGATTTTTGTGCATTGATTTTGTATCCTGTCACATTACTGAATTGCTGTATGAGTCCTAGTAATTTGGGGATGGAGACCTTTGGGTTTTCAGCATAGAGTATCATGTCTTCTGTGAGGAGAGAGAGTTTAACTTCTTCTTTGCCATTTTGAATATTTTTTATTTATTTTGTTGTTGCTGTCTGATTGCTATTGCTAGGACTTCTCTTACTATGTTCAACAATAGTGGTGAGAGTGGGCATACTTGTCGTGTTCCTGATCTCAATGGGAAGGCTCTCAGCTTTTCTCCACTTGGAATAATATTCCCTGTGGGTTCTTCATAGATGGATTTTAGGATGTTGAGGAATATTCCCTCTATCCCTATAGTCTGAAGAGTTTTAATCAGGAAAGGATGCTGTATTTTGTCAAATGCTTTTTCTGCATCAATTGAAAGGACCATGTGGTTCTTCTCTCTTATTTATGTATTCTATCACATTGATTGACTTGCAAATGTTGAATCACCCTTGCATCCCAGGGATAAGTTCCACCTGGTCATGACAGAGAATCCTTTCAATATACTATTGGGAACTATTAGCTAGGATCTTGTTGAGAATCTTGGTATCCATATTCATCAGGGATATTGGTCTGAAATTCTTTTTGATGGGGTCTTTGCCTGGTTTGGGCTTGAAGGTAATGCTGGCCTCACACAAAGAGTCCAGAAGTTTTACTTCTGTTTCTATTTTTTTTTAACTGCCTCAGGAGAATAGACATTATTTCTTCTTTGAATATTTGGTAGGATTCCCCAGGGAATCCATTAGGTCTGGGACTCTTGTTTTTTGGGAGGTTTTTGGTTATTGCTTCAATCTCGTTACTGGTTATGGGTCTATTCAGGTTGTTAATTTCTTTGTTTTAGTCTTGGTAGTTTATAGGTTTCTAGGACTGCATCCATTTCTTCCAGGTTGCTTAATTTATTGTCATATAGCTATTGATAACAATTTCTCAGAATTGTATTTATTTCTTTGGTGTTAGTCGTGATATCTCCCCTTTCATTCATAAATTTATTAATTTAGGTCCTTCTCTTTTGTTTTGGGTAAGTCTGGCCACTGGTTTAACCATCTTATTACTTTCTTCAATGAACCAGCTTGTGTTCTACCATGTTTCTGTTTTCTAATTCATTGATCTCTGCTCTAATCTTAATTATTTCCCTTCTTGTGCTTCTTGTTCCCTTTGGGTAGGCTCAATTTGTTGTTGATCCTTCAGATCTTTAAGGTGTAAAGACATTTTGTGTACTCGGGATTTTTTATTTTTTTGAGTGAGGTTTGGATGGCTATGAATTTCCCCTTTAGGACTGACTCTGCTGTATCACATAGATTTTGGATCAATGGGTCTTTGTTTGCATTGATTTCCATGAATTGATTAAGTTCTTCTTTGATATCATGGTTGACCCAAACATTCTTGAGCAGGGTTGTCTTTAGTTCCCAAGTGTTTGAATTTCTTCCAAACTTTTTCTTGTGATTGAATTCCAGTTTGCTCTGAGAATATGCGGGAAATAATCTCAATATTTTGGTTTCAGTTGGGCCCTGATTTGTGACCCAGTATGTGGTCTATTCTGGAGAAAGTTTCATGCCCACTGGAGAAGAATGAGTAATCTGTTGTTTTAAGGTGGAATGTTCTGTGTATGTCATTGAGGTCCATATGAGCCAGTGTGTCATTCAAAGCTCTTATTTCTGTGTTGATTTTCTGCTTAGATGATCTATTGCTGAGAATGGAGTATTAAGGTCTTCTACAATTCATATATTCTTATCAATATGTCTACTTATTTTGGTTAGTTGGCTTATGTAGTTGGCTGCTCCGATGTTGGGGGCATAGGTATTTACAATTGTTAGATCTTCTTGTTGGATAGACCTTTTAAGAATGATATAGTGTCCTTCTGTATCTCTAACTACAATCTTTAACTTAAAATCTAATTTGTCTTATATCAGAATTGCTACCCCAACTTTCTATTGAGGTTTGTTAGCATGAAAGAGGATTCTCCATCCCTTCTCTTTCAGTGTGGATATACCTTACGTTCAAAATGCATCTCTTGTAGACAGCATATGGGTGGGTCCTGTCTTTTTATCTATCTGCAGCCCTGTGCCATTTTATGGGATCATTGAGGCCCTTCACCTTGAGAGTGATTATTGACTGATAAGATTTTATAGTCATCATGTTGTCTGTGAAGTCCTTGTTTCTATAGGTTATCTCTGTATATCTCTGTTCTCTGTCACGGGGTTTTTCTCCTTTTACAGAACACCACCCCCCTTAATATTTCTTGCAGGGTCAGTTTAGTGGTCACATTCCTTCAGTCAATGCTAGTCCTGGAAGCTTCTTATCTCTCCATCTATTCTGAATGACAACCTTGCTGGATAAAGAATTCTTGACTATTCTTCTAATTTAGTACCCTGAATATGTCTTTCCAGCCCTTTCCAGCTTGCCTGGTTTCTGTGGACAGGTCTGATATTATCCTGATTTTCCTCCCCCTGTATATAAGGAATCTCTTCTCCCTAACTGCCCTTTAAAATAGTTTCCTTGGTTCTAAGATTTGCAAGTTGTGTCAATTACATGCCTGGGACTTGGTCTGCCCTCATTGATCTTCAGGGGTGTCCTCTCTGTCACTAGGACATGATTGTCTGTTTCATATGCTAGATTAGGGAAGTTCTTGGCTAAGATTTGGTCAAATATATCTTCTAGTCCACTCTCTCTCTCTCTCTCTTCACCCCTCAGGGATCCCCAAAATTCTGACAGTGGAACATTTCATGCTGTCATTCAGGTTTCTAAATCTGTTTTCAAGGATTCTAAACTGTTTGTTCCTGCTCCTTCTTTTCTACCAGTTTGTCTTCAAGATCACTAATTTGTTCTTCTGCCTCTTTTACCCTAAATATTAGAGTATCTAGATGAGATTGTATCTCATTGATAGCATTTTTAAATTCTGTCAAATCTGCTCTCACTTCTGCCCTTAACAAATCTATGTTACCATCAACAGTTTTCTCCAGTATGACTGTTGTCTTCTTAACTGCTACCCTAAAATCAATTTCTGACATGTGGCTTAGATCCATATCCATTAGAGCTGCTGGAGAGGACACTGTGTCTGGGATTGTTCTTTGTTCAGAGTTCCTATCCCTGTAATTCTGTTGAGTTGTGGTTAAGGGGAGGCCACCCACCTTTCTGACAAGGGTAAACTCTCTATGTGTGTTTTTGAACACTTGTAGAAGGTACATTTTTGTTTGATGAAGTTTCATAGACACATGCCTATGAACTCTCACTGCACACAGTATTGAAGTTTTTATGATTCTTTGTGACTTTGCCTGCTTGTTTCCCTGAACCATATCGATGACTGCTACATCATGGATACTTGAGATGGATCCATGGCCAACAAATCACCTTTTTTTTTTATGTTCTCCAGTTTGATTTCACTTTATATCATTACATTTTCTTCTCTTAATTCCAATATATTCTCTTATCCAGTGTAATTTCATTTTTCTCTCTTAATTCCAGTATAATTCGATGCATTATTCCTAGTTCATCAGGATCAGGATACTTTTAATTCCCTTCACACAGTTTGCCCATCCCTCCACCCAACTCCACTTTGATAACCACCTCTTTGTTCTCTATGACAAATAGCCTCGTGAAACACTGCATGCTTTGAACTTTTCACTGTGTGTCATAGCATCGCTTCTGGAATCCACTCCCACCACAAGGAGGACTCAGTGCAATGCCTATGCAATGGAATCTGAATTCTGAGTTTTCTCTCTGGGATTCTGGAAGATCCAATTCTTCATGATCACAAAGGATCTATGTCTTAATATTGTTGTTCTCAAAAACAAATCCCTTCAAAAGACACACCATTACCAGAACTGTGTCATTTTTCATGTCATCTTTGTGGATGGAATCATAAGAAATGTGAGTCTAATTTCAAATTCAGAGCATCAATTGCTCCATTCAAAACCTCTCATAGGAGCTGGTGGGGTTTGTTTTGTTTTGTTTTGGTTTGGTTTGGTTTCGCTGAACTACCCTCTCTGCCTGAGTTATGATAAATGTGTTCTGAAATTGTGATTTTTTTTTTCAATTTAGATGCTCTTTTCTTTGAAATTGAAACGTGGAAATCCTCCTGATTATTTCAGTGGGTCTTGTACTTAGAATATTCTCTAGTAGAATTAATCTCCTTGTTCATTTCCCATAATTTAGAGGCCTCAACATGAGGGGACAACATTCCATACTCCATTCTGGGGCTTACTTTCTGTTATGATGATGTACACTTAATCACACATTAAGAGCTTTCCTGAGAGAAAGTTGACAATGTAGGTTACTTTTAAGGTATGCAGTTTCATATTTGTTGTTTGTGGGTTTTTATTAGCATATTCACAGAATTGTGCTAATCACAACAATGGGTTCCAGATGTTGTACATTATCCCTGCACCAGAAATCCCCTGCTCCTTCACAGAGAATCCTCATTTCCCCTAACCTCTAAGGCCCAAAGAAACAGGAATGTATTTTGTCTTTCAAAGGATTTGCTTATTTTGACCCTTTGTTATAAATGGAATAATGCAATGTGTGACCGTTTGTGCCTGCCTTTTTTATTTAGCATAATGTTTTCAAGGTCCATTGATGTGGTAGCATGAATGGGTTCTTTGTGTCTTTTATTTGGCTGATCAGTATTCCACTGTATCAATACTGCACAGTTTGTTCCTCAGTGGAAGAACATTTGGGTTGTTTTCACTTTTGGATGATCATGAATAATACTGCTAGAAACATTCATGGGTAAGATTTTGTGTGGCCATACGCTTTCAGTTCTTATAGGTATATCCCTAGGAGGGAGCTGTTGGGTCACGTGGTACCTGGGTTGTACTATTTGAATTCCTGCAAGACTCTTTCCCAAATTACAGTACCCTTTTCCATTCCTGCCAGCAGTGCATGAGGGCTCCAATTTCTCCACATACTCACCAATGCTTATTTGTCTTTTGGATGAGAGATGTCCTGCAGGTATGAAATGACAGGTCACCCTGATTGGGCCTTGGATTTCTTTCATGGCCAACTATTTTTTAAATATCTTTTTTTTTTTTTTTTGACAGAGAGAAAGATCACAAGTAGGCAGAGAGGCAGCCAGAGAGAGAGGGGGAAGCAGGCTCCCCTTTGAGCAGAGAGCCTGATGTGGGACTTGATCCCAGGACCCTGAGATCATGACCTAAGCTGAAGACAGAGGCTTAACTCACTGAGCCACCCAGGTGCCCCATGGCCAACTATTTTTGACTTCTGCTCATGTGCTTCATGTCTTTGGAAAAGTCTTAAAAAAGTGAAACACATAGTTGTAATTTAGTTGGACTTCAAGCAGGCAGGGGGCCATGTGACTCCATCATTAAAACCAGCAGGCATTTTGGCATTTGCCCCCTTTTAGATAGACTATTTCTCATTGATTAGATTTCCCCAAATTAAAAGTGTAAGATTATGTTTCTATCATTTACCTGTTGCTTTCCTTTGTTCAGCAGGAATGTGGTGGTAGCTGCTCAGTCCACATTCTTATGCTCAGATTCTTCAGGGCCTTGCTGTACCTTGTGGAACAAATGCAAATGTTGGAACCTGAGAGGGAACGTTACCCCAGTGTGTTCCCTTCACTGCTCTCCCAGATGAGAACAGAAATGGGTCCTTGTGACAGAAGCTACTCAGCATCCCCAGCCAGGCCTGCAGCTGCATCAAAAAATCCAAAACATTGAGATTCTTGAGGCCAAATACCTAGAAACCCAAGTCAATTAGAATGTAGGAAGAGTCTACATGGGTTCTCTTCAGTTGAATCATGGTTTTTGCTGGTTCCATTATGCTGCCCACTTTAAGGAGAAACCGTATCCCTGTGAGAGATTTATGAATTTAGATTTGAGAGAAGGAGGATACATGGACTTGTGCCTGGAGACAGTGTTATGCTCCTTCAGTATGACCCATCACCCTTCAGGTGAGCAAAAAGCTAGAAAGAACCAAATAAGTTTGAACTCATTCACTGCTAAGCTCCAAGGCTAAAGGGGAAAGTGACCTCCATTGTGACCCTGTTCACAAATCCGTTAGTAGATGCAACCACGTGCAATGTTTTATGGAAAAAGTGCAGAAGAGTCTAGGGGTATCGCAGTCATGCACATTAATGTATGAGTGGAGGATAAGATTCCTTGACAGAGCAACATTTAAGGTAGATGATGAGTTTCATGGTCTTATCATTATTCTCAAAGACCTGCTAAACCCATGTACTCTTCAGGCACCACATAGGGATGGAAGCAGGAGGCCAACCTATGCTGACTTGCCTTGGCCCTGTCCATAGAGATATGTCATGTATCACAGAGTTTGGAGTGGTAATCCTGCTAGTGGCAATGTTTTAAACTGGTATGTGCATGTAGAAATTTAAAAACCTTGTTGCCATTTCTATCCCTTTCCTTCCTTTGTGTGTGTGTGTGGGGGGGTGTTGATTACATTTACTCAATGTAACATAAAAGACAGTGGTTCTTTTTAAAAAAAAATTTTTAATAACATATAATGTATTATTAGCCCCAGGGGTACTGGTCTGTGAATCACCAGGTTTACACACTTCACAGCACTCACCATAGAACATATCTTCCCCAATGTCCATAATCCCACCACCCTCTCCCTCCCACTCTCCCCCCGGCAACCCTCAGTTTGTTTTGTGAGATTAAGAGTCTCTTATGGTTTGTCTCCCTCCCAATCCCATCTTGTTTCATTTATTCTTTTCCTACCCCCCAAACCCCCCTACATTGCATCTCAACTTCCTCATATCAGGGAGATCATATAATTGTCTTTCTCCAGTTGACTTATTTCACTAAGCATAATAGCCTCTAGCTCCATCCACGTCGTCGCAAATGGCAAGATTTCATTTTTTTTGATGGCTGCATTATATATATGTATATGTATATGTATATGTATATGTATGTATGTGTAGATGTATGTGTGTGTGTGTGTGTATGTATATATACATATACATACACACACACACACACACACACCACATCTTCTTTATCCATTCATCTGTTGATGGACATCTAGGTTCTTTCCATAGTTTGGCTATTGTGGACATTGCTGCTATAAACATTCTGGTGCACATGCCCCTTCAGATCACTATATTTGTATCTTTAGGGTAAATACTCAGTAGTGTAATTGCTGGGTCATAGGATAGCTCTATTTTCAACTTTTTGAGGAAACTCCATGCTGTTTTCCAGAGTGGTTGCACTAGCTTGCATTCCCACCAACAGTGTAGGAGGGTTCCCCTTTCTCTGCATCCTCACCAGCATCTGTCATTTCCTGACTTGTTAATTTTAGCCATTCTGACTGGTGTGAGGTGGTATCTCATTGTGGTTTTGATTTGTATTTCCCTGATGTGGAGTGATGTGGAGCACTTTTTCATGTGTCTGTTGGCCATCTAGATGTCAAATGTCTGTTCATGCCCTCTGCCCATTTTTTGATTGGATTGTTTGTTCTTTTGGGTGTTGAGTTTGATAAGTTCTTTATATATTTTGGATACTAGCCCTTTATCTGCTAGGTCATTTGCAGATATCTTCTCCCATCCTGTCAGTTGTCTTTGGTTTTGTTGACTGTTTCCTTTGCTGTGCAAAAGCTTTTGATTTTGATGAAGTCCCAATAGTTCATTTTTGCCCTTGCTTTCCTTGCCTTTGGTGATGTTCCTAGGAAGAAATTGCTGTGGCTGAGGTCAAAGAGGTTGCTGCCTGTGTTCTCCTCAAGGATTTTGATGGATTCCTTTCTCACATTGGGGTCCTTCATCCATTTTGTGTCTATTTTCATGTGTGGTGTAAGAAAATGGTCCAGTTTCATTTTCCTGCATGTAGCTGAAAGACAGTGGTTCTATCAACCCTTTCAGCCTACCACATTTTTTTTTTCCTTCCCAGTTTAGGAAAGATTTTATCATTTTTTTTTCTTACTCACCCTACAGCACATAATTAGTTTTTGATACAGTGTTCCATGATTCATTGTGTATAACACCCAGTGCTCCATGCAATATGTGCTCTTCTTAATACCCATCACTGGGCTCATCCATACACCCACTCCCTCCCCTTAAAACCCACAGATTACTTCCCAGAGTCCATTGTCTCTCATGGTTCATTGCCTCCCAATTTCCCCCTTTTCATTTTTCCCTTCCTCCTCCTAATGTTCTCCATCCTACTCCTTATGTTCCACAAATAAGTGAAACCACATGATTGTCTTTCTCTGCTTGACTGACTTCATTTAACATAATCTTCTCCAGTTCCAGCCATGTTGATGCAAGTGTTGGGTATTCATCTTTTCTGATGGCTGAGTAATATTCCATTGTATGTATGGACCACATCTTCTTTATCCATTCCTCTCCTGAAGGGCATCTCGGCTCCTTCCAATGTTTGGCTCTCATTGACATTGCTGCTAACAGCATTGCGGTGCATGTGGCCCTTATTTTCACTACCTCTGTATCTTTGGTGTAAATACCCAGTAATGCGATTTCTGGGTCATAGGATAGCTCTGGTTGTAGCTTTTTGAGGAACCTACATAATGTTTTCCAAAGTGGTTGTGCCACCTTCCATTCCCACCAACAGCATAAGAGGGTTCCTCTTTCTCCACAACCTACCCTTCTTTCCGCTGATAAATGTGCTTTAAATTGGCAACACCCTCTTCTTTATATGATCATGTTCACTTGTAATTTGGTTGGGGGCTGGGCACATGACTTCCATGGCAAGTTCTCACAGCCACAGGATCAGAAGGGGTGTGATTAAGTTTGGGATTAGGAGCCAGAGCACACATATAATCCCACAGTGTTGCTTATCTGAAATATGTTTGGAAAGAACCAATTATGTGTTTTTACCCAATGCTGGTGAACACATATTCTTTTTTTTTCATTAGTCAGAGAATAACCATTCTTCCATATACAGAGAAAGAAGGGAAGATGTTCAGGGAATTCACACAAATGAGCTAACCTAGAGCATAGATTTGCTGTGTACAGGGGGAAAATAAACATACATCACACAGAGTGTAAGAAAATATATATAATTCAAAAATCACATGCTGAGAAATAATATATGACATTTGAAACTCAATATTCTACTATTGCTTATTTTCTTCCTCTGCAAGTAATTTTCATTGTTTGTTCTAGAAATGTCTGGTAGCTCAGGAATAGAAATGGAGATGGTAAAGAATCTTCTCTTTATTCTCTAAAGATAAAGAATCTTCTCTTTATTCACCACATGCTTGCTTTATTCCCTGAATCACAGAAATTTTCTCTGTCAGCTCTGTTTGGCTTGCAGGATATTTTCTCTCACAGAATTTGTTAAACAGAATAACAATGTGTGGGCCTGGGATCAGTTTGTGAAACAAATCTGTCCTCCTAAGGCCACACATGCCTGTGGAGACAGACACTGAACACAGAACCTGGACCCATACTATGTAGAGGCACAATCACTTGGAAAACTGTACATGGGAATGTGATGATATATCCTGCACCCTTCAACTGTCACACTCTGTCCTGAGAGGAAGCTGAGTAGGAATAGGTGAAGAGGCTTCCCACAATGGGAAATATGAATTGTTGTTCTACAGGTAAGTACATATTCATGTTCTAAGGACTGTTCCATCAAATGAACTAGGTTACTCTCACTAAGTTATACTTAACTTTTTTTTTTAAGTTGCACCCTCCCAGTGCTCTATGGGGTTATCTAAATGTATTTTATAATTTTCATATTACTGTACAGTTGTCATTCTTCTATCAAGCTGACTGCTTTTACTTTCTTCTGATATTTAGGAAAATGTTCTATTTCCAATTACCAGTGTTGAACACATTCTTACAGAGAAAACACACAGAAACACACCACACTGCCTTCAACAGATCAGGAGGATGTTGCCACCGCAGCAATAGTCATTACTTTTGGAGAATTAGAGAATTACCGGTCAAGTCTTCCTCAATGTACATGTCAGAGTCTGAGGGCAATTATTAGCAGTCTGAACACAAGGGGTTTTCATAAGGAATGAAACTGGAAATTCTTACCGGATTTTTGTGGGTTACTATGGACACATTTGTTGGCTGTTTGAGTGATGCTGGGGACTGTTGGTGAGAAGGGACAGTATCATTGCCTCAGTGGAATGAATCTTTCGCAACTGACCTATGGAGTATCTGCCCAATGTTCTCAAAGAGAGTCCAGGGGTGGGATCTCCAGGCTGTGCCTATAGAGGGAATCTTCAAAGAGGAGGCAAGAGCTTGTTCCCTGCCAATGTGTGATCTGGAGAAGATGAGCAATACTGAGACTCAGGACAGGATGTGTAGGAGGACAGAAGGAGCAAGTAGGTGCACACTGAGCCAGGGTAGCCAGGCACCTTCTTGGCCAGGCCTTAGTCCAAGCCCCTCAGACCTTTGCCAGATCAAAAGCAAGTCGCTGAGAATCACAGATTTAATTCATTACACCATTCTGGAGTCAGGGACTGATTCATAGAGTTATAAGGCTGAGTTAAGGTTTGGATTTTTCTCTGGCCAGATGCTTCTTCCAGGGCACCCACCCTATGCAATAGAAAGCTTGGGGCAAGACGCTTGGAGAAACTGATGGGAGTCATGATTTAGGGGTCTAGGGCATTTTCACAAGGGCCCTAGGCAGGTCTCAGGTGGTCAGGGATCCCCATGCCCTGGATCTAACTACATTCCTGCTCCAGATCCATCATTCATCACTGTGGCTGCCTGGGAAATTTTCTTCTGCTCCTTACATTTTAACTTCCTTAATTTTCAATAATTCTGATGAATTTTCTAGCAGCTTCACTGTAAAACATGGGTGAGGATCCCTGCTTGCCACCACATCAACAATGCTGTTAGATCACAGCAGACAATAGTACATATTCCCCATGAGCTGTGACATATCAGTCCCATGTAAAGGCTGAAGAGTAATCTTCCATCTTCTATTGCTGTGGAGCCATCCAACTTCCCTATCTGGCGTCACCCATTACCAAGTGTCCAGCTCCTTCTCTAATCATTCAATAGCTGAACACTTACAGAACAATAGTCAAGCACCAGTTCTTTCCTTTCTTATGGCTTTATTTGGGCCAAATAAATTGTTGCCTCATTTCCACATCCTAGATGAGGGAACTGAGGTACAGGGGTGTCCCCATAATCTCTGGGGAACATGGTCCTCTGAAGTGGAATGTGACCCTAGGCAATCACATACGCTCACTCTGCTGTGTGGTGTTTCTCTAGTGTCTCAGCTAAAGAAATATATTTTCCCATAAAACCTGTCTGTTGGGGGTTTTAAGTGCACACACTCTGTACCATCTTCATAACTCCCACTTTGATCCATGAGTCTCTGCTGGGCAGCTGAGGAAGAAGTGGGCAGAGGACTGAACAGTGTATAAAGTATGAAGAATTTCCCTCTGGTCTTCTGCCTGCAAGTCGTCAACAGCCCTCTCCTCTGTTACCTGTTGCTCAGGATTATGCCAAGAAGACACAGACAACGATGTGCCAGCCAACTTGGGAAAATCACCTGTCATCAATAGACAGACCGGACAAGGTCACTTCTGGCCCCACAATAAAGTCCAATCCACTGAGGAGCCAAAGGAAGGTACTGTGGAAATTTCTTCATGAAGTTGATCCAGAGTATTCTTGCTCTCACTAAGCACCTTATGCTAATGAGAAAGCAAAAAAAAAAATGTGATGGAACATTTTTCTGTAATTTCATGTGTACAAATTTAAATTTACTAAGTCAACTGGTGTTAGTATTGAACTCAAAGTGGGTTCAATCTTATAGGAAACAACAAGGAAAAGTGAATTGGGGGAAATTGGAGGGGGAGACAAAGCACGAGAGACTATGGACTCTGAGAAACAACCTGAGGGATTTGGAAGGGAGGGGGTGGGGGAATGGGTTAGCCTGATGGTGGGTATTAAGGAGGGCACATATTGCATGGAACACTGGGTGTGGCTCATAAACAACGGAACACTGAATTTTTTTTTTTAATTTAAAAAAGGAAACAACATCTCTAGGTAAATCTTAGAACTTATCTGAATATGGAATATAGGGAGATATAGATCTCTCCCTGAATCACTGTTTCCAAACTTTTAAAACTTACTAGATAGGATTCAGAACAGGTTTAGGTGAACATAAAGCTGAACAGATAATACAGAAAATTTCCATTAGCTATGCCTCCAGTTCCCCCTAGGAATAACTTCTTACTTGGGGGTGGTACATTTTTTACAATCAGTGCAACCACATCGATGTATTATTCACTCTCAGTGCATAATTGACACTACAATGCATGCTTTGTGATTTGATGTACTATGAATTTTGACAAATGCATATGTCAAGGATCCTTGATATGGCAACATACACGATCTTTACACCTATGTTCCTAGCAGCATGAGTCACACAACTGGAATTTGCATGTGGAGAAAGACCTATATTGTAGGATTCCACTGAGAGGTACTAGGCAGGGGAGAAGGTGTAGTTTTTTTCTCATGGGTACAGAGACATTTTCGACCTGGTGAAACAGTTTTGTGGGTAAATTGTAGGAATGGATACAAAGAATTCTGAATGACATTAACATTCCTGAGGGTATGCTTACAGATCATTAGAAACATAAATACTATGAATATTACATCCCAGGAAAACAAGGAAAAACCAAAGGACTAGCTGATGAAAAGAGAACCTGTATGACTGTACACATGGAAGTTGAAATAGCCCTTTAATATGTGGAGAAGAGGGAATTTACACTGGGTAGGATGCATCATGGGACTCTGCCATCGAAGCAAGCCATGTGGTTCATGATTGCCGTACTTCACATTGACTATTTCACCCTGATTAGAGCCCCTTAGCTAAAAAAGCAAAAACTCTGTTTCTCACTACTTTCCTACTCCTCTGCTTTGCATTTTTTCATCCCCCAAGTAGGTGGGCCCAGCGGCAGCTCAGTCCTTACTTGTTCACCCATCACACCCATGCACTGTGACTCTGTGTTCACATCAAGCAAAGCTCCCGGAATAATTCCTGAGCAACATAAGCAATGTCCTGACAGTTCCTCTGTGTCCTCCAGATCCTCCAGAGAGCCCAGTGGAGAATGTTCCTGATGACAGGATGGAAGGCATCCCATCTCTCCCCAAGGTAACGTCATCTTGCCTTTTCTGAGTTAGAAATCTCTCGTATTCTCCCTCCCTCCCTCCCTCCCTCCCTCTCTCGTTTCTCAATCCTATTCAGGTAGAGAAGCACAATGTACAGTAGCAATCCTATACGCAATTTCCTCGTTTGGGGCCATGTTGAGTTCATGTCTATAACCAACTGAGAGCTGAAACGGAAGGTAATACAAATGACAGTATCAGTTACAACATGTATAGTAGTGAGCCTTTCCATTCATGGAAACTTTTGTTTTCTGAAAAAGAATGTTGTGTTTGCTGATCAGAATGGACTACTGCCATGGAGAGCTCAAGCCTTTTCCATAGGTGTCCTCTTTAATTTGGGGGAGCCATCGACCCTGTATACGTTCTGGTTTCCTGAAATCATTGGAAAACACTGTATACAAGGGTATGATCCTCACAGTGGTTCTTTTCTCTATTTGCAGGTGGAGGCAGGAGGAACCCAAAATTGTACATACCCTAGAGACAGTCCTTTTTCACACACAATCTAGGTGATGCAGAAGGTGGGGGTGCCCTGACTCCTTTGGAGAAACACCCAGGGTCCGGGTTCCCACAGACAATGTGGGTAGGGGAAGGAGTGATAGAAACCACCTCTACTGTAAAAACTATAACCGTTCCACAGACTCCAGAAGAAAGTTGTTAAATTAGGTGTGGTTTTTGTGTGTGAGGGTGGAAGGCTGTCTATGTATGAGTTTATGCAGCATGATTATAAACATGACTGCATGAGTGTATGGTGTGTGTGTGTGTGTGTGTGTGTGTGCGCGCACATGCACACACATACACTCACAGGCACACACATATTTCCTCAGGAGCTCTTTCTCACTTAACCAGCACTGTGCAAGGGTTGGCTTTCTAAAGAGAAAAATGTAAATACTCCTCATGTGCATGTTTTGCCTACATTGACTCATTCCTCCTTCTCTGCATTTGTATCTGGGGAATGCTTTCCATGACCAGAGATGGAGCTGACATGAATGGCCCTAGCTCTTAACTCTTCCTACATGGAAAGGTCACAGTGTGAACCAAGGCCTAGGTCCCGCTGTTGATGTTCCGGGCCACTGACCTGCACTTACCTCTCAGCCACAGGGTCATTAGAGAGCAAGGGAGTTTCTGCATCTGAGTCCATGACTGGTAGTATCAGAGTCTACAGAGATCCTCCAGAATGCCAAAACATTAGAAGGAAGCCTCAGTGGCCACATAAAACAGGGTAGTTATAGGGGCACTTCACAGCTGATGAGGCCTAGCACTGATGTGCAATGCACCTAGGAAGCTAGCATGGTCCTGGTCAGCCCACAGATTCTAAGGGATGAGAGGGCCTATGCAAGATAGTGCAAGTAATAATCTGTCAGTGCTGGGGTCATTGCTTAGTTGTGGCTGAGGCAAAGAAGAAGCCGTGAGACATTTCAGTGTATTTGAGGACATTTGCAGTCACACATCCAAGGGACAGTGGGAAATAGGAACTCAATGGAAATCTCAGTTGTGACCTTGGTGCCTAACACCCTTGTTACAAATCCCCTGCACAGCTGGGTTAGAGTGTCGGCCCATGCTCCTTGGCTCCTCTCCATAATGAACTTTCCATTGGCTCAATGGCCTGTACAGGATAATTGGTCCCTGACTCAATGGACACACATGAACCCACACAAACATGCCCAGACACACAGACACAGGCACACACAAACACACATAATACAAAGGATGGGAAGACTGGAAGGGAAACATGGATACCACATGATGGATAATCATGAAATTCTACTCCTGAAACCAAAACTACACTATACGTTAACAAATATGAATTTCAATGAAAAGAAAAAGAAAAACAGGCATTTTTAAATGGTACGATGTCAGTATTTCAAGTCTTTCATAAGTGATTTCTTTTTGGATAATTGATTCATGGACAACTATAATAGGATATTTGCCTAGGATTGATTTCAGTCTCCCAGTAAAGTAGAAAGTCTTACAGAGACATGATCAGTACAGTAGCGGTCTATGGGCATCCTGAGAGAAGAAATGGTGCACAAAGAAGAGAGCGGCATTTAGCTGAACCTCAAAGATGCAGGAGAGGTCATGGGACTCTGTCATTACAACATAGCATGCATGTTAGGGTTAATCCTTTTCTAGACTGACTCTTTCATACCAAATAGTCTCCCCATAGCAAGAAAGCCAAAGGTCCAGTTTCTCTTTCCTTTCTGTTCGTCCACTTGGCCTTTCTTTGTCCACCAAGGAGGACGTCCCAGCAGCAGCTCAGTCCATCCTTACTCACCACCCATAAGCACACTGCCACACTCTTCCACATCCCACAAAGCTCCCTGGCTAGTTGCTGGCAGCATCACCGGGTCCTGATAGGTCCTATGTCTACTCCTAGCTCCCACGGAGTGCCTCGTACAAGAGCTTCCTGGCTGGATGCCACAGGAAGAAGCCCCACCCTCTCCAAAGTAAACTGCTTTTGTCTAAGGGAGACATTTTGTTTTCTTCTTGAAGAGAACTAAGCTATTAAATTCAGAGCCTGGACATCTCAGGTGATATATCTAATTATGTCAGTGGGGAGAGTTTTGAGAGTGTGATACCTGATACAATAGGGCATTTTTTAATGACATCAGCTACAAGCTGTATGGTAGTGAGCACTTTCCTGGGCAGAAGTGTTTGTCTTTGGATTTTTGGTTTCCTGATCAAAATGGTCTTGCATGATCTTGTATGAAATGTTCGAGCTTTGTCCTTGTCCACTGTGTTTTGTTCTGGGGCCATTGACTCAACCCCTGGCTGCCATTTGGTTTCCGAAATAGAAACAAAACACCTGTGTAAACACTGTATAGTGTGATGCATTCCTCATACTGTAATCTTTTCGCTAATTGCAGGTGGATGAAGAAGAACATACAGGTCAGGTTTTTATAAAAGTAGTCTTCTTCAAGTCCAACATCACTGATAGAGAAGGTGAGAAATGCTTGTCTGCTTCAGTCTGCAGGAATCCACCCTGATTCTGCATTCCTTTTGGGAATGGGTGTTGAGATTTAATGAGAGAACCTGTCCTTTAAGGAACTATGACCTTGTTCTACATTCTCGGAGGCAATAAGTCATTTAGGTGGTGTGGTTTCTGGTGTGTGAGGGTTGGGGTTGGCTGTGTGCATCTGTGTGGTGCAACTGTCAGTGTGTGTGTGTCTGTGTCTGTGTGTCTTTCTGTCTGTGTGTGTTTCCTCAGGAGGCATTTCCCAGTTACACAACAGTCAAACTTCTCCAAAAAAAAGGAAAATCTCATCAACACTGCACATAGAATGCATATAAATGTATTGTATACAATACCACTCTCCTCTCTCAACACCACCATACCTGGAGATTTGCTTAAAACTCCCTTTCCTCAGAAGGAGATGCTGCAGGGATGAATGGGCCAACCTCTTGCCTTCTATATGGAAAAGCAAAAATAGGAACCCAGGCCCACGTCCCAGTGCTGTAGCTCTGGGACACTGATCAGCACTTATCACTCAGCTATGGGGCCACCAGTCACAGGACAAGCCCCACATCCATTACATACCTGGAGATGCTCCTCTACAAGGTCACAACATTGCCCAACATTTTAAGTGGCCTCCGTGGACAAATAACCCAGGGCAGCTCATGTGCGTTTAACAGCCCCTTGAAAACTAGTCATTAGTGAGGACCACAGAGAGAAAGCCCACATGCTTGTGGTGAGTCAGAGATTGTGAAAGGTGTGGATGTAGGTCCCAAAGAAGACCATGCAGGTCAACATCTGTCAGAGGTGGGGCCAATTCTCATGCAGGGCCAAAGCCCATGAGAACAACTCCCCACTTCCTTCAACCCCAGTGCGTGGCAACCAATCCTCTGCTCTCTGCTTCTATGACTTTGACTGTTTACGCACCTCATGGTCATGCAAACACACAGTATTTGTGTTTCTGTGATTGGTATATTGTGCTTAGAATAAGGCTCTGCCGGCTCATTCTTGGTTCTGCACATGTTAAGTTCACTTCTCTTTTGAAGTAGGAATAATATTCCACTGTACTAAGGTACCACATTTTCATCATCAATTTTTCAATTCACCTCTGTATGGACACTGGGGCCGTTTCCATTTCCTGGCTATAGTGTAGATTGCTGCAGTGTTTACAACGTTGCAGCTCTGTGCTAGAGAAGCTGGTTTCCTTTCCCCTAACACTATGCCCAGAAGTGTGACCACTGGATCATGTGGTACTTCTATTTGCGGTTCTTTGAAATACTCATTACTGTTTTTCATTCATTATGTCTGTACCATTTTACATTCTGTGTACCAAGGTTCTGATTTCCCTTATTCTCATCAATATTCCCTATGGTTCTGTCTTTATTTTCATCTTTCCTTAGCCTCCCCCCACCTCCTCCCCTCCGTTTTCCTTTCCTTCTTTTCTTTCTGTAACTGGCATCTGAACAAGTGAGGTGATATCTCCTTGTCCTTTGAATTTGCACATCCACGGTAATCAGGGATGTGGAGCAGGTTTTCATATGTCTGTTGGCCATTTGTACATCTTCTTCGAAGTAATGTCCATTCAAGTCTTTCTCCCATGATTAAACTAGGTGGCTGGCTTTCTTGGGTTATTTTTGCAATTCACATGCAGGAGTTTCTTATATATTTTGAATCTTAGCTCCTTTTGCAATGTGAATTTGCACATGTCTTCTCCCTTTCCATTCTCTCCATTGTTGAAGGGCCTATCCTTCTCTATGGTGCAGTCTTGGCATCCTTGCTAAGGATCCTGTGCCTGTGTATGTGTGTTCATTTGGGGGCTCTCTATGCTGATCCATTGTTCTCTCCGTCTGTTTTTATGGCCGTACCATATGGTTAGAGTATTGTAGCTTGCAATGCATTTTAAGTCAGGAAGAACGGAGCTTCCACTCTTCTCTCATGCTCGAGATTGTTTTCGCTATTTGAGGTTCTCTGGGGATTTTGGTATTATCTGTTCTGTTACTGTAAATACCTGCAAATGAATGACCCAGTCAGGCCAGCACACTACTCAGCAAGGAACCATGAAGGGATGGGCACTTACGTCGTCATCTTTGGATTCTACAGCTCTGCTATCCAGAGTGCTAGCCATTAGCCTGTATCTCTCTGTGTAAAACTGATTTCATTCCATCATTCTTTAACTCATTTAATTCCAAGGAAAGAAACATCATATTGCTCAGCCACACTAGCCATATTTCATGTGTATTCCTAAGAATTGGAAATGGGTCCTTACATTCAGTGGTGAGAGCTATAATAAACTTGAGCAACTGAGTGTGAATGGTGATTCCTGTAGCATCTCTATCACATCTCAGATTTGCAACTGTGATCAATGTCTTACTGAAGGGCTCTGATTCCTCCAAGCCTAACAAACTTCTGGGAACCCATGGAAAATTTCAGGGAGATGCTGGATGACTCACCACAACCTCAACTAGAGTAGGAGGAATGGCTGGGCCTCTCTCTCCAGTAACGGGATTGCTCATGCCTGTGTCTCTATGGATTTGTTTGTGGAGATCCTGGACAATAATATCAACCAGAGGGGGGGGAAGACTCTCCTGATCCGAACAGCACTCAGGAAGGAATCAATGGGAGAGGGTTCCAGGTAACAGTCAGGTTGCAACCACTGATATGGAGACTGCAAAGTGCATGTGAAATCAGAACAGGGAAATAGGTGTAGAAGACTGATTGGCTCACTTCATATCCTAATGACATAATAGGAAGAGGAATTGTGACTGTAGGCTTTGAGTGTGATGTCTTGGAAAAAGTCTGTTCTTGCTTTGCTCTCTGAAACTTTCGTTCCCGTAAAACCTGTACTCCCCTCCCTCTGCCACTGCTGAATGCCTGATCGTGGTTTTGTTTGCTTGGCACCTCTTGGGAATTGTGTCTCAGAGAGGACCATTCTGTTAATGACTTATCATGAATGTATTCTGGCAGGGACACAACTCTCTCACAAACACCTGACCCAGAGTCAAAGTTCTAGTGTGTGCCAGGTGGTCAAGGAGTGTAACTCTAGCCTGTACAACTTCTAGGACTTGTAACACCATCTCCTTCCTTCCTTCCTTCCTTCCTTCCCTTCCCTTCCCTTTCCTTCCTTCCTTCCTTCCTTCCTTCCTCCCTCCCTCTCTCCCTCCTACTCCCCCACTCCATGCCACCCTACCTCCTATTTCCTGTCTTTCCTTCCTTCCGTCCTTCCTCTCTTTCTTTCCTTCATCTTCCTTTCTTTCTTCCTTTCACCTTCCTTCCTTCCTTCTTATCTTTTTCTTTTTCTTCTTCTTTTTTAAGATTTTAGTTATTTGACTGAGAGATATAGAGCAAGAGAGGCAATAGAAGCAGGGTGTGTGCAGGAGGGAGAAACAGGCTTCCCATGGAGCAGAGAGCCCGATGCAGGTCTTGATTCCAGGACCCTGGAACCATGACCTGAGCCAAAGGCAGGCACTTAATGACTGAGCCACCCAGGTTCCCCTGTAACACCATATTTCTGTGGTACTTGCGCCTCCTAAGGACCACTCCCACAGCTGCATTGTTAAAGAAATTCCCTCTGGCATAACTTCATATACTCCAGTGTCTTTTCCCAGAGTCACATAAGGGCATGTGCTTCTGTCAGAAGAAGGTCCGTGTGCAGCTGCACTGCAGAAGCTCCATGGTGGGCAATCATTCTAGAGGACTGTGTGAGGGGCTGCTGGGCCTGTTTCAAACTCTTGTACTAATAGCCCCATTGACCTGTCACTTGTGATCGTCCTGTCATTGTCCTGTCCCAGGGCAGAACCTCTGGGCAGTGGGCCAAATTGTCACTGCTCCTCTCAGTACCAAGTGCTCTTGCCAGATGGTGTCAGCCTTGCCCCCTATCACATTCTTGTCATGACCACCCTGTGACCTTTCCTCATGATTTCCTTCCAATGGTCAGGGCAAACCCCTGGCAGATGCTGTATATTTGTGTGGCCACACAGCTGTCCATTTCCCAGAGCCTCACTGAGAGACTAAGGGAAATTGGACAAGTTACCATCCTCTAAATTTCGCTCACCCTTTCTAATGATTCTAGGAATTGGGGGAGGGGTAAGTTTGTCTCCTGAGTATGCTCATGTCAGGCTCAGAACAGACATGGGCTACATGGAGGTAGTTGACACTTTCTCCCTCAAGGTCCTCAGCAATGCCAGACCCAAGGACAGCAACTCCCCAACAAGAAGAATCAGTGGATTTAGTGAGTGGGTGCCAGCACATGGACTATCTGTCCTCCAGTGCTTCCCTACTTCATAACAATGTGATTGGTGGAGGTTACAGTAGAAAGGAAAGGGAGCATATCTTAGGAGAGGAAGAGGGAGGGGAACACGGCAGGAGAGGAGCCGAGGAGGGAGGAAGGTAATAACAGGCACAGACTCTTGTGAGGACAGTGATCTCCTGCAGGCATCCATCCACTTCTGGTCATGGAGAGAATGTAAGGCTGGAAAAGCAGGTCAAAGAACAGACACCCACTCCCTCCCTGCAGACATCAAGGGCTGGAGCCTGGAAAGGACTCAGAGCTGAGGGCCAATCACCTAGAATTCAGGGTACTTCCTTGCTGGAGCAGCGGGGTCTATGTTGCTACCTCCACTAACTCCGACTTCCTTTCCAACGGCCACCCCCACATCATCAGTGCCATATCCACCCAGAGACTACTTTGCAGATTCAGAGGACTCAGATGAACACAGCAACATGATGCCCATAACACATTTCTTCCTTTCATTTCTTTTTGCTTTCTCTCTTTGCAATGCATAGCCCCTCTTTTTTTTTTTTAAGATTTATTTATTTATTTATTTGACAGAGAGAGAGATCACAACTAGACAAGAGAGGCAGGCAGAGAGAGAGAGAGAGGGAAGCAGGCTCCCTGCTGAGCAGAGAGCCCGTTGCGGGACTCGATCCCAGGAACCTGAGATCATGACCTGAGCCGAAGGCAGCGGCTTAACCCACTGAGCCACCCAGGCGCACCCTGCATAGCCCCTCTTTAGCACTCACACCCATTGTCTCTTATTATGATGCTCACCCTGAGGAACCTGGTCTCATCCAGGTACTTGAGGCCTTCTCTCTTCAGGGTCTAGCAGATGTTTCTGCAGCCCCCTCAACCCCTTCCACAGCGTTGCCCTGGCCCCTAAACCTGGGCCTGCACCACTGATTCATAGTGAACAGTCCTGAATGGCCCAGCAGTGAGCCAGGCTGGGAATCAGAAGGGCTGACCTGCATGGGCCCAGAGAAAGCTGGCCCTGACCTGGTCATGTCCCACCTGGGTGTTTTCCTATCCTGAGTGTTTCTGGTCATGCCTGATTCTTCCCTTCCTTTCAGATATCAAAAACTTCTCTAGTACAGGGCCCTAGAAGAGGAGCATGGGGTGATGTCTTGCAGGAGGAACATGAAGAGCAATTCTAAATGTGAGATGCCTGCCATTGAATGGTAAGTAAGGCACAGGCAGCTCATCCCTTCCCCGACTTACTTGGTTGGGTCTACAGTGGAATCAACCACACTGCTGGCCCAGCTGCTATTGCCTGCCACCATGAAGTAGACAAGAGTAGGGTCATAATCCAGGCAGCACATGAGATTATGCCCTGAGCACATCCCCCAGGGAACCAGGACCCAATCCATGCATGCCCCTGAGCAGGAAGGGCTATGTCCTCCAGCAGTTGCTCGATTAGGAGGTGGGGATCTGGTGCCTGTAGGGCCACCAGGGATGGGAGTGGAGGAGGTGTGTGCATGGATTTATTTCTGAAGAGTGCCCTTGGAGATGTTCTTCATGTCACTCTGCAGGACACAACCCGGCCCTCCCAACCTGCTAAAATCAACAGTGACTTTCCTCTGTAATATCTAGGTGTGATGAGACATTTGGGGTTGCCTGATTCAGGCATCTGGCAAATGAGTGAAAGACATAGGCCCTCCAGCGCTCATGCCAGCAGGACCTCAGCTCCCCCTGCTTTGCATCCCTCTGGACACATGGCAGGCACTGGTAATGAGGAGGGGACATTGTAGGATCCCTATCTGACTGGCAGCTGTCTATGTGCGTAGGTCCCCTGAGCCCTAGGGTGCTTTTCAGAAATTAATCAATGCACACACCTCCTCTACTCCTGTCCATGGTGACCCTACAGGCACCCAGGTCCCTGCCTCCAGGTCAAGGAGCTGCGGGAGGACATCGCCCTTCCTTCTCTGGTGCATGCACGGATTAGGTACTGGTTCCATGGGGGATGTACTCAGGGCATCATCTAGCAGGCTGCCTGGATTATGATCATACTCTTGTCTATTTCGTGGTGGCAGGCAATAGCAGCTAGGCCAGCACTGTGGGTGATTTCAATCTAGATGGACCGAGTAAGTTGGGAAGGGATGAGGCACATGTGCCTTACCTTTTCATGGCAGGCAACCCCCTGACCCTCCCCCTTGTGGGAGACAGGGGCTAACTCCATGGCACCATTTTCTAATGTGACTCTTCAGCTTCTCTAGATTCTGCCTTAACTGGCAGTCAAAGCCTTGAGAAAAGTTTTGCTATCTTCTCCCAGTGTAAATATGTGCAGTGGTTCAGCATGTACACTGTGCAATTTCATTCCCTCTGGAGTTCAGGAGCACCCAGGAGCCACTGTGCCACCCAGCACCCAGATACGCCCAGGGCCAGTTCACAGAGAAGTCATGTTGAGGGCTCTCAGAGACTGGGAAAGGGGCTGCCAAGCAACAGAAGGACCCACAGCCACAAAGAAGCAGGGCTATTAGGAAAGGCACCCTGATGGCATGGTAGACACCACCTTCATTCAGTTTCTGGGGATCCATGCAAGCTTCTCTTCCTTCCCAAAAGGCTTGGGTCCTACAGAGATACCTCCAGCCCCCAGAGCTCATATGTATGTCCCTTTCTGGAATTTCAGAAATCCTACCTTTCTTGTAGGGACTGTCCCAAACGTGCCATATGATCTCTTACAGCTCCACCTCATGTTTCTCACAGCTGCAGAGAATGATGCCCTGGTCATATACCATGTGTAAGTTCTTCAGGGATCCTCATGAGCCAGACAGGTCCTTGGTGTCCAGCTCCAGCTTTGGTGCTCCTGGAATCATGGGACAGTAACACCCACGGAATAACTGTTCAGGGGGCATTTGACCATTACAGGCCTCAGAAACAAGCTGTGTACAGTTCTAAGCTGGAGATAAGACCGGGGACCCTGGAAGACAAGACAAAGGCACCCTCTGAGACTGCCTCTGCCCCTGAGGTGGGTTGAGAATCACTGATGAAGACCTAGTCTCTGAGGAGGAAGCAGGACTCCAGGTCACGCCCAGTGAACTTCTGGGGGACACTGAGGCCATCTTCAACAACAGCACTGGACAGCCTTCCTGTTCTTTCTCCCTGCCTGCAGCAAGGTCCACTTCTCCTTCAGCTGTCCTCTAGCCCCCAGCAGGAATACACAGGAGGAGAGATGCAGGAAGACACACGACTGCCAGGGCCCAGAGGCCACCCTGGATTCCAACTGAGGGGAAGCTCTGTGTGTCCTTTATCTCAGAGGGCACACAGCTTGTGTCAGAACCCCTTCCAGTCACCTCTTCACAATCACAGTCCCCAGCTCTGACCCACTGGCTGACTGACACCTGTTGACTCCCAAGTATCAGGCAGGGCTGACCTGTTGGGTTCCCAAACCACTGCCCCTGCCCCCTCCATCTCACCAGGCAGGGAGTCTGCATGACAAGCCCATCTCCTGACTGGCCAGCTCCAGAAGCAGCTGCAGTTCCTGTCCGCATTTATGGTGAACCTCCTCCCAGATTCCACTCTCATGGGGAGAGAGAGGAGGCCCTCTGCAACCCAATGCCTCAGTGACAGCTGAAGCACATGCCAGTTGTGCCTTCCCTCCTGCTCCCAGCACGTCTGAAATTGTAGTCCCCACCAGACTCTCCTGTTTTCAACTGGTAGAGCTTCCCTTCCACTCTAGTCCTAGTAGTGCCCGTCCCCAGGGTGGCCTGCCCATCACTGCTGCTGCCACATCCAGCCTATTTTCAGCGCACCTGAAGGACCAGCTGCCCAGCCAGCCTGTGACCCTGAGGTCAACCTCATAGAGATAACTGTTTTGAACCACTACTGACCCTAATATCACGTTCCCAGGGGCCCATCCCCTCAGAGCTCCCTGACTTCAGATGAAAGCCTAGTATTGCTGCCTGCCCCACTGCACAGAGGGGGCTCTTTCCCCAGGACTCTCTTCCTAGCAGACATATCTCTGGTGAACACAGCAGGAGCATGCTTGCCTTGAGGATGCTGCATCCATCCCCTACCCAGGGCTTGTTAGACCCTAAACTGCTGGATCATGGACCCTGATGTTTTCCTCCAGGTCTGGATTGCCTTCCTTGGGGCCCAAGAGGCAAGTGCTTGGCCTCAGGAAATACCTTCCTGGAGAATCACCCAATGTCCATCTTCCTCCCAGCCTCGACCATGTGTTGAGCCTCGTTTAGGAATAGAGAAATGCATGGATAGACTTGCCTCTGTGATCCTGGAGCCTGCTGAGTGCCTACATATACAACACTCCAACCACAGCCTCTGTCCTACAATGTTGTCCAAAGGTGGATGTTTTAAGGCTATTGTTCAATCCATGTGGCCTCAGTCTTCACAGGGAAGTTGAAGGAAGAACTCATCTCATATTTCCCTCAAAGCCTGGATGTGGCAGGACTCCTTCTGCCAAGCTTGAATCCTCCGATCTCCCTGTTTCCTTTCCAAAGCCCCCGTATCTCTTCCAGAACTTGTTATAAATCCATGTTTCCGTTCCTCTTGTGCTCTGTCAATCAAGGGTTCAAAAGCACTGATTTGGGTGAGGGGTGGCATGGGAAACAGACCTGTTTCAATTTTCCTGTGGCTCAGCTTAACAGGGTATAGAGAGTAGCACACTTTGGCAGCTAGAAGAACTGAGCCTTGCATATGAAAGTGTGTTTGGGACTTAAGGATGCAGCCCAGGGTATCAAGCGTCCCAGCAGATGGATACACCGGGAGACTTATCCCTGCCTGCTGGAAGTGCAGCTGCTCAAACACCTCTCAGACCTGGAGCAGGCTGGACATCCCTACTGTACACACCATATGGGAGAGGGAAAAAGACAAAAGGGAGAGGGAAGCAAACCATAAGATACTCTTAACAATAGAGAACAAGCGGTGCTTGGGTGACTCAGTCGGTTAAGTGTTGGCCTTCAGGTCAGGTCTTGATCTCAGGGTCCCAGGATCAAGCCCCACATTTGGCTCCCTGCTCAACAGTGAGATTGCTTTTCCTTCTCCGTCTGCCCCTTCCCCCACCCCTGCATGTGTTTCTCTCTCCCTCCCTCTCTTTCTCTCCCCCTCTCTATTTTAAGATTATTAAAATCTTAAAAATTGAGCTAAAACTGAGGGTTGATGGGAGGTGGGTGGGATTGGGCTTCATGGATGACAGTTATTAAGGAGGAAGGGCCCTTGATATGAGTTCAGGGTGATTGTTGTATTCAAGTGATGAATCACTGAATTCTACTCCTGAAACCAGTATTGCACACTGTATGCTACCTAGCTAAAATTTAAGTAAAATTTTGAAAAGGAAAAAAATAAGAAAAAATGAAAAGAAATTAAGGTAAAAATAAGTACAAGCATTCTCAAATGCAGTAATTAAAAGACAGAGCATGAGAATGGATTTTAAAAACAGAAGAACCTGCTACAAGGAACTCATTAGATGTGGTCCATACACACTATGGAGTATTATGCCTCCATCAGAAAGGATGAATACCCAACTTTTGTAGCAACATGGACAGGACTGGAAGAGATTATGCTGAGTGAAATAAGTCAAGCAGAGAGAGTCAATTATCATATGGTTTCACTTATTTGTGGAGCGTAACAAATAGCACGGAGGACATGGGGAGGTGGAGAGAAGGGAGTTGAGGGAAATTGGAAGGGGAGGTGAACCATGAGAGACTATGGACTCTGAAAAACAATCTGAGGGTTTTGAAGGGGCGGGGGGGGGGGGGGGGTGGGGGGAACCAGGTGGTGGGTATTAGAGAGGGCACGTATTGCATGGAGCACTGGGTGTGGTGCAAAAACAATGAATACTGTTACGCTGAAAAGAAATAATAAATAAATAAATAAATAAATAAATAAATAAAATAAAGCCAAAGGAAAAAAAAAAGAAGCTAACTTTAATTGTCAGAAGATGGATCAGCTAAAAGTAAAGAAGCAGAAAAAGTTAAGCCACCATGCTAACCCAAATGAAACGTAACCCAGAGTAGCTACATTCATTTCAGACAAAGCTGACTTCAGAGCCAGGAAAATGAGCAGGGATAAAGAGAGGCATCATCTAAGGAGTAGGGGGTCCATTCTCCTATAAGACATAAGCCATCCTTCACCTATATGCACCTCATAATCCAGCATCAAATTATGTGACACAAAAACCATTGACGATGGGAAAGAAAAATGGAAAAATCCACTCCCTTGGTGGACTGACATTCGAATACCAAAATTCACTATTCACATTCGAATACCCAAATTCAGCATGAAACCCTCCTCTTTCAGGAACTGATACATGCATCATGCATAAAGTCTTTGAGGATATCTTCAGTAAACTGAATCTAAAAGAGATTCATGAAATAATGTATCTAGCAACAGCAGAATACACAGTCTTCTCAAGCTCAGCGGAGCATTCAACAGAATAAGCACATTCTGCGGGGGGAACCACACACCTCATCAAATTTAAAACAAGAGACCTCATGCACATTATGTTCTCAGACCCAGAAGAATGTGACCTAGAAAGCTAAAACAGAAAAATAACTAGAACATTCCAAAACCTGCTGAGGCTACACAACATGTGGATCAAATAGACAACACTCAAAAGAATGTTCAAATATTTTCCAACTAGTGAAAATGAATATACACCCTTATAAAATGTATGGACCACAATGAAAGCAGTCCTTTGAGGGAAATTTAGAACACTAAATACATACATTAACAAAATAAAGATCTGAAGCAATCAGCTAGATAAAAGAACAATGTAAGTCTCAAGCAAACCAAAAGAAAGAAAAAAGAGAAAAGAAAGAAAGAAAAAAAGGAATATTTTCTGCAGAAATTGATAAAACTGAAAATGGAAACTCAATAAAGAAAATCAATAAAACTGAAACTAGTTCTTTGAAAGGATAAAAACTGGGGCATAAATATTTGGAATTCTTAGGTCTCCTTGATGGATAGACCCTTTAATTATGATGTAATGCCCATACTGATCTCTTCTTACAGGCTTGGTTTTAAAATCTACTTTGTCTAATATAGGGATGGCTACCCTTGGTGTATAGCTAATCTCGCTTTCTCTTGACTTCAATTGCATAACAAATGTTTCTGCGTCTTCTCACTTTTCAGTCTGCCGATATCTGTAGTTCTAAAATGAGTCTCTTGTAGGCAGCCTACAGTTGTTTTTGTGTGTTTGTTTTTTCCATTCTGATGTGCTATGTTATCTGACTGGAGCATTTAGTACATTTACTTTCTGAATGATTATTTTTTAATTTTTTATTATTTTTATCATTTTTTATTATGTTATGTACTAGTCACCATACAGTACACCATTAGTTTTTGATGTAGTGTTCCAAGATTTCACTGTTTATGTGTAACACCCAGTGCTCCATGCACTATATGCCCTCCTTAATACCCATCATGGGCCAACCCATCCCCCCACTCCCCTCCCCTCTAAAACCGTCAGCTTGCTTCTTGGAGTCCATAGTGTCTAATGGTTCGTCTCCCCCTCCAATTCCCGCTCCTTCATTTTTCCCTTCCTGCTCCTAATGTCCTCCATGCTATTCCTTATGTTCCACAAGTAACTGAAACCATATGAGAATTGACTTTCTCTGCTTGATTTATTTCACTCAGCATAATCTCCTCTGGTCCCATCCACGTTGATGCAAAAGTTGGGTTCAGACTGATGATTGAAAGGGATGAATTTAGGGCCATTGGTTCCCTGTAAAGTTGGTGTTTCTGGTGATGTTCCTTGGTCCTTTCTAGTCTTTGTTGCTTTTGGTCTTTTTTTCCACACTCAAAAGCACTCTTTAATATTTCTTATTGGGATGGGTTAGTGCTCACAATGTCTTTTAGTTTTTGCTTGTCTGGGAAATACATTCTCTCTCCTTCAATTTCCTGAGTAATGGTTATATTGAAAGAGGTCCAAATAAATAAATAAATAAATAATAAACAGGTCGTATCCTATACTGTCTTGGGCCTGAAGCTTCAGGATGTGTTTCACAGTGTGCACTCTGCTATTGTGTTTTTCTCTTCCTTCCCTCAGCTCAGTCCTCTGCAGATTTTCTCCTTCCCTCTAATGCAGAGTGTCCAGACCTTGTCAACTGTGTGGCAAGATTTAATTAAGTGTGCCTTGGTCTTCTTGTTAAATGAAGCTAGAGTTCAACAGAAAGGAAGCTAGTTCTTATTTCGCCTAGACCTAAAGCTCTGAAGTACTCTCTGATCAGTAAACCTGCTGAATGGGAGGAATCTGTGCTGGTGTTCTGTGAGAGGGGTCAGCCACACAGATTCTTAGGTGAACTCACCTTGCTGCAGATGCATTTGCAGGGCACAGAGGTCAAGGCTTGGTGTAAACGGCTCTGGCCTCTACTTGGTGGCACTGTGTTGTTCACTGTAGTTGGTCAGTGCTGATGGGTGGGGCAGAAAATGGCAGCACCCCACTCTCTTGTTCCCAGAGAAGAGAGTTCACACCCACCACTCTTTAGATAATCCTCATAGAAGGGAATCACTTGCCCCTCTTGTGTCTCCGCCTTCCATTCCATCCCTGCCTTTACCATTTGTGTCCAAGCTGTCTGCCTGCCAGTGGCACACTGTTGTTTTATGATAGGTGTGGCTGGTTTTCAAAACTACCAAATTTTAGGGGCTGGTGTGGCATAGACCTGCACAGATTCTCTGGGGAGGGTCTAGCCACACCGTGGCCAGGTGCTGGTTGGTGCCAGAAAATGGTCACATGACCACAGAATGGTTGATAGCTCATTGTAAAGGGCATCAAAAAGCCAGCACCAAAGTTTGCTGCCCTCTGCTAGTGTCTTTCATCCTATACTAATGAACAGGGAAACCGGTTGGCACCTGCTTGGTCTTTGTGCCCAAGATGTCCCTGCCACCTCTCCCAAAGGTACTCCAAGAAGGGGAACTGTTTCTCACCATGCAACCCAAGGGGGATCCTCAGAACACCTTGCCTACTGTCAGGCCTCCAGCCTCTGTCCAAATATGAGCACCACCAAGCCCTCCAGGAATGAACCCAGCAATGGCGTGGGTTTCAAAATCCCAGAGGAAATATTCCTTTACCTAACCAGCCCAGGGAGTGGTCTTTAAGGAAGAGAAAATGAAGGACAGAAGCAGGAAGGTGATGTGACAATCCTGTCAGTTAAGACAGAGAGAGTTGACTTCTCACCCAGCACATGACACACACTAGAAGAACTTAGTCTCCATGTACAGGTGTCCCTGAGAGAGGTCTTGTGTCGCCAGAGAGTACATCCGCCATAGTTCCCTAACAAGAGGATCCTCATTCTTCATGCATAATTCCCAAGTGCTGGCAACCCAACGAAACTAAGATTTGACATTTGGTAGTGGCAAAGGGAGGCAAGTGCCGGGAGAGATTACTTTTTAGAGAACAGAGCAAGAAAAGATGTGTACGAACCCAGCACACTCAAGATCCCTGCATGCAATTCCTCTTCCTATTATGTCATGAAATTATGAAATGAACAAATCCATCTTCTACACATATTTCCCTTTCCTTTCTGATTTCATATTCACCTTCCTCAGTCTCCAGGTCCTCAGGGGCAACCTGACTGTTACCCGGAACCCCTCCCACTGGCTTTTACTCATGGTCATTTCGTACCTGGAGAGTCTTCCACCTCACTGCTGGAGCCCTTGACATTCCCCACAAGCCGACCTCTAGAAACACAAGCAGGAGCAAACATCTTATTAGACAGAGAGGCCCAGCCGCTCCGCCTACTCTGGTTCAGATTACAGTGGGAGAGGCAGCATCTCCCTGATCCTTCTAGTGGGATTCTCAGACCTCTGCTGGCCTTGATGGGGTCAGAGCGCTTCAGCAAGACAGTGATCACAGTGGCAAACCTTCAAATGAAACCGAGATGCTAAGGGAATCATCATTTGCATTCTCAGTTCAACAGGCCCATTATAATGCTCACCTCCAAATTTAGCAATATGAAATTCCACCTGTCCTAGAAAACATGATATTGTCCTAGTGTGTCCCACTAAAGGGAGCTTATTTTATTTTGTTATTTTTATTTTACTTTAGTTCATTGAGTTGATAAATGATTTTGTAAAGTTAACTTTAGAGAGTCACATTTGTCTAGGGGCTATTGTTCTGGATAGCACAGCTCTAGAATACAAAGAGGAAGAAGAAATTACCTCTCCTCCCCTGCCTATTCCTTGCACAGTATTTGCTGACCTGATCTGACCATTCAAGTGTAGGTTTTTTCCTGGGTTCTTGCACTAGAGTCAGGCATTACCTGAGGGCTTGGGAAATGAAAACAGTAAGGTCAACATCCAGGTCCTAGAAAATATCATATACAAGTTTAGTGCCACACCTATAAAAATCCCAATATCATTCATAGAAAAAACAACACAATCTTAAAATACATATGGAACCGTAATGGACCCCAAAGAGCCACAACAACTCTGAAAATAAACAACAAAGATGGACGCTCCATACTTGCTGACTTTCAGACACTTAAGAAAGCTACACTGAACTAACCAAGGTGGGGCAGGCATAAAAATAGGCACATAGACCAATGGACCAGAACAGAGAGCCTGAAAATAAACTCCCACATACATGGCCACATGATCTTTGGCAAGGGTGTCAAGACTACACAATGAGGAAAGAATAGTCTCTTCAACAACTGAAAGAAGGAATAGGCAACCTACAGAAGGAGAGAAAATATTTGCAAACCTTATATCAGAAAAGGTGTTAATGTGCAAAAAGGAAACAGAAGGAATGGACCGAATTTGAGAATGGGGAGAAAACTTGATCTCTTGCCCCAAAGGAAGTAAACCGATGGCCAATGGGCCTATGAAAAGATGCTCAACCTAACTAGCCATCAGGGAAGTGTAATCCGAATAAACCCCACATCTGTCGGGATGGCTTTTATCAAAATATGAAACAAGGATTAAACAACAAAAACAACCACCACAACAAAACAGGTGTTGGTAAGAATGTGAAAACGTCAAATGTGTGTATGCCGTTAGTGGGAATGGAATATGGTGCAGCCATCATGGAAAACTGTGCTGAGTTTCCTCACATCGCAAAGAGAACTCCCCGTGGATCCAGCAATCACACATCTGGGTATTCATCCAAAGGAAATAAAAGGAGTATCTTGAAGATACACCTGCAGTTTCATTCTCATTGCAGCACTTCCACAGTACCCAGGATATGGGAAAAGGCCCATTGTTCATTGACACTGAGTGTTGAAGAAAGGTGGTATATCCATACAGTGGAATATTATTTAACCTTCATAAAGAAGAGAATGCTGTCTCATTTGTGGGAACATGAAAGACCTGGAGTGCATGAAACTAAGTCAAATAAGTGAATGACAGAAAAACAAAGACTGTATCATTGCATTTCTATGAGCAGTCTAAAATAGTCAATGTCATGGAAGCAGAAAGCAGAAGGGTGCCAAGCATTGGTGAGTTGCTCTTCTATGCATATAGGATTTAGTTATGCCATATGGAAGTAGAGACCTGCTGCTCACCATGAGCATTGAGTTAACAATACTGGGCTGTCTACTTGCCAAATTGGTCAAGATCACAGATATAATGTTAGGCAAGGTTTTTTCCCACTAGTAATGCATGAATAAAAGAAAACACAAATGTTAAAAGGAAAGAAAGAAGAAAAAGAAAGAAAAGAAGAGAAGAGAGTAGTGGTTGGGAGAAAGGCAAAAGGGTCACACTGTGGGTTAAGAAGATGAAAGAAAGGCACTCTCTATAGGTGTTAAAGATGTCTGCACAGTGCTTGTTGTTGTGAACCAGAGGCTGTGTCCTTTCTCATCTCCATTCAGGAAGGAGCCAAATATCATCCAAAGTGTGCACAAGGTCCACTACTGCCTCTCCTGATCTTGAATCTTTGGAATCACTCACCAGCAGTGGAAACTATGATCTATAGATTTAGGATTTCTAGGGCACCCTTGTATCAAGTAGACTGTTTCTGGGGCAAATGACCAACATTTGAAAATCAAGCAGTCTCATGCTTTTGTTTGTTTCTTTGGGGGAAAAAACCTACATGGAAATCAAATCCTATTAAGACATGTATTTCTGGGGTACCTGGGTGGCTCAGTGGGTTGAGCCTCTGTCTTTGGCTCAGGTCATGGTCCCAGGGTCCTGGGATTGAGCCCCGCATCGGGCTCTCTGCTCAGCGGGGAGCCTGCTTCCTCCTCTCCCTCTCTCTCTGCCTGCCTCTCCGCCTGCTTGTGATCTCTGCCTGTCAAATAAATAAATAAAATTTAAAAAAAAAAAACATGTATTTCTCATAGGGTGGATGCTCCAAAATAAAAAAATAAAAAAAAAATACTTAAACCATAACGTGGCTCAGTGTCCATTGCTATTGACTTAAAATAACCACCTTGACTTGCTTATTTGTAGAGGCTTTCAGAATAATCCATCCATCTCCCATGGCCAATGGATGGGACATGAGTAGTGACATTCCTGTCACACTCCTGAGGTTCCCTTTCCCCACATGCAAAATGTGCCCCTTCATCCTCCTAACTAGGAAGTCAAGTGGCCACCCTGATGCTCAGTCCCTGAAGAAGACCTATTGTCTCTCGTTTCGTATGACACAGTTTTTGCCCAACACAAAAGAACCTCCGCAACAATCAGTGGTGGGAGACTCATTCTCCAAGCGAGAATGAATTTTATTCTATTATTCCTCATTCTGAAGGTAAATGCTAGACCTCGGTGGGGAAAGAGGGAGTGAATTTCCCCCCCAAATTCCTGGGACTCCTCCTTTCTAGATTCCCACCAGGTCTGGGTGTGGGCACATGGTGGCACCAAAAACCACCTGCTGAAGCAAGGAGCCATGCCCCAGCACTCACTGCTTCAGAGGAGCTTGGGAAGACTCACTTAGATGAAGAGTGTTTTGTGTGGGTGAAGTGGCAAGACTGAGGGACTCTGACCTTTTACAGTGTCGCAAGACCTACTATGAGTTGAGAGTCATTATTAAATGGAATTGTCACTGACTCCGTAACAGGCATTGGGAAGCATGATTTCGTTTATCTTGTAGACAGTTATCCTCTTCCTGGCTGCTGATGAGATATGTTTTCCTGGTTAATGGATGTGTATGGGGCATATCATGAAGAAGATTTGAATTGTACTGTTTGATTAATTTATACATACTTATGCATTCATGATGTATGGTGATGGAAATTTTTATTTGGAGAGTCAACACCATTAATTGTGATGTGTAGGGAAATATAAATCTAGGGAAACACACGATGTATCACACACACAGAAACACACAAAAATGCACAATCAAAACCAGAATCACTGCACATGGATTCCCATACTGACACACCTACTTCCCTGCATGCAAACCTACCCCACTTGCTTCTGGGGACTGTACAACGTGACCATAAGTCTTCACCTAGAAAATCCCTTTGTGTCACCACATGCCCTATTCTCAGTCCCACCATGAAGCTGGAATCAGGTGGCTCTCAACATGAAACTGCCAGAACAGCTCCACCTTTCTCATCTCCCAGTTTTCTCCTCATCAAGTGAGTGACTCCAGAATACATACTGCCTTCACTATCCTCCTGACCAGTCTGCTATTACAGAAAGAAAATGCTCTGAAGATCAGCTCATCCAAGGTCCTGCTTGTAGAGCTTTCTCCTTAAGTTGGTGACAATAGAAAACCAGGTGGGAATCTGTGATAGAGACCAGAGAACCAAAAAGCAAGAAGAGGGGAAGCCTACTCATGGACAAAGGCATCAAATTTTCCTAAAGCATGTATTTCCCCCCAAGTGCCTTTGTGTTGGCAATTAGGGAATTATTTCCAGGGGGGAGAAATTGTTACTGGTAAAAAGATCACTACCCTGTGTGTTGCAACTGACACTCCAATTGTTTCAAAGTCTTTGGAATCAGGAATCAGTAGGTAACAGATTTTACTTAACATCCATCCCACTAAGTAAGTTGTATATATCAACTGGGATGGGCATGCTCATATTTTCATATCTTCACTCACTTTAAAATGCAATAAGGGTACATGTGTACCTCAGATACAGAAAAGAAAGCTTACCTTGGGGAAAGATGGGGCCCTTCCCTCTGCACTGTCACTGGAAAGGTCTTCCATCAGGTCATCCAAGGAAGCTAGTTAGATACAAAGAAACCGTGAGGACACTGGTGGGGCAGCTCAGGAATGACTCAGGGAGCTTTGCCTAATGGGGGCCATGGGCAAAAGTGTATAGATCCAGATGGTTAATAACATGGACTGAGCTTCTGCTGGGCCATCATCCTTGCTGGATGAAGGAAGGCAAAGACAGCAACAGGAAAGTAATTGGAAATGTGATCTTTCCATTGTCACTTGAGGGAATCTAATCAAAGAGAAATAGTCAATCTGAAAAAGGGCAAACACCAAAATGCCTGCTGGTTATGATGAGAGAGTTGCAGCCCTTCCACCCCCCCCACCCTCCCCCCACCCCGTTGGAAGTTCAGCTAAATTGCAACTATGTTTTACTTTTCCAAGACCATCTCTTTTCCCAGGATTGACATATACTACTACTATATTTTCGCTTCACTTTTTATGTAAATTCAATTTAATTATCTTATAGTGTAGTCTTCATCCAGGGGTAGAATTTACTGATTCATCAGTTGCATAAAACCCCCAGTGCTCGTTCTGTCAAGTGCCTTCCTTAATGCCCATCAGCAAGGGACCCCACCCACTCACATCTCCCCTCTAGAAACTCTCAATTTGTTTCCTATTTTAGAATCTCTTGCAGTTTCATCAGGTTTCCTCTTACTTTATTTTTCCTTTCCTTCCCTATGTTCATCTGTTTTGTTTTTTAAATTCCACATCTGAGTGAAATCATATGGTATTTGTGTTTCTCTGAATGACTTACTCACTTAGTTTAACACCTTCTAGTTCCATCCACATCATTGCAAATACAACATTTCATTCTTTTGGATGGCTGAGTAATATTTCTGTGTGTGTGCGTGCACGCACGTGCACACACACACACACATGCATGTTTGTGTATACCTACCCTATCATTGTTATCGATTCATCTGTCAATGGATATCTGGGCTCTTTTCACATTTTGACTTCTGTGGACATTGCTGCTATAAACATTAGTGTGCAGGTGCCCCTTTGGGTCATTACTTTTGTATCCCTTGCATAAATACCTACAAGTGCAATTGCTGGGTCATAGGGTAGTCTAGTTTTAACTTTTGAGGAACCTCCATGCTATTTTTCACAGTGGCTGCACCACTTTGCTTTCCCACCAACAGTGTAAGAACGTTCCCCTATCTCCTCATCCTTGCCAACGCCTGTTGTTTCATGAGTTGCTCATTTTAGCTATTCTGACTGATGTGAGGTGGTACTTCATTGTGGTTTTGATGTGTATTTCCTGATACCGTGTGGTGTGGAACATTTTTCAACATGTCTTTTGCCATTTGTAGGACTTCTTTGGAGAAATGTCTGCTCACATCTATTGTCCTTTTCTTTCTTTCTTTCTTTCTTTCTTTCTTTCTTTCTTTCTTTCTTTTTTTTTTTTTGTTAAGTAACTGGACTTTGTTTTTTTTTCTTTTTATTTTTTTAACATATTTTTTTAAAAATTTCTTTTCGGTGTAACAGTATTCATTGTTTTTGCACCACACCCAGTGCTCCATGCAATACGTGCCCTCCCTAATACCCACCACCTTGTTCCCCCAACCTCCCACCCCCTGCCCCTTCAAGACCCTCAGGTTGTTTTACAGAGTCCATAGTCTCTCATGGTTCACATCCCCTTCCAATTTCCCTCAACTCCCTTCCCCTCTCCATCTCCCCATGTCCTCCATGTTATTTGTTATGCTCCACAAATAAATGAAACCATATGATAATTGACTCTCTCTGCTTGACTTATTTCACTCAGCATAATCTCTTCCAGTCCCGTCCATGTTGCTACAAAAGTTGGGTATTCATCCTTTCTGATAGAGGCATAATACTCCATAGTGTATATGGACCACATCTTCCTCATCCATTCATCCACTGAAGGGCATCTTGATTCTTCCCACAGTTTGGCGACCGTGGCCATTGCTGCTATAAACGTTGGGGTACAGATGGCCCTTCTTTTCACTACATCTGTATCTTTGGGGTAAATACCCAGTAGTGCAGTTGCAGGGTCATAGGGAAGCTCTATTTTTAATTTCTTGAGGAACCTCCACACTGTTCTCCAAAGTGGCAGCACCAACTTGCATTCCCACCAACAGTGTAAAACGCTTCAAAGTATAGGGATAGAGGGAACATTCCTGAACTTCATAAAATCTATCTATGAGAAACCCACAGCAAATATCATCCTCAATGGGGAAAAGCTCACAGCTTTCCCGTTGAGATCAGGAACACGACAAGGATGACCACTCTCACCACTCTTGTTCAACATAGTATTAGAAGTCCTAGCAACAGCAATCAGATGACAAAGAGAAATAAAAGGTACCCAAATTGGCAATGAAGAAGTCAAACTCTCTCTCTTTGCAGATGACATGATTCTTTATATGGAAAACCCAAAAGAATCCACCCCCAAACTACTAGAACTCATACAGCTATTCAGTATTATTATTCAGTAACGTGGCAGGATACAAAGTCAATGTACAGAAATCAGTGGCTTTCTTATACACTAACAATAAAAATACAGAAAGGGAAATTAGAGAATCGATTCCATTTACTATAGCACCAAGAACCATAAGATATCTGGGAATAAACCTAACCAAAGAGGTAAAGGATCTGTACTAGAGGAACTACAGAACACTCATGAAAGAAATTGAAGAAGACACAAAAAGATGGAAGACCATTCCATGCTCTTGGATCGGAAGAATAAACATTGTTAAAATGTCTATACTGCCTAGAGCAATCTATACTTTTAATGCCATTCCAATCAAAATTCCACTGGTATTTTTCAAAGAGCTGGAGCAAATAATCCTAAAATTTGTATGGAATCAGAAGAGAACCCGAATCGCTAAGGAAATGTTGAAAAACAAAAAACTTGAAATAAATAAAATAAATAATAAAAATAATAAATAATAATAAATAATAAAAACTTGAAAAACAAAAAGAATGTAAAAGCACAAAGAGTGGATTTTCATGTATCCTTCATACTTTCAGCTGATAAAAGTATTGATGTTGTTTCACCCATTATAAGTAATGAACTACACTCAGGTCAGCTGATATTAATAGGGGAAACTGGAGGGGTGGGATATGGGAACTTCCTGTATTACTTTTCAACTTCTTTGTTCATCTAAACCTCTTCTAAATGTCTTTTAATTCTGCAAAACCTGGACACACTGTTTCAGGAAATGATCTGTAATGCCCTATGTTCAAAAGGTATCTGAGGTCTGTACTTTGCCCTGGAGACATTGTTTACTATTAAAATGCACTGAATGTTGAATTAGAAATACTACTAATGGGCTTAAATGTATATTTTTATACTTGAATTAGTAGAAAAATGGAGCACCTTGGGGGTTCAGTCACTGGGGTGTGCATCTCTTTATTTCCCAGTCATAAGTTCAAGCCCCACATTGAACATAGAGCTTTATTTAAAAAAAAAATTAAAACACAGAAAAAATGTTCACTACCATTTTGATTGCACTGTCTTAGGGATATGAAACAGTGAAAGAGAAGACTCTGGATCAAATAAATGAGGAAATGTCCAGAGTACTTTCATCTGGGTCACCTGTAGGCTGAAACCTTGTGTGGCCGCCAGTGGACTTTGCTGAACCGCCAGAAGGGGCCAGAAATTGATATTCTGGAATGGGGGTGCACAATTTTTCCAGCATGTCCCAAAGAAGATCCTGGGAAACATGTATATAATAGAGAGTACTGTTGACAACTTGCTGACAAAAGACCATAGGGAAATTAGTAATCATTCAGAGTGCCATCTTGTCCTCCCCTTCCTCACCAGCTGCTCAGCAGAGCCTCCTGAATCAAAGTTGAACTTAGGAAGATGTTGCAACTTGGTGTGTACTTCAACCTACATGAGAGACTGTGGACTTTGAGAAACAAACTGAGGGTTTTGGAGGGGAGGGGAAAGGGAGGTTGGGTGAGTCTGGTGATGGGTATTATGGAGGGCACGTATTGCATGGAGCACTGGGTGTCAAGCATAAACAATGAATTCTGGAACACTGAAAAGAAATTTTAAAAATAAATAAAAATTAAAAAAACCAAAAAAACAACCAACCAACAGACTGGTTTTGTGGGAAGATACCTTTCTTTAGCTGAGACATTATAGAAACACAGCAGAGTGACTATACCTGGTGGCCTAGGTTCCCATATAATTTAGCAGTGGCACATACCTGAGAGAGTTATAGAGAGCCCTCTGTGCCTCAGTGCCCTGTTCTGGGACACAAAATTGTTAGCATGGCCTACAAATTAGTGCTCAGGTATGAAGCTAAAAGCACTTTCCTAGGAGTAAACCTTCAAGGAGAGGAAAGGACTGGTTCTTCACAATTATTCTGTAAGTGTTCAGTTATTGAACCCCTAAAGAATGAGCTACACACCCGGTAGTTGCTGATTCCAGAGAGGGGACTTGGAGGTCTCCACAAAAAGAGAGGATGAAAGCTTACTCTTCAGCCTTTACATGGGAATGCTGCTTAAGAGCTCATGGAGAATATGTATTATGGACTCCTGTGATCTCCATATCAGCCCTGTTGAGAGGGACCCTAACCCATATTTTACAGTGCAGGGTTTTGAAATTTAGAGAGATTAAGTGATCTTCCGGAAGTGGTCATGATGAAGAGTGTTAGATCCAAGACATGAATATGGTTGGTCCTGGGTGAGAGATCTAAACACCTGAGGCCTGCCCAAGGCCCCTGAGAAAATGCCCTGGACCACTGAACCAAGAGTACTCTGCACTTTTTCAAATTCTCCTGCCCCACAATTTCTGGGGGAGAGAGTAGGGACCCTAAAGGAGGTGTCAGGGTCAAGAAGATAATCTGAAACTTACTTCATCCTTCTGACTTGGTATTCAATCTCTGACAGAAAATAGGATGATTTCCTCCAAATCAAGCCCTTTGGAAGGACGAAGGAAGTTCAACCATGGTGATCCCCAAGCTTCTTGCCACCATCAGCTTTCTCTCCCAGGGCCTTTCAATGGCCAGTTGACCACCCTCAGTGACCGGTGGGCTGCTCAGCCCTCAACTGACTCTGAGTCCATGACATTCCAAACCAACTGTCATATGATGGCTCTGCCAAGAATTAGCTTCCGTTCAACCGACCAACCTTAGATGAACAGTTACAGCATGCTAATGGGAAAGTGGTGCTCTGGACTATGGCATTAGTTGTTGAATAAATTAATTCTGTGATGCTCAATGTCTTACTACTGATATGAGTGACTGAGCAGTGTGAACTTAGGCTTGGCTCACAGTGGGCAAGTCTGCACTGGCTGAGCATGTGTCTTCCTGCTCCTGTCCTCCCACACATACAGTTTGCACTCTCAAATCTTTTCTCATTCATCTCTAGACCTGGTATTAGCCAGGAACAGGGTTTTCCCTCCACACCCATCAAACCCCAGCCTGGATACCCCACCCCAGATCTCTCTTTGAAGATCACAACACACACCTTTACTCTCAGCTCCCAACCTCTCAGCTCCACCAAGCCAATGGTCCTGTCCCTTTTCACCATTCTCCGGCTTCAGCCAGTCAGTTATCCCATATCAATCCATAAAAATCCCACAGGATATCCTAGTTTTTGGGTTTTGACTCTTTGTTTTGGGACTTCTGGAAATAAACTGCTAATACTGGCTTTCACTTTTGATATCTCGATTCAGGAAGACTTGACTTGTAATTCTCCTACCCTGTAACGTCTATCTCTGGGATGGCATCAAGATTCTCCTCATCCTGTGAAAGCAGTGTGAATTTGTTCCCTTTGCTTGTTCTCTGTATGACCATGTAGAAAATTGCACTACTGGGTATTTACCTCAAAGATATAGATGTCTTGGAAAGAAGGGCCATCTGAATGTTCATACTCGTAATGGCCACAATCACTAAACTGGAAAGAGCCAAGATGCCCTTCAACAGATGAATCAATAAAGACAATAGGGTCCATATATACAATGGAGTATTGTGCCTCCATCAGAAAGGATAAGTACCTAACATTTGCATCAACATAGGACTGGAAGAGATTATATTGAGTAAAATAAGTCAAGCAGAGAGAGTCAATGATCATATGGTTTCACTTACTTGTGGAGCATAAGTAATAACACAGAGGACATTGGGTGAAGGAGAGAAGTGAGTTGGGGGAAGTTGGAGGGAGAGACGAACCATGAGAGACTGTGGACTCTGAGAAACAAAATGAGTGTTTTGGAGCAGAGGAGGGTGGGGGTTTGGGTGAACCTGGAGGTGGGTATTAAGGAAAAATAAAATTAAATTTAAAAAGAAAATAAATGTATTGCTACCTCAGCTTTCTTTTTGCTTCTATTTGCCTTATAAATGTTTTCTAATCCCTTCGTTTACATTCTGCATATGTCTTTAGATCTGAAGTGAGTCTCTTGTAGGCAGAATATAGGTGGGTCTTTTTTAAAATTTAATTTTATTTTTTTCCAGTGTTCCAAGATTCATTGTTTATGCACCACACCCAGTGCTCCATGCAATACATCCCCTCCTTAATACCCACCACCAGGCTCACCCATTCCCCCTTCCCCTCCAAAACCCTCAGTTTGTTTCTCAGAGTCCACAGTCTCTCATACCTTACGGTGAGGACTGGCAAAGTAAAAGATCCTGAGGCTTAGAGTAACCATAATAATTATTACTGTTGTTACTCATCACTCTTGTAATTATTACCATTGTTTATAGTTAGCTGTGGTTCTTATAAAAACACCGCAAAAAAATTCCCAACCATGGGGAATGTATAATTTATTAGACAGTGAAAGAGGGGGGTTTTAGCACATGGAATTTTCTGTAGCTTTCAGAAAATGTACTGCTTGCTCCATTCTGAAAGACCCTGACCCACAACCTGCAGTCACCATCCTGGGGAACCAGACCACAACACCTGCAGCAAGCTGAAGACTTGATAAATAGCTGAGCACTCTCTCATTTTTAATCCTGCTTCTAAATTAGGACCAACCCTAACTAATCACAGAAGATGTCTCTTTTCTGGCCAACCTGACTCCAGCTTCCCCGGTCACAGCCTCTGATCAGAATGTACCTTCTTTTTTCAACCAGAAAGCTTTCTACTCCTCCTGCCACCTTTGAGTCTCTGCCAAAAGAGCATGTGATTATGGCTGACTCCCTTGCTCTTTAGAGCAAGCTCCAAATAAATAGTGCCTGTTCTCATTTGGGTGGTCTTCACTAAGGAACCATATAGAACACTCAGAATAATATATTTCACAACGTAACTTTTTTCTAAAATCCATTATTTATATATTCATACAGATCTTTAAAAAATTGAGGTTATCATTCACATACCATAAAATTTACTCTTTTTAAAGTGTGCAGTTCAGGGGCACCTGGGTGGATCAGTGAGTTGAGCCTCTGCCTTTGGCTTGGGTCATGATCCCAGGGTCCTGGGATCAAGCCCCACATCAGGTTCTCTGTTCAGCAGGAAGCCTGCTTCCCTTCCTCTCTCTGCCTACTTGTGATCTCTGTCAAATAAATAAATAAATTTTTTTTAAAAAGTGTACAGTTCAGTTGTTTATAGTATATTCAAAAAGTTACATAAACCATCACCATTGTCTAATTCCAGAACATTATCACCACCTCAGAAAGAAACCTAGGTTCAGGGCATCTAGTGTGTAGCATGCCGAGCATAGTTAACAATACCGTATTAGTACTCTCCACTAGAAAGCTGCTATAAGAGTAGACCTTTAATATCCTCACCATAATGACAACAACAATGAAATGGCAATTATGTGAAATAAAGGATGCCTTGACTAACCTTATGGTGATAAAAATTTTATAATATATGAACATTTCAAATCATCACATTGTACACCTTAACACTATACAATGTTATATATCAACTCTATTTCAGTAAAGTTGGAGTGGGGGGAAAAACCCAGCACTGATTAAAAGATCTTCCTTTTCCACCCTCCTTCCAGGCCCTGGCAACCACCAATCTGCCTTTCTTCTCTCTGTGGGTTTGCCCATTATGAATACTTTAAGTAAATGTAATAATAAAATATGTTACCATGTCTGTCTGTCTTCTTATGCTTAGTATCATGTTTCTGAGGCTCACCATGTTTGTATTTTTTTTAAGTCCATGCCCAGTGTGGACTCAACACAGGGCTTGAGCTCATGACCCTGAGATCAAGACCCTGAGAACAAGACTTGAGATTAAGAGTCAGATGCTTTACAGACTGAGCCACCCAGACACCCCTCTTACCCATGTTTTAACATACATCAGTGTCTTGTTACTTACCTTAATAATATTGTGTATATATACATTAATGTATATATATAACATTGACTATATATATACACACACACACATATATATATATACATATATATATACACATATGTATATACACATATGTATATATGTATATATATATGTGTATATATATATATATTTGTGTGCTACTAAGTCCCTTTTTAAATTGTGGAGATTATGCAGATTGAAGCACTGGTCTTTGTAACCATTTAAAGTATACAATACATGCCTCTGGGGGCCTGGAAAAAGGTAAGCTCTGAGCCAGCAACTCAGTTCCTGGATTGGTTTGTGGAGTGGTGGCGGGGTTGGCGGCAGGGGAAGTCACGGTAGGAAACTCTGCTGAGGGGGTGGGCAGTGGCAGTGGCCAGCACCAGCTGGGTGAAATAAAAACAAACAGAAAGATCACCAAATGAAGGGAAAAGTGGCAAAATTTCTAAACAAGGACGAGACATAATAGCATCAGAGCTCTACTGTTTGAGAGCTGGGGCTGCAAATCTTGAAATTACCTCTGAAAAAATGCTGAAATGTTGGGGTCTTTGCTACTTCTTCATAAGGGTATCAGAAACAAGATGGTGGAACCAGAGGGGAAGATGGGGCCAGAGTAGGGGACCTTATTTCATATGGTCCCTCGAATTTAGTTGTTTATCTATCAAAGCATTTTGAACACAAGAATTCAGCCTGAGATGTCAGAAGATTGATCTGGACCTCTACAAGTATAAAAATGACTACTTTTTGTAAGGTAGGAGGTGCAGAACCTGGAATCTTAAGGGGAAATATCAGAAGATAAACAGAGGGAGGAGGGAGCCTCCATAAGCTGGCAACCAGAAAGTGATATAACACTGGAGAACAAAATTAGGATCCTTAGAAATCTGCTCCAGTGAGAGACATCCTCTCTGAAAAGGGTACAGGGAAAGAATAGGGCAGAATTCTACATGGTCGCAGGATTCCAGGAAACTCAGAAAGTATGGGGAAGCCTGAACCGATAGAGTACCCAAGCAGTGGATCAGGGAGACTACTTACGATCAGTGGGCCCAGAAGGGACTCAGCTCTGGTTACCATAAAACACAAGCTGGGCTGGTAGGGGGACCACTCTCTTCCTGAACACTCTGGAAAGGACTAGATGGTGCAGGCTGTTTAACATCCCACGGGAGATATAAAATGGCTTGCATCCCCAACAAGGCAACAGTTCTCAGGGCAGTGTGATCCATGAAAGGAAACTGGGGCACCAGACAAAGGAGCAGTGGAAGAGGGTATGCACAAGGCCACGGCCGCTAACAATTACAAAATCACAAAACACAGGGACACTCGTGGGTGTCACCTGGAACTCCCCCAGGAGAGTTACAGTGGGCATGAATAGCACCAGTATATGGAGTTTGGTACACACAGAAGTGGAGATGGTTTGACTGGAGGGTTTATTGAAGAAAGGGAACCTCAACCTTGTGGCACTGGGTGAAATATTCCCACATGGTCATATTTGCTCTGGCCCTCTAAAGAGAAGTGGAAAGCCACCAGAGAATAAAAGCCATATAGCCCATCAGCTCACATTAAACCCATCTGCTTGACAAGGGGTGGGGCAACTCCACCCAGGCAAAGACCCATGAGAAGCCAAGCAACAGTCCCCTCCCCCAGAAGACAGACTTGAAGAACAGGTGAATGATAAGTTTATTTTCTACAGGACTGTAAAACGCCAGCACCAGGGGGAAATAATATAGGGAGCTCCAGGTGTTCCCTCACAACTCATTTATACTTCAAGCTAAAATTTTACATTTCTTTTTGGTTTCTTCTTTCTTTCTTTCTTTTTTTCCTCTCTTTTCATTTTTTTTTACCCTGTTCCTGTTTCAAATAGACTCATTTCCCAACTTCTGTTTTTAAGTCACTTTTTAACCTTTATTTTTTCAAATGTATGTTTTATATATTTATGACCTTTTATCACTCTATTCAATTTTATCTTGATATATATAGATAGATATAGATATTGATATAGATCTCTCTATATATATAAGTTTTGATTACTTTGCAATTTTGGGGTATTGAGTCTTCTAACACACAGACCAAAAATCAATCAGGAACAGGCAGATCACCCTGCTTTGTCCACACTGAGAGATTATAATCTCTTTCCCTCCTCACCTTTTTTATTGTTTTGGATCATCTTGGCTTTGTTTGCATACCTGTGGTAGTTTCCAACCCCTTCATATTTTTTCTAGGGTGCATTTTGCTTGGCTCATGGTTGAAATTTTGGACTCTGTTCATTCTCTCAACTATCCCTTGACAGAATGATGATAAGGAGGAACTCTCAACAAAGAAAATAAACTGAGACCTTGTCCTCTGCCACAGAACTAATGAGTATGGATATAAGCAAGATGTCAGAGATGGAACTCAGGATAGCAACCATGAAGTCAATACCAAGGCTTGAAAAAAGCATTAGTGACAATATAAAATCTCTAAGGGCAAAAATGAGATCAATCAGGCCACACTTGAAAATGTTGTGAATGACATACGGTCTAAATTAGATATTCTAACAGCCAGGGTAAATGAGGCAGAAGAGCGAATTTGAGATCTAGAAGATAAGCTGATAGAGACAAAGGAAGCTGAGGTAAATATGGTTAGGCAACTTGTAGCCCATGAGAATAGTTGTAGAGAGATCAATGGTGCTAGATATTCCAATTATTGGAATTCAGAATTATTGGGATCCCCGAGGGTGTGGAGAGATATAGAGGACTAGAAGGTATACTTGAGCAACTCATAGCTGAGAACTCTCCTCATCTGGGGAAGGAAACAAGCATTCCTGTCCAAGAGGCAGAGAGGATGGCTCTCAAACAAAATCAGTAAAAACAGATCAACACCCCAAGATATAATAGTGAAGCTTGCAAATTTGACAGCCAATGAAGCTATTCTGAGAGCAGCTAGGGGGAAGAAATTTCTTACATAGAGAGAGAGGAACATAGGAATAACGTCAGACTTATCCACAGAGATCTGGCAAGCCAGAAAGGGCTGGCAGGACATATTCACCTTGCTAAATGAGAAGAATATGCAGCCAAGAATACTTTACCCAGCAATGCTATCATTCAGAATGGACAAAGAGATAAAGAGCTTCCAGGACAGGTAGAAACTGAAAGAAAATACGTGACCACCAAGCCAGCCCTGCAAGAAATATTGAGGGGGATTCTATAACCGAAGAATGACCCCAAGAGTAATATAAACCAGAAATTAACAGAGACAATCAATAGAAACAGGGACTTTTCATGCAATACAATGGCACTAAATTTTTATCTTTCAATAGTTACTATCAATGTGAACAACAATAATCAAAAGACACAGGGTTTCAGTTTGGATAAAAAGGCAGGACCCATACATATATCATACTCAAAGGGTCTATCCAACAAGCAGACCTAACAATTGTAATATTTATTCCCCCAACATGGGAGCAGGTAATTGCATAAACTAAATAATCAAAATAAAAAATCATATTAATAATAATGCATTAATAGTAGGAGATTTCAAAACTCCACTCACAGCAATGGCCATTTCATCTAAGCAGAAGGTCAACAAAGAAACAAGAGCTTTTAAGGACACATTGGACCAGATGGACTTCATAGATATATACAGAACATTTCATCCTAAAACAACAGAATATTCATTCTTCTTGAGTGTACACAGAATTTTTTCCAGAATATATCACATACTGAATGGGCCACAAATCAGGTCTCGACCAATACCAAAAGACTGAGATTATTCCCTGCATATTTTCAGACCACAGTGCTTTGAAACAGGGACTCAGCCACAAGAAGAAATTTAAAAGGAGCTCAAACACTTGAAGGTTAAAGAGCATCCTGCTAAAGAATGAATGGGTCAACCAGGAAATTAAAGAGGAGCTTAAACAATTCATACAAACCAATGAAAATGAAACACATAGGTTCAAAACCTATTGGATACTGCAAAGGTTGTCCTTAGGGGGAAATACAAAGCCATCCAAACATCTCTCAAAAAATTAGAAAAATCCCAAATGCACGAGCTAACTTTACACCTAAAGGATATGAAGAAAGAACAGCAAATAACACCTAAACCAAGCAGGAGAAGAGAAATAATGACGTTTAGAGCAGAAATAAATGAAATAGAAACTAGAAGAAGAGTAGAACAGATCAACAAAACTAGAAACTGGGCGACGCTTGGATGGCTCAGTTGGTTAAGCAACTGTCTTCGGCTCAGGCTGTGATCCTGGAGTCTTGGGATCGCATACCACATGAGGCTCCCTGCTCAGCTGGGAGTCTGCTTCTCCCTCTGACCCTTACTCCTCTCGTGCTCTCTCTCTCATTCTCACTCAAATAAATAAAACCTTAAAAAAATACTAGAAGCTGGTTCTTTGACGGAATTAATAAGATCAATAAAACTCTGGCCAGACGTATCCAAAAGAAAAGAAAAGGGACCCAAATTAATAAAATCATGAGTGAAAGAGGAGAGATCACAACCAATACCAAGGAAATAGAAAGAATTATTAGAACATTGCCAGCAGCTATATGCCAACAAAATAGGCAATCTGGAAGAAATGCATGCATTCTTGGAAACTTAAAAACTATCAAGACTGAAACAGGAAGAAACAGACAATCTGAACAAAACAATAACTGCAAGGAAATTGGAACAGTAATCAAATATCTCCCAAAAAACTAGAGTCTAGGGCCAGATGGCTTCCCCGGAGAATTCTACTAAACATTTAAGGAAGAAATTATACCTATTCTACTGAAGTCTTTCCAAAAAAATGGAAATGAAAGGAAAAATTCCAAACTTATTTTATGAGGCCAGCATTACCCTGATCCCAAAACCAGGCAAAGACCCCACCCAAAAAGAGAATTACAAATCAATATGACTGATGAACATGGATGCCAAAATACTCAACAATGCCTAGACAATAGGATCCAACAGTACATTAAAAGGACAATTCACCATGACCAGTTGAAGTTTATTCCTGGGAAGCAAGGGTGGTCCAACTTTTGCAAATCAATCAGTATGATAGACCATATTAACAAGAGAAGAGACAAGAATCATAATGATCTTCTCAACTGATGCATAAAAAGCATTTGACGAAAAATAGCATCTTGATTAAAACTCTTCAAAATATAGGGATAGAGAGAACATACCTCAATATCATAAAATTGTCTATGAAAAGCCCACAGCAACTATCACCCCCAAATTACTAGAACTCCATCCCCAAATTACTAGAACTCATACAGCAATTCAGTAATGTGGCAGGATACAAAACCAATGGACAGACACCAGTTACTTTCCTATACACTTACAATGTAACTGTGGAAAGAGAAATTAGAGAGTTGATTCCATTTATAATAGCACCAAAAACTATAAGATACCTTGGAATAAACCTAACCAAAGAGGTAAAGGATCTATACCCTAGGAATTACAAAATACTTATGAGGGCAATGGAAGAGGGCACAAAAAGATGCAAAAACATTCCATGCTCATGGATTAGAAGAATAAACATTGTGAAAATGTCTATGCTGCCAGGGAAATCTGCGCTTTCAATGCCATCCTGACCAAATACCAAAAGCAATTTCAAAGAGCTGGAACAAACAATCTTAAAATTTGTAGGGAACCAGAAAAGATCCTGAATCGCCAAGGAAGTATTGAAAAAGAGGAAAAAAAAAAAAAAGAGATGGGGGAATCATGTTGTCCGATTTCAAGCTATATTACAAAGTCATGATCACCAAGATAGCATGGTACCGGCACAAAAACAGACACATAGATCAAAGGAACAGAATAGAGAGCCCAGATATGGACCCTCAACTCTATGGTCAACTAATCTTCAACAAATCAAGAAAAAATGTCCAATGGAAAAAAGGCAGTCTCTTCAATAAATGGTGCTGGGAAAATTAGACAGCTATGTACTATGAATGAAACTCAACTATTTTCTTACATCATACACAAAGATAAACTCAAAATGGGTGAAAGACCTCAGTGTGAGACAGCAGTCCATCCAAATCCTAGAGAACATAGGTAGTCACCTCTTCAACATCAGCCAAAGAAAATTCTTTCAAGACACATCTCCAAAGGCAAGGGAAACAAAAGTGAAAATGAACTTTTGGGACTTCACCAAGATAAAAATCTTATGCACAGCAAACAAAACAGTCAACATAGCAAAGAGATAACTCACAGAATGGGAGAAAATATTTGCAAATGATACTACAGATAAAGGGCTGGTGTCTAAGATCTACAAAGAACTTCTCAAACTCAACACCCAAAAAACTAATCAAGTCAAAAAATGGGCAGAAGACATGAACAGACATTTCTCCAAAGACATACGAATGGCAAAGAGACATCTGAAAAAGTATTCCTCATCATTAGCCATCAGGGAAATTCAATCAAAACCACATAGGGATACCACCTTACACCATTTAGAATGGCAAAAATTGACAAGAATCAACACATGTTGGAGAGGATGTGGAGAAAGAGGAACCCTCTTACACTGTTGGTGGGAATGCAAGCTTGTACAGTGACTTTGGAAAACAGTGTGGAGTTTCCTCATAAATTTAAAAATAGAGCTACCCTATGATCCAGCAATTGCACTACTGGACATTTACCCCAAAGATACAGATGTAATCAAAAGAAGGACCATATGCCCCTCAATGTTCAAAGGAGCAATGTCCATAATAGCCAAACTGTGGAAGAAGCCAAGATGTCCTTCAACAGACAAATCGATAAAGAAGATATCGTTAATATACACAATGGACTATTACTCAGCCATCTGCAAGGATGAAACCCCAACATTTGCAACAACATGGATGGACCTGGAGGAGATTATGCTAAGTGAAGTAAGTCAAACAGAGAAAGACAATTATCATATGGTTTCACTTACCTGTGGAACATAAAGAATAGCATGGAGACATTAGGAGAAAGAAGGGAAAAATGAGCGTGGGGGGAAATCAGAGGGGGACATGAAACATGAAAGACTACAAATTCCGGGAATCAAACTGAGGGTTTTAGAGAGGAAGCGGGTGGGGGATGTGTGAGCCCAGTGATGGGTATTAAGGAGGGCACATATTGCATGGAGCACAGGGTGTTATACGCAAGCAATGAATCATGGAACACTACATCAAAAATTGATGATGTACTCTATGGCCACTAACATAACATAATAAAAAATATATTAAAAAATAAAGTTGTTATGATGAGTTAATAAGAAACAAGACATAGGGGAGACTGAATAGTTCAGTCAGTTGAGTATCTGACTCTTGATTTCAGCTCCAGTCATGGTCTTGGGGTCATGTAATTGAGCCCTGTGTTGGTCTCCGGGCTCAGCATACTGTCTGAGATTCTCTCTCTCCTTCTGCCACTCCCCGCACTTGTGCACTCTCTCTAAATAAATAAATAAAATAAATTTTTAAAAGAAAAGAAGAAATAGGAAGTAAATACTTATTTTAAAAAGTGAGGGCATGGGGCACCTCGGTGGCTCAGTCGTTAAGTGTCTGCCTTTAGCTCAGGTCATGATTCCAGGGTCCTGGGATAGAGCCCCACACCTGGCTCCCTGCTTCTCCCTCTCCCACTCCCCCTGCTTGTGTTCCCTCTCTTGCTATGACACTGTATGTCAAATAAACAAATAAAATCTTAAAAAAGAAAAAACAAGTGAGGGCATTCTGGAGCAGTGGTTCTCAAACAGGAGAATGTATCAGATCAACATGGAGAGCTTATTAATCCTACACTGCCGAGCTCCACCCCAAGACAGGCTGATTTGGCAGGCCTAAGTGAGGGCGGGTTAACAACTTGCATTTCTAACAAGATTTCCTATGATTTTGATGCTTCTATGCTGGAGAGCACAGTTTGAGAAACAGATACCACTAGAGAAACAACAGAGATTTTGTTACCTAAAAACCCCAAGTCTCATGGTGGCATGAAATATCTTTAAGGACACAAAGGCCAAGTATAATATAATGTATATTTTATTTTATACTTCTCTGATCATTAAACTCTAAACAGAATTTTCACGTAAATATAAAAAGAAGAAAAGGAGAAAAAAATCAACAGGATTAAATACTGGGAGCAGATGAAGGATTTGCAAGAAAGGGCTGTCCTGGGAACGGCTGTGCATTTGCAGGCACACCAGCAGAATGGCCCACAATGCTTGGACCTGGTGAAGACTGTGCTTAAGCCACAGCTCAGTCCTGGGGCTTGGGCAAAGAAGGCATCTCATTCCTGCTCCTCCCCAATCCAGGCTGCATGGGCACAGAATAGTGCCAGCATATCTCCCATGTCCACTGGACATGTCTCTTCCTTCAGCATCTTCAGGTCAGAGTCCCCTGTTCTCTACACACACCTCCGTACTCTTTGCACTCATCAAGCACATGGGTGTGCACTTAAGTCCAGGAACGTGCAGTCACATTCACGCACAAACAATGCTTCTGATTTCAGTCCTCCCTCACCTTCATAGGCTCAGATTCCAACTCCAGAGTCAAGACGTGTGTTAATGTCCTTAGCAGACTGACAAAGGACCACTGCAGAGGCAGGGTGTCAACCATCCTTCCAGAGGACCCAGGCAGGGAGACACTGCTTTCTGTACCCTGCTAGTATGAAGGAAAACTCCACTGAGCAACTGAGGCTGCCTGGGCTCATTAGGGAGGCCCCAGATGCTGGTTCTGAGAAGCCATCCAGCCTTGCTTCACTGCTCATTAACCAGCTGATAAGAAAGCAGAGTGTCAGGAGGTCAGAAGACCTCCCTAGGAGGTCCCCCAACTGTGTGAGATAGGGGATACAGTGGTTGTCTGGATCCAGGATCTGGTGCCATGTCAGCTGAACCATTACTTCTGCCAGGTACAGTAGAATTGTCACCCGGCATAAGGGCAAGCAGACACAAAAAATTACAACCAAATCAGAAAGCCAAGTGTCACCAAGAAACACTAGCAAATTTCAAAGGTGGATTCCAAGGTGGACTTGTCCACTCCTAGAAGTCCCCTTCCTCCAGCTTTCCTTGGGGTCAATGCCCAGCTCTGAGCTCATGCAGAGGCAGGAAGTCTACCCTTACCCATACTTGCCTAGCCTCCTTCTCTGTGGTCAGGCCCTGCTCCTGGCAAACTGAGGTGCCAGACAGACCATCTCTGCTACAGCAGCTCCTTGCATGGTCTTTGGAAACTCAAGACATAGGCCTTATTGGGACTTCAGTTTGGATTTGCTGGAGGTCCTTGTATGGGCAGTTTTGGGAGGTAAGACTTTCCTGAAAGTGCCACAGGGTAGTGAGCACAGTCCTGGCCTCATTTCAGGGCTCCTCAGTCCCCTGTTCCAGGCAGACTTGAGCTCCTTGCTCCTGCTCAAAACAGTGTCTCAGAGCTTCCCAGTCCAACCTTCAGGGTCAGAGATATGCTACAATCGCAAATGCCCTAACTCAGGGAGATTTGAACATGTCAGTACCTCGCTGTAGCACTGTCCTCTTAGAATTGCCCATCAGTGCCCACAGTCCTCTCTGCCAACAACCTGGTCCCACAAGGGACATCAGCCAGCTAGTCTGGGCAGACAGTCTGCTGAGTACTACAGAGGCAGGCACCAGCTTAATCTCTTTCATCATGTCTCTATCATCATCCAGTCCTGACTGAAGTCCATGCATGCTTTTCAGCAACACTCCAGCAGGGGGCTGGTCTCTGCCCACCCTGTCTGTGATGGATGGTGTGCATGGCCCTGTTCCCCAGCTGGACCCACTCATCAACCTGCTTCACATAAAATTGCCACCACTTCAGGACCATCCTCTGATCCTCTGCTGAGGAGTGTGCAGTGTTTTATACGTGGTATGGAGTGTGCCCTGTGGGGGTTGTACCCTATGAAGTGTGCAGTGTAGCATGTGCTGTGTGGAATGTGCAGGGGGAAGTGTGCAGCACAGAGTGTGGAGTGGCCTCTCTGTCTGGATCCTGCCTTTGTGCTTGAACAAGTTGACTCTTGGAAGATGGGGGCTGTACCATGCCATGTCCAGGAAACCCCGACCTTATCTCCACAACATCTTTCCCAGGGAGACAAATCTTGCTGGCTAACCACTGAGTCCTGCTTTGATACTGTTATAACCATCCTTACCTGGATCAGGCCTGCTAACAGATAGAACATCACAAAGATCTTACTGTTTGGGACCAAATGGCCTTCCACGAAGTAGATGATGTAGAAGAAAGTCAGATGGCCCAGGACCACCAGAAAGAGCATGACTCAGGCTGATATGGAATTAATTTCAGAAAAAAAAATAAAACCAGAGTTTCTGTGACCTGCTGGGCAGCAGAGACCACCTTGACATGTGACAGTCTCCAGTGAGGCATCCACATTATTTATCTATTACATGAGTGTTTGCTGAGCACCTACTATGTGGCAGGTATGTTCTTATATATGTGGATATGGGGATATACTCCTGTCCCTTCTCTCATGGAACTGACATTTTAAGGAAGAGAAAAAAATAAGCAAATCAGAATTGTGTAGCAGAAACAAACAAACAAGAGAAGTAATTTCAAACTGACCAGGGATAGGATGAAAATAAGCCAGGATAATGTGGTAGAGAACAAAGTATATATTAGTAGGATGAATACTGGAGACGTAGAAGCCCTCGAGAGAAGAGGACATCTTGGTTGAGATATGAATCTGGAGGAGAGGACTCTGGGCAGAGGCAGAAGAACGAGAACATGCAAGGGGCTGAAGGTCGAAGAGAGCTCTGGAATGTGCATGAATGGAGGCTCAGCATGTGGAATTAGTAATCCAGGGAAGGGCGGCACACTCATGGGGGTCTCAGGCAGCCCCTTCCTTACACTAAGCCTCTAGGACCCATTCAGCACATTCTCGTTTCACTTCAGTACTCTAAGAATTTGAGACTCTGCAAAAAGTGTGACTTCCCTGCCCCAACCACATACACTTTTAGAAACTGTACATGTGAATGCAACTGACTTCTCAAACAGAGTTTCAATAAAAAGTCTCCATTCACCTCTGAGTTAATATAGTTCATCAAACTTACAAGAGGAGGAACAACCGTACAGCTTAGAAGCTAAAACTACTACCATAAAATAATAGGTAGAGAGAGGGTGAGAAAACTCAAGAGCTCCAAAATCTGTTATTCATGTAAAATTGGACATGGTATGAAAAGATTCTTTGAAAATAAAAAAAAAAAAGCAGAGAGGAGGAGGGGCAAGATGGCAGAGAAGTAGGAGACCCTGCTTCAACCAGTCCCCTAAAGTGAGCTAAATAGCCACCAGAACACTCTGAACACCAGTGAAATCAACCTGAGATGTAAGATTATACACTTCTGGATCTCTACAGGGGCAGAAGACATCTGTGGAGATGTAAAGCCGAGTGGGAATGCTCAGACTGATATCGGAGGATAAACAGAAGGGGGAGAGAGTCAGCAGAAGTGACCCATTGGGAAATATTACCCCAATACGAAAGTGTCCTGTGGTTGGGGAGCAGCATGAACTTGGAGTCTGGTTAAAAGCACTCAAAAAGAGCTAAAGATGTTAAGGGGCAACTGGTGGAATAGGGCGGTCACAGGCACGGGCCTAAACCCACGACCCAGGATGGTCACCACCAGTGACCACCCATGCCAGAGAGAGTGCAGTAGAGCCTCCAGTTCCTGGTCCCTGAACCCCCAGCTTTGTACTGTGTGCAGCACTGCTTGGCTGGGCTCAGTCCCACCCATGTGTGAGAGAGCCTGGTGTGGGAGCCAGCTGACGCTTTCTTGATCCACAGCCTTTTGCGCTTTATGCACACTGTGAGACCAGGGTCGGAGTGCACTCCCCGCCCCCACTTGAGAGAGCTTGGTGTGTGTGCTAGCTGGCGGTCTCTAGGACTGGCCAAGGGTCTGGATGTTGCTAGGACTTCTAGTACTATGATGAACAGCAGTGGTGAGAGTGGGCATCCTTGTCGTGTTCCTGATCTCAAAGGGAAGGCCGTCAGCTTTTCCCCATTGAGAACGGTATTTGCTGTGAGTTTTTCATAGATAGATTTTATGAGTTTGAGGAATGTTCTCTCTATCCCTATACTTTGAAGAGTTTTAATCAGGAACGGGTGCTGTATCTTGTCAAATGCTTTTTCTGCATCAGTTGAGAGGACCATGTGGTTCTTCTCTCTTCTTTTATTGATTTGTTTTGTCGCATTGATTTGTGAATGTTGGACCGCCCTTGCATCCCAGGGATAAATCCCACCTGGTCATGGTGGATAGTCTTTTTAATGTGCTGTTGGATCCTATTAGCTAGGATCTTGTTGAGGATCTTGGCATCCATGTTCATCAGGGATATTGGTCTGAAATTCTCCTTTTTGATGGGGTCCTTGCCTGGTTTAGGGATCAGGATAAAGCTGACATAATAGAAAGTGTCTGGAAGTTTTCCTTCTGATTCTATTTTTTTTTTTAAACAGCTTCAGGAGAATAGGTATTATTTCTTCTTTGAATGTTTGGTAGAATTCCCCAGGGAATCCGTTGGGTCCTGGGCTCTTGTTTTTTGGGAGGTTTTTGATCACTGCTTCAATCTCATTACTAGATATTGGTCCATGCAGGCTGTCAATTTCTCTATTTCAGTCTTGGAAGTTTATAGATTTCCAGGAATGTATCCATTTCTGCTAGGTTGCTTAACTTATTGGCATGTAACTGTTGATAATAATTTCTGGTGATCTTTTATATTTCCTTGGTGTTAGTCATGATCTCTCCCCTTTCATTCATAATTTTATTAATTTGGGTCCTCTCTCTTTTCTTTCGGATTAGTTTGGCCAATGGTTTATCAATCTTATTAATTCTTTCACAATCCCAGCTTCTGGTTTCATTGATGTGTTCTACTGTATCTCTAGTTTCTAACTCAATGATGTCGGCTCTGCAATTACACTACTGGGTATTTACCCCAAAGATACAGATGTAGTGAAAAGAAGGGCCATCTGTACCCCAGTTTTCATAGCAGGATAGGCCACAGTTGCCAAACTGTGGAAAGAGCCAAGTTGCCCTTCAACAGACGAACGGATAAAGAAGATATGGTCCATATATACAACGGAATACTATGCCTCTATCAGAAAGGATGAATACCCAACTTTGCATCAACATGGACGGGACTGGTGGGGATTATATTGAGTGAAATAAGTCAAGCAGGGAAAGTCAGTTATCATATGGTTTCACTGACTTGTGGACTATAAGGAACAACATGAAGGACATTAGGAGAAGGAAAGGAGAAGTGAATTGGGGTAAACTGGAGGGGGAGATGAAGCATGAGAGACTGTGGATTCTGAGAAACAAACTGAGGTTTTTGGAGAGGAGATGTGGGGGGATGGGTGAGCCTGGTGGTAGGTACTAAGGAGGACACCTATTGCATGGAGCACTGGGTGTGGTGCATAAACAATGAGTCTTGGAAACTGAAAAAATAAGATTAAAAAAAAGAATTCAACAAAATACGCAGAGTGAATAAATGAGGAACCAAATGAATAAATGAATTCATCTAACCTACTCTGCGCATGGCAGCTTCCTGTCTGATTCATGTCTGATTCAGTGCAGAAAGACCACATACACTCTAACAATTAAAACTGCTGTCATTGCCCCTGGGTGCACCCCCAAAACTCTGAAGGACACACATGACCCAGTAATAGAGGCTTCCTCACAAAAAAGCTGAGATTGAGGGCTCAACCTCAATTGCAATATTTATTTTATAAAAAAGGGAAATATTTATATTTTCCTTTCTTGTGTAACAAAAAGATAATTCTTCAAAAAAAGAAAAAAAAAAGAACTGATACTCTGGCCACTTACTAACCTCAATCCCTGGACCCAATGACAGACTAAACCCAGACCCCATAAACAGAGAACACAGACCCCTGGCCCCAAATCTAGATGAGATAAAGCCAGCACCTGGCCAGTGCCCTTGGGGCCAGCCCACTGTGCCAGGGATATCGCCAAGGCAGACCTGCAGGTGGTCATCCTCACTGAAGGCTCATAAACCCTGAGGCCCTGACATGCAGCAGCCTGGGAACAGCTGGAGCCAGGTCACCATCCCGGGTTGCGGGACTACCCTGTGAAACGGTGCTGGCAAGGCTGCCTCCTGAACCACTGAGTGGCCATGAGCAGGGAGGTGCTGGTGCACACGTAGGAGCCACGCAAACCTGAGTGCCCTTGAACTTCACTCTACCCAGGAGGCACTGCACGTTTGCAAAGTGGGGAGAAGGACTGAGGTGTGTCTTCCAGGGCTCTTTCCTGTTTTCCCAGCTTCTGGGTCTTCTAAAGCTGGATGGCTCAAGGCCTGGATTCGCAGACAGCCTTCCCCGTGTATGCTCTGGACCTGCTGCCCAAGACACCCCTTTTTCTTCATGCTAGCCTTACGGGTGGTACCTCAGCACAGAGGTCCAGAAAGGTGTTCTGCCCTCTGGCCGGACCTCCTCCTGGACTGCCCTTCTGCACCACCACTGCTGATGGTCAGGCACAATCCCAAGCCTGTCTTCCCCCCACATGCCACTAAACCTTCTGGACTCTTCTGAGATCCTCCCCAACCGATTGATCAATATTCTCCCAGCCTGCGGCAACTAAGGGACATGCAGTGCGGTGGAGGGCTGAAACCCATGCTCCGTGAGAAGTCATGGAAGGTCAAAAAGGAGAAACCCAGGGCAGAGTCTTTCTCTGCAGTAACCCCAGGAGGGTCTTAGGGAAGGCGTGAGACACTACTGCAGCAGCTGAAGCTCTGACATGGGAGAGACGGGTATACAGGTTGCAAGCCCCCAAGTGAATGTTTTCTATCGGTACTGGCTAGTACACAACAGGCTGTCCCGGACCCACGAGGGCTGAGTGTGCCCTCTGCTGAGCCATGCAAGTTGAGGCCAGCTAGGAGGCATCACGAGCCTCATCCAGAGACTGGGAGACAGCCATCAGGAAGGAGATGCTGGGTCCAACTGAGAAAGACACACACTAGCTGGGATGTCCCGACAGGCTGCCAAACCAAATGTAAACTTAATTTCACACACTAAAAAGTACATCATATAGTATGATCCCATATGTGCTTGACAGATACACACCAAAACGTTGACAGAGATTATGGGCACTCTCTCTTCTTCACTTACATATTTTGTCTAAAATCACAGACTAACTCTATAAAAATGTTTAGGCAGACAAGCAAACCCTCAGCAATTCAAACAGCATGACCTAAGCCAATCCCAGGGCATAAACAGACCAGGAGAAGCGAGTGCTAGAGTGTGTGCTCACCCGAGGGCCTCCCGCAAATGCCAACCTCTGCACAGGCACCCCAGGCTGCCTCAACTCTCCAGGCTGCTTCTACTCTTGGCAGAGAAGGGCCTGGAGAAATCTCAGCATAACAGGCCCTACAGACCCCTGAGGACTTCATTCCTTAAGGTCGAGAGGGCTGCAGGTACCCAAGAAAGAAGCCATGTCTTACGATCACCTTCACTTCGGAGTCCAAAGGCTCATGGGCATGTGAAGAAGCTGTGTTCACAAAGGAAACACAGTCCTGTTCTCTCTCAAGGGCCCAGCAGGCTGATAAACACACTTCCAAAGGGACTCTCATCCACTACAAAGGTGAGACCAACCCTGCCTGCTGACTGCCCCAACCCAGAGAATTGGCTGGGACATCAACTCAGACTGCCAACGATCCTATTGTTGGGGGTGCCCTGTGCACTCTCCACATACCAGGGATGGAATGGCAGGCCTGAGGGCTGGCTGAAACAAAGGCCATGGCCACAGTCAAAAGAAGCCCGAGGTCAGAAGAGCACTCACCTACTGACCTGAGAGGACTTCACCTGGACCAGGCCCTTGATCTGGGTCTCAACTTCTGCTCCTGTTCCTCTAGGCAATGTAGCTGGTTCCCCTGTGTTGGATAGTCTATCCCACACTCAGATCCCATCCCAGTAGCCTAGAGTTCATGGTCCTCACTAATACAAATCCTAATGACTTCCTCAAGTCCATCCACCTCATCACCAACTCCAGATAACGTCCTCCAACAACTGTCTCCCTCGAGCCTCAGATATTCCTCTCTCTGTATCTGTCCTCACACAATTCATTTACTCATTCATTCAAGAGGTATTTTTAAGCCTTTCCTTGGAGCCAGTCATAACGAGCTCTAAACTTCTTGGGCATTCCTCCCTTTGATTTGTGAAGCCAAGTCAGTCTGGTTCCTGAGAGACTGAGTCTCTGCTTCCCATCTCCCAAAATGCTCATGCTTGAAATCCAGACACCACACTGTGAAGAGCCCAAGTGGTCACGTGGAGAGGCCCCCTTATGGGTGTTCCTGCTGTGATTCCAGGTGACAGCCAGCAGCAACTGTCATGTCATGTAGTTAGCTAACCTATGGTTAGCAAGCCACCACAGCAGACACAGCAATGGAGCAGACATCCATTCTCACGAAGCCCTACCCAAACTGCAGATTCATGATCTAACTGAATGACTGGCTTGAAACAAGCCACTAAATTTGGGTGTGGTGTGTGGCATGGTAGTAGGTAACAGGGACATCTAGGGAGCTATGTCCCCACTCTTTATTTTTCCCATCTCAGATAGACTAATAATTACCAAGCTTCCGCTGAGTTCTCAGGCTCCATGTAACTCCCATGTAACTCAATCAGTCCTCCATGATCATTCCTTCCAACCCCTCTCCCAAGCCTCCTGCCTCTGTGAATGTTTCTGCCAGAAAACTAAAACCCTTTCCGATCACCCAACCCCCAACCACTTCAACACCACACCCAAACTGCTCGTCCCTATGTCTCTGCCACGCCTGTCCCCTCCTCTCCAGCTCATGGACACCACCTTCAGCAGGGCCCTTACTACCTCCTAACCCATCTGTCCCCCAGAAGTAATACATGTTCTTCACATTCACATTTGACATTACATCTCCAAGTCACCCGCTTGCCCAAATATCCTCAAGAGCTGTCAGCTCATTACCTGAGAATGTTGAGATTCTGCGGCCACACATTCAAGGTCCCTCACAGTCTGGGCTGGGGAGCTTCCATTTGAGGCCTGTCTCTTTCTAGAACATAGTCATACACTGCACGGCCTAGAAGGAACTTCCCGTGGACCCTCAAATGGGCCGTGCCTATGTTCACACCACTCTTTCTCCAGGTTCCACACTGCTCAGACTGAACTCCTACCAAACCTCGGGGCCAACTGAAGTGCCTCCTCGTCTCTGAGGCCGTCCCAGTTTCCTGGACAGAGCCTGACATCTTGCCCAGGAATCCCAAGTCTTTTTCTGGACCCCTCTGAAGGCAAGCCCACACTTGCCGGGTGGCAACATGAAATGCACACACATCGACTCTCGATCCTGGAGTGCGCTGCCTCGAGATGGAGGCTGGCTGACTCACTGCTGCAGTCTTCAGAGGAGGGGAAAGCATTCATTCATTTACTCCTCAAATTAGTACTGAGGGCCTAGTATTTGCCAGACTCACAGTCTAAGTGTCATGGTGCATCTGTTAGCTGAAAGACACATGCTTAGAGCCTTCTAGTATGGCAGCCAATCCTAAGAATGAAAATGTAATTATGACCTGTGACAAGTGCTCTGAAGGAAACCCAAGGAACGGGAGCAGAGATGGGGGCCAACCAACCACACAGCACCAAGAGCTGCAAATGAATGAATAAACGAACGACTGAAAGAGCTTCACTCCCTTGTGTAGCCGTCTGTGCTTCTCAAAGCCCTTTCGTGCTGAAATCATTTCATGTTCAGTCCACCACCAGACTCACAAAGCATCTCTAGGATGTTCCCCAGGAAGTACAACCTTCTGTTTTTGCAGATGAGAAATCAAAGGCCCAACAGGCACATGACAAAATGCTCCCCATCACTCGCCATCAGGGAAATATAAATCAAAACCACAGTGAAATACCACCTCACACCGGTCAGAATGGCTAAAATGAGCAAGCCAGGAAATGACAGGTGTTGGCGAGGATGCGGAGAAAGGGGAACCCTGTTACACTGATGGTGGGAATGCAAGCTGGTGCAGCCACTCTGGAGAACAGCATGGATATTTCTCAAGAAGTTAAAAATAGAGCTAGCCTATGACCCAGGAATTGCACTACTGGGTATTTACCCCAAAGATACAGATGTGGTGAAAAGAAGGGCCATATGTCCACAAAAGCCAAACTGGAAAGAGCTGAGATGCCCTTCTACAGATGAATGGATAGAGAAGACCTTGTTCATATCTACTATGGAATATGACTCAGCCATCAGAAAGGAGGAATACCTACCATTTACATCAACAGGGATGCAACCGGAGGGTGTAACGCCAAGTGAAGTAAGTCAAGCAGAGAAAGACAATTATCACATGCTTTCACTCATATGCAGAACATAAGAAATAGCACAGAGGATCATAGGAGAAAGGATGGAAAGCTGAATGGGAAGAAATCAGAGAGGGAGACAAACCATGAGAACTCTTGACTCTGGAAACAAACTGAAGGTTGCTGGAGGGGAGGGGATGGGAGGATGGGGTAACTGGGTGATGAGCTTTAAGGAGGGTACGTGTTGTGGTGAGTACTGGGTTTTATATGTGAGAAATGAATCACTGAACACTACATCAAAAACTAATGTTAAAAAAAAACTAATATGTTGGCTAATTGAATTTAAATTAAAAAAAAGAAAGAAACAAATTGAAGGCCCTAGAGGGTTTGCCCAAGATCATCACACATGTCAGTACCAGAGGCAGGACTAAGACCCTGACTCCCAGTGCAGACTGCCTCCACCGCCCTCTCTGGTCCACTCCTTGCCCGTCTCCCATCTGCTGCTGCCTGCCATCTGTGGTTTGGATCCCTGTGTTCCAACAAGAGTATGAACCAGCAGAAGGCAGAGAGAAATGGCATGTTTTGGGGAAAGGAGTTGCAGAAGTTAACTGGTTTACAACAGAACAGCTCAGAGCTTGCCTGGTGCCTCTGGACACTGCTCCCGTGGCCTGGAGCTGAAGGGACCCCCGACAAGTGGTCACTTTATTATTATTTCTTTATCGTTTTGAATTTGGTCAAACATCCTAATACAATGTATAATTATACACAGTGGGCCCTTGAACCATTCTCATCAGTACAGAAGATATGGAAATAGACAATCCTTTACATAATTTCACAGAGAAAGAGATTCCCAATTAAGCAATTGTTAATCATTATGAAAATGTTTCTCATTTCTGTTTAAAAAAGCAAATGAGAAATTAACATAAACACCCAAAGCAGTGAACACAAACAGTAAAAGTTCAAGGATATACATCAAGATGCTAATAGGGGCTGTTTCTGAATGGTAGCATTAAAACGGACAGTGGGAAGCCTGCTTCTCCCTCTCCCACTTCCCCTGCTCGTGTTCCCTCTCTCACTCTGCTCCTGTCAAGTAAATAAATAAAACCTTTTTTAAAAGTGACCTTTATTGTATAATTTTCTGTACATTCTATTGTGATTACTTGCTTTCATAAGCATCAAAACATAAACTGTCACCAAAAATAAATAAAAGATGTCATTACATGAAAAAAATTACTCCTGTGCTATTTGAGAACAAATCTGTCAGCATGGTTTATTAGGTCATAATCCAGAAAATCAAGACTGTGATTTTAAAAATAGTTGGGCAGCAACAGTAGAAAATCTCAAAGAGCTTGATCTAGATTCTGGGGCTATGCTAGGCAGTGGGGTAGAATCCGGGCCAAGCGTCAGGTGGTTTCCTGGGTGAACTCAGAGGGTTGCTGTGATGCTCAGTAGGCAAACATACGCACATTTTTAGAGTAATTTGTTGTATATTAAAAAGCTTCATGAGTTCCTGGCTCAGTGTGAATACTGTAAATGTCAACTGTTGTTATTGCTGGTTTTTAAATTATGAGACTTTGGGAGCCAAATTGCCCCAAAGCAGCCAGGGGAGCGAGAGACCTCCGGGGCACACTGTCCAGAGCCCCGTGATGGAGCATCTCACCTTCAGTTCCTAACACCACTGGAGGCAAGCAGGGGAGGGGCTGCCACTGCAGCTGAGGCTCATTCAGGGGGTGTCCTCATCCCAGGGGGACCCTGCTCAGGCCCTTCCAGACTGTCTGAGTGACCCCGACGTCCTACCTCTGTAGCTTCTCTATGAGGGGCTGGGCTTCGGTCTCAGAGCATGAGGCCTGGACAAGGGTTACCAAACACGGTTTCTGCTCCCCCAAACCCAGAGTGCTGGCACCTGTGGAGAAATCCCTGACTGCTCACCAAGCAGCTATAGGTACAGGGTCGGCTAACCTGACTCGGCCACCCTACCGCTGAAAGACAGACCCTGCCTACAGCCCCCATTGGTCCCTGCCGCATGCCACCTCTGACTGTGAATGGGGCCCGCAGAAGGCCAGCCCTCATCAGCAGTACCCCTCCGTCCTTGAGGAGAAACCAGTCCCTGGTGGGCACCTGTCTCCTTTATAGGGTGCTTACCAATACCCTCTACAGCCCACAGGCCCTGCCCAGAACACGCCCACACCCACCTGGCCAGGCTCAATCACCACTGTGTTTCCGGGGCCAGGCAGGCAGCCGTCTTCCAGGAGAGCAGCATCAGGGGGTAGTTCCAGGGGATGACGATGCCACAGACCCTGCCATACAAAAGAAGCGGGACTCCGTCTCTCCACACAGCCTCGGGGCCGGAGTGCACCTGCCAGTGCTGTCCTCTCTCTCAAGCTGACGCCCACTCGGCTCTGCCCTGCTCACTCCACTCCACAACGCTCTGCCCTGCTTCAATTCACTGCACTCCACTCAAGGCTTCCTGATACGGAGCCAAAGGTCCCCTGAGAGATAGCTCATGCCCGGCTTTCCAGTCCCTGATGGAAAGGTATGTTCAATCAGGCAGTAGCCCCTCTTCCCAGCAGGGCATGGTGGCAGGGAAGTTTCTGATGGGAGCTATGAGACCTGCCTAGGGACAGCTGAGTAGGGTGTGACACCAGGCAATGCGGGAGGTGATGGCAGGCAGGGCCTGGGAGAAGGCCAAGGATCCCACAGGCAGTCTGAGAGGGTATGGGAGAGGGGTGGGATCACATGGTGGGCCAGGAGGAAGCGGGTGAGGGTCTTCCTAGGCTTGAGGGCAGGGTGAGTCCCCTGGGGAGAAGGAAGCAGTCAGCCTGGGAGTCCTGACAAGGCTTGCCTGCAGTGCTTTGAGAGATGGTACGATCAGTACAAGCAGTGTCTCCATCAAGGGGAGGCCCCACAGTCCTGGTGGGCCTAATGATGACACGTGTGGTCCTAGCAGGCATGTGGTCCTGCTTTCCCCTAACTCCTATAAGATGCGGGCACTATCTTCATCAGTGTCAGACAATTACTGCCCGTCCACACAGGAGCTCCGCACAGGCTACGTGACTTGTTTCTTCATCATCATCATATTCATGATTATCATCACCAGCAGAACGTTTCCCAAAAAAAGATGACTTCTTAGCTAAGCCCAGGCAAGGGAAAGAGTGTGGACGAATGCTAAGGGCAGGACCAACAGGACCTGCACTTTTCCTGGGAGCAATGGGTGCACTGAGGGTTTGGGAGAACCACTCCCACCCCCAGTACACCCAGCAGGGTGAGACAGTGGAGGGAGCACAGCAAGTGTCCCCAGGGAAGGGGGTGAGGTCATCAGGGTTGTGAAGGCTCCAAAGGGAAAAAAAAAGCGCGAGGGAAGTCCCACTGTCGTGGCTGATCGGTACTCCCCCAAATTCACGTGTCGAAATCCTAACTCCAGGAATTAGGGTTGTTCCAGGTGTAATTAGTTAAGATGAGGTCTTACTCGAATGGGGGGCTGCCTAACCCAAAATGACTGATGCCTTTATAAAAACAAGGCCATGTGAAGAGACAGACATACAGGAAGAGAACACGGTGTGAGCATGAGGGCAGAGATAGAGAGACACCAAAGATTGCGGATAAAGCCCAGAAGCTAGGAAAGAGGGCTAGAGCGGATTCTCCTTCACACCCTCAGAAGAAACCAACCTTCTGACACTGTATCTAGATCTTCTAGCCCCAGAACGCCGAGACAGTAAATGCGTGCTCTTTGAGCCTCCTGGTTTGGGTACTTTGTGACGACGGCCCTAGCAGACTCATACACCTGCCGATATAGGGAAAACCTCCCGCTCCCCCATCTCTCTGGGAGGCTCAGCATCAGCATCTTCCTCAGTCTGACAGGACGGACACCCTGAGAGGCGCCTGGAAGATCAGTGACCTCACAGACTCATGTGTCTGGCGCCAGTGTTCACCTGGGCCCTGGGCCCCTGCCATAGTCTGCACCAGAGGAAGGGGCTCCAAGCACTCCGACCCTGCAGGACTTTCGCTCCACACTCTGACATCTTGGTTGGGGAGTTCTTTGTTGTGGGGGGGCTGTCCTGGAGCACTCCCTCCATCTCGTGTCCTCTGGAGGAAAGGCCGGGTGGGCAGCCCGGCCTGGAGTCCATGCCGTCTCCCCCCAGCCTTGCCCCTCTCTGTGGGCTACCGGAGAGGGTTTACTGTGTCCACAGCCCAGTCTCCTGACAGGAGCCTCCCTCACCAGCAGGCTTGTCCTTTAGGACCTGCTGTGTCCATCTGTGCTCATTTCTGTTAATCCAAATGACATTTGAAACCCTTCTCCTTCTGAAACACTCCAGGAAGCCGAGTGGCTCTGACCACCATCCGTGGGGATGTGAGGTCCCTGCTGGTGGGTCATGGTGTCCCCACACTGTTGGGGGCACAGAGTAGGTGGAAGGTCTGCTGGGTGCTGACCATACTGGGCCTCTGATCCAGTTTAGATGATTTTAGAGGACATTCCTCAGTATGCTTTCCTCACACAAGTTTCTCTCGGGCCTGTTCCTTGGGGTCCCCATAGCTCAGTCCCACGCCTTCGCAGAGCTGCACACCACCCAGTAAGGATGCCACAGAGCTCAGTGGGCACTGTGCCCGGTTCTGCTATCACGGCCCCAGCAGAGCTGCTGGGAGCACTCTTGGGCTGGTCACCCGGTGCGCCTGTCAGTGAGCCACACAGCCATGCCGTGTGGAGGGGGTGCATCCTGGGACTGAACAGTCAATGGCAAGCTGCCTTTCACAGGGTGGAGCCCCTCTGCTGTCCCCAGGCAGTGTGAGGGGACTTCTCTCTCCCTAGGCTATTGGGCCTCACTGCTGGGTGTAAATCATTCCCCCATCCCTAGCCTATTCTGTGTGCAGTGGACACTTGACTCACTGCCTTGGAGTGCCAATTCCTATCCGTTGCCTATTTCTCTATTATTTTGTTCCTGTTCCTTGGTTCTTTGTTCTGATGCACAGTCATCTTTATAATCTTTCCAGATAAAATTTTTCAGGTGCACCCTCTACGAGCCTGACTGCTAGAGGGTTTTTGAGGGGATTAAGTAAAATTACACTTACAAAGTCATTACAACAGTGCCTGGCACCCAGAAGGTACTTTGGGAATGAAAGCTGTTTCATTTACTAGAATGTAAGTCCCTGAGGATAGGCACTCTCATCGGCTCTGATCGTCACTGTATCTCCAATACCTGAACTGCCCGGCACGTAGTGACTGTCCAATAAACAGATGTAGGATAGATATGCAGAAACGGGATGAGTGCCCACACAACATTCCCTATGAAAAGCACCCAGTATGTGATGAATCTTCGCCCTGTGCTGTGACTCACCCAATAGGCTCCTTCCTGGTCAAGGTCAGGTTGCAGTTTGGTCTGGCATGGTTGATAGGGATGGTGGAGCCCTGGAAGAAGCACGGAGTGGCCAGGGGGGTCACTGGGAGGGGGCTCCATTGTTTCCTCACCCATTCCCCCTGGGCAGCCAGACTGTGTCTGGAGCTCAGAATTCAAGAGTCTTGTCTGTGTCCTGCAGCCCCCATGAACCAGACAGTAGAGACCCAAACCTTCCAGATTATGTATGACAGGGGCATCTGAGGACTCCAGACACAGGTGGAGTGGGCAGCCAACAGGTGCAAGGTGCCTGCTACACAGAGCCTGGCGGAGTCCTCAGATGCGAAGCTGGTCCTGGTACAGCTAAGATCTCTGGCTTCGACACTGGGGCAGAGAAAAGGGGAGTGAGAGGCCAAGTTGCCTCTGGAGGGTGTGCTAGCCCAGGAGGGCCCAGGTAGGGGCCAGCTCCTGCCAGCAGTGATGCAGCAGCAGGAGGAGCAGGAGGTGGGCCTTCCATTATACCTGTACCCCTCCACGCCATGAAGAGGACAAAAGGCATGAACCCCAAATCTGGCACAGACCCATAAACCGCTTGGTGGTGGGTGTCCCATCACTGCCTGTAGTGGGCAAATCTCTGAAAATGGGTCCCATGGTCCCACTCTGATCCCTGGGATCTGGGAGATGGTGAGCTACTCCTTCTGCAAAGATGCGGAATGGCACAGTTGACCTTAGGAAGAGGAGATGATGCAGGTGTCCCCAGCACCACCTCAGGAGCCCTCACAAAGGCAAAGTTTTCTCCAGTTCATGGCAGATGGATGCCAAACCTGAAAACAGCAAGGGGATGGAGGTCTGGGGCAAGGGCCAGAGCAAGGCCTGCAGTGGCTGACGGCAGCCCCACTGGCAGTCAGCAAGGACCTGGGCCTCAGTCCTGCATCAACAGGAGCTGAACTCTGCCAACGCCTGAATGGGCCTGCAGGCAGGGTCTCCCCAGAGCCTCCAGCCAAAGCCCAGCCTGGACACACCTTGACACTGTCCTTGGGAAACCCCGGCATGGAACCCAGCCTGAAGTCCAGCCTGCCTGGACTTCCCATCTGCAGAAGTGGGAGGTGATCAACAGGGTTCTTTTAAGCCAGTCAGCTGTGGTCAATTGTTATACTGCAGGCAGGCCAATGCACTGCCCTCAGAGTTTCCTGCTGGGCCCAGACTGCCTGTGTGAACTCACTTGGTGGGCAGGAGCCTCACCCTCACCTGAATCTTGTCGCACCAGCCAGCAAAGCAGCAGAAGGTCTGGACGGACATGCCCACATGGGTCTTCAGGGCCAATGTGTAGACAGCACCAGCACCAGCACCAGCAGAGCCTCAATGGTGGCCAGCTCCTCCTGATGCTGTTCCATGAGGTCCGCTAACCTGGCCAAGGGGTGGGGATGCAGACAGGAGGGAGATGGGCTCACGCCTGGAGCAGCCTGGCCTGTTCTTTCAAGGCCCTTCTTCAGTGAGTCAGGAGCTCTTTCCTGCACTCCCAGCTCTGCCACACTCTGCCACACTCCGATGTGCTGATCTCAGTTTCCCCATCCGTGAGATGGGACAGTGAGGTCTCCTTGGCCAGATGAATGTGAGAATGGTGCCTTTCTAGCCCTCTATCCTCTCTTTTCCTTTCTTCCTTCCTAAAATATTGATGGATTTACTACTTCATAATGATGCTTACAAATGATCCTGCAAAATAGTCCCTCTGCCTCTCTAATAAGGAGGTCACCATTCCAAAGGTCACCCTCTCTGTCTCTGGACAGCCTTGACCAGGGGAAAGCATGTCTGGTTCAAGCACCAGCCGATCTGGTAGAGTATGCCCCCAAGGATGGCATCTGTGGGGAGGGCGAGGTGGGGGGATGATGGCAGAGATTCAAGGGAAGGTGCATCTACCCAGCCCTTCTTAAATGGGGGCACTCTGACAGCCAGCTGCCCTCCCATGCTTCTGGTGGGTGCTGCTAGGGCAGCCTGGGGATTAGGACTCTGCCCCCTTCCCTGATGTAAGGGAGCTCAGGGAGCAGCATGCCCAGGGGGCAGGGTGGACAGGGGAAGATGGAGACTACAGATCTAGAGCAGCTCTCAATCTTGTATATGGAGGAGCTCTGGCCCAAAGTCTGGGACCAAAGCCTGATGAGCTGCTCCTCTCTGCACATAGCTGGGGCATGTCTTCAACCCCCAAGTACACACTCACACTCTCTGGGAAGCCAACCTTCACCCCACATCTATCATATCTCCCTGCAGTGTCCTCCTAGCACCCTCCGTCTTTCTTCAAACCTCGCTTGACTATCACAGATACCCACTTAGACAAGTATTCCAGTACTGTTTGCCTCCCCTGAGGGCTGGGACAGTATTTGGTCTCCTGCTCCCTCCAGGACCTCCTACACCCACCAGCCACACAGTCAGCATGCGGCACAAGGCTGGTGAGAGAAACTGGACCAAACAGACACAAGCAATCTAGTGGCAGAGCCACACCGTTACCTCAGAGACAGTATATACCAGGTAATTCTCTAGGTAAGAATAACATAGGTGTAAATCACTCTTCGAGAACTATTCTAGACCAGATAAGGAAAACACCATGTTATGGCATTTCAAGAACCAGGGTATCATCAACTAGAAAAACAGATGTGCCTAAGGTATAAGTCTATATTACACATAAGCCAAAGATAGCCTCCGTGTATTGGCCCCTAGGTTGTTCATATCTTATTCGCAGGGTGAGACCTGTCAGCTCAGATGCTTGCTGGATATATGTTTATGTATCCAGTTATTTTAAAAATAGTCCAAACAAGCAGACTTTTAGCCAGTTAGGGCCTTGTTGCTTCACATCCTCCAGGAACCTCACTTGACAGATGTTATCATCGGTGAGATGGACCACACAGTTGTAACTTCTGCCCCTCCCAGGCCTCTGACCCAGAGATCTCTGTTCTGCTACTGAGAAAACATTGCCAGGACATGAGAGCCCCCTCCTGGATCTCCTGACCCCCAAGAATTCCCTTGCACCCCTCCCATTGTGAGTAGGCGCCCCCACTACAATCTCTGGAGGGCCTCCCACTATGGGGGCACCATCCCATGAAGTCTGTAGAGCATTATTACTTCTCATGGCCATATCTTTTCCCTTGAACAGCCCCAAATTCCTCCAACTCTGCCAGACAATGTCACACATGTGATGTGGTCATAAGTCCCTGGCGTGACTATCCCCCTAGCATACCATTTGGGAGGCTCTTCAAGGAGAGCAGAGTGAGACTGTTCTATTGTCCACTTTGTTTAGCTGCAGCTCTACCTCTCAGAGTCCTGTCCCCAGAAAGTGCCAGTGGAGAAAGCAGGGGAAGCAATCTCTATCACCCCACAGGTCTGCAGGATGGACGTGAGGAAGGGCAAGGATGGGGTGCCAGGCAGGCTCAGCCTGGCACCCCTGGCTCCCTAACAGCAGCGTGGGCCACCACCACATTCCTGGCTGTGGACTTAAGGAAGTGTCTGAACATAGGTGACAGCTTCCCACAGACTCTCCCACCAGCTCTTGATGGTCCCGCTCTGGCAGCTGGGACACTGGCTCTCCAGGCTCCTGAGAGTCTCGATTTTGTCCCTCAGTGGTTCTTGGGGGCTGTCTGGTGACTTTCTCTAACACTCCTTTCTGGTTCTTTCCTCCCAACTTAACTCTACAATGCATTCTGTATTCCATAATATCTATCCCGGTCTTTTTTTCCTCATTGAACGAAGGGCTGCCCCCTCCTGGGCCAGCAATGTGCACACCTCCACCATGGGGACTGGGAGACTACATGAGGCAGGGACAGGGTTATTAGGAGCTCTCAGGCCTGGCCTCAAGATGTGTGTCCCAGCAGTCCAGGACTCTCTTCACAGCTGTGCAGGGACCAATAATCAATCCCTCACTGTGGTGCGGCTAGCGGTGCTATTATGGCACATGCCCCTAGATGGCAGCAGAGAACCTCAAGGAAAAAACTCCCGGCCAGCACATTCTGCCATGGGAGTCCCTGCTTCAGGGCCAGTAGGCTCAGCACCATAAGCCTGGGCTTGAACATTTTGGTTCTGCCTAAACTGGGGGCTCTAGGAAGCCAATGGCTTCCTAAAACTGATGGACTTTTCAAGGGGTCTTGAAACTAATTTGAGTTACAGCAGGTTGGGTGAACCTCCTTAAATCCCACCATCTCTGTTCTATTTCAAAATCATACAGGCCCACCCTCTCTGGTCCCCTGTGCTGGGGGCTGACCTGTTGGGTCTGGCCTCTGGAATAGAAAAAAAAAAAAATGGCATTCTGACTATAAAGCCAAGACAGGGTCTCTCTCCCACCAGATGACAAGCACATTTGGAACACATCATGACAAGGCTGTATGCCTGACAGCTTCCCCAGGACCCAGAGCAGAAAAATCAGGTTCCTGAAACCAATCTTTTCAACGTTGCTTAGTTTATCCCCCTTCTGGAAACATTACCCCACTTCCTTGGGGGTGGCTGCTCCTCCCCCATTGGGACCACTTGTTTCTAGGGGAGCTCTCTCTTCTCCAGGCCCCATTCCCACCCCATTCTCTCAAGCTGGAGCAACCCGAACTCCTTCCCTAAGTTTTCTGATGGAACTAAGGGGAAAGAATCCCCTCTGCCCTGCTTTAAGAAAAAAAAAACAAGACAGGAAAGTGTGAGATTCCAGCAGTCAGTGTGAAGCTGGGCAAGTGCCAGCAGACAGAACAGGTCCCATTCTTCCTTTGATGGCTTCTGCATCAAGTAGCCTGATCCTGCCTCTGGTCCAAACCACTCCAGGTAAAGGCCATACTGAGCCTGCCCAGGACCATCTGTTAGCTTTGCCAGTTTGCTGGTCCAATCCAATCAGCAGCTTCACTTTTGCACCCTCTCATCTTCTATCTCACTGTCCCCTCCACCAAGAACACCTTTCTCTTCAAGGTTACTTGTGTCTGGCGAAATCCCTCCTGACTCTCAAGCCACTTCCTCTGGAGCCTTTTCTCAGCCTCAGGCCCTGGTCGCACAAACGTGTCTGAGACTCTACCTCCTCCAGGACCCAAGCATGCCCAAGCTGAAGATTTGACAGGTGGTTGTGGAAGGTTGAAGGGGGCTGACAAGTGGTTGTGGGGCTCTCACCTGTACAGGAGCTGGCCCCAGTCCCGTGCATTGATCTTCCCCCACAATCCGTTCTCAAAGGCATCCTTAGCAGCAACCACTGCCTTGCCAACATCACTGACCTTGGCCAGGGACAACTGGCAGATGACCTGTGGTGGAGCGGAGTTGTGAGTTGTGTACACAGAAGCCCCACACCACCCACTCCCCTGGCCACTTGGGAGGGCTCAGAGGACATGGTCAGCCAGCAGGAAAGCCCTGGAAGGGTGTGCACAGTAAGGAAAGTCAAGGTCCTTCAGAGAGACCTATTTGTGTTTCCACATACCAGGATCCTTCTTTGCACTTGTCACTGAGCCCAAACAGGGCAACGGACTCAGGCTCCTGCTACGAGGCAGAGGATCAGCTCAGTGTTTTCAAGCCAAGAACAGAACCCATTAATTTAGTGAGTCCCAGGTGGAAGGTTTATTTCTTAGGTGAAATAGTCTAGACATTGACTGTAGCAGAACCATTCCTGTCCCCATCCTTGCTCTGTGTCCTGACAGTGCCCACATGCACTACAGGGCAGGCTCTCACACTTCTTCCACCTGGGCTTGGCCAAAGGGAAAGCCAGGAGGAGACAGAAGTGGGAGGAGCAAGGCTAGCACCTTGCTGGTCACCACAGGTAGGCTGCACCCTCCCTGCCCAAGGCCCTAGCACCCAGGCAGCCCTGCCCACACAACCTCCCTTCTGGAATTCTCAAAAGAGGCCTCAAGGTGGTAACATTTCCCAATTTCTGCCTGGCAGCACTGCACCCCCTTGTGTGTGTCCCCATACCCTTTCCACCCCTTTGTCCCCCACTTTCTTTAAACTCCCCTCAAATGACCCACTGTGTGTGTGCTATCTGTTTTCTGCAGGCCCTGAGAGATGCTATAGGGTGGAGGAGAATGGATAACTATCAGTACGCACATGTAGGACTAAGTGTTGTTTCAGGTGGGTGTATGTGTAAGAGAATACAATGTGTGTGTACTGGGTCATGACATGAGGGGATCATGGTCGAGACAGTCTGACAAACGTGGGATTCAAGGAAGAATTTCCCAGCAGCGAGGCGTACACATATTTGAGAAAGTAGGGGCCATGCTACGGCCATTGCTGAAGCGTGGAGGAGGAGGGAATGGCTTCATTTTCTCTTTGGGGCAGGGAGCAGGTTTTAACTCTGTTCCATTCTCTGAAGCAGGCTCCAGACTTTTAGAGTCCTCCTGACTCCTTGCTAGTTCTCCCCTCTAGGCCATTCCTATAGGGAGGACTGGAAAATGGCTGCAACACTTTTGCATCCAAGCAGAGGCCCCCCTGGGCCAAAATCCCCAGATGCCAGGTGGGAGAAGAGGCCATGGGGTGAGTGGGGAGGAGAAAAGGTAGGAGAGCACAGTAGGTCTGTACTCACACTTCCGTCTGTCGGTTCATGGTCTCATCAGTCTTGGCTCATCAGCTTCGGCATCCACAAACATGCCCCCAATGAAGAGCTGGTGGGGCATTCGGAGGGTGGGCTTGTTCACTGCCTTTTCCACCTGGGAAGGGAGTTTTTGCAGGTGTTAGCGGCAGTGTGAACTCTTCACAAGGTGCATCAGTGATGGATACAAACCCTCAGAGACACAGGAAACTCTCACAGTCAAATAATAACCACTTGTGCACGCCACACACACACACACACACACACACACACACACAATGCCAACGGGACCAGGGCTCAAGGCTCCTCAGCCCTTTCAGGTCTCTTTTGCTGAATCTGGTCCTGCCACCTTCCTTGGCCCAGCGAGCTATTATGTGCGCAGTGGTGGCGGCTGAGTGGTAAGAAGAGATGGCACAGAATCTGAGGACAGACTGCTTGGGCCAGGACCCCAGTGCTGCCATTTACCCGCTGTGTGACCTCAGGCTGGTTGCCTGGCCTCGACACGTAGGAAGTGCCAGCTGGTAGACAGACACGTGTGACTCACCAGACATGATGCCAACTCCACCGCTCACTTCCCTACAGACCTGAAATTTCACACTGACTGGCATCCTCTGGGAGGTCATTCCTCTCCTGAAATTTGTTCATTAGTCACCTGTCCACAATCCCAAGGCAAACCTAGTTGGCCAAGATGGACACTTTCTTCATCTTTTTTTCCAAACAACGTATCCCAATGCAAGTCCTAAGGGAGCTGGTACCCTATCAAGATACCTCAGGATGATTTTTCAAGAATCTGTTTTAAAAATAAGTTCGTGGGGGACCTGGGTGGTTCAGTCGGTTAAACATCTGCCTTCAGCTCAGGTCATGATCCCAGCATTCTGGGACTGAGCCCCTCATTAGCTGCTCAGTGAAGAGCCTGCTTCTCCCTCTCCCTCTGCTATACTCCCAGCTCATTCTGTCTCCCTCTCTTTCTCTCAAATAAACTGATGAGTTTATACATTGTTCATATACCCCTAACCTGGAGTAGCCAAGTTATTTCATTTTTTTTGTTTGACATCGGATTAAATAATAGAAGTTTCATTTAATTTTATCTTAATTTTTTTCTTTCTTCTTTTAAAAAAAATTTTAAAGTTTCTTTTATTTATGTAACTAATCTCTACATCCAACGTGGGGCTCAAACTCATGACCCCAAGATCAAGAGTCATATGTTCTTATGACCGACCAGCCAGGTGCCCCTTTTCTTCCTTCTTAATTGTTAATCTCCTTATTAATGCATTTAATTTGTACTGTCCCCATCCCCACAGCTTACCCAACACAGTAGCTTCTTCATTTTCCCCTTCTATTTTAGTCTGCTCAGGCCGTTCCCAGTATGAGATTTCTATTATCAACAATGTTACCCTTTCAGACCAACCACAATTTTCTTGTGTTCTTTGCATCTCTGACCATAAGATCAGATATAGGCACCTCCCTTCCCTTTTTGGTCCCAGGACTTTTGCTTGGCTTTTTTCATCCTTTATACTCTGTGAAACCAATTTGTAAATACACAAAAGCTGTGCATTTACAGGAAACAGTCATATCCTTGATGATTCCATTCCCTCTCTAACATTGCTAAGAGGTGACATTTACATTTGTTATTATTATTATTATTATTATTGTCAGCTTGTGAAATCAGAGCTGAATTTGAGCTTTTGGGCTCAAAGAAGAAATTTCTGAGAAATGCAAGTCCTATGGCTTAGTTTCAGGAGAACATCTAAGAGACATTTTCAGGAACGTAGTTTTTAAGTCACTTACAAATCAAAGGATAAGATAGGTATTCAGGAAATCTCAGAGTGGATGGAATTTAAAAAAAGAGAGAGATTCAGCAGAGAAGAGAATAAACAATGAGAAAACTCTTATGGAAAATAGATGTCATCCACATAAGAAATCAGAAAAAAATGAGTTTTTATCATGTAACACATCTGCAATTTTCAGGTGAAGAGATGTCCTATAAATGTGATGTGTATGGCAAATGTTTCAATTGCAGTTCAGCCTTTTTTCAGCATGGAGAATCCACTCTGGAGAAAAGTCCAATGAGTAGGGATCATGGCAAAGTTTTTGCCTTCAACTCTACTTCTCTTCAAGTGCTTCACTGAAACTGGGTCTGAAGGTGGAGATGTGTCCACGTGGGACCAGCAGAGTGACCCCTGAGAGGACCCACAACAGGAAAGCAGTCCTATGTGTGCAAAGCATGTGACAGAGTCTTTGGCTTCAGCTCGGCACCAGCAAGCCCCCATTGGAGAGAAGCCCCTCAGATATAGGGACTGTAGCAAGGCCATCAGTCAGAAGATCACCTCTGTCCTCCATCAGAGGACTTGCCCTGGAGAAAAATCCTATGCAGGTAATGCACGTGGTAAAGATTTTAGTGTGAACTCACAGTTCGTTCACCACCAGGTACCGCACACCGGGGAAAGATCCTATCTTTGCAAGGAGTGTGGGAAAGGCTTCACTCAGAACTTATATCTCCCCCAGCACCAGAGAAAGCTTATCCATGGAAGGACTGCAGCAAAGACTTCAAGTAGAAAGCCAGCTGAAATCCTCATCAGTGGATCCACCCCAAGGCAAAAACCCCATGAGTGGGAGAAGAGCTGCCGTAAGAATTCAGCATGAGGCAGGACCAGAGGCACCATGTTGAAGCAAAGCACTATGAATGTCAGGAATGTGGGACGTCTTCATCTGGAACTCAAATTTTATTCACCATTGGAGAGTTCATCCTGGAGAGAAATTTTTAAATATACTTGTTGGTCTATGTATCCCCTGAAGGCAAGTTAGCAGACCCTCCTCTTCTTGACCTGATTATCCCAACCCAACTGTACCTCCTGCCCTTCCCCAGAGTGCTCACTGGGCTCCCGCCATTCTCTCTACTCACTGTCTGTGGTACTCTGTTCACTGTGTACCGCAGAGCCTTTGCCTTTTCTGCTCCCCCATGTAACCTTTACCCACCTGTTCCCCTTTCTTTGATCCTAGCTACTCTTCAGACCTTCAGTCAGATGCTGCCTTTCTCACCACAGCCTCCTTCATCTCTGTTGTCTTAAAGAATGCCTTATTCTATTCAAAATTTGCATGCTGGGTTTTTATTATTGTTGTTTTGTATTCTTATTCTTTTTACCTCCAGTTGGCTCAGTATCCTTTCCAACTCTACAGTGGTAAGATTCTTCAGAGAAGGATAGGTCAGGAAGTTGTAATATCCCCAAGGGAGATTAATGAATGGAGTTGTACAGCTGATTCCTTTGAGGACTGCATCAGTTTGTGTCCAATTAGGAGACAGAAACCAACAGAGATTTAAACAAGAAAACTCAATAAAAAGAATTATTATTATTATTATTATTATTATTATTTAGAGAAAGAGAGACAGACAGTGAGTGGGGAGGGACAGAGGGAGAAGGAGGGAGAGAATCTTAACTGCTTAAGAATTATTAAGAATAAGGTTTAATCTCCTGACCCTGAGATCATGACCTGAGGTGAAACCAAGAGTCAGATGCTTAACCAACTGAGCCACACAGGTGCCTAATAAAAAGAATTATTAAGCTATGATAAAAGAATAGCCTATAAGATGTAAGAGGATGCTATATGGTACCTTAGGGCTGATGGAGATACCAAAGGAAGCACAAACTTGGAAGAGAGGTTTCTCCCCAAGGCTGAGGTTCAAACCTGGTTGGAGAAGGTATAGCTGTAGTTCACTAGGTGGCAGAAAATCATCTGGTTTGCTCACGCTAGAGCTGGTTTATAGTTGCTGGGCATGCAGGAAAGAATGTTCTAGGGCATAGGTAATCTATAGTCCGTGAACAGGTACACAGATGGCACCACTGTGGGCCAGAGCACATTGTATTCACATTGGAAGAGTCACTAGGAACAAAGCTGGGGTGGAGATGTCTACTGGAGATTGACATGCATATTAGTGAGTGTATGGAATTAGGATTTAATACACATAGAAGTAGTTATGATCACCAGGCATATATGCAAAGAAGAAAGTGGCCATCTGGGATCACTAAAGTTTACACTAATATTTGCCATTGATGATGGGTGTCATTAAATGAATGTCATTAAATGAATTTGCCTTTCAGATTTATTTATCTGACATGTGACTTAGCCTTTAGAGATTTTCACATAGTATGAATATTCCTAAATACCAGTGAGAAAACGGACTGCTCCTACACTGTTGGTGGGAATGCAAGCTGGTGCAACCACTCTGGAAAACAGTATGAGGTTCCTCAAAAAGTTGAATATAGAGCTACCCTACCACCCAGCAATTGCACCACTGGGTATTTACCCTAAAGATACAAATGTAGTGATCTGAAGGGGCAAGTACCCCCCAATGTTTACAGCAGCAATGTCCACAATAGCCAAACTATGGAAGGAGCCTAGATGTCCATCAACAGATGAACGGATAAAGAAGATGTGTTTTATATATATATATAATGAAATATTATGCAGACATCAAAACCCCAAAATCTTGCCATTTGCAACAACATAGATGGAACTAGAGGGTATTATGTTAAGCGAAATAAGTCAATCAGAGAAAAACAATTATCATATAATCTCACTGATATGAGGAATTTGAGAAACAAGACAGAGGATCATAGGGGAAAGGAGGGAAAAATGAAAAAAGACAAAACCAGAGAGGGAGACAGACCACAAGAGACTCTTAACCTCAGGAAACAAACTGAGGGTTGCTGGAGGGGAGGGGGATTGGAGAGAAGGGGTGGCTGAGTGATGGTCATTGAGGCGGGTATGTGCTATGGTGAGTGCTGTGAATTGTTTAAGACTGATGAATCATAGACCTGTACCTCTGAAACAAATAATACATTATATATTAATAATAAAAAAGAAGCCAGTATTTGTGGGTGGCAGGATGCTGCAATGTCATTAGTCATGATGTAGTGAGTGTTAGATAAATGGTATCAGAGAACTAAAGAGTCAAAATGATCTATATTGTTTCAGTACTATAAACTGGTGAGTTCAAGGATTTCAGGGCTGATCAAGAAAGACTAAAGAAAGGAAAGAAAGAAAGAGACAAGAAGACCAGGAGATGGCACTATTGTTCAACAAGCTTTATTGGGTAGTCCCTGCCCTGGGATTGCCGAAAAGGGGAAATCCTTACAGAAGGGGAAAGAAGGTAAGGAAATTCTAGGGGGTGGGGGTGGGGCGTGGGGAGCCATTAGGAAGGAGGCTTACCTGTCTAGGCAATGTCACTCAGCTGCAAGGTGGGAGTCTCTTGGTCAGAGAGCTTTGAAGGCCAGCAATGGTTTAGGATCTTTTATGGACACGGGGTTTGTCTTATCTATGGATAGCAGATGTTAGGTGCAGTCTCATGGGTTATGCAAAGCAGGTAGTCTCTGAAATGGCTAAAAATATGCTCATTTGGTTATATTTAAAGCATTCGGATGGGTAAGAATTTGCAAAATGTGTAAAAGTATTTACATATGTGTGTTCTTAAAGCTTGATATAAATTCCTTATGTTTATAGGTTATTTAGACAATTACAACTGAACATTCAAAATCATCATTCAAATTGTACAAATGTTAGGGACAGTAATGTTTTGCTGAAATTAAATTGCTTTTCTAAAATGAATATTACACTAATCACTATGGCATAGGTTCTTTTGATTTTGCCTTGGCATATCTACTTGTGATAACTCAGTTTCTTCTGAACAGGAAGTGAGATCCTAACCCTTGCTCTCCTGTATTAAAAGATCTTTTGGGAGTGACCAGAGGAGCTCTTATAAAGGTCTGGGGTTATGGCAACCATCGAGGACTTGAGATGAAATTACCTTGAAGAGATGTGATCTAGGTTCCACACAAGGTTCTCATCAATCCTATGGAAGTGTTGGCCTCAGTAGGACATGGCAGAGAGCTGGATGTTCCTCTGGGTCCAGCCTTCTTGGCAGTGTTGTGGTTTTGTGGGAGACAATGGTTGAGCATGAATGTGAGATAAAAGAGTTGTAGACTTTGAGTCCCATGTAGGGCATTACAGTAGCCTAAGTAGCATTTAGGCAAATGAGGACATCCAGTAGTGGTGGACAAATGAAACTTGCTGAACCAATCAAGATAGTTCAAGAAAGTTAAGTGGGGCCTAGACCCACTTCGTCCCGCTCCTGACCCTCACCGCCCATTCAAGGTGGCTTGCCCTACCATGCAGGGCCAAAAAGCACTGCCTTCTTGACATCCTTAAGGTGTTCTGGGTTCACAGTAAGATCATTACTCTATTTCTCGACTTTCATTCATTCAGCAAATGTTTCGGAGGCTCTTCGGTTCTGAAGTCCTCATCCCGCCCAGGCCAGCGCTTAGCCTTGCTCAGATCTTCCCGCCAGGCTGACTGTTCTTCCAGGCTCTGAAGAGACTCACCTCCAGGTGGGAAATCTACCCGGCGGGGCCCGAAACTGTCTCGACCCGGAACAGGTTGCTGCCACCTAGGGGAAGGATGATCTATGCGGGATCTGCTCATTGGCCTGGCTGGGCCCCGCCCTCCCATCTGATAGCCAATGGAATAGTAGCCCGCTTCTTCTTTTAGTCTTAGGCTCCGCCTCCTTCTGGAGGTCTGTAGGAAAAGCTCCGTCCGGGTCCAGGGTTTAGACCGGGAGGCAGAGAAGGAGGCTACCTCCTCCCTTGGCCTCTCTTTTGTCTCTCCGGAGCTGAGGGGGGGGGGGAAACCTCAAGATGTGGGGCCCTCCGAGTTCGCTAGAGAGAGTTTCAGAGTAGGTATAGGTTGGTAGAACAGTGTGTTGTGTTGACCTTCTTTCGCGCAGCACTTATTGGTTTGTGAGGACCTGTTAGCTCAAAGCTATAGAGGCCGTCGGGAGCCCACGGTGAGCGGCGTGGCTTGGCCTGAAGAGGACCAGAAGGACTCCGCCAGAAATGGGCGCGGTTACTGCTGCTGCTGGGATCCTCACCCCAACCCTTGGACTCGACTCAATTCGGTGGAGAGGGGGCGCTGACAGCCCCGGGACGCTGGTCGTCCCCGCCTGTTTCTCGTGTCCACGACAGCTTCAGATTCTGGTACCCACAGGGATCCGAGGTCCTCAAAACGTTTTAAATGTCTTCGCTCCAGGACACGCCATCAATAGAGAAGAGAACTTCGCGGTCGCTCCAGCCGCCTCTTGTCCCAGCTGCGGAGACCTCAGCCCTCCGCCGCGGCCTGTGTGCATCTTAAGGCTTTTTCTGCCTTTTCAGGTGGTCCTACGCTTACTTTACTTGCCTGGCCTGGTGTAAACCCAATCTGAAAGCTTATTACTGTTCGTAGAGCCAAGTTTGGAGAATATTGAAATAGCTGGGTCGTTTTACCCCACGATGGGGGCTATTTACTTAGTCCACAAATTGGAGAACGTGGAGCCCTGGATTTGGATTGTCCCATATGATAGTTTAATCTAAAAATCTCACGAGTCCTATCTACCAAGCACTTAATAGGTGTCCAAAGTTTAGTGGACAAATTCATGTGTACAGTGTTGAAGATACAGAGAGATTTCTTGATCTTTTCACATCCTTTGTCACTCTTTTCATTACATTCTCTAAACTTTCCATCATTGTCATAACCTAATTGTTAGGGTTCCTAACAATCAGCTTCAAAAAACTGATCCCTGCTGTTAGTAAAGTGTGTCGGACTGTGATTTGTTTTCAACTTGAGCTTGTTATCTGTTTCAACGTCATAGTTTTGGTTTTCCTCATAGGCAAGTAGGAGGGAGTGTTTTTCAGGGTGGTCTCTGCTGCTGTTCTACTTCCAGAGGATTTACTTTTCACAGATTGTCACCTGTGCAGATCAGACCTTTCTGCTTCAATCCTTTTGTTTCATATGTCAATATCATTAAGTGTCCACTGTAAGGGACATTTATTACAAAGACAGGATGACAGCATGCTTTAAGGGAACAGGAGCACACAACTATAAATCCCTGCTTTTTGTTACCCTGGGACAAAAACCATCCATGAGTTTAGCCGTATTACTTGTGTCAGTTTGCATTGTGTTTTCTTGTACACCCTGCACTTATAACTTCTCTTTTTCCTTATTGGAATCCCTGTAATTGCCAAAAGGCAGTTTTGGTCTCTCCTAACAGCTCTGTTTCTCTGAGAGTCTCAGCTTCGCCTATCTTCATGGATGACTTTCTGGATTGACTAAGAAGGGTCAGTGGAGGAACGCAGTGTACTGAATATCTCCAGTCTTTTTTCTGATGCTTTGTAGTTCCCAGAGACTTTCATCAAACTGCAGATACGGAGTTGAAATGGAAGTTGTTTTTAAGGTCTCTAAGCGCATTCACTTTTGTGCTTGTTAAATAATTCTGATCTGATAGCAGCTATTTGAATTTCAGGTGTTACCTTTAATGTGTAACACTTTCTGACTCATTCTACTGAATGGCAGAAGGCTTACTTCTTTTTTTTTTAAGATTTTATTTATTTATTTGAAAGAGAGAGTGTGTGAGAGGGGAGAAAGTCAGATGGAGAAGCAGACTCCCCCATGGAGCTGGGAGCCCCACATGGGACTCAATCCTGGTACTCCGGGATCATGACCTGAGCCAAAGGCAGAGGCCCAACAACTGAGCCACCCAGGCACCCAGGAGGCTTACTTCTTAATGATGCACTATTAACTGAACCAGAAAAGGAATTGGAACTACTTTAGAAATAAAATTGCCTTGCTTCTCTTATACTATAATATTTAGAACTTGGAGTATTTGAGATGTGTCATGAAGTTGATGGATCATTTAATATGGTAATGTGTTTCTTTTCACCACCGATACCCAATATACCATTAAAATTGAATGAAGTTTTTATAATTAATCTGTGTCTTTAGAGGGAAAAGGAGTAGTGGGGAGACATAAGGATATTCCTAATAAACTGTTTTCAAATTCTGTTCTGACTTATTAGAAAATAAAATGGTCCTATTCTAATATTTTAAAGAACATAAGAGGAAAAACAGATCTGGGGATCTTATGGTGTTTGATGGATTCCTTGTATATAATTCATTCCTAAATGTATTGTGTGGATTCTAGAGATCTTAACTGGAGCTCCAACTTTCTTTTTAGCCCATCACATTTTATCCACTGACCACCTGGTTTCCTTTCTGTCCTTTCCTATGATGTCTTCTCCAGATTACTGAAAATTAAGTTTTCTTGGTCCACCTTCTCATCACACATTCTTGGGATGATTTCTGTTTCCTTTCTCTGTTCCCCTCCATGCCTGCTATTTCATCACTGTGAGATGAGAATTGCCGCTGATACAAAGCAGTAACTGATGAATAGTATTACTTCACGTAGCCTCAAACAGGGGAGTTGGATATTGTGTATAGGAGTTGTGGTCAGTAGGGTTGATGTTACTAATGCTTCTTTCTTTACATTCAGCTCCTGAGACTTACTTTCCCCCAAGATGGTAATAAAAAAGGTGAGAGGATGACAGTAATGTCCTTAATAGCCAGCCCCCAAGTGAGCTGGGTTTCCTCTACATGTACATGTGCATGTGTGTATATACAAATGTTTATTTATATATGCATGTATACTTCCATGTATGCATATACAAATGTACCTTTAATATAAATGTACATTTATATAAGTTATATACATGTATAATGTAAGTATGCATACATATATAGAAATATATGCAAAATACTTTTACATTTGCATATATAAAATATATAAATTTACTTTCTCATTGAGGTATAACTTCTTCATGACACAAATCTGAACTGCATAGCTCACTTTTTGGAAATACATACCCTTGTATTGCCATCACTCATATTAGGGCATAGAACATTATTGGTATCTCAAAAGACTACCTCTTGCCCCATCCTGAAGCTGACCATTACTCTGATCTGTCATCATAGATTAGTTTTATTTGTTCTTACACACATATAAATGCAGTCATTCAACATGTTCTCTATTGTATCTGCCTTTTTTTGCTCAACATTATGTCAATGAATTTCACTCTTCTTTACACAGAGCAAGTAGTTTGTTCTTTTTCATTGCTGAATAGTTTTCCATTATATGATTGCACCACGTTTCATTTACTCATTCGTGGAATGTAGCTAGACATTTTGGTTGCCTCCAGATTTTGACCACTGTGCATAGGAATTCAGTGAACGTTTTTGCATATGCCTTTTGGTGGACACATGCGCTCATTTGTCTTGGCTATACCCTTTGGAGTCAGATTGCTAATGCATAGGGTACACATATTTGGTTAGTTTTAGTAGGAGCTCCCCAACAATTTTCTGAGATGGTTGTTCCAGTTTATACTTTTACCAACAGTATACTTATACCAGCAGTTGTTCCACATCCTTGCCAACACTTCTTGCCATTCATTCTTGATAGTTCATTAAGGTTTTAAGATTTTCTTCTCTCCAGTAAGCAGTGATACAGAGCACTATTTCATGTTTATTGGCTACATGGATATCCTCTTATGTGCAGTCCTTGTTCAGATATTTTCCCCATTGTTTATTACATCATGTGTCTTTTCTCTGCATTGTAGTCCTTTTTTATGGCTATGAGTCCTTTGTCAGTTATATGTATTATGAAATAACCTCCCAGTCTGTAGCTTTTTCACTGTCTTCATGGAGTCCTTCAAAAAGCAAACTTTCTCTAGCTCATCCCAAGTAAGCAGTATTTTCCTATGCCTCTCTATCCTCACTATCTTTGCATGTGGGTGGGAGTCATAGGCAGATCTGAGAGCTTTGTGCCCAGGGTAGTGGGATAAGGAGACAAGAATGAAGAAAGCACTGGCACAAAAGCAGAACTGGGAAATGGCAGTAAAATGAACAGCCCCAATAATCATCCAAAGACATTACAAGGTGGAGAGGGACTTAGAGCTAGGGCGATGGCCACATCCAATTCTATGTTAGTTGTCCTTTTATGTATGTACTTTGAGACCCAGACCCAAGCCCACCTCCTATATGGTAATCTATTTTGAGGTCACATACGTTTGGAAGCTCATAATGGAGATGTATTTGGTCCTACGGAAAAGTGTGCTGAACTCTGCCTGGCTGTATGCCTTTTATTCTGTGTCCTCTGCCTCCAGACCTTTAAAATTTCACACAAAAACTCCTCTGGCACATGACAGACCCCATGCTAAATACCTATTATTGTAGATGCCCTTCCTATGCCTCTCAGTGATGGTTTTGACCAGCACCAAAGTCCTGAGACCTGAGAAAGCAGGAACTTGTCCTTTCAGGAATCAGTAACTTTTGAAGACATGGCTGAGTACTTCACCAAGAAGGAATGGGCCAGCCTGGTGCCTGCTTATAGGGCCTTGTAACAGGGGTTGATGCTGCAAAACTATGGGACTATGGCTTTCTTAGGTAAGTCCTCTCTGCTACTTGTGTCTGTCTGGGCCCTCAGAGGTTAAAGGTTCTCTTGTAACTATTAGCTGACCCTGAATGGCAATGCCAGTGGTTACCAGGCAAGGAGAGCCCTCCATGACTATTTGACCTCCAAGAAAGTTTTCCTTCCTTTTTACATCATAAAAGTTATTCTCTCTTCCTATCTTTCTTTGAGGTGATTCTCTGGATACAGTAGGGCTGGAGCCAAATCTTGGTAGCTTCTCCCTAGTATTGACCTTCCAGGTTATCTTGAGAGAGCTCAGCCGATTAGTCTCCCTCTGGGAGATGGTCCACCACGTGTCTGTTTCCCTATGGGAATTTTTTATCCTCTAACTAAGAAGGTAAGAAATTTTGTTTCCCTTTAAATAGAAATTTGTCTCTCAGAGTATTTCAGGCTTCCTTGGGAGCACTATTCAGACATGCCTTTCCAGGACAGCTCTCTGTACCTCTTTAGGGTCCCTCTTGTTCAGTTCACCCAGGAATTAATTACTGTCCTTGTCTTGGCTCATTTTGCAGCCATTGGCTGTGATTGACCACTATGACTCTGCTCATGATAGGATACATTTCAAAACTAACAATATTTACCTCCTCATCACCTTCTTTCCTTCAAATAGTATCACCGACTTCCACACCAGCTCTGATCACTCAGCAGGAGCAAGGGAGAGAGCTATGTGTCACCCAGCCACAGGGACCCCTAAGCAAGAGGAGCAGGAGAGTTGGCCCCCAAAGGAAAGGTAAGCAAAGTATGCTTTTTTGTAACTTTTTCTCTTCCTTTGCTCTTATTTCATCAAAATGAAAGATGTGTGTTCTCTGTGCCTAGCATTAGGGAGTATATTAGGACCTTTGATCACACTTTTTCTGACTGGTCTGTTCTTCCCTGCTTCCCATGCCTTTAAACCATTCATACACAACACACAGCAACCTTTGTTGTTTACATCCCAGTTTTGCACACACTGGGGTGCTTTTGTCCCTGGGGATATGTGGAAAAAATTTTCTAGATACAGGTTATGTGTGATCACCTTTTTCCAGTTTCCCCAAGCTTTAGAAAATTGATAAGCTCAGTGCAGCATTATCTTGTCCATTAACCAAAAGAACTTAAGAATTTATTTTGGCTCTTTGTGATAATTAACATGTTACTAATTTAAAATAATTTTTTATGTTGACATACTTTAAGGTAGCTTATAGATATTATGGTTTTCCTCCCCTTTAGGATACATCTCAAAAATAAGAATATTTTCCTACTTAGCTAAAATAATATTACAAGTAACAAAATTTAAAATTCCTCAAAATCTTTAATTCTGGATAGACAGAAAGAGGCTTGATTCTTTTAAACATCAGTTTTCAAAACAAGGATTGAAGAGCCGTCACAAATGCTGTTAAATGCACATTTTCTTTTTCTATAGACTCATGAATTTCCACAGATTTAATGGTTTTTTGATTCATTAAAATTATGTACAAAACTGCTCTCATGTCTATTTTTTAAAAATAGCTTTATTGAGGGACAACTCACAAACTATACACTTCACCAATTTAAAGAGTACAGTTAAGGATGGGAGAAGATATTTACAAATGAATATTTTCTAATAGGTCATTTTAATTCCTTTTATGACTTTTTAAACCATATTTTGAGTTATTTGTCTAGTGGATTGCTCTAAGGCTTACAATATACATCTTACCAGAATTTATTTCAGATTTATAAAAGCTTAATTCCAGTAAGATAGAAATTTTGATGATATATTTTCTATTCCCTTCTCCCTCATGTGCGGGTTATTTGGCCCTCCACCTTTTGTCCTGGTCACACCAATCCAGCCTTACCTCTTGCATCTCCCCAAGGGCTCCCTGTGTTCCAGACAGTTCTTTCTCCCCACTCTACCCTTTACATCCTCTCACCTCCTACGTGATAGCCCTTGCTCTTTGCTTTCTCAGGTGCCCTCCCTACTTCTCTCTCCTTTCCTTTGATCTTTCCTGGACTTTTATAGGCCCATTGAGTTTGCGACTTTGATACTACATTTTGCACTATCTTATGTGCACCCTCCTCCACCGTGAATTGTTACCTTTTCTGTAGATGGTCACATTACACTTACTACTCAATTATATGCGGGAGGTTTTTTTCCTCCAGATTCAGATTTTCATTTCACTGCAGCCAAGTTGTCACTTTCTCAAGGACAGGAATTACATGGATAAATGAAGAAAGATCAGGAAGTGTGGATATGTTCCCACTGTAAATGAATGTATGGCATGACCATTTGAGTGTAGATTATAGAATGGAAGAAGGGAAAGCTTTCCACAGAAACCGAAGGTGTTGCTTTAAGAAGCAGACCTTGTAGAGAGCTGTTCGTGCCTGGACCACGTAGGAAGCTGTAACCTAGCAGTAAATGGAAACTGGTCTTCAGCTGTACTTCTTCAAGGGGTGATTTTATCAGGACCTCCCCATATAGTGGGCTACTAGCCACTTGTTTCATGGGACATTTCACTGGAAATTGATCTGTTAAACAATAAGTCAATTTGTTGTTTTTCTATGCAGTACATCTCTTCTAGGTCCAAAAGATTATTTACTATCTGATTTCCATCTGTCTCTCTCTCCCTCCTTCCGTAACAGAGTAGAGTTAGCTTCATTATGAAAAGGTATAATCCTTTGTAAGTTGGCTGCTTCTAGGTGATATTTTTAGGAAATAGTGTGATAGGTTACCTCCCTTGCCCTTGTTCACCCTTATTTGTATCTTGCAAATACTACTTTCTTTTGTTGTAACCAACGGTTATGCTTGGTTGGAAGCTGTGGTTTAGAAAAATACAAGTGAGCCAGATGTTGATGACCTTGAGCAGGGACAGTCACAACCTATTTAGAGACCATTTTATCTAAGGGTAGAGAGTGTGAACTCAGAACAAGGTCCGTTAGCTGAAAGCAGTAATGTCGCTTAGAGAAGTGGCCTAGAGGGCAGAAACGGTGAAAGGAAAGAATGAGCCTGCTAATAGAGTTTCCAGATTTATTTAAATAGTGAAGAGGTTTGGGAATCAAAGGATAGGGAGCATTAGTCCACAGACTCATCTCTGGAGGGCCAGAGTGCTTCCTGGAATATGGTACCTGTGGCCTGACTGTATTATCTGGTAACTACATCAGAAGGGGCAGGTGATAAGTAATTTAATCTATACACATTCCTGGATTTCTGTTAAAAAGGGAGCTTATCCTTAATATCTGTGTATTGAGAGGGAAATAACCAGGCGAAGGAGGAGATAAAGGAGACAAGCTGTCACCTTACTCAGCCCTGTACCTTAAGCTAGCTCCACTGGGTTCTGTTAATTTCATATATTTGTGATTACAAGCCTGCATGGAACTCCATGTGTCTGGGGGCATGTTGGGTCCTTTGAACTGCTAGGGAACTGAAAATGTTTAGCACAATGCTGGGAGTGATCTTGAGAGTTAATGTTGGAGGGGTGAACAACGCCCCAGATCATTGAGAAACTGGTATGCCGTGCTAGTGAGCCTGAAATTCCTGGACTGAGGAAGCAAGGTCACTTGAGGCATCGACATCGGGGGAATTAAGGGTCAGTGAAATAGGAGCCAAGTAACCTAGATAGACCAGTGCTTCCTAAATGGAAGTCTGTGTAGCAGTGCAAGTCCATGACAACATTTCTACCAGTCTGCCAAGTGAGAAAAATGTAGTGGAAATCTCTGTGTGTAGGTGGAACTGAATATGCTCACACACGATGGCCCACAGTTCTTGGTAACTTACACTGAAGTTGTCCTTTCTTCTTTTTGGCATTAAATTGATCTCTTATGAAATAACCATGAAAACTGTAGACTTTTGGTGTAGTTCTGCTTTAATGATCTTTATTGAAAAATAAAAAGATGGTTGTGCTGTGTTTCTGCCTTCTCTCCTGGGCATTTGTGTATTTGAATCTGTTTTCGTGAAGTCAAAGAGATAGCTAACCAGTATTATAAGCTTTTCTGGGTCAACTCTGGAAAATTTTAGTTACGAGGTTAAACTAGTGCTTCTCAGACAACAGGTAGTAAAGGATTAGTTCTCCAGTTCCTCTGACAGTCTTACACTGACAAATCAATGTTTCTGCGGTGGCACATGACTAATGACACAATTTATGTGACATGCGATTCATTGTATGACTTCAGATCTGGTATAAATTCTGTATGAGGTGACTGATCATATGCTTGGATGTCTTGGCTCTGTCAGATTGCTATATTCTTTTTAAAACATTTATTCTCAATTTCCGCACTTGTGGGCCTGTAAGAAACAGTTCACGGTTGGCCACCAGTCCACAAACTGCCTTTTGGTTGCAAGGCGTTAGACTGTATCTTTATGGATGAAATCAGGAGCCTGTCAGGTTAGTGGGCCAAGCAATGAGGAAAATTGGTCAATCCTGTGGTCAGAATACCTTAAGGGAAAATCACTACTTTTCCTGGGACCCTGGAGTCTAATGGGGAGTCTCTGAGACCTTGGAGAGGGAAGAAGTGTGACTGGATAGTCAGGAGTTAGAAGCTGGGCCGCAGACTACAATTTTCAGAGGGATGATTGCAACCATTGAGGGCTCTTCTTGTATAACACCTGCGCTGATTGCGATCATGTTATTGTGTTTTATTTGAGCTGTGTAATTTGCATCTCCCACATTGTCGGTAAAGATATGCTCTTAAATGAGCTGTGAATGTGTTGTGAAGGGGGTGCTGTAAAGAAAGGCTACTTTAGAGATTGAGTCAAGGCAGAGGTGGCTGGACTCAGGCTACGTTTGGGAGCTTCCTTGGAGTGGCCCCTTTGGTTATATGGCTGACATGTCAGAGGTCCATTTGTGATGGAATCAGCAGCTCTGCCTGCCATTGGTAGACCTGAGTATCCTTGTGGGGTGTAGTGCATATCAGGCGAAGGGCAGGTAGGAGGACGTGTTTGGGGAATGCTCAGAACAAATTGCTAGCATGCCCTACCCTTTCCTATTGAAAACCCATATGATGATACGATACTTATGTGAGTAGAGGGCCTTTTCTGGAGAACAGGGCTATGCAGGAAGTCCTCTTCTCAACAATAACTGAAATAATAATAGTTATACTTACATTTATTGAGCACTTACCAAGAGCCAGATACTATGTTATGGATTTGTAGGCTTGATCTCAATTTTATAATTGTTCTGTGAGGTAAAGGGTTATTATTGCCACCAGTTCATAGGTGAATACATTGGGATTTATTGATAAGTCAGAATTGAAACCCAGAAAGTGAGACCCCAGAACCCTTGCATATGATCATGGTGGTACCATCTCCTTTATTCATCTACCCCTGTTGGTGCTTTGTGCCCCAAGCTGGAATCTTTGAAGTCAGGGTCCCTCAACTTCTCTCTTTTCCCTACTCCTGGACTCATGCCACTGAAAGACCTTCCTTGATCCTACGGCAGGGCCAATCACAGTCTCTGTCTACCTTCCCTGGGAGCAGCTGAAGATCTTGCTCAACGGCCTTTCTGGTGCAGAGTTGAACAATTACAGAAAATAATGGGAGTAAGAGAAAGAAGGATTGGGGAAAGCAGCTGCAGCCTTAATCACAGCCTGGGGATGAGGAGGAAGGTTATAGAGAACAGTGTTGGTTGGAAACCGATGGTACATAAATGAAAATATATGTAAGGATCTGACTGTGTATGTAGCAAAGCCAACTGTTGAAATAGGCAGATGTGCCAAGGAGATGATAGCTAAAGTCAAAGAGATAGCTAACCAGTATTATAAGCTTTTCTGGGTCAGCTCTGGAAAATTTTATTAAGAGGTTAAACTAGTGCTTCTCTGACAACCTGTAGTAAAGGACTGGACTTGCTAAAAATTGCATTAATTGTAAAAGATACACTTGGGTCTCCCTTCCGTTTGATTATGAGACTGGTATTATGTAGGCTGAGCCTACGTAATCCAAAGGTTGTTCATGCATTATGAGTATTATCATAGGAGAGCTTAAAAAGTTAATACACTGCTGTCCAAATACATTATAACTATTTTAAGTAAAATGTAAAGAAAAATGTACCTCCCGATCTCATTTTTATTTATCTATGTTCATCATTAGCCTCTGTCCATATGCATATATAATTGAACCACAGCAGGTAAAAAATTATGCTGTGCTTTTTCTTCCATGATTGTTGTCTTAAGCACTTCCCTCTTCCCCAGGTATATATACTCTTCATAATTACTGTTTGTCATTTAGTGAGTGTACCCTTCTTATTCCCCTCTCCAAGTTGTGAATGTTTTTAGGGTAGAGACTATGTCTTAATCATATTTTCCTCTCTAGCATCCATCCAGTAGGTGGTGGTTCATTTTTATTAAAATTCATTAATGAGCATTAGGAAATTTCTATTTGTGAGCTTTGTAAGTGGTGTTACTCTCAATAGTGCCATGAATATAGTTTTTTTTCCTTCCTTCTTTTGAATGATTTCCTTGGAATAAATTCTCAGGAATGAGATTAGCTAAATCCAAGGATATAATCATTTTTATGTTTTAAAAACATTTCTTCATATTCCTTAAAAGATTGTACTAATTTACTGTGCCAATAGAAATGTATAAACATAATACTTAATTTCAATCTTACCAGCAGTACATATTATAATTTTAAAAATACTTTAAGTTTAATTGACATAAAATGTGACTTGTTTCCTTTTTATTTATATTTTCTGTATTTTGTTACTATAATAAGTAAGGCTGCATGTATTTCTGAATAGGTTTGCTAATTTTAATTCTTATTGTGAAAAGTTTGTTTTTACATAATGTGCCTTTCAATCCCCTGAGTTCTTAATGTTTTGCTAAGAATTTAAGATCTTTAAAGCAGTATATGAAAACTCATTGTTATTCAACCTCTAGAGAAGTGCTACTTATTCATTTCTACTTTATTAAGTTCAAAATATGCTTCCAATTTATATTGTGATATATTCTTTGGCTCATGAATTATTTAAAAGTATATTCCTTCATTTCCAAATACATGAGGATTTTTAAGTTATTTTTGTTACTGATTGCTAGCTTGGTTGAATAGTTGTCAAAGAATATATCTGTATGATTTCAGTCCTTTGAAATACGTTGATAGTGCATGATGGGTACTCAATTTTGGGAAATGTTCTGGACTTTAAAAAGAACATTCATTTTGTGACTACTAGGTGCAGTTTTATATAGAGATCCATTAGGCCAACTTTGTTTTTGTGTTCTTCAAATATTTTATTTACTTTTTAAAATTTTATTTAAATTCAATTAGCTAACATATAGTACATCATTAGTTTCAGATGTAGAGCATACCGTGACTATTATTTGTCTGTTCTGCCAGTTATCAAGAAACATATTTTAAAATTTCATACTGTGCTTCTGGATTTGTCCATTTTTCCTTATTTGCTTGCTAAACTTTGAGGCTTTATTTCCAGGTGTGTCTAGGGCCTCGTGGGTCTGGATAGGCAGTATTAATGTTTGGATGGGTGGGCAGACCCCACACACTGCTGTGTTCCTGAAATAGTCCTGAAATAGTGTGCTCTGGGTCTTTTTTTTCCCTCTTAACCTGGGGCAGCAATACTTTCCTGTTGACTCTTGCAAGGATTCTGAGACTGAGGAAGGGAAAGTTGCAAGTTGGTTAGAAATTAGAAGAGGTAGAGAAACAGAGGAAGGATCAGGAAGGCATAGCTGCCAAAAGATGGCCAGGGAGGAGGAAAAGAGGCTGTTATTTTGACAATGTTTTCAAATATTCTCAGTTGCCGAGAAAGAAATTACTTTGGGCGGAAAGTTTTGAAGGCCTCTCCCTATCACTTCCTGCCATGCCTCCCAAAGGTACCCATGTGCAGATGGGCCTTTTTTGTCCTTCAGATCCAACACACACCCTATTTTCTGCTCTGTGAAGTCCAGATCCAACCCCATGCGCATCACTCAGTTCCCTTTGACAAGAATGCCTCCCCTTCCCCCATTGCTCACCTGGAGAACTGCTACTCATCTTAAACACTCAGCTGGCTGCAAGCTCTGGAAGCATTAGCTCATCTATTCAAGCAGATTTAATTCTTCCTCCTCCAGGTGTCAAGAGCAGCCCGCTCATTTCTTTTTGATAGCTCTAGTCATATTACTCACTTCCACATACCCTCTCTCTCCCCTGGAGATTCTCGTGGGCAAAGGCCATGTCACCCTGGTCCCTTACACAGTTTTTGGCACATAGGAGATACTTGATAAATATTGAATCATGGAGCGAGTGAGTGAAGAGATTTCAGCAATCAGTAGATATGGTATATATTGGACAATTCTATCACTTTAACATTAGTTCACCCAGGAAACATTTATTAAGCTCATTCTCTGTACCAGGATCACACCTGTGAATGACAAGAAGAACGGCAACCATCTTTGGGGGAAAGCAAGGACTCTGGTAAGAAACGTAGTTTCATGAATCTCACACTGGAAGATTGGCTGGTGGTGAAAAACAGTGGGGTGGGTCTTGCTCAGGATAAGGTTTGTGAGATGCCCATGGCAAGGGGTTGGTTGAATTAGAGCCTGTTAGAAGGTAGGAGGCCCCAAACGCACCTTGAGCACACAGCTACAGGTCTCCTCAGTGAAGTACAGATTGCAGGATCAGTTGTACTCATTGCCCTACATTTGTCTGAGTTCTGTCTCCACCCTTGTGAGACTAGGATATTATACCGTAGCTAGGAAAACACCAAGACTGAGCCAGGGCATAGACAGCTTCCACATGGAAAATTGATCATAAACTAGAACTATTTTACTTCTTCAAATCCTTATTACTTAAAACATATCTCTCTTACTTTTGATTTAGGAACTAGCCTGGATGTGTCAAATCCTGCCTGCTTGCCTTGAGGCTCAGTGCATTGTCTCCTTTGCATTCATTTTGAGGGGATTGCTGTCCATGACTGATGAGAGAAATTCGGGATACCCATTACTATGAGTCCTCAGAATTCATCTTCAGATCTTAAATGGCGTGGTCAGCTAAACAGTATCTCCTGAACTTGAAAGAAGTGATGGCATTAGGAAGCATGTTGAGCTGATGCTGCCCTTCATTCATTCTCTACATTGCCACTTGGGTACAAGGACAAGGTAAGAGAATCATCATTGTGTTATTGAGGGCTCTCTGAGCAAGACCTTGGTGAGTGTGGAAGAGAAGAAAACTGTCATTCTGGAGGGGCGCCTGGGTGGCTCCGTCAGTTAAACCAAGAATTGGATTTCCACCCAGGTCATTATCTCGGTGTTGTGAGGTTAAGCCTGGCCTCAGGCTTCATTCTCAGCAGGGAGTTTGCTTGAGATTCTCTCTCTCTCCCCCTCTCCCCCTCCCCCTGCTTGCATGCTCTCTCTCTTTCTAAAATAAATGAATAAATCTGGGGGAAAAAGGGAATCTGTCATTTGATGAGCACATATTAGGATTAAGTTCCTTCCATTCATTAAGATTGGCTAACAAACTTCACAGAAAATGGGGAAGCATTATCCCCATTTGAAAGATGGGGAAACTGAGGCCAGCTGGGTTCATTTTTTGGTCAAAGGTTACACAGCCATCAGTGACAAAATTCAGCTTTAAACCTAGGTTTGACTATCTCCACAGGTCCAAGTTCTCTTTCTTCATGTGATTTGTGAGACGAAGCTCCCACACCTATAACATTTGTAATTTACTTAGAGAGATAAGATTCCTAAAATTATGTTTCATTAAAAAAAGGTGACAGCAACTTAAAACAGATAAAACAGAGCTACTTTTGTTGACATGCTAAGTGAGGAAAAGCAGGCTTGAATAGCAAGGTAATCTTCAGTGGAGACTAACCGTGAGACAGATTATGCCCACCACCCAGATTGGGATGGCACAGAGGCTACCTTGTGGGTCTTACTGGTCAACCTCCTCCCAAGGGTTAACCATTCTAATGGTTTCTATGACTGTAAGTCGGGGTTCTCTGTTCTCCATACAAATAAAATCATTTAGTATGTACGTTTTAATGTTTAGATGTCTTCACCACATTTTGTCTGTGAGATTTTATCCTTGTTGCATATACCAGAGGCTTTTAAAATTGCTGAGTATTATTCAATTAACTGACTATACCACAGGTTGATGGATACTTAGGTGGTCTCAGATTTGGTGCTTTTGTGAATAAACCGACTAGGAACACTGTTTTAGATGTTTTTGGTTGCCCTATTCTCTCATGTCTCTTGAATATCTATCTATCGATCAACCGATTGACCGATATTTATATAAATTTGTATTAATTAATTAATTACTATATGGGTGGGATTGTTGCCTCCTAAGTTGGGCATATGTTTAGCTTTAGTGGGTACTGCCAAAAGCTTACAAGAGTTAGAATGATTTATACTGTTTCCAGCAATGTTTGAGAGCCTTTGTTCTGTGTTCTCTTCCTCCTTAGTGTTTTAAATAGGAGCCATCTGGTGGCAGTGTAGAGGTAGCTCAGTGGTTTTAATTTATGTTTCTCTAATGACTAATGAGGTGGAGTATGATTTTCATATGCTTATTGGCCATTTGGATATTCTTTTTTGTGTGGGGAATAGAGTTGGGGTGAGGGTATGTAATCCGCTTACTTTGTCTTATTTTGCATAGAATGGACTTCTCACGGGCACCAAGAAGGGAGCCTGCAGGGTTTCTATAGGTCTGTCCAGGTATGGGGCATTAGGAGAAGAGGAGAGGATGGGGCTTGAAAGCTGTCAACAATCAAACATCAATAATGGAGTGATACTCGTTATTACATTGTCTTGAAGATCTGTAATGGTGAGAAGGTAATAAACCTTAATACCTGCTGAAATAATCAATACTTACCTTGTTGCATGTACCTGGAACACTAGATAAATAAGTATGAAAATGTGATGCTGATGATCTTAGCTCTTTGGGCTACCATTGAGAAAGGAGACAGGAAAAATAAAAAATATCCTATTTTATCATGGGACAGAAAGAAATGTATTGTTATTTTTTATTAAATATATGTATCTATTTAACTAGTCCTGTTGCATTTATGTTCTCTTAAAGTCTTACACTTATGTAGCTTAAGAATATATAGTAATATAGTCTATGTTAGTAGCCATAAAGATTTTAAATAAGTAGAGATATCAAAAGAGAAAAGGAGATATATAAAGTATTATTACATTTTTCTCACACATAATTTTAATTACTACAAGTTACTCTTGCTAACTAGTCCTATTATTGTTTTGTTTAAATAATAGCATTTGTGAAGCAAAGGAAATTTAATTATTAGACTAACCTAACAAGAAAGAGTCCATTCTTAGTTTGCTTTACTTGATGGATATTCTTACCAAATTATCTAGATGAGTCTTTCATTTAATTAAAAAAAAAATTTTTTTAAGATTTTTATTTATTTATTTGACACAGAGATCACAAGTAGGCAGAGAGGCAGGCAGAGAGAGAGGAGGAAGCAGGCTCCCCGCTGAGCAGAGAGCCCGATGTGGGGCTCGATCCCAGGACCCTGAGATCATGACCCGAGCCAAAGGCGGAGGATTTAACCCACTGAGCCACCCAGGTGCCCCTCCATTTAATTTTTTAAATTGAAGTATAGTTCACAGTGTTATATTAGCTTCAGGTGTACAACATAATGATTCAGCAATTCTATACATTAAGTGCTCCTCACAATAAGTGTATTCTTAATCCCCTTTATACATTTTACCCATGCCCTACCTCACTCCCCTTTGGCAACCACCAATTTGTTCTCTGTATTTAAGAATCTAGTTTTTAATTTGTCTCTGTTTTCCTTTGTTTTGTTTCTTAAATTTTACATATGAGTGAAAGCAAGCATATGATATTTGTCTTTCTCAGTCTGACACTTATTTCACTTAGCGTAATACCCTCTAGGTTCATCCATGTTGTTGCAAATGGCAAGATTACATTCTTTTGTGTGGCTGAGAATATTCCTGTGTGTGTGTGTGTGTGTGTGCGTACATATCTTACTTATCCATCCATCTGTGGATAGACACTTGGGTTGCTTCCATATCATGACTATTACAAATAATGCTGCAATAAACAGAGGGGTGTAGATATCTCTTTCAATCAGTGTTTTCGTTTTCTTTGGGAAGAACTTGCATTTGAAAGTCAACCGAATGTTTCAGACAGGTCCTCTGGAGAGCTAGTTCATGTCTACTGCAGCAATGAACTTACTCTTATACTTCTGTTTCTTGACAAAACCTCTTGAAAGACTTTCAGGAGGTTGACAACATTCATAGAAACAGACACAATGTTTTCAGGATGGCTGGCAGAGTCATTGATACCAGGTGACACCACTGGATGTTGAGATGAGAAGCCATGTTTCTTCATGAAACCAGCAAAACCAGCTGTGTTGTCAAGCATCACAGATGCTCTGTCTGAGCCCACAGTGCCAAGATTTTTATTCTGCTTGAGTTTGGCAAAGAAATTCTCCACCATGTTAAAGACATTGACTGCAGATTTGAAAAGAAGTTCTCAAAGCAGCAGTTCTCTTTGATCGTAAGAGCTTGCAGACAGGGGTTGGCTTTGGCTATGCAAATTGGGGTATCATTTTTTATTGTTATATGCAAAAGTGAGATATTAAATGTTAGAAAAAATAGCATTGATGAAACAAAAGTAAATGATACAGAATAATACGTAATTTTCAAAGAACACCGATTTCCGTATTTTTATGCTGAAGTGATAACACATTTATAATAATTTGTTATATATTATATTATTATGGGATTTGGAGAGTATAACATAGCACTTTTTTTTCTTTTTTCTTTTCTTTTTTTTTTAGCCTGGCAACCCTTTTGTCCTGGGCTGGCTCTCTAAAAGCTTAACCATCCTACCTATATCACTCAACTTTTATCACAATAATGCTCTGTAACAAACCTCTCCAATACTCAGTGGCTTCCAACCATAAGCATTTGTTCTCATGCCTGTGGGTTGACTGGGCTTGGCTCCAGGCAGTGGTGAGCCTTGGGTCTGTCCCACGTGTCTTGTTTTGGGGCTCAGACTGGAGGGTAGTGGCTGCCCAGGGCTTGTTCTTTATATGGTGAATCACCAGAATGAAAGCCATGTGATACTGCATACTATATACAGTGCCTCTGTTTGCTTACATTTTAGTTGTCAAAGTACGTCCATGGCCAAGGCCAGCAACAGTGGAGCAAATATACATGCTCTGCTCACAGTAGAAGGAAGGGGAATGAACATTTGCTGAATAGTAACCTAAGGGACCCCACCCACTGACTTCCATTTATTTCTCAGTGGCTGTCCCTTTCTGCAAGGGAGGATAGGAAACATAATTTTGGGGGGCTGAGTACACTGCTGCCCCCTAAAAGCTAGGGATTCCATGAATGAAAAGAGAGAAGGTAAATTGGATGCCAGCATTCTCTGCTGCAAAGGAAGTTTCTTTCTCATTTATTCATTCATGGATTAAACAAATGTTTTTCAAAGTTTACCACGAGACAGGTAATGTTTGGATAATGTAACTTATGTGGACATGTTACATGGTTGCAGGAGCCCAGGAAGTGGGGCTGGACAGGGATGAGGGTCCTTATTTGTTAGAGGAGGAACCTTGAAGCCAGCAGGAGGGAAGTTGCTTTCCTGAGTACCCGGGCCTTGTGAACAGTAGCTTCAGAATTGAACCCAGGTCTTCTCTCTTATTCTTTCATTTAGAAGCATTATTGAATAGTTACTTACTCCTAGGCAAATGGAGACAGAAGGCCCCAGGATGGACCCTTCCTCTAGGGAACTCAAGGTCCATGAGAGAGACTAACAAGATCATATTTGCAATAGAGTAACTTCAGGAGTCATGCTGTATTGGGTCTTCAGGATAGAGAAGATGTAGGGGTGGGAATGAAGGGGTCACAGTTGGAGGTATGTCAGCTCAGAAAAGGCTTTGAGAGGAGGAGACCACTTAGAAGTTTAAGAAATGTGTAAGATGCCTCTAGAGGTAATTAGGAGTCAAGCTTTGAAGGACTTTGAAAGCCATGCTGAGGAATTTGCTTTTAATCCTAACAGTTATGGAACAAGCCAGTGGCAAGCCCACATTTCAGCTAGGATGTGCAGGATAGATTGGAGGAAGTAAAAGGAGAGCCTGGGACACTGGTTCAGGGGTCCCTCCAAGAGTATCGTGAATGAGACAAAAGTTTGGGCCAAAGAAGTGGCAGTGAGAATGGACAGATGGAGAGAAATTCCAGGGTCATTTTGAATGGCCATTTGGACATGAGAACCAAGGAAGAGGAACTGTTAGCTTAGCAGTTCTCAGCCCTAACTGTGCTTTAGAATTAGATATGGTGCTTTAAAAAAAAAAAAAAAAAAACACAGATTCTCAAGCCTTGGAGATTTTGATTTAGTAAGTCTGGGATAGAGCCAGACAAGGAACGAGAGTAAAGAATGAACCAGTTGGGCAACTGCCTGGGTTACAAATTTACAAGGAACCTAAAACATCATTAGGGCAAATTGGAAATCTGATTCCTTAGAACTGGTGAAGGGAAAGATAGACTCCAATAGAAATAGTAAAATATTCCTCACTAGCGCCAACCTGTCACAGCTGAATGTTTACTACTTGCAAAGTCCACTGTGTGATCCGAGGCCCTGCCAGCATCCTGGGAGCAGCCAACTGCCAAGTGACTTAAATTCTGAAAGAAATTAAAGAGTAGTACTCTTTTCTAGAGAGGAGGAGTTTATTGGCTATCTAAATTTAAAAACTCTCTTAAAATAGCATCCAACAGGTGTCAAGCTCAGAAAAAGAATCACAAGAGAAAACCGAAGTGGGATGAAGTATGTAGTCGGTCTTAAATACAGCAGTCAGGGAAGGCTTCACTGAGGTGGTGACGCTTGAGCAAAGACATGAAGGAGATGAAGGAAAACACAGGGTATTTCTTTTTTTTTTTTAAGATTTTTTTTTTATTAACATATAATGTATTATTAGCCCCAGGGGTACAGGTCTGTGAATCGCCAGGTTTACACACTTCACAGCACTCACCATAGCACATATCCTCCCCCATGTCCTCCCTACCACCCTCTCCCTACCCCCATACCCCCAGCCACCCTCAGTTTGTTTTGTGAGATTAAGAGTCTCTTAAAGTTTGTCTCCCTCCTGATGCCATCTTGTTTCATTTATTCTTTTCCTACCCCCCAAGCCCCCCACGTTGCATCTCCACTTCCTCATATCAAGGAGATCATATGATAGTTGTCTTTCTCCAATTGACTTATTTCACTAAGCATAATACCCTCTAGTTCCATCCACATTGTCGCAAGTGGCAAGATTTCATTTCTTTTGATGGCTGCATAGTATTCCATTGTGTATATATACCAATTCTTCTTTATCCATTCATCTATTGATGGACATCTAGGTTCTTTCCATAGTTTGGCTATTGTGGACATTGCTGCTATAAACATTCAAATGCACGTGCCCCTTTGGATCACTACATTTGTATTTTTAAGGTAAATACCCAGTAATGCAATTGCTGGGTCATAGGGTAGCTCTATTTTCAACTTTTTGAGGAACCTCCATGCTGTTTTCCAAGAGTGGTTGCACCAGCTTGCATTCCCACCAACAGTGTGGGAGTGTTCCCCTTTCTCTGCATCCTCGCCAGCATCAGCACAGTATTTCAGTCAGAGGGAATAGTAAGTGCAAAGGATCTGAGATGCCGTAGTGGCTGGAATATGCAAGAAACAATAAGAAAGAGAGTGTCTCCTGGAGCATAGGCAGTGAGAGAGTGCAGGTGGTGAAGACAGACAAGAGGAGTGTGGAAGCACTTGTTAGGCTCCTGCAAGACTTGGGATTCTTTTTACTCTGAGAGGGATGTGAAGCCTCTGGAAGATTCTGAACAGAGGACAAAATCCAATTTATGGTTATTCTCAAGTAAGCCTTCTCAAAATTAATTTTATTCACGTGATTAGGATGGATTGAGTTACGCTATAGGAACAGTTTTTGAATCTTGATGGTTAAACACACAAAGTTATTTCTCATTCACTCTCACATCCAATGAGGTCTTGTGGAGGCTTTGTTCATCATGGTCCCCAGAGGCCCAGGCTGATGGAGGCTCCTTCTTTATTTTTTTAAGATTTTGCTTATTTATTTGACAGACAGAGATCACAAGTAGGCAGAGAGGCAGGCAGAGAAAGGTTCCCCACAGGGCAGAGAGCCTGATGTGGGGCTCCATCCCAGGACCCTGGAATCATGACCTGAGCCAAGGCAGAAGCTTAACCTACTGAGCCACCCAGGCGCCCCTGGAGGCTCCTTCTTGACAGAAGCTTTTAAGTCACTGCAGAAGAGAAGGAGCGTGGCCAGTCATGGGCTGGATTTTATAGCCTCCCCCCAGAAGCGATGGCTCTTCTACTTAATCTATTGGCCAAAGCTGGTCACATGACCCCAGCAAACCTCAAAGGGCAGGGACATACATCCTATTCATTGTCTGAAAGATGGGGTGCTAGATGCTTGTAAATAGCTCTAGTAGCTACCATAATCCAGCTTCTTCGAAACACAGCCTTGCAAAAACTCCCTTTCATTAGCGAGCTCTGCATGACCATTGGTACATACATGTGGGTACAGTGTGTGTGAGTGTGTGGAAAGAAACATTTTTATAAAATAAGGAGGTACACTTAAGTAACTTATAAATATGTAATGCACATATTGGGGAATACACTCAAAAACTTACTGCTACTGAGGCAAGTAACTTAAAATGTTTGGAGTCTTTTGGGCTAGATTGTGAGTCCTTTGAAGCTAGAGACAGGATGTGCTCATTTTTGTTCCATATAGCTTTTTATTGAAGGTTAACATACATACAGAAAGGTGCACATTAGTGCACCTTTAGTGCACTAATAAGTATATTATTAGTAATAATATACTTATTAATATATATTATTATAATATAATATTATATATAAATATATAATATTATATTATATATTAATATTATATAATATTATTAATATATAAATATTAATATATATTATTAGTAATAAGTATATTACGGCTCAGTTTATTTTCATCTGTAATTGGTATTCAAATTAGTAGCCAGATTGACAGACAAAACACTCACAGCACCGCAAAAGTCCTCTTCATGTCTTCTTCCCAGTCATGACTTTCCCCTGGGTAACCGCTCACCTGACCTCTAACAGCAGAAATCAGCATGGCCTGTTTGTGCGCTGCATATAAATGAAAGCATATGTAGGCCTATTTTTGTGGCTGGCTTCTCTCCCTCTGCAGAATGTTCGTGTGTGGCTGTAGTTCATGAATTGCCATTTCTGTTAAACACTCCATTGTGTGAATACACCACAATCTTCTTACTGTTTCTACTATGGATGGATATTTGGGTTGTTTCTTATTTGTGACCATTGCAAATAATTTGCTGCTAATGAACTTCCTTGTATGTACATGGCTTTTGATATGTGTAGGCACCTCTGTTGGGTCAAGGTCCAGGATTTGCTTTCGCAGGGCACAAGTATATTTAGTTTTAGTAGAAAGCCAGACAGTTTTCCAATGCAGTGCTACCTCTTACTTGTTCTTGATATTAACACCAAACACAGAGTGTGCAGCAAAAAATGCATGGAGAGTGAGGAAGCAGGGGGACAGGGAACAAAAAGGTGCATGTCAAAGTTGTCGGCCTGTAGACCTGTTGAGTTACAGAGCCACAGCCAAGGTCATGGCCGTATGCAAAAGGAAGTTATCAAGGAAGTCAATGTTTACATCTAAGATATTGTGGACCAGTGGTCTTAATTATAGCACTGCAGACCCGGAATGAAGCAGGAGGTAGTAGAGAAGGGGGAGTTGCTTTTTCTAGGCAGGACTCTGTGAAGGGCCTGTGGAGTCACTGCAGATCCAGGTGTGTCCTAGTTTGGCAGTTCCAGAACTGTTTTACTGGCTTACCCAGCTGCGGTCATTCCTGGACTACTGAGTGCTCACATTCAATCTAGGTTACAAAGTCCCAGTTGTTCACTTACAAGTGGAGTTCCTACACTCAGGTCTGGCACCTCCTTAGCTGAGCAGAGTATCCTGTGAACAAAATGATGCTGATCTTGGGAATCTGGCTTCAGAATGTAGGACTTTGACTCCTGTTCTTATGGTGACAATTCAGAAACCTGGGCCAGGTCCCAGAGCAGCTTTTCTCAAGTGTGTCCTGTGAGACCCCAGAAAAAGAGTTCAGTACCCGGTGAATGTGGAAAAAACTGAGCACTTTCCAACTTTCTCAGGAAATCTCAGTGCACGTTAGCATTGACGTTTCTGATGAGTCCTACTGCTAAAAAGAGTGGGGGAGGAACAGTCCATTTAACTATGTTCAGTGTTCTCAGTCTTGGCCAACAGAATCCCTGCCTCTTAAATTCCTTTTATATATAACAGATAAATTCTGCAGAATACCACAAAACCCTCTGAAAACATTAATTTAAAAAAAATGTCTGCTCCACTCTCCAGGGTTGTGGTTTTTCAAACTGTAGTTATTCATGGATATTACTGAAATAAACATAATGATTTGAGACCACCATTACGAATAATTGAAATGGAACAGAATAGAAGATATCAAAGTGCATTACATGTAATAATTTTTTATAAAACTTGGTTTTAGGGACATTTAGACATATATGTTTGTGTGAAGGGTCATGGCATAAAATGTACATCTTATGTGGGTCGCAGTCAGAAAAGTGGACCCAAAAGACCACACTGATGTCTGAATGAGACAGTCTGCAGGATCAGCCCCCCATCCCCCTCCTCATCCAGCACTTGCTCCATGATCGATGATTGATGATTGATCGATGATCGCTTGCTCAGATTCTTCTGTACTCTCTTACACCCTAATCCCAGGCAAGCTGCAATTTTTTGCACTGCATCCTGCCTCCCATTCCTGGTTCATCAATTTCTTCCTTTTCCTCTCATGTTCTAATGAATAGGCTTTTGGTTTTGCTAAAAACTACTTACTCTCTGGCTTTACGAAAGTCACTTCCACTCCCTATATTCCTCAGTTTCCTTGTTTGTAAAATGATGGTAATAAATTTTCTCTCTTAGGATTGTTGGTAATGATGAAACGAAATCACCTGCAGAAAGCATCCAGAACATAATAAGGACTGAAGGAATACTTTCCCTTCCCTCTGTCTCCCCATCCCCATACACACTTTAAAGAGACCTCTGGATATTTGTTCTCCTTTAGAAGTACTGTCATCAGTGACAACCTCAAAGCACTCTGTTGCAGGTGACTCCTGAGAGATGGTTTATGTCCATCTAGTGACAATTCTTGTTAATTTCAAACTCAGAGAGTAATTTGTCAGCCTGGTTCCCAGATTCTCTCAGGGCACCCTACTGCTGACTGCTCTCACCTCTACCTTCATGCCTATATGCTACTAAGAATCCTGAGGGACATAGGTCTCAAAGATGTCCAGGCACTGGTTGAAGGTGACTCAGCTATTAAATGTCACTCAGCTATGAACAGAGGGGCCAGCCCTCAATTCCAGGACTATAGATTCTAAGCCCAGACTTCTCTCCAGCAAGGAGCATGCAGATCCTCAGGTCCTGCCTACTATGGGTGACCCAGCGGACACAGGCACTCTGTGCATCCGTAGCAGAGGGGTCGGTATCAGCCACTTACTCCAACGACTTAAACACTGGTTAGTTCTCAGTGGGGGGAAAATTGTCCATTGTGATTGACCTTAAGTGGTAAAAGGATTTTCCTCCCGTATTTCCTTCCCAACCGCCCTTGGAGACAGAGCCCAAATAAGGTTAGGAGATGCCAGCGAAAAGACTTATTTTTCTGCGGCTTTGCTTGGGAGAGCAACAGTTTTGGCGACCCTCAGCGGGCCGGCCAGGGCCCCTCCTTCCCTTTCTCCGACCCTCCTCCCGCCCACGACTGCCCAGGACTCACCGAACACCCGAACACCTCGGAGGCGGGATCGGGGCGATCTGCCCAGACCCTGCTCGGCGCTGGCCGCCCAACCTCAGATCATCTCCTGGCGGGCGGGACCCATTCCTTCCTAGCACCTGGGCCCCTGCTCCAGGCGGCTCTGCCCGCCTAAGCCTGGGGCAGGGCTTTTATTGTGAAAGGAGTTCCCCCCTCCTTCGCTTTCGGGGAAGTGGGGAGGCTGGGCTGGGACACGCAGCAGGGACTTCGCAAACTCTGCAAAAGTCCCTGGCTGATCGCGGAGGCTCGAGGCTGTGGGAAGGCTCTGGCAGAACCGCAGACCTTAGACACGAAGATCCCCCGTGGTCTGGAGATCCCAGACTTTCTCTAACAACCCCACCTGCAGAGCATCCCTGATCGCACCGCACACCCGGGAATTGTGGGGCCACTTGGCCGCTGGGGAGCTGTGAACCTTGGGTCCGGGAAATCCGCGTCCAGGGAAGCCTTGGAGAGTCACGGAGCACGGGGCAGACCCCGGGGCTGTGGGATGAGCTGGAGAGCCAGCTGAGGTCGCCGAGGAGCGGGTCCAGCCACCACAGGGGACATGGTAGGAATCTTGAGAGGGAACACTAGGGTGGGCGGATTGGGTGGGCACCCAGACAGGTGGCTACAGAGAGTGCGCCGCAGCTCTGGGTGTACAGAGCCTGCACAGAGCCTCCCGGAGCCGGAATTGTTCTGACAGTTTGCTTGGGGGTCGCAGGGGCTCTTAATTTTTGCACCTGGAAGGAAAGGTGGGGGGCAAGGAGTGGTCAATCAGCTTTGCTGCTTCCCTTGGAGGAGATGACCGAGGGCGCTTTCATTAAGGACCTGTACACCCTGGCTGAACCTTAATCCACGAAGAAATAAATTGGGTCTGGAAAAGGTCCAGTGCCTGGCTCCATCTCCTGGACCGTAGGGCAGGTTTGGGAGCGCTGGTTGGTCTGGGACGTTCTTCAGGAAGTTGGAGAACTTGCCAACTGTTGCCTTTCCATGGATAAAACTCAAAGACACCAACACGCGGGAGAGCTAGATCCTTTGAGCACGAACCAGGCTCATATGTAGCCTCAGAAAGGGGGCTTGTCTCAGGACTGGCTGCTGCTGAGCTCTGCTTCCTGGTAGAAGTTACCTGCAGCCCTCACCCGCTGTTCCTACAATTCGCTGCCCTATGCTGGGTGGGTGGTGTGGGGGGAGGGTATCAGACACCAGAATGAGTTTGAACTCTGAAGGAACCTATAGGACTCTTCCATCTGCTTCTGTGACCTGCTCCCTCTCCCCACTCTGAAAGTCACAGAGGCCAGATTGGGGCTCACTGAGATTCTTCTCTGGGAGCTTAGCTATGAGCCTGGAGTTTAGAAGGATGCGTAGAGATTCTCCTGTAGGATGGAGAGTGTCTAGGAGAATAGTTCCTTGGGAGCAAAGGTGTTCATTCTGTTCTTGTGGGGAGCAGAGTCCACAAGCTGGGGGCACAGGAAGGGTACCAAGAGGCTATGTGTGTTTCACCCTCCCCTCTTAGGACCCTCTCTCATAGTGTGTCTTTCTCAGTGCTGCTAAAGAGAAAGAAATAATGGAATCTTAGGGTTGAAAAGGGGGGTGATCAGAGGTACAGGATGTGAAACTGAAAAGTATGGTGATTTTTTTTTTTTTTTACTACAAAATTCCATGTTCAGGAGCAAGAATATTGTCAGAAGAGGATAGGGGCCAAAGCCATCAACCCAGAGGGTTCTTAATGGGTATGCAGGCATCTCCTGATTTTATTTTTTATTTCTTTCTTTATTTTTTTTTATTATGTTCAGTTAGCCAGCATATAGTACAACATAAGTTTTTGTTGTAGTGTTCAGTGAGTCATTAGTTGTGTCTAAATCTCAGTGCTCATCCCAACACATGCCCTCCTTAATACCCATCACCTGGTTACCCCATCCCCCACTCCCTCCCTTCTGTAACCCTCAGTTTGTCTCCTGGAGTCCAAAGTCTGTCATGGTTTGTCTCCCTCTCTGATTTCTTCCCCTTCACTTTTCCCTCCCTTCCCCCGTGGTCCTCCTCGCTATTCCTTATGTTTCCACGTATGAGTGAAACCATGTGATAGTTGTCTTTCACTGCTTGACTTATTTCATTCAGCATAATTCCTTCCAGTTCCATCCATGTCAAAGCAAATGGTGGGTATTCATCCTTTCTGCTGGCTGAGTAATATTCCATTGTGTATATGGACCATATCTTCTTTATACATTTGTCTGTTGAAGGGCATCTCATCTCCTTCTACAGTTTGGCTATTGTGGACGCTGCTGCTATGAACATGGGGGTGCAGGTGCCCCTTCTTTTCACTCTTGAGTTTAAAAATGTCTCTGATGGCATCTCAGCCCTCCTGCAATAGCGATGGAGTGCACAGGGGATAAAAGTGCCTGCCTCCTGCTCTAGCAGCCTAAGGGTGTATGGATGAGGACAGTGTGGGCTTTCTGTCCTCATGAGCCTGCAGTCCCCTGGCTCCTCGTTCTCAGTCCTAGGGTGTTAGGAAGAGGACATGAGTCAGAATTTCACTTGTGTCAGGGCCCACTTGCCAGTGAGAGGGGCAGCCTGATAAGCAACCTCTGGCAGCAAAATGGCCTTGGAGATCCGAAGGTTTGCTTTGCTTCTCCCACTGAATGAAGGGTCCTGTGGTCCAGAGGCCTGGGGGCCCAAGGGACTGTGGGGCACTGACTGGAACCAGCATAAGAGGAGGTGGGGGGCTGGGAATCCTTGAGGGCTTCAGTTTCTTCCTCTGTAAAATGAGAGATTAAACTAGATGTCCTTAGAAGTTCCATTTAGCTTCAAAAATGGATGATACATGAATGATTCTGAGGTTGGAGCCCAATCTGGTGTTGACTTCTTAGCATGGACGCCCTCAAGATAGTGAAAGGAAGATTTGGTTCTCAACCCTGGCTCTCACTGCTCCCCAGACCAGATCCAGGCCGAGGGGTTTGTTTTTCAGGCTGCGCGGGTGATCCCAGTGTGCAGCCAGGACCAAGAACCACAAGGTTAGAAGGCGGAGGGAACAGGGATCGCACTTCCCTGGATGCCCCTGAATCTGTCCAGCTGTCATCCCCTGAGCTAGTCCGAAAACAGAAGGCGTCGGTGAACTTGATCTGCAAAGGGTACATCCTGTATGCCCCTCTTGTGGGATCATTTTACAGAGAAACCACTCTTAATTCATTGAAACGGAGATGTGAACTTCCCCAGCTTGTTTGAATATGGTCTTTGTCCAGTTATTCCTTAACACTGTCATATTACTGATCCGAGGCACATAAAAGGGGAAACCCGGGCTTAGATATACAAAGCTAAAAAGTCCGGAATCCTTAGATGTCACTTTGCGAAAGTGAACGCTGAGCTGCAGGACCCATGAGGGTATTTTTGATCATCCTGGAGGGGATGTGGTTCTCTGAGAGGGCTTGGTGTGTGCATTCCTGAAGCTAAGATTGGGACACTTGCCCATGACTTACAATCATGGCAGGAGACTTGGTGTTTGCCAAGACTCAGAACTTGGATAAAGAGCCTGGGTGGCTCAGTTGGTTAAGCGTCAGCCTATGGCTTGGGTCATGAGCTGAGGGTCCTGGGATGGGGCCCCATGTGGTGCTCCTTGCTCAGATGGGAGCTGGCTTTTCCCTCTCCTTCTGTGCCTCCCCCCTGCTCATTCTCTCTCTCTCTCCCCCAAACAAATCAATTAAAAAATCTTAAAAAAAAAAGAATATTGATAGAAGAAGTTAAGACTATTATTGCCAACTTAAAAAAAAAGTTTCCTTCCTGATTCTTTAAAAAACACAGTTTTCTTCCTGATCATGTATTTGGTCATACTGCCAATCTCTGTCCGTAACCATGGGGTATCATTTTGTCTCTGAGTATTATTGTAAAGAGTTGATATTATACTGAACATGCAATTTTATAGTACAATTTGTTTTACTTCACTTTTTGTCAAAGTATGTTCCATGTCTGCATCTCCAAAAAATATTCATAGCCATACTTTTCATGCTCAGTACTGTGATTTTGATAATCATCTCTCCACTTGTGGACTTTAGGTGGTTCCCACTTGGAAGCTGTGTTCAGTGGCAAGTGGCCACCTTCTGATTATCCACAGAAATGGGGATCTGAGTGCCTGGCTAAGTGGAAATCAGACAAGCTCACAAGAACAAATTGCTTCAGCCCCTTTATAAAAGATTTTACTGCAGTTACCTTCGATGGCCCAGAGTGTGGGTGTGGGAGGGTTTTCCTCTTGTCTGTCTTCACTCTGTGCTGTGGGAATGTCAGCAGACAGGCAGACAGGGAGGGAAGGTGATCCCAGGAGAACCCACGTGTGGGTCAGTTATTCTCAAAAAAACCAAGAGCTAAATTCCTGGGTAATTAAGACAGAGGTGAATCTTGGGGAGAAGGAGCTGAAATCAGAGAAGGATGTGACCTTCTCAAGGTGACTCAGAGCTGGATTAGAGCCCAGGTCTCCTAAGTCTTTCCACCTGCCCCACACAGGTCCCATCATAGACACTGTACCCCCTGCCCCACACAGGTCTCATCATAGACACTGTACCTATCATAGACACTGTACCCTCCTTGAGGCATTTGGTACAGCTTGGAGTTAAGGAGAAGCATGGGGTTTGAAATCAGAAGGAGGTTTGTGCCAGATTAGGCTACCTCATGGCTCTGGGCAAGCACTCCAGTACTCTGAGCTTTGGACCCCTCTGTAACCTGGAGTTGTAATAATAGACCATTATCAGGAGCAAATATCATCATGGAAGTGATAACACTTGGTACCCCAAAGTTGCTATAAGAATGGTGGCTTTGCAGAAGACCCATAAAATAAGTTTTCTTTTTGTAAGAATGTAAAACCAATGGTAAAGAAGTCACTGATGCATTTTTTCATTCACTACCAATAGTGGGGGTGGGGAGCTCCTGGGCCTCTCCTTGAAGTATGGATCACATGCAGAAAGATTGTATTCTAAAATGGTTCTCTTGCTCCTTTAAATCTTTCTTCTCACCAAGAAGGAAGTGCCCAGCCTGCAGGAGATACTTGCCCTGTTTGTGTGCTCTGGGCCCCCTTGTTGAACACTGGGTGAGAAGGCAGCCCCCACTCAGTCACAGGCCCCCGAGGTCTAAAGCTGGGGTGCTCTAGCCGATCACCTTGCCCAAGTTCCTCAGGCTCAGCTGAAGAAAAGAGGTTAAACTGGTTTTGAAATCAGAACTGGCAACCACGACATCCAGCCCTTGGAGCCCGTGGGGCATTTGATACCCTCTCTCTTGTGGGCACCCCCCTTGACCTACTGCATACAGGAGCCAGGCACTTCATGGGGCTGGCCAGGGAGCAGAGGGTTTTGAATAATCTACCGGCCCCTATCCAGCCCTAGCAGAGATTGGTTCAAAAAAGCAGTAGGGAAGGAGTGTGAGGAATAGGCCTCACAAAAAAATGAGTTCCTTAGCTGTTTCAGGGGCTGGTGAAAGAAATGTGCTTCAGATGGGCCTCCAAGAGGCTGGCAACCCCCTTAGGACAGACCTAGGAGACCCAGCCCTCTCTCCCCACCCAAGGTACCGATTTAGAAACAGAGTGCATCAGGATTCCTTGAGGCCCAGTTGCTGTGAGCAACTTGGGCTATCTTTGCTTGGATCCCTTTTTGATGTGACTGTGGAAGTGTTTCCTTCTGGGGCATTTGGGGGTCCCCCCCCCCCGTATCATCTGGATGTGTCTACCCATGTCTGCACCTAAGGACCATCTGGCCCAAGAGTGAGGACAGAACAGTGGTTTGTGGGTGATCCCCAGGCCGCCTTTCTCTGTGAGGATCCCCACCTCCAACACACACAGACAGATACAGACACATATTCTTCTAAGTGGCCTGGGATCTGGCTGTATCCCCAAGGCCCAGTCTGGTGGCCCTAGAGTTGCCTACTAATAGAAGCCAGGAGGTGCTTTGAATTCGGTGGTGTTAAGAGTGAAAGGGAGGGAGGAGGGGAAGTGGAGGGTGAGCAAACATTAGGAGCCTCACACTGCCTTTGAACATGGGGAGTCAGAGCATGTGTGCATTTCAGAGAGCACCTTCCAAAGGAGGGAGGCTGAGGGAGTGGAGGGGAGCATCTGGGAAATGATGACGTTGGGGCAATGGGCCTGGTGACTGGCCTGGCCAAAGGGAGCAGGTGGGAGGGATGTAATTGAGCAGGTGAACCTCTAGTTCTTTGTAACCTCAGATAGGGAATCTAGGCAGGTCAAAATTGACTTGTTTCTTGTTCAGGCATGTGGGTATACAGACCTCTGTCTGTCTTCCTCTTCATTTTTATTTCTCCTACTGTGTCCTTTAGTCACACTTAGAAGTAATCATGCTATAGCAGTGACTTATTTAAAAATGATACTTATCATTTTAATTCTATAAAATTGATTATTATGTTATATTTTTAAGAGCCACAGCAAAGTGTTTGACGTTTCTCCCTTAATCTTCTACATTGGGGGGCACCTGGGTGGCTCGGTGGGTTAAGCCTCTGCCTTCAGCTCAGGTCATGGTCTCAGGGTCCTGGAATCGAGCCCTGCATCGGGCACTCTGCTCAGCGGGGAGCCTGCTTCCCCCTCTCTCTCTGCCTGTCTTCTGCCTACTTTGATCTCTCTGTCAAATAAATAAATAAAATCTTTCAAAAAATTATTAATCTTCTGCATTGGTTTTGCCCTTATTATCATAAACAATAGATTAGGGCTAATCTCAATAAGAGAGGAGTACAGTGGTGGTTATGTTACCCAGCCACCTTGCCCGTGGTCCCTGGTGCACTCTGCCAGCCAGCCTGTGGTTCCCCCAGCTCTACCTCCAAGTTCCCCGCCTGCCGTGCGCTTTAGTTTGGGTTTCTGCTAAGTGGCTGCAGGAAGGGGCTGTGTCACATGCTGTTTACTTGTGGGCAGGTTTTGTTTGGCTTTTGAGGGTGTTTGCTTGCAATGAGCAAACAGCCTCTTCCAGAACCACCTGGAGAATTCAGATCCTTTCACCTTGGCTCAGGCAACAGGTTCATGGTTCCATGTCTAAGAGCCAAGTGGGGTAGGGACTTTTTTCAGAAACGTTATCGGCATGGTAGAAGACATCAGAGGAGAGAGAGAAAGGGAGAGAAAGGGAGAAGAGTCAGAGCCAGAGATGTACGGATGCGAGATAAGGGGACGGAGGTTCAGAGACTAAAAAGGACAGGCCCCGTGGAGGCCCTTTCCCCTGCAGGGGCACTGGCGAAGGAGCAGACAGGAGCTCCTCATAGCCTGTGATCATGGCACTTAGGGGAAACAGGCTCTGGGACTGTAGCAGGAGCAGTGTCCTAAGCTGGTGTCAGCAGTGGGTTGCCCTCTGGCAGAGCCGTGACATTTTCCCCTGCCACTGCCTCTCAGTGCTTCGGATGCCCTGTGTCAGCCCTGTGCTCCCGCCAAGAGCAGACTCAGTTTACCAGCGACTGGCCTTGCCTGTGTCCAGACTGGTTTTGCACCAGTGCTATCAGGTCACTTCCAAGGCACTGGGCATTGCAGGATTGTCATGACGTTCTGTTTCTCCTTTCTCATTTTTTGCATTTCCTAGGCGATTGTCCATATGAATCTACTCCTTCATATAGATGAACAAACAGCATATACCCCCTTTACTCATTTCTATCCATCTAAGTACTTAGGTGGGCAGTGTTGTCTAGGGCCATCTTCCCATCGGGACTATAAAGTGAGGGCAGAGGCCATGCCTCTCTTTGTTGTTCTGGCAACAATTTAAATAATTGCTTTGTAGCATGCTTGGCGCCATGCTTGAGATGGGAATGGAAGACCCAACGATAGTCAAATCTGTACTATCAGAGGGTCATAATCTCAAAAAGGATGGGACTTACAACCCCCTTCACTCTTTTCCCCAGAGGAGATGAGTGAACTCCAGCCCCAAAGATAATGTGATAACCCACCATCACCCACAGGGAAGAAGCATGGTGGGAGGGCGGGGAGGACTGAAGGGCTCAAGCTGTACCCAGGTTGGGACGGGGCTCCGGGTGGTGCCGCCTGGGATGCCTGAACGCATTGGTGGTGGAGGCTACAGGCAGTGTGAGGACTGGAGGCTGGGCTGCCTACTGAATGGGCCATCTGGGTGTCCATCCCTGTGCTCTGAGATAGGTGGGCAGGACACACAGGCTTCTTTCTCTAGGACAGAGTGGCTCTGTTGTCTGTCCACACAGAGGCCCAGTGTGTACCTCCTAGGAGAACTGGACTCCAGCTCAGGGACTGGCTGGCGGCTGGGGTGGCCTCCTGGACAGCACGAGCCCTCCCTCTCGGCCTCCCTGTACACCCGGCCACTGTCTGCAGGCCCTGGTCCCAGTCAGCTCAGACAGTCAGCCACCAAGTTCTGTCTCTCCCCTTCCTCCCCCCAGCTACCTCACTTCTCCTGGCACTCTAGATATCTCTAGAGATCCCAGTTGCAATTACAAAGATGCTATTGTATTCCTTTTTTTCCCCAGAACATTCTCTCTTGAAATGCTAGTTAAAATCCCTTCATTTCCTATTGGGGAGGGGGTGTGGATGGCTGCATGGGCAATGCCTCTCTGTGTAGTCACCTCACCAAGGGTCAGGAAAGGTTCCTGGCTCCTTGTTCACCTGCGTTCACGTCCTCGGCACTGGTGCTCCCTCCCAGGGAGAATGGGCTTAAAGTGTAATTGTCACAGTAGCTTCCTTGGTATAGTTTTAAAGCATGAAGCATTCAAAAGGCTGTTTGGAATCAGAACTAAATTCAAACCTTGGGCAAGTCACTGAACCTTTAACCCCTCAGCCTCAGTTTCTTCCCGAAGATAACACTGTCCTCTTCTGAGGTTGTGTGTTCGATGTTTTAATGAGCATAAAGCAACTCATACAGTAGTCATCAGCATGTGCTAAGTGTTCAGTTAATGGGAGCCGTCCCCAGACAACAGACAGGGCTGCAGATGTGGCAAGGCTAAGCCTCTAAGATTGTTAGTAGGACCCTTCAGTGCGTCAAGGGGAATGGGAGTTGGGGGTAGCCTTGGACCCTAGCTCCTATGCATAAGGGGTTTTAGAATTGGAGAACATGTGCTCTAAAGGGGCTCCCATGGTATCAGTCATGTGGATCCATCTGAATACTGGTGAGCTACAGAAAAACACAACTGAATGGTGGAGGTAAAAAGGAACCTAGTTCAAGGGTGCTTGACCTGGAGTCCATATGTAAAATTCAGGGGAGCCTTCAGCTTGGTGGAAGAAAAGTTATATCTTTATTTTCACTCATGTCTCATGGAAATTCGGTGTTTCTTTAATAATGAATGTAGGCAATAACCACAATAGTGTTAGCAGGACTTGCGACTTTGTCATCAGCAAGAATCATAGATATTTCATTTTATTTTTTTGTTTTTTATTTCTTTATTTTTTTTTAAAGATTTTCTTTATTTGTTAGCAAGAAAGGGAGCACAAGCAGGGGGAGGGGCAGAGGAAGAGGGAGAAGCAGGCTCCCCACTGATCACAAAGCCCGATGCCAGTCTCGATCCCAGGACTCTGGGATCATGACCTGAGCTGAAGACAGACACTTCACCGACTGAACCACCCAGGCACCCCTCATTTTATTTTTTTAAAGATTTATTTATTTATCTCAGAGTAAGAGAGAGTGGGGGCGGTGGGGAGGGGCAGAAGCAGAAGAACAGGGAATCTTAGGCAGACTCTGCACTGACCAAGGAACCTGATGCGGGGCTTGATTTCATGACCCCCAGATCACAACCTGAGCCGAAACCAAAACACTTAACTGACTATGCCCCCCAGGCACCCCAGGAATCACAGGTATTTTATATCATAACAATGGAAACACAGAGTTTGAAATATAGTCTTTACTCCTTACTACTTTGAAAGTCCATTTGTTATTAGAGGGGCTGTTAGATCTTATTATTTAATGTATTAATGAAGAAACATATGTATTATTATACCATAAATTTATTTTTTAGGATATTTTCATAACTGTATTTCAGTATATAATATATCTGATACAATACAATGTATTCAATATAATTAATTGTCTTTGGAAAGCTGTGTCTTTTATTTTATACATTTTAAAAAAGCATCCTGAGAAGACTCCATGGCTTCACTAGGTGGCTCGAATAGTCTTTGGTACTAAAAATACCTCTGCTTCTGTGTAGGTATTCATCTGTGTGATCTGATCTTGAAAGCGTGCCAAAAGCCACCTTTACCTAAAGGGTCTTCCCTCAGCCTCTACTCCAGGATCACTTAAAAAATAGTTTTCAACAAACTTCTAGTGTGTGCTGGGTGTCAGAATATAATTTCCCCTTAATATTATACCCACACGCATTTGCAATGGGCTTTGTGGCTTTCTTGTCTATTACCTCATTGAATCCTTCACCCTCCAGCTCTTGAGGCTGGTGTAGACCCGTTTTAGAGATCAGTAATAGAGTAATTTAGAGATTACTGCTGCTGAGTGATGGCCGGGTCACATACTGATAGACATGAAGGACTTCAAGGTGGGCCCTCCTGAAAAATGTTCACAACTTAGAGGTAGCCCTTTCTTTTTTTTTTTTTTAATTTTTTTAAAGGTTTTATTCATCTATTAGACAGAGGGAGAGAGAGATCACAATTAGGCAGAGAGGCAGGCAGAGAGAGTGGGGGAAGCAGGCTCCCTGCTGAGCAGAGAGCCTGATATGGAGCTCCATCCCAGGACCCTGGGATCCTGACCTGAGCGGAAGGCAGAGGCTTTACCCCACTGAGCCACCCAGGCGCCCCTCAACAGGTGTTTTGACTGGCTGGTATCCTTTTGTATCTTATATTTAAATCTTTCCAGAGCTGTCCAATATAACTTTCCAAGATGATGAAAATACTCTATGTCGTTCTGTCCATCATGACAGCCACTACTCACAGGAGGCTCCTACGCACTTGAAATGTGGCTAGTGGATCAGGAATGGAAATTTCAAATTGCCATTAATTTAAATATAAATGGTCACATGCAGACAGTGGCACTTATATTGAATGGTACAACTCTGGATCAAAAAGTACAAACCGAAGTGTTGATGGAACCCAGGCCGTTGGCATAGTGAGTGGAGTAAGCTGGATATGGTGGGGAAAGAAAAATGACTCTGTATTTTCTCAAGTTTTATTGAGCTGTGGTCAAAGATGTGTTTATCTTCTATGAAAAAATCATCATGCTAGTGAGATCCCAGAGGCAAATGTCTTTTTTCCTTGGCTTTGGGAGACAATAGGGAGTGCTGGGGTCTGTGGTCGTTGAGAGAGAGTTGAACCCTCCTCGAGCCATGTGAGAACATGGGCCCAAGCTGTGGCTAGAACTTCTGGGGTTTTTTTTTGCAGGAAGCCAGAAATCTGGATTTTTTTTTGCAGAATATCCTGGTTTTTAAAGATTGGCTTAAATTTATTAAAAATACTTCAGGCCAAGCAAAACACAATTGTAGGCCAGATTTGGCCCGTGATCCCAGTTTACAAACTCTCCTCTAGGCCTTATCCTAGAGAAGTCCATACAACCTTAAGGCAAGAGTGAGGAGGACTCTTCCCTTCATGTCTTCATTGGCTCAGTTTCCCCTGTTATTACAGGTTTGGTCAGAAGACGGGAGAAGTGTATCTGGAAGGCCAACCGCCCCCTTTTCTCTGGGGTGGTGTCTTGTCCTCTGAGCGGCCAGGGAGTTCTGGAAGGCTGGAACAGAATGGTCCAGAGAGAAACTTGCTGTAGTTTTTAAGCAGCAAAACCTACTCCTCTCCCACCCCAGCCCCAGTCCTAGGCCTGAGAGCCAAATATATGGCTGTTAATACAAGGGCAGCCAGAGAAAATTTCCAACAAATGACAGGGTCTCCAAAATTCCATCTGGCCCGCGGTGTTCCCATACTGGTGCTCTTGTGAACTGGAACAAAATGGTAATTCAGTGGTGGGTATAGAAAGGGCTCCTGGGGCCAGCAGAGCTGAGAAAGCCCCAATGTACAATCAGTGTAGAGACGGCAGCAGCACAACCCGCAAGCAGGGAGAGAGAGATAAGGGACATATGCTTAACTCCCTCCTGTCTTAGGAGTAGGAGGCGGCTCACATGCCCACTTATAGGGCCTGCGTCTCAGTGCAGATTCTGGGAGCCTGACTATGGAGGTAATCCCATGGGCCTTGCTAGAAAAATAGTAAGAATACTGATGCTCACTGAACGTTTCGAATGCTTTACCTACAACGGCTCATATAACTCTTGCAGTACTTAGTGGAGGGTTTTTATTTTTATAAATGACAAGTCACATTCTCCCCCCCACCCCCAGAGGGTCACCATCACAAGGGTAGTGATTTGTCTGTGTTCACGAGGTAGCTGTTCTGTCTGGAGGAGTGAGCGCTTGACTCGGGAATATCTGCTAAAGGAGGCGATGAATGCTCCACCTTACGAAGGAGGTACTATTCTTATTGCCATTGTACCGATGAGGAAGTTGAGGCCCAAGTTCACACAGCAAAGACACACGGAGCTGGACTCAAGATCCAGGCAGCCTGACTCTGAGCCCACGGTTTACTCATGGGCTAGTGATGGTAGGCAAGCCTGACAGGCTACTGCCTCCCTCTGGGCCCAGAGATGAAGCTTGTCAAAGAGCTTGGGGCCTAGAGAAAGGTTGTGGTGAGCAGATTTGTGCTGGGGGCTGGTCCTGTGGTCAGGGGCTCAGTGGGGTTCTCAGGGGCCATTTGGGTATGCGGTGCTCAGTCTCTTACTTAGCCTATGCCTGTGGGCTGTGGCCATCCATACCGAGCTTGAGGACTTGTGGCCTCCCTAGAGAAGGTGTGCAAACCCTGAGAGATGGTTTGTCTTGCTGGTGACAGAGAGGTGGCTCTATCCCTAGAGCAGAGGCCTGTTGGCTACATGGGTTGGAAGCCTGTGTAGAACCACACATTCTACACTCCCTTCATTTGCTGAACAGTGAGTTGGAGCTGAGGTTGGAACTTGGGCTAGAATCCTGTCACCTCTGGGGCCGGGGTGAGGGGCCCTGTGATGGGCAACTGCATGAGCCAGGGTTCCTTGCTTGGGGCAGGAGGCACAGAAGTTTTCCTTTCTGTAAGGGACAGAAACTCCCTCCACCCTCTGAGACCAATACCGTGGGTGACACCTCCAAGTCCCCTTGGGAGAACCACAGGAAGGTGGTTTTGTATGGGATCTTCAGAAATGGGAGAATCTTCACATTGAAAAACAAAACATTCTCTTCCAAAAATATACCTCCCTCCGGCTTTTCATCCATGGGCTGCTCCGACCCTGACTGTGCCGACCCTTCCCTCTCCAGCTGAACCTCACGTGACATTGGCCGTGGAAAACGCCTCCTAGCTGACATTTATTGAGCATCTACTAGGAGACTGGAATCCTTGTCAGCATTTGACATTGTCTCATTTAATGGGCCTAACTGCCTTATAAGGCTGTGTCTTAGGTTGGCTTTTCCCAAAAGCAGACCTTGAGACAAGGATTCCAGTATGAGTAATTTTTTTGGAAGATGTCACTAGAAGACAGCAGCGGGAGGGGCTGGGGTGGGGTTGGTGGAATAGAAAGTGAGAACAAGAAGGCAGCTGATGCTAGCAGCGTGCTTGAAGAAGCAGCTTTCCCTGCAGGCTGGAGCTCGTTCCTGCTGGGACCTTCCAGGGGACTATGTAGAACAAGCCTCAGAAGTGGCCTACCTGAGGGGTAAAGCAGATGGAACCTGTCCCCACTGGTTCCATGTCTGTCTGAGGTCAAGTGCTGGTGCTGGGGGTATTAACTTCCCAGAAGGCATATGCCAGCATCAAAGTGAGCCTGAAGGCAGGGAGCCAAAGCCACCTGTGAGAGGAGATATGGGGTGGGGCACAAATAGCCACCCTAGTAGGTGGGTGTATCTCTTTCCCCCAATTTACAGGTGAGGAAATTGAAGCACATTCTATATTAGTGGGTCATTACCAGATTGTTTTTTTAAGAGAAGGGAAAGGAAGAGAAGGAAAGAGAAGGGAGAGAGAAAACATGAGTCATTCCATCTGTTAAGGGTATCATTTCATGAAACTTTAACTTCAGTTACATACACATGCACACACATCGAGTCACAATGTCAACTGCATTCCTGTGCATATTGGTAAAAAGAAAGTTTGAAAGCCAGCGGTTAAATGACATAGCTGTGGCAGTCTGGATTTGGTTAGAAGCAAAGAGGGTAAGTAACTCGCCCAGGATCACACAGCAAGTAGATAGTACTGCTGGGATTTGAACCCAGGTAGCCTGACTCTAGAGACTCTGTGCTGAACTTCTGCGCTGTTCGTTGACCACTTCTGAAGTCCTTTAAGTGGTTCACGTCATCTCCTGGCTGCTCAGCTGTGTGGGAGGATGCCGGTTGTGAGCAAAACTCTGTAGAAGGAATACCTGGAAGAACAAAATGTAAGGGGTCCCTACCCCAGGGTTGGCTGGATCAAGATCCAGCTGTGGACTATCCGGGGGACCTCAACCTCAGAACAAGAGGAGGCTGAAGAAGAATTGGGAGTGGGGGTGGGGCGGGGCAGGGACAGCAGGGCGGGTATGCTCCGAACCAGCCTTCCTGAAGGAGGTAATAATGGCTGGTATGTGGCGTCTAGGGGTTGGCTCTGCAGACAGCGACTCAGCCCAGTTTGTCCTTTGTTGTAGTTCACTCTTCATGGGATAACAATAATGGCGGCGACCATCGTGGTGTTGTTGTTGTTGTTGTTGTTGTTTAAGATTTTATAATCTATTTATTTGAGAGAGAGAGGGAGAGCAAGCCAAGGGCGGGGGGGGGGGGGTGCGCAGCAGAGAGAGAGGGAGAAGCAGGCTGCCCGCTGAGCAGGAGCCTGAAGCAGATCCTCCATTCCAGGATCCTAGGATCATGACCTGAGTCCAGTGCAGACACGTAACTGACTGAGCCACCCAGGCGCCCCTGCAGGTACCATCTTTATAGAATTGCTATGTCCCTGCAACTTCTTTATGAGTTTTAAGCACATTAACTCATTAACACTCGCATCAATCCTGGGAAGTAAGTGCCATTATTTCTACCACTGTAGAAACAAGTGAAGAGCTAGGGTACCTGGCCTGGATGTCTCCCCCAGCTGGGCCTGAGGGCTGGTGATACGGGCATGGCCCTATAGGGTAGCCCTTCTACTTACGGCTCTTCCTCTCTACCGGTTCACAACACCTTGCCCGTGACCTTTGTGCTAACCTGGGGTTTGCTGATGCGAGTTTACCTGATACCAGCAATCTGGCCATGACTGGCACTTCTGTGGTCTCTGTGGCCATTGATGGTGTCATTTGCGGGGAAAGGGCTCTTCCCTCAGTGTCAGCTTTCTCAGGATGCACAATCAGGTCCTGACTGCCACATCTATGTCATTTAACCCACTAGCTTTCAAATGTTGTACTGATGAGCTTAGCAATGCATTTTGCATGACGACTCAATATGTGTGTGCATGTAACTCAGATAAAGGTTTCACGAAATGATACTTAACCCTATGAGGTACAGGTACTTTTCTCTTTTATTCCTTTCCTTTCCTTAAAAAATCTGAGAGTGATCCAGTCACAACTAATGGGTTTTCAACCCACAAGGTGACAATCTGACTGAACTCTCCCCTCATATTCATAGAGCTGTTCCCCCTTCTTGAGCTTGGTTCATTTTCCTGGGAATGAGGCCATTTTGGAGTTTTGGAGGCAATGTGCCTGTTGTTGCATTTTCAAATCACTGCCCCACCCTGCCAACATATATTCTACTTTCTGGGCTGAGCTGGGGCACACTGGTGCTTCTCCATGGGCCGCTGTCCTCCCCAGCCAGCCAGCTCCAGGGTGAAGGTGCTCAGACGCCCCTGATTTTGACCAGGTGTCAGCCCCAAGGCTGCCTCCCTACTATCCCAGTTGGGGTAGGCTTCAGGGGAGGAGGTGGTCTTTGACTCTTCTGGGCTGCCTCCACTGACTGTTCACCTTGACACACACATTCAGATTCCCAAGGTGGGCGTGCTGGACATGGCCTTCTTAGAACCCTTGCTGCCCACGGTGGGAAGACATCTAAAATGAGACCCTATGGCCGATCTCTGCAGCAGCCGAGGGAAGGGTTTGATTAGTTTCCTCTTGCTGCTGTCACAACCTGTCACAAATTTGGTGGCTGAAAACACCAATTTGTTCTCCTACAGTTCTGGTCAGAAGTCTGAAATCAGTTTCACTGGGCTAAAGGCAAGGTGTCAGCAGGACTGGTTTCTTCTGGAGGCTCTAGGAGAGAATCCTTTTCCAGCTTCTAGAGGCCACTACATCTCTTGGCTTGTGGTCCCTTCCTCTAACTTCAAATAGCATCACTCCAAACTGCTTCCCTCATCACTGCACCTTCTCTTGCAGTGAGATCTCCCTCTGTCTCCCTGTTATAAAGACACTTGCCGTTGTATTTAGCACTCACCGAGTGATCCAGGATAATCTCTCCATCTCAGGAGCCTTAACTTAATGACACCAGCAAAGTCCCTCTTTCTACATAAATTTCACAGCTTCGAGGGATTAGGTCCTAGATATCTTCAGAGGCCACAGGAATCATCCAGACTCTGCTTTGAGCACAGTGAGTTACTGGCCCTCCTCAGCGAACCTAGTTCTATGAGGTCAGGCTGGGGCTGTGTGCTCCGAAGGGTTGAATCAGACCAGCATGACCTTCAAATGCTTTCCCACTCCCATCTAGCAAAACAAACAAATCAGGAGTTATCAATTACTTAACAAATAATTGCTGTGTTCTACTACATCCAGCGTTAGGTTTACAGCTCATCAATAAGTTCCTTTAAGGTCTGTGGAAGTACAGGGGGCTGCAGAATCTCATAATTGGGACGAACTTAGAGCTCACATAAACCAGGGGTATCAAACTGGGGCCAAATCAGCTATTCTCCAGACTTGGCTTCTGATGCTAAAGAGAGAGAGGAAGGAGTCTGGGAAATCTCTCTATGCATCTATGCATACAAGTCCACGAATTTCCATAACTCTATTTTGCATGTCAGAAGGTGAACATTGGTCTAACCCTTTGCATCTCTTTTGTAACATTCATCTGTAACACTTCCAGTAGGTGGATAAGCTTCAGCTTATCTCATTCTCAGGAGTCCAGATAGGAAAAGCACATTAATACTTTGTAAATTTTAAACAAACAAACAAACAAACAAACAAAAAACCCAACTTTGTAAATTCTACTCTAACTATTTTTGTTGTTTTACACTGCTTCTCCCATGAGATTAACCATATCATCATCCCAAAGTGGCTGGGGTTATGGACAATTTAGTTTTTAGTTGTACTGGGGGGCAAGATGGATCATGGAGGACACTGAAGACTACTTTCTTCTACTTCCTAGTTTTGCCTTTTTTACATTTTCTTTTTTATGTTTCCTTGAAGATGAGATTTTCACTCTTTTGGACCTCCATAGCTCCACAGTGCACCCGTAGAGGTACCCAGTGGATGTCTATCATGGGAGGCAAATGGAATTTACCTCCCATTTCCCTGCCTGGGTGAATTCTCTCCTTGGCTCTTCTTCCCCTTTTCCACCTCTGCCTCTCCCCTGTGCACCAGATATACCATTCCAGATGTCCTAGTAGGGGGAACACCCAGCACCAGATCTTTACTTTGGCAGAACTCTTAGAGAGCACTGACATTATGGGACTAGTCCAGAAAGCCTGCCCTGGGTCCTACATAGAAAGAAGGAGCACTTCATGACATAGAAGAGAAGAAGAACTCTTCCAGCTTCTTTTCTTGGTGGAACTTGGTGATACATAGTCCAGAATAAGGAACCACTCCTTCTAACATTCAATGCAACTTAATCCAAACGGCATGTGGTCACATCCAGCCTGGAATGGGTTTGGCCCAGGCAGACCAGGGCAGGAGGCCAGAACAGAAGAAAGGGAGCCAAATGTTATGAAATATTCCTCTGTGCTCAGAGGGCTCACAAAGGCCTTAGCAAGAATGTGGACAGGGAGGCAGTTCTTGCTTATTTTTTCCTGAACACAAAGCAGAAGATGGGGAAATGTTGATTGGCTTGATCCCTTTCAAAAGTGAAGAACTAAGATTCAAGGTGGGGGGTGGTGGCTATAGCTACTGACTTCCAGGAACACCTAATTTTGCCAAGAACCTCAGTGAGGAATTACAGGAAGTGAGGAAGGTAGGGGTGAGGGTGGGGGCGGGTGAGCTTCTGGAGGTATAACTAGAGCACTGGCATTGGACACCTCTGAGGCAACAATGCATGTACTTTAAAAATTTTGTGTGATGAAGGGAAGTCAATCAAACTCTTTGGAGAAAGAATTTCTGAGAGGTAGGGAGACTTCTGCTAGCTGGATCCTTGACTCACTTCTTTTTCTTTTTTTTTAGGATAATTTTCTTCTTATTATTATGTTATGTTAGTCACCATGGAGTATGTCATTAGTTTTTGATGTACTGTTCCATGTTTCATTGTTTGCATATAACACCCAGTGCTCCATGCCATACGTGCCCTCCTTAATACCCATCATGGGCTCACTCATCCCCCCAGCCCTCTCCCCTCTAAAACCCTCAGTTTGTTTCCCGGAGCCCACAGTCTCTCATGGTTCATCTCCCCCTCTGATTTCCCTCCCTTCGTTTTTCCCTTCCTATGCTCCACAAGTAAGTGAAACCATATGATAATTGACTTTCTCTGCTTGACTTATTTCACTCAGCATAATCTCCTCCAGTCCCGTCCACGTTGATACAAAAGTTGGGTATTCATCCTTCCTGATGGCTGAGTAATATTCCATTGTGTAAATGGACCACATCTTTATCCATTCGTCTGTTGAAGGGCACCCTGGGTCTTTCCACAGTTTGGCTATTGCAGAAATTGCTGCTATGAACATTGGGGTGCATGTGGCCCTTCTTTTCACTACATCTATATCTTTGGGGGTAAATACTCAGTAGTGCAATTGCTGGGTCATAGGGTAGCTCCATCTTTAATTTTTTGAGGACTCTCCACACCATTTTCCAAAGTAGCTGCACCAACTTGCATTCCCTCCAACAGTGTAAGGGGGCTTCCCTTTCTTCGCATCCTCTCCAACATTTGTTGTTTCTTTGCCTTGTCAATTTTTGCTGTCCTAACTGGTGTAAGGCGGAATCTCAATGTGGTTTTGATTTGAATTTCCCTGATGGCTAATGATGATGAACGTTTTATCAGGTGTCTATTAGCCATTTTTATGTCTTCTTTGGACAAGTGTCTGTTCATGTCTTCTGCTCATTTTTTGACTTATTTTTTGTGGGGGTGTTGAGTTTGAGAAGTTCTTTAATCTTGGATAGCAGCCCATTGTTTGTAGTGTCAATATCTTCTCCCATTCTGTAGGTTGCCTCTTTGTTCTGTTGATTGTTTCCTTTGCTGTGCAGAAGCTTTTTATCTTGATGAAGTCCCTTCTTCCCTTACTGTGGGGGATCCAGGGATCAGGTCTGCTGCCTCTCCACTCACCCACCCCTTTTCCCACCTGAATTGTGTTCCCTGCTATCCTTGATGTAGCTCCCTGACCTCCTTTTCTCTTGTTACACATACCCTCCTTTCCCTTTTGGATTCTTTTTACTACTAGAAACTTTGCTGATTAGAAATCTGGTGTTAATTATAACTAATCTCCTTCTAAATGTTAATAGAGCTAGGTAGGTCTGTATCCAAACCTTCCTCTCCCCAGATCCCTTGTTAGATGGTCTGATGTGTTTCTTCAGACTGATCAGTTTCAGAGGCTGAGTGTTCCAGAAGAATTTTACAACTGGAGACAAAAGGCAACATCTGTTCTAAGGTTGGAAGAAAAACCGATGTGTATTAGTTTCCTTCTAAAGAGATTTTCAGGGGTAATGTTGATCAAGACTTAGTTTTTTCCTAATTTGCTCTATTAGAATCTAACCTTCCTCTGTACTATAATTGTTATGCTTGCCTTTGGGTTGGTTTGTTGGTGCCTTTTATCCTTTGGTAAATCACTTCTCAAACACTGTAGACTCCTGAGGTCTCAAGGATCTATGCCTCAGTTTAGATCTGAGCCATTCAGGATGGTAGCCACCAGATACATACTGAAACGTGGCTGGTCTGAGCTGTGATGTGTTCTATGTGTGAAATACACATTGGATTTCAAAGACTGATTACAAAAAATGTAAAATATCTCAATAATTGTTACATTAATGATGTTGAAATGATACTGCTGTGGATATATTTGGACAAATAAAAAATAATATTAAAGTCAATTTCACCTAGCTTTTTCCCCTTTTTAAAATGAGGCCACTAGAAAATATAAAACTTCATATGTGGTCAGCATGATATTCTTATTAGTCAGTGCTGAGTTAGATAAACACTGGCTCAGATCAGAACCTCATTCTTCAGTTCTTTTATCCTTAATCGTCAAGCTCAACAATTCCCCATTTCTTGCTTCCTGACCTTTGTTCTGATTTTCGTTTCTGGACATTTGGGGACTATAGGTATTCATTAGGCTCTGATTTTCTCATTCTAATGTACCTGGACTTTATTTGATTCATTTATTTCTGAGAAGAGTGTCTAAACTGCTGACGTCAATCTAGATTCTCCTAATTTACACAAGAAAATATTTATTGTATTTGGTCCCATATCCCCTTCAAATCATCTCTAGCACATTGTGGTTACCTACAATGCATTTTTTAAAAAATAACATATGAGCACAAACTCAGATTGCTTTCTGCCAGAGTCATTTTGTGTATGAGGAAGCAGACTGTTTCTAAGTTAAAAGTCTGAAAAGGAGGGCTCACTGGCCTCAGATCCACTGGGTTACAGTATAAAAAAATATGAGAATTCTTTTTTTTTAAAGATTGTATTTATTTGAGAGAGAGAGTGAGAGAGAGAGCACAAGAGGTAGGGAGGGTCAGAGGGAGAAGCAGACTCCCTGCTGAGTGGAAGCCAGATTTAGGGCTTCATCCTGGGACTCTGATCCTGGGACTCCAGGATCATGACCTGAGCCGAAGGCAGACTCTTAATGGACTGAGCTGCTCTGTCACCCTTAGAACTTCTGTTTACATTTGTTTTACCCAATCTTTTTCTGACTCTTCATTTCTTGTTCATGTTTTCTAATGAACATATTCATTTATAATAATTTGTAAATATTGGGAAAGATGAGGTGTAAGTATTAGAGGGATGTGCTCAAAATTTTTACTAGTAAGGGTATGTCATCAAAAGATTTTGAGACTACTGGTCCATAGAAGGTAATTTTCCCTTCTTGTGTAAACTGACTCCCACCACTGTGTTAGTTACTCTTTTGAATATATGCAGTTCATTCATTCATTCATTCATTCACTCATTCACTATTAAGGATCCACTAGGTTGTCGTTGCTTTGCTGACATTTACCTGACCTCTGGGAGCCTGTATTCAGAATCTGTTGTTTTCCTTCCTTCATGGCTGGAAGAAGTTTCAGCAGCCTTGAGGTGTTTGGGGGTAGAAGAATGAGTGATGAACGGCCTTTTTCTTGGGCTTGCCAAGATAGCTTTTAGGACTTAGCATGTCTTCACTGAGGATGTCTCTAGATTTAACATTCTTCTCCTTATTGTTTTTAAAACTTGTATTTTCTGGGGCTCTTCTCCCTGATTCAGTTCTCTTCCTAGACTGAGAACCATCACTTTTTAAGACTTCTCTGGTCTTCATTCCCATCCCACGCACTAGCTATTGCCATTTGTTGAACCAGGAAGTTTCTGTCCCATCACAAGGTGACCACATCCCTGAAGTTAGACTATGGAAGCTATGCAGCAGAATCTGGCCAGACATTCATGGAATCATTTGCTTGGGGTAAATGAGATTAAAATCTGAGCCTCAGGAGAATTTCAAATTACCCCCTGCCATGAACTTCAGTCTCCATCTCTGCCATAAATCCCCCAAGGCCAATAGCTGTAAGTGCTTTTACCTCTTCAAAATACTTCCCTTCAGATGTGCCAAGGAGAGCATTTACTTGGGCAGGTTAAGGAGGGGTGGGGGAAGGGGAATGAAAAGAGATTTTTAAGAAGGACTTTTCTTCCTTAAGAACCCATTGTGTAGACCACCATTTACAAGAGTAAGCTGGCTTCTTGGATATAACACCCTTTATGGTCCAACAGCACATCACATGGTCCCTTTGCCATGTTTACCTCCTCCCTAAACTCACCTTGGTCTCCCAAAGCTTCCTTCATCATTCTGTGGTAGAGTGAAAAAGTATGTGGGCTTTGGGAAAAATTCAAATCCTGCCTGCCACTGACCAGCTTTGTGACCTTGAGTAAGGTACCTTTCTAAATCCCTCTCAATGCTATACAATAACTATAGTTGTAGAAATTGTCATCTTAGTACATACATTGTGGGGTTTTGAGACTGCCTGCCTAGCATAGCATGTGCCACATAGCATGTGCTTGGTAAGTGAGTGGCTATTATTAATAGAGATCTGCTGTATCCATCTCTTAAGTCAGGTATGTTCAATTTCCTGGCTAAAGTCTATCATTTTTTTACTTGAAGTGTAGTTGACACACAGTGTTACATTAGTTTCAGGTGTACAACATTGTGATTCAACAAGTTTATACTTTATGCTTTACTCACCGCAAGTCTATTCCTGGCTTCTCTCTTAAGAACGCTTGAGCTGAAAGAACTTGGGTACCATCTGGTTCTGGAAGGAGCAGGAGGCATAGCAACCTGTCTGGTTTTGAGATCAAGCCCTAGACCTAATTTGAGGATAACAGATCATAAGAAACTGCTTCTGAAGTTACCTCTCAAATACGCCCAGATTTGACTGGGTCAAATGGCAGGATTCTCTCATTGCTCTTGTTTTATTTAATGAAGTAGGATATGAGAGAAAACAGTTATTTTCATTTTGAAAGAAAAAATAAATGTAGCCCCAAAACATTTTTATTTTCCCCGTTGCAAAAAAGGCTGCCACCTACCCTTGACCTCATGCAAGCTCCATTTTCCAGATGAACTGAGCAGTCCCAAAGAAGTAAGCCTCCTTTGAAGGCAGGGCCTCTCCCTGAGACCCAAGTGCAGTCTTTTGCCATCAGGGCTGGAGCAAGGACTTGAGGTGGCAGCCCCTTCCCAGGGTCCTGGAGCCAGATTGTTTGGGTTCATGTCTTTGTGCTGTCCTTACTTTCTCTGTGCTTTGTTTCTCTTACCTGTAAAACTTAATAATAATACTAATACCTATCTTATAAGACTGGCATATAGATTAAATGAGTTAAGGGAAGTAAAATTCTTCAAACAGTCCTAAGTACACTATATAAGTATGTGTGTGTGTGTGTGTGTGTGTGTGTGTGTGTGTGTGTATATATATATATATATATATATATAATATATATAGTGAACACTGAATAAGTGTTCACTATATATATTATAAGTGAACACTGAATAAGTGTTAGTTATTGTTCGTTAGTGTGTGTGTTTATTTTCCCTGAAAATTGTCTGGGTTAGAAATTACAGGGGCAAAAGTCCTTTCTTGTCTTGGGGTTGCTGACATGGAAGGAAAAATCACAACTCTCCAATGAAGCTGAGCAAGGGGGCCTGGCTAGGTGGTGGCTTGGGAGACAGGCAGCCTGGGATTCTGCCCACAGTGGAACAAACAACTCCAGCCTCCCAGGACCCAACAGATCTTACTGGGAGAGGGACACTGTGTGCCTGGAAGTTACAATGGGCTGTGCCTGTTGCCTTTGCCCCCAGGCATATGTTAGACAAATTTTCCCTGCCTGGAGCCTGACTCCGGGTTCAGCCAAGGAAAGCAGAGCTTGACCAGGTCTAGCATGCAGTGTTGCTCCCAGGACTGACATGTGGTTTTAATCCAGCCCTCTGAAAATATGCTTATGTATTCCCTTTCATGCGAGTCATGGTTTTGTTATGAAAATTATTTAACTGATCTTTAAAAAATGGAACAGAAACTCTGAATTCAAAATCTCTGCCAGCCTGAGAGTCTGAGTAGTAATGAATCCGTGATCAGCCGGTGCGGATTGTTCAGTTTAAAAGAGAGCAGAGGGGGCACCTGGATGGCTCAGTGGGTTGGGCCTTTGCCCTCAGCTCAGGTCATGATCCCAGGGTCCTGGGACCGAGCCCCGCATCAGGCTCTCTCTCCACGGGGAGCCTGCTTCTCCCTCTCTCTCTGCCTGTCTCCCTCTCTCTCTGCCTCCCTCTCTCTCTGCCTGCCTCTCTCTGCCTACTTGTGATCTCTGTCAAATAAATAAATAAAATCTTTTAAAAAATAAAAATAAAAGAGAGCAGAGGTCGGGGGACAGAATGGAAGGGCCTTTGACATCTTCAGTGATGACTCCAGAACCAAGGCCAAACCTAGGTTTTGTTACACACACACACACACACACACACACACACATCACATGGCTTCCCTCTGCCCATTCTCCTACCCAGAGAATTCCCACCAAGAAACACTTTACAAATGCTCTATAATTTTCTCTGATTTGATGGGGAGAGGAACCTGTGACCTCTGTCTTCTATCCACCTCCCCTGCCCAGCATGTTATCCCATTATCCATGGCACTTTAGTGGAGGTCCAGGGTTGTGTCATCTCTTTCTGACACCTGGGAATTAAGAAAAGATGGCTATGCCTCTGTTTCTGCCACTTGGTTCCTGCTCAGCAGCCAGTGGGAATCTTAGCTGTCAAGCACAGGGGATGTTCAGAGCAGGGCATTCTGGGAAGTGATCTGGGGAAGGGAGATCTAGAGCCCAAAATTCAATCCTGACTGGATTTTCCCAAAATAGATGAGCATTTCTTACCCTGTGACCCTTTAGAAATGAAAAAAAAAAAAAGGTCTCCTGCTGGCTGTTACAATACAAACTGTATTCGAGTCCTTTCCTCCAAGTGTCCTTGTTTCTAAAATTGTCTCGGTACAAAGGCCACCAGGTTTGTGTTGGAATTCTTCAAAAGGGCCCTTTTCAAAAGACCTCTCTGGTTTCCATTTAACTGAAATTTCTCTCAATGCCATCTGCCCAGCTTATAAAAGTAACTTGTTCATGGGATATATTTGTGACTAGAGCCCTCTACTATTATCTTCATCATAGCCTGGGCCCATCTGTAATGACAGCACTATGCCCTTATTAGTCAAGGGAAGGACATTATATTTCATTACTAAACTGCCTTTCTGTTATCTGACCAGGGGCACACACTAAGCCCAACAGAAACCACCATAGGATCTGTATTAATTTAGTTCTGCTGTGATAATGCTGCATAATAAACAACCTTCCAATCTCAATGACTTACGATATTTACCAATGTCTGTGTAGGAGGGGCCCAGTGGGCGTGGTCGGTTTGGCTGCAGTCCAGGGATTGGATTCAGGTCCCTTCCGGGTGCCTCACCTGGGGCATACGCCTCTGGTGGTGGAGGACGAGCTTGCAAGGAGGCAAGTCAAACCATACAAGCACCTTCAAAGCCTCTGGAAGGATGTGGCCTATGTGATGTCCACAAACATTCCATTGGCAGAAGCACGTCAGGTAGCTAAGATCAGAGACAGTGGGTGGGGAGGTATACTCTGTCTTCAGTGAAGCCATGGCAAGGCAAGGAAGAAGGAAGAATAGTGAACAAGTAATATCACCTGACCCTGTCCTTCACTTCTTGTTGAACAACAGTCTCCCACCCTCTGTGGAGGCAGTGATAGGGAGTTTGGTGGTGGCTCCTGTCCCCAGCCCAGCACAGGTCCCCAGGTTCTCAGTGGGCTGGGCTTTTTTCAACCCTCTCGGCTTTCCTTTCCACGGTTGCTAGGGAACCCAAACCCCAGTCTTGTCAAAATCTCAGTCTTTTCCTTTAGTCCCTCCACAAATTTCCTTTCTGGCTCCTACCCTTTCTCTCCTCACTTCCAGCTTACTTCTAGGCCCAGTGATTCCTTCCTGTACCATCCTTGATATCTTTGGATGGAACCTCTGTAGGACAAGACCTCCCCCACTGCCAAGGTGGCCTCCTCTTAGCTTACACTTGTAGTTCTATGATGAAAGAGTTTCCCATTCTGCCTCCAACTTGAGCTATGTTCCCAAATATCCTATTTTTTACTCTGACATTACAATATGCCAAGTGCAAGAAAGGGGAGGGGATTTTTCAGATCCCAAAAAGGTAAACGTAGTTTAAAAAGGAGGAGGCAGAAACGTTGATCCCACTACTCATTTAAATGTACCAAACCATGTGATAGACACTTCCCATATTTTGACTCATTTGCTTCTTATGGCAATTCTTGGAGGGAGGAATTACCTCATTCTCCCCCATTTTATGACCAAGGAAATGAGCCAGAGAGGTTGTGCAACTTGCCCATTGTCACACAGCTCAAAAGAGCAGAAGCTGATCTAGAACTCAGCTATGTTTTCCTCAAATGCCCTTTTTCTCTAGCTACCCCCTTTTTCAGTCCTCTTCCTCTGCAGCTGTGGGTAGATGTTTCTGCCAGGCCAGTGGGTATTTTCTTTGAGGATTAAGGGAAAGGAGGGCATCTTGGAGAAAGGGTGGATGTGGGGGTTGAGGAGGGCAGGAGAAAGCGAGCAGTTGGAGAAATAGTGAAAGTCACACCAGTCCTCTTTCATCGCAGGGCAGAAAAGATAGTGTGTGTGTGTTGGATGGGAGCTCTGGGGTGGGTTCAGCTAGCAAACGTGAAGCAATGGGGTCTGTTGGGTCCCATCCCAACTTTCTAGTATATCATGCATCATTCCCCTTTCCCCTTCTCTGATGTCCTCTTTGTTATTCAGTTGAATATTTCTCTACAGAGGATGTTTTTTCAATTTGATCAAAGCTGCTATTCTTTTCCCAAAGCTTTACTTGGGTGGCCCTGTGCGGACATCTGCATGTTTTGACTGTTTTGAACCTTTCTCTCTCTGCACAACTGCACAATTGCCAACTTTCTCCAGGTTGTCTGAAGCCAAGTAAGACTGAGAAGAGGATCAAAACAGTCTGCCTTCTTCAAACATGTTTGAAAAGATGATTTATTTTTCCCTAGTGGTATCCAAAAGTTAGAGAATACAGATTACAAATCCAACATGAAAACATATTTTTCTTTTTAGAAGGAAAAAAAACCCAACCAGGTTTCTTTTCCTATAGCCATTTCTCTTTATAGTTTTAATTCAAAATATTGGTATTCTTGCCAGCTGCAGGACCCTGGGCAAATGTTAGCGCTCTGGACCTTTCCGTTCTCTCAGCTGTAAAGTAAGAAGGAAATCATTTCTATTTCCCTTGTATGCATGAGGATTTAATGAGATAATAACTGATATACAATGAGGTTAATATCAGTAAGGATTGGGACCCAACGACTTCATCTCCCGGTGTCTCCTGTACAGAAATGCTCAGTTTTCCCCCAGAGCTGCATGTGCTGTGTGTTCAGTGCACCACTGTTTGCTGTAATAAAAATTCTCCCTGTAGAGGAATGGTTAAAGAAATTATGGAATATTCACATTGTGAACTATTAAGCAACAATTAAGTAACTCTATATAGACAAATATGGAAAAAGCTTCAGGACATCTTATTATGTCCAACAAGCAAGTTGTGGAATGGTCCGCTCTTTTACGCTAAAAGTAATTACCATGTATAGTAGATGAAAAAGTAATCCCCAAAAGACATCCACATATTAATCCCTGACACCTATGGATGTTACCTTATTTGGAAAAAACGGTCTTTGCATCTCTAAGTTAAGGATCTTGAGAGGGGGTGCTTATCCTGGATTGTCCAAGTAAGCCCTAAATGCCAACATGCATGTTCTTATAAGAGGGAGACAAAGAGAGTTCTGATGCACATAGGCATTGGGGCACCTGGGTGGCTCAGTAGGTTAAGCATCTGCCTTCAGCTCAGGTCATGATTCCAGGGGTCTGGGATCAAGCCCCAAGTCAGGTTCCCTGCTCAGTGGGGAGTCTGCTTCTCCCTTTGTCCCTCCCACCACTCATGCTCTCTCTCTCTCAAATAAATAAATAAAATCTTAAAAAATAGTGACACCTGGGTAGCTCAGTCATTAAGCCAGGGCCTTCAGCTCAGGTCATGATCCAGGGTCCTGGGATGGAGCCCTGCTCAGCAGGAAGTCTGCTTCTGCCTCTCCCATTCCTCCTGCTTGTACTCCTTCTCTCACTGTGTCTCTGTCAAATAAAAAAAAAAAATCTTTAAAAAAGTCTTAACAAAAAATAAATAAAATTCCCTAACTTAAACAGTTTAAAAAAAAAAAGTGGCATAGTGACCACAGATTGGGGCCTCAAGTCAAGGAATGCCAGCAGCCACCAGAGCTGGAAGATGGCCGCTAGAGCCTCTGCAGGGAGCTGGTACCTTGATTTTGGCTTAGTGAAACTGATATTGAACACATTTCTGTTATTTTAAGCCATCAGGTCTGTGGATATTTATTATGGCAGCCACAGGCAATCACTGCTTCATGACAGGCGTGCATGTCTTAATGCAAAGGAAAGAAACAGGCTGACAAAGATGAGTATCCAAACTGTGGTTCGCTCCAGGAAGGCGAAAAGATTTCACATTTTGTTTGATTTTCTTAACATTATTTGTGGTTTTCACTGTGCTTATTAATGCATGTAGTGTGTGTGTGTGTGTGTGTGTCTGTCTGTCTGTCTGTCTGTCTTTTAAGTAGTAATAAAGACCAAATTAAAAATCTATCTAATCAGGACAAAATTTAGAATCTCACTTCAGGAGACAAGAGATAAAGACATCTTACGAGGTGACAAGAATCATCTGTTTTACAGAAAAGAGGCTCATTTCCATGCCTCTCAGAATTGTCCCTCTGAAGGATGGTCACTGAGCATTTATCCACTGACTTTTGTCCCCTTTGGGCTGAGGGTTGTCACCAAGGATATTAACTTCCCCTGTGCCTCCGCGCAGAGCAGGCAAGAAAGTAAAGTGAATCAGGCACTTGAGTGGGAAGCACTTGAGTGTGCAAGGGGACTGTCCACTGTGGGGGCTGCTGGAATCTGTTGGGGTCCAAGAGGACCACAACGTGGGGCACCAAAAGCATCTTCTACAGAGAGGAAGTTCCTGGAGCCCCAAACAGGGAAGAACCCCAGAATCGGAGGTGCCCTTCTTGCCAGCAGACTTGCAGTGCCCTAGGCCATGGAATGGTGTTTGTCCCTCTTCGAAAACCCCTCTTATCTTGAGGACTCATTTCATACGGAGCTTCCTGTGTGACAAGCACTGTGATAGTCCCAAGACATAACAGCAAGGGAGCCAGAGTCCCGCCTGTGTGGATCAACAGACTTTAAATGATCAAATATAGTAGAGTAGTGAAAGGCTGTGCTCAGGGAGGAGCAGCATGTTATGGGAGCACATAGCTAGGGCATCCGGCCCATGAAGGGTCTTCCCGGGGAGGACCTAAAGAATGAGAATTTGGGGGAGAGGGATGTTCCAGACAGAGGGAACAGCATGTGTGAAGTGGAAATAGAGAGGGTCCAGCGCTGATCAGGAATTCAAAGAAGTTCAGCGGGGCTCAAGCACTTCAGGCATTTAGACTTTCTCCAAAGAGGCTTTGAGGGATATGATCGAGTGTGTGGAGAGTGGAATGTAGAGGAGCAGGAGTGGAGGGAGAGACCAATTAGGTGTCCTAATAAAGAAGGGGGTGCCTCAGCCCAGGTAGACACAGAGTGGCCAATGAGAAATGAACGGATTCCAGAGATATGTAAGGAAAATTTGCAAGACTTGGATGTATGGGCCAGAGGGAAAGTTGGAATGGAGATCAGGCCCAGATTTCTGGCTTGGATATCTGGGTGGATGGCACTACCTTTCAGCAGATTGGAAACAGGAAGAGCACTTTAGAGGTGGGGGAGATGGTAGAAATCACATAAAGTAGGGAACACTTGTGGGTTGACCTAGTGATCCCTTCCCCTCTCTGTGACTCCAAGAAATCTCACTTTGATAGGTGGGCCACCTCTCTTCCTGCTCCATGACACTCTTGAAGGGTGGTCTCTTGGGGATGGTAAGTGGCCAGTGTACCTGGGAGCTGCACTCCATTCCCACAAGGCTAGTGACTAGATCTTGTGAACATGTACAGAGGGAGCCAAACTCTTGGACTTCCCAGAGCTGTTTGGGTGCCGTGGCTCCGGACCACAAAAGTTGGAAGAAGTTGGTTGTTCTGTGGCCTGGCCCAGTCACTGCATTCTGTGAGGGCATATTACTTTCTTCTTAAAAATGTGCCACTAAGGCCTGTTACTATGAACATAAACTCTGCATTATTGCCACTGTCTCCTGGAAACCATCTGAAAGCAGCAAAGAGAATGGAAGACAAAATGCACATTTCTTTTTCCTTTTTTTGAAGCAGAGGAGAGGATACATGAAGAACCTGCTCACAAGCCAGATTTGCAGGAAGCGCCCTGGTCACGATTTCAAATTCAGCTCAGGCTCCGCTATAGGAGCTTCTTTCAACTGACTCATCCAATTCATGAAAGGAATTCAACCTCCATACAGAGACACTGTGAGAAAAAAAGGGAACAGTGAATAGCAAAATTTATGAACAGATTAAGGTCGCCCTGAAATAGGTGAAAATTTTGAGCATCTGCTTCATTATCAATTTTTAAAGCTTAATGGAAAAATACCCTCTATGAAGAAGCATTACAAAAGAGAAATGCAAGAACTCAAGAAAAAATGGTAAGACAGTAAGATAGCAGGAAGAAGTGAAATATGAGCTGGAAAGAAATAGGAGAAAGTAGAAATTAATAGGAATTTGGTAGAAATTAGAAAGTACACAAGGATGAATGAGTATTGGGGAAAACACAATCAGCTAAATAGAATATAGGAATAAGAAAAATGAACAAACGGAAATGAAAATGGTTAGAAAGGATCAGAGAGAAGATGAAAGATAAACACAGGACAGACAAAGGAGGTCCAACACATATGAAACTCGAGAGCTTAAAAAAAAAAATAGTGGAGTGGAAAACATTTAATATTTAGTCTAAGAAAACTTCAGTGAAATAAAGCATCTAAATCTACCTTTTTTTTTTTTAAGATTTTATTTACTTATTTATTTGTCAGAGAGAGAGAACACGAGCAGGCAGAGCAGCAGGCAGAGGCAGAGAGAGAAGCAGGCTCCCCACTGAGCAAGGAGCCCGATGCGGGACTCGATCCTGGGATCATGACCCGAGCCAAAGGCAGCAGCTCAACCAACTGAGCCACCCAGGCATCCCTAAGTCTACCTTTTCTAACAAGGTATATTACGCCCAGCAAAACTGACCCAGGAAAGTCAACACTGAGATGTGTTCTGTTAACACAGGGACTTCAAAGTAAACAAAAGATCACCTCATACCTGTCAGAATGGCTTTTATCAAAAAGACAAGAGATAACAAGTGTTGGCAAGGATGTGGGGAAGAGGGAACCCTTGTGCACTGAGGTTCCTCAGAAAACTACAAGATAGAACTACCAGATGATCCATCAATCCCACTTGGATGTATTTATCTGAGGGATTTGAAATCAGTGTCTTTTTAAAAAATTATTTTTATAAACATATAATGTATTATTAGCCCCAGGGGTACAGGTCTGTGAATCACCAGGTTTACACACTTCACAGCACTCACCATAGCACATACCCTCCCCAATGTCCATAATCCAACCACCCTCTCCCTACCCCCCACCCCCCAGCAACCCTCAGTTTGTTTTGTGAGATTAAGAGTCTCTTATGGTTTGTCTCCCTCCTGATCCTATCTTGTTTCATTTGTTCTTTTCCTACCCCCTAACCCCCCCCAACGGTGCATCTCAGCTTCCTCATATCAGGAAGATCATATGATAATTGTCTTTCTCTGATTGACTTATTTCGCTCCGCATAATACCCTTTAGTTCCATCCACGTCATTGCAAATGGCAAGATGAAATCAGTGTCTTGAAGAGACATCTGTACATCTATGCTCATCGCAGCATTATTCAAAATAGCCAGGATATGGAAACAACCTGTGTCCACTGATCGATGAATGGGTAAAGAAAATGTATACATACGCAACACAGTATTATTCAGCCATAAAAAAAGAGAGAGAGAGAGAGAGAGAGAGAAAGAAATCCTGCCATTCGTGACAACATGAATGAACTGGGAGGGCATTAGGCTAAGTGAAGTAAAGCAGGTGGAGAAATACTATATGGTACTATATGGAATCTTTTGTATCTGGAATCTAAAAAAAAAAAAGAAAGAAAGAAAGAAACAGAGAGTAGAACGGTGGTTGCCAGGGCCTGGGAGGGGGCAAGGGGAATGGGGAGACATCTGTCGAAGAATACAGAGACTTTATTAGGTGAGTAAGTTCTGAGGATGTAATGACAGCAGGTGACTGCAGTTAAGAATACCGTATTGTACACTTGAAATTTGCAGAGAGTAGATCTTAAGCATTTTCAACACCCACACACAAAGGCAACTAGGTGAAGTGATGGGTGTGCTTCATAACTTGATTGTGGTGATCATTTTACAGTGTATATGCAGATCAAATCATCCCATTCTATACTTCAAATATATAGTTTTATCTGTAAATTGTACTTCAACAAAGCTGGAAAAAAATGTAAAGAAAAAGAAAGAATTCTTACAGCAACCAGGCAGGATGAAAGGTCCCCTCTGTTCAGTGGAGCAGGACCCACAAGCTATTCAGAGAAACTGGGCCAAAATATTTTCTTTCTAGCCAAACTTTCCTTCGGGTATGAATGCTGCAGAAAAATAGTTTTGGGAAGGCAGGAACTCAGAGAATTTTGTTCCCATGAGCACTTCTTGAGGAAATTATGGATTTTTGGCTTCTGTCAACCAAGAAATAATGAAAAACTAGGGCAAAAGGGACAAGAGTATGAAAAGAATGTACTTCACTAAAACCTGAACAAATGCGAGTATTGGACAAAAGGGATAGAATGTACAAGTTTTCTATTCTAGCAAGATAAAAACGATACAAGTATACCAATTTGGAAGGGGAATCAAGGAGGAAGAATAAACACACTATTTATTAATAAGAGCAGAGAACCAAAGAATATCATTGAAAGACACCAAATATAGTAGAAATGTAGGCATATTTACTTGTACAAAGGCAAACATTAAAATGATAATGCAGGTGGTTAATATTGAATTGCAGAAAAATGGGAGGGGACGGGGAAGAGGAAAGGTGCTAATTTTATGATTGTTCTTGTAGGGATTCAGAGTGACTGTTTAAAGAGCTAGACAACTAAGGGCATACAAGCAGCAAAGTATACATCACAAAACAAAATAAAGGTACCTGAAAACAGAGTGAAAGAATTCCAAATTATAAATAGAAAAACTATGCCGTAAAATTTAATAACAAACAGACTAAACATGTCTAGCATATCAAGTAACATAAATGGGCTAAACCTACCTAGTGAAAAGAACACAGAGCTGTTCTGGTGGGAGCGTGTGTGTACATATGCATGTGTGTGTCTGTGTATACATGTGTATGCATTTGTGTGTATGTGGCGGGGGAGGGGGAGATACAGAGAACACAAAAGTCCTCTCCTAAACCTTTACTCCACCGTAGACCATGAAGGAACCCTCTGGACAGGTTTGAAACCATTGTTCGAGCCCATCTCAAGCAAGCAGGAGAGATTCCAGATGGAATCCAGGTTTGCGGGATTGAATGTGGGAATCCAGCCCACACTGATGAGGAAGATCTCCTCTAGGCTTTGTCTCCCTGCCCTGTGGCTCTGGGGGCCTTGCCTGGAGAGGGAGGAAATCCGAACCCTGCCTTCCTCTGATCCCCCCACTGCTATTCAGCATGCTGGCCCCCACCCTGCCCTGCCTGAAGCAGGGTGTTCAGGATCGGGACAGCCGGACCCTGGGACATAGACCCACCTGTTGGCTCCCAGCAGCCTAGGCACCTCAGAGTGAGGTGATGAGGGGTGGGGCCTGAGAATTCGCTTTTCCAACAGGTTTCCAGGTGATACGGATGCTACTGGTCCAGGAACAACATGTTTAACAATCACTGCCCCAGAGTGAGTCCTTGCTGACACACAAGGAGCTGGTGCTACCACATCTGTGTGCTAAGAAAGGCCAGGGCACCCAACTTCCATGGGAGCAAGATTCCAGGCAAGGACTGAGCCACATGGCCACAGAGAGGCTGGGCAAGGTCATGTGCAGCTGGGCAGCCTCGTGCCCGGGAAAAGGGAAAAGCATGTCTGGGAAACCATTAGGGATCTACGGAGTGGGCTCAAGGTCTCACCTGGAGATGAAGAGAGGGGTTAGAGACAGGTATGAATAAGAGATGCTTAGGGCGCTTGGTGACTGGTGTCATGATGGTGGCTTCTCTGAGTGGGGAGAAGCCCGGATCCAACTGCGAGGATCAGCAAAGGCTACCCTGGAAGGCAAAGCAAGCTCAGCTTTGAAGCAGAGGCTGACTTGGCTATGGTTGCCATTCCTCCCTTGAAGGCAACTAAGTGTACTCTGCCATCTCTTCCCTCTTCATACACCCAAGCTGTTGCATTCAGTCCCTGTTGTGTTGTGGATTGGGTCTGACATTTTCCCGGGTCTCAAACTTTCTTCTTTTGTCCTGTCCCCCAGGCATCTTGGCTCTGGAGAAAGCTGCGTGGCAAGAGGCGGTTGGTGATGGTATTCTGCCTCTTGATGACTCTGTCTGTGGTGACTGTCACCCGCTTCCCCCCACAGCATCCAGCCACTGGCCCAGATGCGGGTCCCATGGAACCCCAGGATGTCACTGGAGCCCCTGGCCCCCACAGCTGGCAGGCTCTGAGCTCCAGCTGGAGGCAGCGGGCCAGAGGCCTAGAGGTCTGGAGGGGTTGGCCCTTGCCTAGGAATTCCATCCTGGTGTGTGCTAAGGAGCAAGGCCACAGAGGGACAGTGGACAGAAGCAGAAGGTCCCTGAGAGGGGATAGCAGGCATCCTGGGAGGGTCAGGAGGGACATGACTTTGGCCTCTCTAGGAGATATGAGATTCAGTAGCTCACATCTTGTGCTCCTGAGGGACGATGAGGACAGGAGTCCAAGAGCCAAAGACTTGAATCCCCCCTGGCATGACAATCCCATCGGAGAGGCACAGAATGAGACTGGCACCCCAACTGGCCCTGTCACAGGACGCGGCATGACAGCTTTACAGGCTTGGAGATCTGCTGCTGGACTAACCCCACAGCCCTACCCAGAGGCAGGCAGGAATCTGCCAGGAGCGAGGAACAGAGCCTTGACGGGTAGGCAACCATCAGGGCATCCCGCCCCGGCTACAGGGGCTCGTCAGTGGCCTGGCTCTGTTGGGGAGCTGCAAGAATCTGTCTGGTGTGATGCCAAGACCCCTGAGCTGTGGCACAGCTTGAGGGCCGGTGGGCAGGTTCCTCCATGGCTCACAGAGCATGATGTGCAAGTGCTCCAGCTGCTGGCCCAGGGGCAGGTGGCGGGCAAAGCCAGGGTCCCCGGCCACGGGCAGGTGCTGCAGGTTGGCTTCTCCAGTGAGGGTGCCCTTCCGAACATGTCCTCTGGGCTCAGCCATCTCTGCTCCCAGGGGTTCTGTGGACTGATCAAGAGGCCAGGAGACCTGCCAGAGGTCCTGTCCTTCCACGTGGACCGGGTGCTGGGGCTGCACCGGAGCCTACCTGCCGTGGCCCGGAGCTTCCGCAGCTCCCTGCTGCCCTACCGATACACGGATGGCAGCCCAAGGCCCGTCGTCTGGTGGGCGCCGGATGTGCAGCACCTGGGGGACCCAGACGATGACCAGAACTCTTTGTCCTTGGGCTGGCTGCAGTACCAGGCCTTGCTGGCACACGGCTGTAGCTGGCCGAGCCAGGCCCCTTGCCTGCCCATCCACCACACTGAGTGGGCCCGCCTGGCGCTCTTCGACTTCCTGCTGCAGGTACGCGGGGCTGGGCAAGGTGAGGGTGGAAAGCGGTGGGGCGGGGGTGGGGGAGCAGGTAATGGGATTTGGGATGAATTGAGACCCTGGAGTTGCCCTCCTGAGGACGGTCTGGGGGACTCCCCCTCCAGTCCTTGTCTTTTGACCACCAAGCCCTTGTTCTTGTTATTTTTCTGCCTCTGTGTTTATCCTTCTAGTGGTGTCCTGGAATCTGCTCATGTGGGCTTCCAAGAGCCGATTGCCAGAATTTTCAGGAATTGTGTGACCTGGTTGAGAAACACAGGCATTATTAAAAGTGAGGTGATATCAACTAATACTATAATCAGTTATGTTAGAAAAAAGGTGATAAATACTCAGAACTCATTAATTCCTAATGATTTCACTATATTTTACTGCTCTCTGTACTTTTTAGGTTATTTGCATCTATATAGTAAGTATTATATAATGGTGAGCTGCTGTTCATCTCCCATCAACTCCATATTCAGTCGTGTTGGTGGCTTGAAATTGGCCGGGGTGAGAGTATTTCAGTGAATGTTGCAAATCAGGACTTCCCACTACTTCTGAGAGCTAGGTGTCAAACATTTATCAGCACATCCCTGTTGATGACATAATATCCTTGAATCAACAAGGATTCAAGACTATTACCTAATTTAAAAAAGAAAGTGATTGTGGGAGACACAGAGACCCAGGAGGATAAAGGGACAATTCTGGGGCGGGGAAGAACGAGAAAGAATTCTGGCCCCACAAGGTCAGCTGAGGTCCCTGCCGTGCCAGAAGTTAACCCTGGAGTTTCTGGGGATTCTAGGGAAGGATCGGGTGGTCGGGCACAGGGTTAACGGTGGGGGGAGGGGGACTACAGGCACTGGCTGTTTACCAACGATGAACAGTGTGTCTGTGCTGGGGTTGGTCGCATGTCAGCTGTGGAGACACATGTGCAGAAATATGTCCAGAAATTAAGACCAAAAAAAAAAAAAAAAGCTCACGACAGGTGGAATTGTGTGCTAAATGCAGACTGAGCCCACCCCCATTTCTCCAGGGATGCCTACTGAGGAAAGACACCCACGTGAGCCCTCAGATCCACGGGCTGGGGTGAGTGGATGAGCCACAGGACAGGGTTCGGGCAGCCACAGGCCCACTGTATTTGGTCCATCCGGGGTTGGTTCCCCTTGTGTTTTTAGAAAATTCTTAGACAATGTGTAAAACTTTGGAGATTGCCCATAAAATTCCTGCTTCCTTTGAAACATTGGATGGTTTAGTAACGTTGGGCATCCATTCCATATGGCAGTGATCAGCCTGAGCTGAGGAGGGATGCCTGCTTCAGGGGCTGCCTTGCTCTCCTTTTGGGCATAGGCCCTACCCCTTATTTTCTGACATCTGCCTACCGCCCCATCCCCGGAACCATGGATGCTACCTGTCGGCCGGTGGGTGTTGGTTTCCAGTCTGTGGACTTCGCTGCTCTCCTGAGGTACTTCTGGCTTCTCCAGCCTGTGTCCACAAAGTCTGCTTTGTGAACAGAGAGGAGTGTGTAGCCTCGTGGTCGGCATGGGCTTTGGCATCAGAGAGAGCTGGGCTCGAACCCCTTCCTGAAGCTGGATGACCCTGAGCCGATTACTTTGCCTCTCAGAGATTCACTTTTCTTACTTCGAAAATGGGACTGGATGCCTTGACCTCACCCCCTTGGGTCTGACCGTTAAAATGTGTGGTAGCTTCTAATTGCCAGCACCTGTGTCTGTGGGCTTGCTCGGGGTGACAAGTGACAGGCTGGATGCTGGGGAGCTAATGCTCTCCAGGTGGTGTGACCAAACATCCAGGTTAGGAAGGAGAAGTTTCTTAGACCACAGGACCTACAGTCCTGGGCAAACAGCACGGGCTGTTTACTTCCAGGAGCAGCCTCGGGGCACTGATGGGAGCCAGGGTATAAAACCCCACCTCCCCGGTGAGGGTGACTGTGTGTGTGCCACGTGTCTTGCAGAGTCCCTTACCAGGACTGAGCCCTGGTTACTCAGAGTGGTCACTGCTCACCCTCTGTGTCTCACAGACTTGAGATTGGAGGCACCTCCTGGCAAAGCCCCAGTCTAGCTAATGTGTACAGCGCAGTTTTTCTGCTCCACACAGAGCCCCTGTGTGCATCTCTCAGAGTCGCTGTGTGGACCCTTTCTCGGCTGCCAAGCCCTGTCGTGGGGACAGAAACCTCAGCAGCCAAGGCACACTCAGGTTGGGTGTGTGGTCAGACGCTACTTGGCTGGCCTTGTGCCACCTCTTCCTTGGTTTGCTGAACACCAGTCAAGTCCAACACCCCTGTTTGGCTGGGGTTGCCTTTCTAGAAGCCACTAGCAAGTCGGAGAGAGGAAGGTTTCAGGATGTGGGTTTCCCAGCACAGGAACCCGAGGTTCCTTCTGACTGGGAACTGAGTACAAACTCCATATACTGCCTGCTCATTGGTTTGGTGTTATTCCATATAAACATTCGCTTTTTTGTGTTTGTGTATCACAAATACCATTTCCCCAACAAAATACAAAACCACCACACACATCCGCGTTCCTTGTACTCCCAACAAATAATACTCCATGCTCTGTAAACTCCATCTAACACCTCGTATTAGTGATTGCAGAAATGCTAAGAAACCTATCCAGAACTCAGTGTCTTAAGATACCAGCTCTTTATTTCCATTGAGGGAGTGTGTACAACACACACCAAAGTTGTCTTACGTGGGGGCCAGAGCTAGGTTATTTACACAGTAACTCTCAACTGTCGGCCGCTGAGACAGCTCGTGAGGGCATCGACCTCCTGGCTCCTGTGGTCTAGCCCGTGTGCTGGCCAGCCAAACCGGATCCCTCAGCCAGAAAGGGGCCATGGCAGAGAGCTGCCGCCCTTGTCCTAGAAAGCCATCAGTACAAATGGGAAGGGTGGGTCCCAGGGGACTAGTGGGAGGACACTCACAACATCTGAAACTCCTAATGAAAAAGTCAAGAGCAAGTTCTGGCAGGCGGTATGACCGGGACCGTGCTCTCAGCTAATCAGCTGTTTGGCTACGAGAGATAAATGACTAGTTGTGAGTAGGTAGCAGCCCACCCATTCCAGGCTGCGTCATACAAAGAAGCAGGACCAAGAGAGAGTCCGCCACTTCTAAACAGATCAGTGAGAAGCTGGTTCTACTCAGGTGGACAAAACGGGTGGGAGAGTGTGTCGGTGTGTTCATTGGGTGGGACTTAAGGTCTGGGGGTGTGGGGGGGGGCCTGCAAGCAGAGTTGTATTCACTCTGGTAAAATGTAGAAAGGCCTTCTCCTCTTGGGCCCGTGATGATGGCACAGCCAGGCCCTGGTCAGGAAGAGCTAATGACCATCACATTTATTGTGAGCCAAATCCAACCTGAGAGGAGTTGTGCCTGGGACCCAAGGGGGCCTTTGACCCAGAGGCCAGAGTGAGGGCAGGAAGTGCTGGGGGAGTTGGGCTCATTTCTATTTTTTTCTCTTTTAAAGGGGCCTCTTTTCTCACACTATGCTTCCTCTTAGAGGGCGTGTGATTGGCGAGATGGTGCGTGAGATGTGGAGAATTCAGACAGACTGGGAGTTGGTAATTTTGGCTCTTGAGAGCCTTTCTACAGCCTCTGTTATGAAGGGCCTACATGTTCCCAAGAGTGGAGATCCCAGGAAGCCTCACCTGCCATCATCCCGGCTCAGGTCATCATCTTTCCTTACCTGGCTTACCTGGACTAACACGACAGCCCTCCGATGTGTCTCCCTGCCTCCACTTATGTCCCCTCCAATCCAGTCGCCTTACAGAAGTCTTCCCCAGGCAGACCCTGAGCCCAGGATTCCAGGGAGGTGGGACAATCTCAAGAAACACCTGAAGGGAGGTGGGAAGTGAGATGAGAGGGCAGGCAGCCGATAAAGGGCATGGTATCAAGCAGGTCACCACATGGGTGACTGGGGCTTAGTTCCACAGAAAAATTTCTGAGAAATGGTATAAAATACATGCTCAGAATTTGCCTACCAAGAGGTGAGGGACTCAGGTATTTATAGCCAAATATCCCATCAATCTTTGGTTGAGGACTGTTCCTGGTGGCATGGGTCCCCTGGAATTTGGAGAAAGGCCCCAAACAAAGCCATAGAGCAGCTGCAAGTTGGAGGGTGAGCTCTGAAGATCACATGGAAGTATTCAGACGCAGAGAGCACACTTCTAAGATCATAAATCAGATAGTGTCCCACTTCCCCATTAAAACAAGGTAATGCCTTCTCAGTGCCCTCAAGATCAGGTTTTCCAAGGCCCCATATTCTTCAAGGACCTTCAAGGATCTGTCCGCAGTCCCATCTCTTGGCACTTGGCCTTGATTAGTTTCTAAACACACCCAGCTCTTTCTGGAGCAGGGCCTCTGGCTTGGACTTGCTTCTGACTCCTCCTCCCCAGGCTTCAGCAAGTCTGACCACTCCTCATTGTTACTCTCTTTCTCTTTCATGGCATCCTGTCTAGTCCCTTTCTGATTCCCAGCACAGTATATAAATATTTTATTTATTTGTTCATGTATTTATCATATGTCTCTGTTTTGTTCATCACCACAGCCTCAGAACCTAGCACAGAGCCAAACTCTTGGCTCAGTCTCCTAGATAAGCACTTGTTGAATGAATGAATGAATGAATGAATGAACAAACGGATGATGAATGAACTTCCAGGGTCTCTGTATGATTTCCTGTCTAGGTGTTACCGTGTTTTGATTCCTCAAACACCACTTCTTCCTCTAGACCAAAAAGAATCCCAAAACTTTCTGTAGGTCTCTCTTATAGGGTCTGTATAGAATCATAGAGGTAGAAGACAACATTTTTCATGCTCCTGCCTTCTGGCCGTTAATTAACTTACACTTCCAGGACAGATGCCAATGCCCTTGCTCACTATTTCAGCACTTTGCCTGTGTTAATGCATAACAGCCCTTGGAGGAAGAAAATATTCTTAGCTTCATTCTACAGATGGGGAAACTGAGGTTTAAAAGAGCCAAGGAGGGGTGCCTGGGTGGCTCAGTGGGTTAAAGCCTCTGCCTTCAGCTCAGGTTATGATCCCAGGGTTCTGGGATCGAGCCCCGAGTCTGGCCCTCTGCTCGGCAGGGAGCCTGTTTCCTCCTCTCTCTCTCTCTCTCTCTCTGCCTGCCTCTCTGTCTACTTGTGATCTCTGGCTGTCAAATAAATAAATAAATCTTTAAAAAAAAAAGAATTAAAAAATATATAAAAAAATAAAAGAGCCAAGGAACTTGCCCACAGTCAAAGCCTTGTTTTATCCAGTGCCATCTGGCCCCAGAGTGCATGGTCTTGCCCTCTTTGCTATACCAAACTGGCTCTAGAAAAAGTATTTATTGAGCCTCTTCTGGGTGGGACTGGCCCATTTCCTTCCCAAGGAGCCTGTTTCCGGTTATTTGTCATCCTGTGTGCATTCCTTCTGTTGAGTCCGAATCTGTGGCTTCAGTTCATGTGTATCTCCTCTGGTTTAGTCTTCCTGGGACATCAGGTATTCTGTCAGTTAGAAAGGACCTCAGATCGGTTCCGACCGCCGACGTTTCAGGCTTCCAATCAGAGACGTGACATATCAGAGTAGCCATTCATGAAGGACCTACGGCTGTCTGGCAATGCCTGACCCAAACCACACACATGAACCCACTTAAGTCCGACAACAGGCAAAGAGATGGGATCTGTGTTCCACCCCATTTCACAGATTGTGCAGCCAACTACAGAGGATGGAAACACCTGTCTGGACAAGGCTGACATTGAGTATCTTTACATATATTTAAAAGCAGGACCTCAACCAGGATGAGGTATGAGGGACAGACTTCTAAGATGATCCCCACAGTTTCCACCCCACTGGCATTAGCCCCTGCCCTTGAGTTTGGGTGAGACCTGCGAATATGATGGACCAGCACTTCAATGATTAGGTTATCAATCATTTAACTTTGAGTTGATCAAAGGGAAAATTATCCTGGATGGGTCCGACCTAATCAGGGGAGTCTTTCAAAAGAGATGAAGTGTCTGAAGAGTGTCCTGCTGGCTTCAAAAAGCAAACAGCCATGCTATGAACTACCTGGTGGAAGGGAAGGCCTCTAGGAGGACCCTGAGATCCCTGGGACCTAGTCCTGCAACCACAAGGAATGGTCTCTGCCAACAACCTGAATGAGCTTAGGGGATGACCCTGAGCTACTATGAGACGCGGCACCTGGCCAACACCTTGGAGTTCAATGTGGTGAGACTCTGAGTGGAGAACCTGGAGAAAATGTGGTGGACTCCTGACCCACAGAAACTGTGACATAATAAGTGGGTTCTCTGAAGCCACTAAGCCCCTGGTCATTTGCAATGCAGCAGTAGAAAATGAATTTATGAGCCCAGGGTCCAAACATCTTAAGGAGATACAGTGCCTGTCCCGCGTGACAGGGACCATGGGCGCCTCCCTGTTTCTTCAGCCCCACCCGAGTCCTGTCTTTGTTCGGATTTTTCTAACTTGTTTTCTTCTTTGTCTGTCCATAGTCTTTGCCCCATTATCTTTTCGGTTGTCGGCCTTTTTCTTAATGATTTCAAGAGCTTTTTATAGATGAAGGCAATTAGTCTTTTGTTTTACTGTATGGTAATATTTCAGGTTCGGTTGTCATTAAACATTGTTTATAGTCTTTCTGCTATGCAGAAATGTAAAAGATGTTATGTTAAAATTGTTAAAATTATCCAGCTTTTCTTTTATGACTTCTGGGTTAGCATGTATTTTAAAAGGCCATCCTCACTTCAAGGTTATTTTTAAAACTCCCCCATGTGTTTTCATCTATCTTTGATCCATCTGGAAGTTATTTTGGAGCAAGAGATAAGATGCAAAACAACGATTTTTTTTTTCAGATGGCAACCCAAGTGTCTCAGTACATTTGTTGAATAATCAACCTTTTCCCCAATCTGAAATGTTGCCTTTACCATATAGCCAATTTCCATATATATGTAGGTCTATTTCTGGACTCTTTTCTGTCCCAGTAAAGGTTCTGTCTATTTTTATGCCAGAATCACAGTTTTAATTGCTGCACTTCGTATTTTATGTTGATAACCAAACCAGTAGGGCTTGGTCTTCCTCCTTGCTCTTTCTTAGAATTTTCCTGATAGTCTTGCATACTATTCTCGTAAGAAATTTAGAGTCAGCTTGTCACTCCTCCTTCGCAAGTCCTTTTGGGATTTTACTGGGATCAAATTAAATTTGTGTGGACTGTAGAGAGAATTTATATCCTAAAACATGAAGTCATTCTAGCCAAGGTTTGGATATTGTTGGTTCACAACCCGCTCTGGACCTTCCCAGGTGTAATCTGAAAGCGGACCCTCTACATGGAGGGCCGTGAGAGACCAAAGAGGCAGACCACTCCAGGTTGGTAGGTGGTAGGTGTAATCAACAAAGAGAACTTATATACCAGCCTTGCCTTTACAAGCAGCCAGACAGAGGATCTCTGGCCCACCTACCAAACCTTAGAAGTTTATAGAGAGGCCTTAACAAGGTTCACTCATGTACACCATGCAGGTGTTCTCAACACCACATCAACATCTCAAGGCCATGTCCTCAGAGCAGTCTCTGGGAGCGGGAAAGGCAAGCGAAGCCCACTTTCCCAGGAGGACCGGGGAGGGGGCAAGAGGCCTCCCAGTGCCCAGGTCCAGCTCTCAGGTCAACCAGCGGTCATGTCTCTTCAATGACGTTCTCCAGCAGCTATGTCTCTCCCTTTATTCATGTTCCTCAGACGCATCTAGATGTCATCTGTTCATGTGGGGTTATTCCCAGGGAGTTCATCTTCCTGTGGCCACTGAAAATGGGATCTTTTCTTCCATTAGATGTTCTGGCCAGTAGTCTCCAGGCTGTGTGAAGGCTATTATTTTTGTGTTTTAATGTGGCGTCTAAAAGCTGCTCAGTTAATCCTCTGGGTTTTCCAAGTATCCCAGCGTTTCATCTGCAATGAATGCCCTTGGTCTTCTCATTGCTTCTCGCCTCATTACATTTGCTGGTGGCTCCAGGGTGATTGGGAAATTTTAATGGCCTGAGAGACAAGAGCTGTTGCTACAGATTTGGGGCAGTTTCTGCTGTTTCACCATTAAACATCATAGTAGTTTTTGACTGAAGATATAATGAGGAACTATTCATTATTCTTGCTTTATTAAGAATTTCTCTTGGGGAAGGACAAGATGGCGGGGAAGTAGGAGGAGGTGCCTTTTCAACCTGTACCCTAAAGTGAGCTGATTACCTACCAAAGAACTCCGATCACCCATGAAATCAGCCTGAGATCAGAATTATACACGTCTGGATCTCTACAGGGGCAGAAGACGCCAGTGGGCAGGTAAAGCAGAGTGGGAACGTCGGACCGATATTGGAAGATAAACAAAAGGGGGAGGGAGCCACCAGAGGCGACCGATTGGAAAGTAATACCCCTAATACGAGAGCGCCCTGCGTCTGGGGGCCAGAATTAACTTGGAGACTGGTTGAAAGCACTCCAAAAGAGCAAAGGATTGTGGGGGGTGGGGATGGGGTGGGAATCAGGGCTGCTAGGGACAGGGGCTTAAGTCCCCGGACCCAGGACAGCCTCCCCTGGCGCTGAGCCAGAGAGAGTGCGGCGGAGAAACCAGGTCTTGGTCCCTGAGCTGCCAGCGCACCCGAGAACGCGTGAGGTCCGGCTTCTGTGAGGGGCTGGGAGCCACGCTCGACGGCAGAACGCGAGAGCCCTGCTACAGAGCCTAAGACCCGCGCGCCCCTCACCCTCCCCTGAGAGAGGTGTACAAAGGCCCAGCCAGCGCTCCATTGTTTCAGAGCCTGAGACGCGCGACCCAAACTCTCCCCTGAGAGAGGTGCGCGACGGCCCAGCCTGGTGCTTCCGGACCTGCGCCCCATTCTCAGAGCCTGAGACTCGCGCGACCCACAGCCTCCCCTGAAAGAGGTGCGCGCAAGCCCGGCGCTCTTAGACCCGGAAAGACCAGGCACTCCCAGCCCGGGCCAGCGGGAAAATCTCAGTGTGCGATCGCTGCTTGGAACCTCTGGTGGTCTGGAGCTGCCCAAACAGCCGCCGCTGCTTTGGTTTTGGGTACAAGCAGAAGATCCTGCGTCCCCAGGGACCGCGACTCGGAACCTGCTCTGACAGCAGCCAAGGGGGGATTTATATGGGCTCTGCAACACCCACAGAAGAGCAGACTGAGGCTTCTCTCTGAGAGGGAGGTCAGGGTGCAGTTTGCTTTCCTCTAAACCAACAAAAACCATCAAAAGCGGTCAAGGCGAGAGAGAAAAAAAAAAAGTGAAAAAACATTAAAACCTCCAGAGAACAAAAGCCTGAAAAAAACGGTTTCCTTAGAGCCCACCCCCTTGAGGGGGGGCGGGAGGACTTAACTCAGGGAACATCATTGACTGAAAACCCACGTGGCAGGCCCCTCCCCCAGAAAACCAAACGGGAAAGAAAAAAAAAAAATCTACAAGAGAACAACCACCACTACCTCATAGGACAACTCTTATTTTTAATTTGTTCCCACTATTTTGGCTCATTTTTTTAATATAGATAATTTTTTAACCTATTTACCATCACAGTGAGCTGTCCAGTACATCAAATTCCATAATAACCTTCTAACCTGAACTTTTTGATACATACACCTGTGTTTTTCTTTTGCATTTCTATTTTTTAAATTTCTTTTTTTTTTTTATTTTAGTTTAGTCTAGTTTATTCCTAAGAATTTCTCTTGTCAGGAATGGATGCGAAATTTTATCAAATGTCTTCCGAGTATCCATGGAAGAGGTCACAGCATTTCCCTTCTGATGTGGGGACTCTATTATGTGAGGACTCTTGTGGAAGGTGTTCTAATGGTGACTCACCCTTTCTCGGTTGGAAACTTTTTTGCTGTGGTGGATTTATCTTTTCATGGCTGTGATGTTTGTGTTGCTGTTAGAATTTTAGACCAATCTACATATATCTTTTTAGATAAGATCTAGTTCTTCTCAGGGCATCTCCTCAAAGCCTGTTAGCCAGTCTGTTCACCCACATCCCAAGCGGTGGCCACAACCTCTCACCTCAGGCTTGGGACAGATGCAGCGTCCAGATGTTCCTTCCCGAAGCTTCCAGGAATGATTGCCCTTTGTCAGGACACATGGGGAACACTCCAGGGTGAGTCCTCAGAGGGAAGTGGGAGCAATACTCATTAACCCACTCCTCTCCCACTCTGACCTCCCCCAAAGAAGCCTCGAGAATTCTCTGTCCACCAGCTGGTCAGGGTGGGACCAGATCCTTGCCGTCTGTGGAGAGAGATGCTGCCACCTCGTGGCAATCTGATTGCCAGGCAGTGAGTCCGCCCTGCCAAGAGCCACCCTTTCCACCCAGAAAGACCCAGGCCTGTCACTACTCCCATCCAGGGAGAAGGTCCCTGAACAGGGGGCATGGGCCGCCAGAAACAGCAAGTGGTCCTCCTAGAATCCACCAGACCCAGAGCAGGCACTGGCTGAGGAACTCTTCTTGGCCCAGGAGCCTGATGGGTCGGTTAGGGGACTCTGGCCACTTTACCTACCCTGTGCTGGCTCCCCCCTGACCTCCCCTCTCCCATAGCCAGACCTGCTGTCCCTCGCTGGCAGACTGCAGTGTCTTGTCTCACCTGGATGTCCTGTGTGGTGGCCACAAAGCCAGAACACTTCTGGTGTTGGCATTTTGGCCAGAATGGTAGACTTTAAGTGATCATAGTCCCCGTGTTGTCAGCCAGCCACGCATGTCATTCACTTACTCTTTCACTCAGAAAAACCTCAGCTAAGGCTCTGGTTGTAAAAACAAGTGCGGGTGCTGGGGACAGGACCAAACCATGTCTTCATCTTTGCCAGCAGGGAACTTGGAAGCTCTGGTGCCACAAAGCACGTGTGGCCACACCCCACTCCCCCTTACCAGTCAGAGACGGACCACTCGGGTTCGACTCCCGGCACCTCCACTTCCTTGCCGTGAGACTTCGGCACATTACCTGGACTCAGTTTCCACATCTTTGAAGTGGGAATAATAATGGCATTTACCCCTTGGCTACTGGGAAGGAGTAAATGGGTTGTCGCGTGGAAAGCACTGAGTGAGCTTTACAATGGCTTAAGTAAATGTGAACAGACTTCAGTCCCTGTCATGGGCATGCAGTGTTGCTGGGTGGGTCAGAAAAGCAACACTGCAAAGGTTTATCATGTTTTCTTGGTAACTGCTCATTTTTTCAAAACAGGGAAAAAAAATTAAATCCTGAAGGAATGTGGGAATGAAACTTAATCTTGGTCCCATTTGGCTGCTAGCCCACTGCTGTTGAAATTGAATTTCTCTTCGGTAGAAAAAAAATAACCAGACGATATGGCAAAATAATCAAACTGGCAACAGGGCCTGGCCAGGCCCTTCCTGTTAAACATTCAGATGGGTACTGAGTTGAGAAGCCAGGAATATTGGATGGGCCCATGTTCCTTGTGACTTCCTCTGGAAATAGATGCTGTAAATTGAGATCCGCACAGAATGGCTGGGAGACAGGGCTGGGAAGGACTTGGCCGGAGGAAGGGGGCTTGGCTGGCTGGGCATCAGGCATAATATGAAATCCAGAGCAGTTAACGTGTCAGTCTTGCCAAAACTGCCCTGGCCTTTACTCTCCCAGCCAAAGAGAACCCAGCAGGTGGTGTGTGTTGGACAGATCGGTCCAGAAACTGGGCGTACCCACAAGAGCGTGGCTACCCTTTAGTAAAGTAACTTACTTTATTTCAGATTCTGGTTCTCTGGTCTGTAGCACTGGGTGAAGCTGAGGCTTCGTGGTGTGTGTGTTGGGGGGGGGTTGGGGGGAGACCCTTGAGATCCCTGGAGGTCTTTGGGCCTGTCACTCCCAGGACAGACACAACAGAAGGCTCTTCCTCAACAACCACCCCCTGCCTCACAGGTATCATTATTGGATGAGAGCCTCAGGGCAGGTCCATGGGAGGGGAGTATTGCTGCCCCCATTTTGTTGATGAGAAAACTGAGGAGTATCAAGTTTATATAACTTCCTCAGGTCATATAGCAAGAACATAGCAGACAGGAACATGATACAGGCTTCAAGTGGCTTTAAAGCTACCTGGGAGGTGGGGTGGTCTGGAGGCAAGCTGCAGGGCTCTGTCCTCAGCCCTGTCCTGGTCAATGCTTTTATTAGTAGCCTGAATGAGGACACTGCAGCTAAGGTAGACTTTCACACAGAACCCTGATGTGATTCACCTTTTGCCCATTCCCAGGTCTGGGGATCAGTGCATCGCCATCTTCCACTGGCCACCCTTGGTCCAGGGATGTGTGTGACCCGATTTGGTCCAGTCAGGTTAAAGGGAAGGCTGTTGGAAGAGAGGTTCCTTTCCCTTCTGTCTGTCTCTCTGTCTCTATTTCTCTCATTTGTCCTCTCCTTCTCTCTGGACATGAACAAGGAAGCACATGCCCACAGCGGCCACCTGCAGGCTTCGAGAGACAAGACTGTGATGTTAACCTCGTGGGTGGGGAGTGGAGAGCAGGAAGAGTCCTGACCACGACAATAAGGAGCGGCCATACCTGTCCGATCTTGGGGCTGATCGCTGCCACTGAAGATCTTAATTTTCCCTACGGGTAAAACCATTTTGAATTAAGTTTTTCTGTGACTTGTGGCTGTCGTTATCCAAAGCCCAGGCAGCCAAAGCAGTGATGGCCCATGTCAGGGTCTTGTTAATGGGCTCACTTCATGTCACCCTGGACAGACTGGACCAATCCTCTGAGCAGCGCCTGTGGGTGTCTTTGGCCCACCGTCCCTAAAAATACTCCCTAATGGGGCCTCACAGAATTGCCCTCAGCCTGTTTGGGTGATTGGTCTAGGCCCGGACGTGCGACTTCTCCATGCTGAACTATTGTAGAACAGAACATGTTTTGAGACAGCGGTTGGGACTCTAACGCTCTCATTCCTGGACGTCTAGTTTTGTGACATTGATTGAACCATAGTTATGTTGTTTGTGCTGGAGGAGATCAATTCTGCATTTTTTCAGAACATACATGAGTTTTCCTGTCAAGGGATATGGAAACAAAGCAAGACCTTTGACTGGCCAGAGCTGAGCCGGGCTGAGTGGACTGGGGGGTAGCTTTGAGGAGTACTGCCTTTCAAAGGTGACAGCGTGTCCCCCCTCTGCCCCATTTGTGGAGAGGGGTGGCTGTGCCAGTGGGCAGAGGGAGGCAGGATGGTAGTGCTGGCCTGGGTTGGTCACCCCCAGTGATCACAGATGAGAGACATGGGCTGTCTGAACCCCACCATGCCCGTGGCTGCCTCAGTTGCTGTCATGGAGGATGACAGGCTCTGTGTTTTCTCAGTCTTCCCCTTCCTCCTTCATAGTTTTAAAAGCTCTTCTGTAGCCTTAATTAGCAAGGGCGAGACCATATTAATTAATCTCATGAAGAGTAATGATGGAGACCTCATTTGACCTCTGTAACCGGCTCCCCTTTCCTGATTTTCACGGAGGCAGGGCAGGAGCCAAGAGCTGGCCTTCGAACCAGGCAGACCTTGGCTCAAATCCTAGATACATGACTTTTACATTTATGAACTTGGGTATGTCTGGGGTCAGTGTCCCTATATGTAAAATGGGCTCATAGCATCTCCCTAGCACAGCTGCAGTGAGGAGTGAAGAAGCTGGGGATGGATGGTGGTTTTCATGGTGGCGGTCACCAGAACGATGTTTTGGGGGTTTTTTGCTGTTGTTGTTTTTAAGATTTTATTTATTTATTTGACAGACAGAGATCACAAGTAGGCAGAGAGGCAGGCAGAGAGAGAGGAAGGAAAGCAGGCTCCCCACTGAGCAGAGAGCCCAATGTGGGACTCGATCCCAGGACCCTGGGATCATGACCTGAGCCGAAGGCAGAGGCCTCAACTCACTGAGCCACCCAGGCACCCCGATGTTTTGTTTTGACACCAATTCTGCACCACCAACTGGTGTCCCACAATGCAATTCAGTTCTGACACTGTCCACCTGGAGTCCGTGTCAGATCCCAGACAAGCTAAGGGGCTCAGTCCTACAAGACTTTCCCACTTTGGATCCCAGTCAAAAGTCCTGGGCTACCCACACTTCTGACCAACTGGCTATAAACGAAGGGTTCTCATGACCGCCCTCTGCCCCAGGTTGGATAGTTTGATAGAATGGCACAACAGAGCTCAGGAAAACACTTTACTTACATTTACAGGATTATTATAAAGGATACAAATGAACGTCCTGATGAAGAGGTATATTGGGTGAGTCCAGAAGGGTCCCATGCCCAGGAGCTTTATGTTCCTGTGGAGCTGGGATGGGCCACCCTTCTGACTCATGGAGCACTTCCAACCCGGAAGTTCCGGGTTGGAAGTGCTCCAAATCTCATTGTTCGAGTTTTTATAACCCCATCTCCAGCTCTTCTATTCTTCCTGGGGGTTGGAGTATGGGGCTAAATGTTCCTATCCTCTCTTCACTTGTCTTTCCAGTGACCAGCTCCCGTTCTGACGTTTTCTGGGGTTCCCCTGCATCATCTCATCAGCATAAACACAGATGTGCTCAAAGGGGCTCTTTATGAATCTCTCAGGAAATTCCAAAGGTTTTAGGAGCTCTGTGCCAGGATCAGGGGACTGTGACCAAATATGTTTCTTATTAGACCACATCATCATCATCTCGGAGGGAGACCCTGTCATTGCTGTGTCAGATTAAAATGGCCCCTGCATTTGCTGTAAACCTGTGACTGTCCTGCACCGTCACCACCACCACGGGGGAGGCAGGTGCTCCAGATTCCCCCAAGAGCTGAACCATGTGGTAGAGCAGAATCACAGAAGGTTCCCAAGGACTGAGAGGAAGCAAACCCTTTCTCTCTGTGGGGTTCATCACCCGATTGCTGCCCTCTGGCTTCCTGCTTCCCTCTCCCTCTCACTCACCTCCACCCTGACTCTGTCCCCTCTGTGCCCTTGGCCTGGACAGTTGCGCCAACCAGAGTATGTTACCTGGAGCTGATTTCTAGATTCCCAGGCTGGCACCTGCCTCTCCAGGGGTGTTTCCAGGCTTCCTGCACTAGACCAGCCATTCTGCAAAGGTGGGATCTGGGTCTCCCTGCTGGGTCTTCCACACACCAGGCTCTCTCAGGAACTGCATTTCCTTCGCATCCTGAGAGTTAGCTCCTGTGTGATTCATCATCCTCCTTGGGGGTCCCGGAGTCCTCCCTCTCCTGTGACCCTGACACTACCTGGGCACTTAAGATCACTCAAACCGCGGGCCCCACAACCCAGGAGGATCTGGTAGACCTTCCCAGGATTTGGGCAAATCCCAGGCAGCTGACTGCTGCTTCGCCTGCCTCAATTTACCCCACACTAGACCTGAACTCAGAGCTCAGCCCTTTCCCCAACGCCAGCAAGCATTTCACAAGGGTGGCCACTTGGCTGGGGGGAGGAGGGGTTGGGGAGGGCACATCTCACACCCTCAGCCTCCTGCTGCTCCCTGCTTCACTTCTCTCTTCCTCTCCTCTCTCTCCTCCCCCTCCCACAGCAGCAAATGGATTTTTCCTCTTGCCCCAAGCAAAGCAAGTCTTCCCACACCCAGACCTCTGGAGATCTCACCTTCTGTCGTTAGCACTCCTCAAGGTATTGTATCAAACCAAATTTCCTCCCTATGAGGAAAAAAGGTGCATCTCCTCCAGCTCACCCACCCTGTGACAGGCACTCCCTGTTGTCCCCAACCTCACCCTCTCTCTCATCCACTTCCTAGCACATCCCAACCTTTTCCACACCACCTCCCCCTTCACCTCCCCCTTTCCTACCTCTCTCCCTACAGCAAGACCCTCCCTCTCGCACCCAAGAGGACTCTGCCACTTCTCTTTTTAGGCCTCTCCGTTCTGGGTTCTGGACCTCTTTGCGTTTGCTGCCCACTGCAGATAACTTCCTCAAGTAGGTCAGGGCGGGGGCGGATCCCTGTTTCTGTTTAATTCCTGACTTGCAGGCTGCAACTCCTTCCTTCTGAAGGGAACTCCTGGAAGCAGGTGAGTGGGATATATTATTATGAGAATCCTGTGACACTCTGAAATGTCATTTACACATGTGTACGTAGGGGGTGGGAGGCAGAGCTCCTCAGAATTGACCCCACATCACGCTTGAGAATTCCCACTCGAGGCATCCAGTGGAAACCAAGCCTGTGAGGGGAATGCCCTCCCCCCCCTTGATTTTGATTCCGGCCTCCCCGCAGGGTGGGAGAGATGTCCACTCTGGAGCTGTCTAGATGGTCATTAAAGCATGTTTAGCTCCAAGGAAGGGAGGGAGCCCTGGTGCAGCACTGTCTGCTTAAACAAGGAGTGGAGTCCCATGTGGATTTCCCCCAGTACACGGATGGTCAGCACTGGGAAGCCCAGTGGCCTCAGGCCCGAGTTCGGTGGAAAGCCATGCTGGCCTGAGGCGTGAGCCAGCAGCTCCTGGGGTTCAGGGAGAGCTGGCTGGAGGAGCAGAGCAGAAGCTCCCTCTCTAGCCAGGGGCCAGCAATGGGCTGACCGGCACTGACGGCCACCAAGGACTGCCCCCAGCACAAGGTCCCCTGGGCCAGGCCACCTGACTGCTGGGCCTGCGGGGCAGGCAGACCCTGAGCCGCACCCCTCACAGGCTGGGTGTCCTCACAGGTGCACGACCGCCTAGACCGCTACTGCTGCGGCTTCGAGCCCGAGCCGTCGGACCCCTGTGTGGAAGAGAGGCTCCGAGAGAAATGCCGGAACCCGGAGGAGCTGCGGTTGGTCCACATCCTGGTACGTCCCCTGTCACCCAGACTCCCATCTTCCTGTCTCCTTCAGAAGATGCGGCTCCGGAGTTGCGGAGATCACATGACACGGGACGTTCCCAACCCTGTTCTTTTCAGCAGCAAGAGCCTTTGTCTGAACAATGTTTCTGGGAAGCCACCATACATAAAACTGACCCAGTGGGCCTTTGCCGATACGGTTGAGGTGGGACCACTCCACCATCCCCTCGAGAGACTACAGGGGAATCCGAGGGCCCCTGGAAGCAGGTGTGGGAACTGTGTGTCTGGAGAGCTGCCCCCACCGTCCCAGCCAATGTAGGAACTGTGGCATGGAACAGGGAGGGCAGTTTCCAAGGCCGCAGGGCTGGGCAGTGGCAGTGACAGGGCTCTCTCCTCCGGCCTATAGCTCAGACTCATGACAATCTGAGGAACCCTGGGCTGCCTCCTGTGAAAAGTAGAGCCCAGGGTGGGAAGTGGTGCGCCGAGGCCGTCAGAGACAGGGACAGGAATGACAGAGTAGCCACTTCTGCCCAAGGAGCAAGGGGCCACCCTCAGGAAGGGCTACTCTATCTTCTCCCCCAGTGACCCTAATGTCCTCGATGTCTTCCCCTGGCCAGTTGTTTGTGGAGGGTAGCTGTCAGCACGGCGTCCGGGCTCAGCGTCAGGCAGGCCACAGCAGCCCAGAGGCTTGGGCTGCCTCGTGAAACCATTGGGTGGTAAGAAATCTCCAGCTCCTGTCCTTAGAGCCCGCTCCCCTCTTCCCTGGTAAAAGGCACTCACACAGGGAGAGGTAAGGCTTTTATAACTATCATTCACACTGGAGGGGCAGCCATTTCACAGATTCCCTAGGACAGCAGATTTTGGAGGAAGGAGTCATCAGGCTCCAAAAAATAGATGATCCCTGATGTAGAGAGAGGGGTGAGGGGGAAGAGACAGAGGGAGGGAAAGCTAGGGTCCTGGAGGCAAAAGTTCGTAAGTTAAGCTGAGGGTGATGGGGAGAATTATGGGAAAATACCATGGAATCCTGGAGAATGTCTAGGAATGGGGCAGATGGGGGTGGGGGAAGGGAAGACCCGGCCTCTCATTCCCACCCACACCATATTTTTAAAGTGCTAAGGTATTCTCTTTTGCTGGTTTTAGTTTTCAAAGGGATTAGGAGTCGCTAAACTCTTCTCTGGGAATAGATGGAGTATGGCACCCATGGCTGGAAGGTGTATGCGTTCTTGGTGACACTCAGGGGAATACGCAGGCACAGAGCAGCCACCTCACCAGAACGGGTGAGGGTGTTTGAGCATGCGCGTACTCAATATGCCCTGAAGCCACAACCTGATGGTGGGCTCCCTCCGCACCTGCCGGTTCTCACCCGTGCTCCTCACCCCCTCAGCCACCAGAGCAGGAATCAGTCCCTCTGCCTTGCAGTTTCTCAGGGTGCGCCTTAACACTACTGGTCCAGGTTGGACCTAACCAGCTACTTAGCTGTGTGACTGTGTGCAAATTACTAACTTCTCTGTGCCCCTGATTCTGTGAAATAGAGCTGATGCTAAAGGCTCCCTTCTAAGGTTGCTGGGAGGGTTCACTGAGACGGTGCCTGGAAGCACTGAGCACGGCAGTACCATAAAGTCACATTACAGCTCAGCGCCGGGGAACCTTCCGGGCAGGTAGCAGGGTGCATTGTGGGATTGTCAGCTCAGGGGCCCCCAAGACCCTGAACACTGACAGAAGCCATGGGTACCAGCTAGGCTGCAACCCCACCCACCCCTGTCCCTGTCTGTCTTCTTCCCTGAGGTCCGAAGCAGTGATCCATCCCATCTGGTCTACATCGATAATGCTGGCAACCTTCAGCATCCCGAGGACAAGCTGAACTTCCGGCTGCTGGAGGGCATCGCTGGGTGAGGGTCTGCAGGATTAGTTGGAAGTTTGGAGGTGGAGGCCCAATAGCCCTGTTGTGGACCGTGGGATCTTGACCATGGTCCTGAGTGCTCTGCAGCCTATTAGACAAAAGCTGCTGGATCTGAGCCCCGGGAGGAGGTGGGGAGCTGGGAGGACACAGTCAGCAGGCACTCCGATATCCAGAGGGCCTCCTTGTCCCAAGGAGGAGCCCAGCCTGGGGAGCCCGCCTTCCCTGATCACTCACTGCAGGCAGCTCAGCCTTCTTCGGGCTTCTCCTGGCACTTGCCAAGCACAGCAGCTGGCATTCACCTGGGATAGCAGAGCTGGTTTCCCCAGCTTCTCTGTGGGATGGGGGACCCATCCAGAAGCCCTGTCCCCTGCCTGTTTTCACAGCAGCGTTGGTAGGAGGGTTCTCTGAGGACGAGTCAGCAGGTGGGCTCCAGGCATTCTGCAGGACCCCTGCGCCAGCCTGGCCAGCCGTGCAATTCCTGGCCAACTGGCTTCACCGGTCCCGGACATTTTCTGAGATCACTTTTGCTTTTCCTTTCTGTCCTGGCCCGGGGGGCCTGCCTCCAGGTTTCCTGAGTCTGCCGTGCAGGTTCTTGCCTCAGGGTGTCTGCAGAAGCTGCTGCTCCTGTCCCTACGGATGGACCCCGTGTTCTGGGAGAGTCAGGGCGGGAGGCAGGGGCTGAAGCGGGTGCTCCAGACCCTGGAGCGGCGAGGCCAGGTGCTGCTGGAGCACATCCGGAAACATAACCTGACGCTCTTCAGGGACGAGGCCCCGTGAGCTTCCCCACTGCCCAGGCAAGGCTCTTGTCCCGCTGGCAGCACCCCCTGACCGGATGAGCTTCCATCCTCGTGGCCACGTTCTCTTGGGTTCCCCCAACCTGAAGACAAATTGGAAAAGCCTGAAGAAACCAGAGGATACCGTGGGTGTCCCAGATGTCCCACCTGCTCGGGACGGTGAAGGTGGTGCGGGGCGTGGGGGTTTCCATCTTACTGCCCTCCTCTCAGCCTTTTCGGCTCTGGCTGTTTACTCCCTTGCACCAATAAATATGTTCAAGAATGTTCTAAGAACTGCTCCAGATACTATAAAATTGTGCCTCCCACATGCATATGGAGGGTGGACGCATGCGCGCATGTGTGTGTGCGTGTGAAGTTTCCCTCTGAAGACCCCGAGCCAGAAGCTTGTCAGTAGGCAAGGCCCGAAGCTGCCAGCAAGCCCTTCTATGTCCTGATGTGAAGAGGTGTGCTCAGCACAGGAAGGCAGACGGATAGACAGTGTGTGGCCCTGCCCTACTTGCCCAGTGCACATCGACCACCCAGGGCGCTGCAGGGACACGGCCCAGTGCTCTGCTCAGCCCACTCAGCAGAGACCCATCTCCAGTGCAGCCCTCAGCATGGGACTCTTCCTCCCTCAGGGGTGGAAGAGGGTGGGGGGAGGCTCCAAGCCCAGTTCTGCCTGCCTCCTCAGAACTCCAGGGCTGGGCCTCATACCTCCTGGGCTGCTTCTCAGCCAAGAGTGGCTCTGGCCGGGGGCGCAGGTCTCTTCGAGGTGCAGTTCCTCCTTGGGTAGCCCTGCCCTCCCACCCTTCTGCCTCTGAAGACCTTTTGAAAAGTAGGCACCCTTAAGGTTTTTTTCTCTTTTGATTTTCAGAGGACTGGACTTGAACGAGGGAGCTCTGGGTTCAGATCTGGCTGGGGCCACTTCACGGCTGGCAAATGACAAAGGTTTATCGGGCACCAGCCGTAATGACTAATAACATTTCCTGGGCAATGACTATGCACCAGGCACTGTGACCATGGTTTGCCAATGGGTACGTGTGATTATTAGCATCTCCGCTGTACAGATGAGGCACAGAAGGGTTAAGGAATTTGTTCAAGGGTACCCAGCTCGGAGTTGGAAGGGTCAGAATTTGAACCCAGGCAGGACTTGTCTTGAGCCCATAATCATCACGAAAGGGCTCCCTACCCTGCCCTATCACTCTGACAGCGTCTCCTCTAGTCCTTTTGGATTCAGCACCGCTGATGAGGCGGGGCCGATTGCCTGGAATATGAAGCTGCACACTTCGACCCCTGGGCCAAGCACGGTCACAGGCATCTGGCTCCCTAACCATTGCTCTTTGCTCCTTAATGTCAGTTCAGGCTCTGAACTCTATCTTTCCTGCGAACCTGAGGCTTCCGCCACTTTGCATTCTTTCCAGAGAATACTGTCAGCCACAGGGTGTCCCACATGCCCTCTGCCTCCCCCAGCCCTTGCCTCGGAAATAAGAAGGATGTGCCCAGCGAAGCAAACAGCTAAGGCTTCAGGAGGCAAGAGCCATGAGGGGTCTGCGGTGTGGGGGGTCTGCTCACCTGCACAGCAGTCCTTGAGAAACCAGCCGGCCACAGGGTCTGGTAAGGCCATCCCAGTCGCCAGCCACCATGGTGGCTGACTCACCTCACCCCAGGCCAGACCCTGTTTCTTTGTACTTCATTCCAGAAGGGTTGTTCCAAGGAGAATGATGGCGTTTCCAAAGGGGAGCGGCTGGTGATAGTAACAGAGGTTCACAGCTCTCTAAATGTAATTCCCAATTCTTTGGGGATTCCCAAGCCCTGAAAATCAAAATCCTTTTCCTATGTCCAGGGCCAAAACTCATGTCCCGCTCAGCTTGAATATTCATACACTATTCCTATACTGTAGAAATACCAATGTGCTTGGTTATCGTGTTTTGTAACCTCAGACCCCACCGAGAGTGTAGCATAAAACACAAATAGGGACCATGTTACCTCTCCATAGCTGAAAAATCCAGAATTCGGAATGACTTCTGGCCTCCAAGGTTTGGCTATGGAATTCCAGACCTGTAATTACTTATTACAAACCAGGCATGGTGCTGAGGGTTTCTACAGGTGGTTTTGTGAATGTCTTATGACAATCCCAGCTGCATGATTGTCACTCAACAGGTAAAGAATGTCAGCTGGGGAGGGAGGGCATTGCCCGAGGCTGTACAGCTGCCCTGATCCTGGGGAGCACCACCTCGCATGAGGTGAATACAGAAGATGGCCCACACTCTGCCTCGAGCTTTACTGTGTTCCTCATCGCAAACCTTTGGAGTAACTCCAGGAGGAGGACATTACTGCTCCCATTCAACTGAACAGGAAACAGAGGCCCAGAGATGTTGAGTCATTTGCCCAAAGTCACAGAGCAGGTAGCTGGTGGGGCTGGAATTTGAACCCAGGCCCCTTTAACTCCAGAGCCCCTCCCCCCTCCCCCACTATAGCATCCTTCCTTCTTCATTCATTCACTCGTTCAGATGTTCTACACAGAATATAGAATTTGGAAAGAGTCCACGTGTGCGGCACATTGTGGTGGCCACGTGTCCCAGATGTTTGGAGATAATGTCGTCGGGCCATCAAGCACGTGTCTTGGCGTTCTGCTGGGTGAGCAAGGTCCCCATGGCTGAGGATATAGGAAGATTGGGGGCAGCATGTGGGCAAGAGGGGCTCACAAGAGCTCTGCCTGAGGCTGTGGGGGGCAGCACAAGGAGATGCGGGAGGCGAGACCTCTGTGAATATTTCAAGACGGTTCCCCCTCAGCCAGGGCCTTCAGATGAGTGGGCAGGCCCCCTCCAAACCTCTGAGGCTCACCCGCCAGCTCCCACAAGACACTTCCCACACTGCCACTCCTGGGCCGCCTGGGGTTCTGGTTAGCACGGCTCAGCGGATGCCTTTTTGGGGAGTGGGGTCTGGCAGGGCATTGGGGTATTATAGGGGCTGGAGGCCTTTGGGGCAAGAGGTGGGGTGACCTCTGCCACCCCTGGCATCGTCCAACCGAGGAGAGGAGTCACTGAACCTCCAAGGAAGCAGACCAGCGCGGAAGGCATCTCGAGGTAAAAGGTCGGATTCCATGCAGTTCACACACCCGCAGAGTCTGAGTTCGGTAGGAAAACAGCATGGGGGGTCGTGGGTCAGTCCGGAGACATGGCAGGTGATGGGCTAGGGCATGCTGGATGGCAGGTCCTCCGGGGGAGGCCTCAGGGGGGAGGAGGCAGCACCCAGCCAGGAGACACAGACACGGAAGCCCTGGGAATCGAGCCGCAGAGGTGGTGGGCTTTGATCACAGGATTGCAGGGGGCCTGGGAGGAGCTGGGCCTCCAGGGTGAACCAGGCTTGTCAGTAGGGAAGGCAGCCCACGTGAGGTATGACCTGAGGAATGCTTCTGTTAGTGTCTACAGTTCCACAGCACAACTTAGCTCCTACTGGAGGATTTCTCGGGAGCATCTGGCTTTCTGAGGGGCAGCTGTCAGGAGCAGCACACCCCACCCCAGAGGGCAGGCAGAGGTAGGGTGATCTCTGAAGCGTTCCCAGTGCTGGCTGTGGAGGAAGTACAGGTCAAAGGCACCTGCTGGTGGGAGGCCCAGGAGACAAGATGAGTGAAGTAACTCATTTCAAGCTGATGGGTGTGAGAATGTGGATTTTTGTCAAGTTTCTTGTGTGTCTGTCTCCCCAGTGAAGGATCATTTGCCAAAGGATCATTTCTACAGACCCTGCATCACACCAGGCAGAAAGGGCCTCCCCTCCATGTGCCTGGGGGAGGGATGCTGAGCATGACCCTGGAGGCTAGTGCATAAGGCAGATCCAGTGGTGACAGCTTCCCACGCATCGGATTGCCTTGTTCTGGTGATGGCTGCCTTCGTGGAAAACACACGCAGGGCCGGTGGGACCTCAGGCACCTCGAGGACTCTCGTGCTGGGAAGGACTGGAGGCATTCCTTCCCTGCCCTGCACACCTGGAAGCTCTGACACCCCACAAAGACATGTCTAGTCCTGGTGGGTGTTAGGGTGGGTGCGGGATTGGGGCGGGGTCGTCTGACTTCCGCCCACCCACCCTACGAAGGCTTCCTGCAGGACCCAAGCGGGAAAGCTGCAGCTGCCATTACCCAGACTCCCTCGAGGCCCAGCTGGGCTCAGGACGCAAATTAGATTCCATGATTTAGGTGCACTCAAGGGTCAGTTGGAAGGAGTGAGGTGGAGGACGTCTTGCACCTCTCAGCTATTCTCAGTTACCAGCTCTGTGATGGTGGTTGTGACAGTGGCAGGAACTGTGACAGTGACCGTGACACATCATGACCGGATCCCGGGCCTCTCATCCTCCCAAGGATTATTTTTTGTTCTCCACTTTCATTTTGACATAATTATGAATTCACAGTAGTTGCAAAGACAGTACTGGGAGGTCCTGTGTACTCTTCATCCAGTTTCCCCCAGTGGTTGCGTCTTCCGTAATTACAGTACAGTTCCAAAACCATGAACTTGACGTTGGTGTACTGTGTCTCATTTGAGCACCCATGGATTCATTAACCACCACGGCAATCAAGACACAGAACTGCCCCAGCACCGGGATGCTTTCCTTCCTGCCACCCCTCCCGCCACACCCACCCCTTCACTCTCTCCCACCCTCATCCGCGGCAGCCGTACATCTGGTCTCCATCTCTACAATTTTTATCATTTTGAGAATGGTATCTAAATGGAATCGCACAGCATGTAAATTTTTGAGAGTTGCTTTTTTCTCTTTCCTCTGCACAACGCCCCTGAGATCCAGCCAAATTGTTGCTTTTACCAATAGTTATTCATTTTTTATTACTGTTCCTTTTTATTAGTTAGTACCCCATGGTCCAGAGAGACCACAGTTTGTTTACTGTTTACTGAAGGACATCTGGGTCATTTCTCATTTTTGGCTAATACAATGAAAGCTGCTCTGAACATTCTCGTACTTGTTTTTGTGTGAACAGAATATTCTTTTTTTTTTTTTTTTTTCCTGGAGCAAATGCCCAGGAGTGCAATTTCATGGTAATATGTTTAATTTCTTAAGAAACTGCCCAACTATTCCCAGGCTACCATTTCACTCTTCTCAGCAATGTAGATGAGCGATCTTGGTTTCCCTGTATCTTTTCAGGCATTTGGTATCGTTCCTATTTCTTATTGTAGCTGAGGCAGGAGTGAGGCCTTCCTCCCACCAGCACCTCTGCATTTCCACTGGGAAAATGGGAGTACGAGGGATTATTAACCTCGTGGTTATACAACAAACCTCCCCACCTCACATTTTCCACTAGTGGGAAAAAGGTAGTGTTGCCAAACACAGCACAAGATTACAGCAATACAGGAAATACAGTACCCAAAACCCTGTTACATGAAATTCAAGTTGGAGTGTTTTTCTAAAGTGTTTTTCTAAAGCTTAGCAATCCTAGAAGAAGGCTGCCCTACCTGCACCTGGGAAGTCCCAACAGTACAACATTCCAAACGAGATTATTGGATTATTTCCACTAGATGTAAGTGGCCAGAAAGCAACTACATCTTTTTGTGCTTTTTATTCCCCAAACAGAACAGGACTGTCTCAAATTCTAATATGCTGTGTGGCTTCACGAGGTTTTCTCTGAGACATGAAACTTCTTTTTGTAAGGGCCCTGGAGTTCCCACAGTCAGCAGGACTCCTGAGAGAGACCCCACAGTGCTCTTCTGCATGGGGATGCAGCCCTGGGCTCTGCCTCTGGCGCTGACCAGAGTGACCTGGCCAGGCTGTCACCGTCTTCCACACTGGGCTGGGAGAGCACAGGGCCACACCCCTGCAAAGAGGAAGGCAGCATGCCACTGCCTCCCTTCCACCCTCCCCACATCTGAGGACTATTTGCAGACCTAACACTGCTCTCCTGTGCTGGAGGGTGGGGGCCCAGATGGAGGAGGGCCCCCCATCAGCTCAGGGGTACATGCTATTGGGTAGTGCCTGGGGTGGGGGGTGGTACTCCCGGAGCGCCTGACCACACAGGGATGGCCAAGCGGGGTGGACAGAGGCTACACAGCCGAGGGCTGAGAGACACCTCTGAGGGGTTTGCTTTGGGCTGGGGGGTCCGTGTGTGCTCCCTTCCCAGGCCTCGCACTGGCCTGCTACCCCCCCACCCATGGCCAGTGAGGTGCTCTCAGAGCTGACTCATGGGGTGCAGAGGTTGCTGCTGTCTATTGGGATGGGCTTCTGTCGGAGATGCTCCTGGGCACCCTAGATCCCAGCTCCCGGGCTCTCCTGCCATCATCGTCCCCCTGATTCTTTGATGCAGCTGTGTGAGGACACTAATTTAAAACAAACAGTACCAACAAAATGGCATACCCTTAATGTTAAATGCAGCTCTTGTAACCCCTCTATGATAACAAAAAACAATTCTTGCCTGCTAAACTTCCAAAGTGCAAAAAACTGCAAATATGGGGGTAATAGCAATAATGTACACCTTGCAAGGGTGTGGGGTACGAAGAAGTATGTATGTGTGAAACCCATGAGACTGTACAGTGAAGATCTGTGCAAGTCACTAGAAATTAACTAAACATCAATAAAAGAAACATGGTAACAAAGCAGCAGCAAAAGCAGAAACAGGTGTCAAAGGGCCTGAGCTGGGCTGCTGGTTGTGGATCCAGGCTCCTGCCCCTTAACAAATGCTGTGACCTGGGGAAAGGGTAGCAATTTCTTTGTGAGCCCATGCAGTGGAACGTTCTACAGTCAGCTAGAATCTTGTTTTCAAAGAATAACTTTCAGTGACACGGTAACGCGTTCATGTTACGATGTTAAGAGGAAAAAACAAAACAAAACCAAAAAAACCAGGACAAAGCTTCAAAGGATCACAAATTTGCAAAAGCAATATGGACACAGGCAGAAATCCATTGTTTCATGGAACAAACGAACCACTTGCGGAGCTCCTCGGCATCAGGGTCCACAAACACCCACGCTGAGCCTCTAGCCGTGGGCAAACCCTTGTGGGAGCACAGTACCTGCCAGAACACGACAGGGCGGCAGAGCTGGGGTTTGGGAGATGCGGCAGGCCTCATGACTGGGGAGCTGGAGAAGACACACACTGCTTTCCAGAAGAGTTGCCCCCTGGGCCGAGTTTTTGTTTCTGTTTAACTGAGGTCAACAGTGACGTACATAAAGGGCACCTATCTCAAGTGTGAGCGGATGCCTGGTGACATGGACAGTTGCCGTGCAACCACCAGCCAGATCAAGACATCCCGGCCTGAGTTCCCACCTATCCAGCTCAGTCTCGACCCTTCCCAGGAGCGATTCAGATTTCTCCCGCCATAGGTTGGTTTACTTATTCCAGCGCTTCGTGTAAATGGAATCGTACAGTATATATTGTCACTTGGTATATATTTAATACTCTGTGAGATTTACGGTTGTGTGTACCCATATTTCATTTCTTTTTTTTTTTTTTAATTGTTGTGTCCTGGGGCGCCTGGGTGGCTCAGCTGATTAAGCATCCGACTCCTACTTTCAGCTCAGGTCATGATCTCAGGGTCATGAGATTGAGCCCCATGTGGGACTCTGTGCTCAGCACGGAGTCTGCTTGGGATTTTTTCTCTCTCCCCTCTTCCTCTCCTGCCCTCCCCGCCCCACCCATTTCATGCTCTCTAAAAAAATAAAATCTTTTAAAAAAAAGTTGTGTCTTTTGCATGAATATATCTGTTGGCGGAAACTGGTCTTGTTTTGCTTCTGGCTATTTAGAGCTGTATTTGATACATGTCTTTCGACGGCATTGGCACTCCTTTCTCTGGGGTATACATTTAGCAGTGGAATCGCTGAGACCCAGGGCAGCTGTGTTCAGCCTTAGCAGAAACCACCAAGGTGTTTCCAAGTAGTTTTACCCCCACCTCTCAATGTTAGAGACTTCCAACTGAACTGAATCTTCATGTGTGCATCAATGTGGCAGTCCGAGAAGGCGGTCGATGGCGGGTACAGTTAGGGACAAAGATATTCTGGGTAAAGGGAAGGTCACAGAGGCCCCTGATGACCACGAAAACATGCCACTCAGGTCTCCTGCTCTGAATCCACCACCGACAGGCACCGAAGCCATTCTTCCCAGACTGCCCTGGCCAGGGACCTGCTACTCATCTAACAGACCACTTCAGCTTGAGAACTGTCTAGCTTGGTGTGACAACCTTCCAGCTGAGCTACAGCCAGTGACTCTCCCTCCTGGACCCCCTTTCCTGCTCTCCTTCCCAGGAGTCAGACTTGGAGCAGGGTCCCTGCTGATCTTGAATTAACGTTCTAGCTGTTTCTGCAGAAGCCGGAGAACAGTGGAATGACAGGTGTGCCATTCAGCAAAGCTAACAGTACAAGTGACCTACAACAGATGAGCTATGTCCACACTGGAAGTGCTCTGCGGGTACTAGTGTCTGGGCAGGCACCAGAACAGCAGGCTCCACTGAGCACAGTGTGTGGGGGGGGGCAGGGGGTGGAGGCGGTGGGGGGGTGGGCTGGAACCATGTCTATTGTTTGAAAGACAATGGCTCCCATGGGGCTTCTAAGCTGGTGGCCCCAACTACTGACAGGGGTCTTTCCTCTGCACCCTCGAGCAGCAATTCGCAGAACAGGGGGAGAACGGCCCCTGGGCTGCCGTAAGGACTCCTCCTGCTAAAGAAAAGTGCTCCGTGCTATCTTGCTGAATTCCCTGGCGTCTGTCCTTCTAAGCTAACGGGATGCCCAGTTTGGTCTGCTGTGGTCCTGGCTGCCGGATGTCCTCTTTAGCGTAAGAGCGCCCCCTGGGGGGCAGTGCTTTTCTTCACCGCAGACCAGACCCTAGGCTTCCAGACTTGGACCCCACTTAGATGGGAAATGTGACATTCACCTGGCAAGTTGCAAGACGCAATGCAACCAGCCTGCCCCACTTCGCGGTCCTCGGCGCTTGCCCATCGCCACATCTCCTCGGCTGATAAGATGAAAGAGCACACGGGCACCGACTACCAGCCCTGCTTCCAACTACCCAATAAAAAGACTTGCCCAAGGTGTGCCTAGATGGGTCAGTCGGTTAAGCGTCTGCCTTCCACTCAGGTCATGATCCCAGGGTCCTGGGATTGAGTCCATCATCGGGCTCCCTGCTCATGCTCTCTCTTGCTCTCTCGCTCTCTCTCTAAAAATAAATAAATAAAATATTAAATTAAAAAAAAAAGACTTGGCCAAGATGTTTATAATCATTTAATGAATATTCCAAACACACCTTCACTGTGCTACAGGTGAATTTCATGATGATGGAAGCTGATGAACCACCCACCCAAGCAACCACATGATTTACTCAGTTTCCAGACATCTGGATATCAACCAGAGAGATTCAGTAGGGTACAGCACGATTTCTCAGCCAGAGGCTCCTTAGGATTTTCACTTTCCTTCTTTCTCCTCCCACTGAGGACCTTCTCCAGAGTACGGAGGCTCGGGACAGGAGAAGGGGGTTGGGAGGGTCCCACTAACCAGTGCAAAAAGTGCTGGGAACCTCACACTCTAGACCCAGTAAGAAGACGCGGAGGCACAGGCCTGGGGAAGGCCTGCTTGATAAATAAATAATTCCCGGAAGCCACCGCAGGACACCAGTGGGCCCCAGGACACTGTGCCAGGGGAGCCATCCCCGCCCCCCACCGTGGCCTGGCCACAGCACACTCGCTACGTGTTGCACACCAGCACATCTGCAAAGGGTCCTAGGAGGATCTTGTTGAAGATGCAGCGGACCCACACCAGGTAGGTCGTGAAGGGCTTGATGTTCTCGGTGAAGGTGTGGTTCTGCAGGGCCAGGATGTAAGGCACGTAAGTGTTCTCCCCCTGCTCCTGGAGCCACACCTCGTACTTCACCTCCCTCACCTTCAGGTACTTGAGGTTCCAGGGGATCTGCCAGGAGACGGTGAGGCGGGCCTCGGAGGCGCCCTGCACGGACGCCTGGCACCGCGCCTCCCGAACCTTGCCTGGGTAGAGGCCGACGGTCCACTTCTGCTTCCGTGGCCCAGGCCGGCCCTTCACCACACGCCGCACGGTTTGGATGAGGGACGGGATATCCACCTTGGTGTCTTGGTAGATGCGGAAGAGCCACTCAGGGTTCCGGCAACAGAGATGCCGCGGGACCTCACGGCTCTGGAGGATACGGGCCTGCTCAGCCCGGTCCAGGTGGGTGATGCCCCCCTGGTCCCAGGGCCGCTCAGGGTGCGTGACCGTGTTCTCTGGCATCGTGTTCCGCCAGGCTACGTACTGGAGGTCCATGCCGGGCAGCGTGGCCAGCGTCTTATAGGGGGTGTAGTGGTCCGGATTGACCGCATAGGGGAAGAGCTCGACCACGGTTGCCCCGCGGGGCAGGAAGAGGGCAGTGACCAGCTGGGCCCCGTGCATGCTGACCAGCATGGAGGCATTGTTGACCAGCCGCACGACGTCAGCGAAGGCATGGTCCTCCAGGGACACCGTCACCGTCTTCATCTGGAACTCCTGGGCCAGTGCCAGCAGCAGCTCGGCCTCATTCAGGATGAGTCTGTTCTGGGTGCGGCTGAAAACCAAAATGTACTCTTCGCCCAGGGGCGCCCCCGCGTGGCTCACGTTCAGCTTTTCCATCATGAACCGGGCAAACTGCCGGATCTCATTGCCGGACACAAGGATGTTAGCCTTGGGGCCCTGGGGCTGGACGAAGCCATACTGGTACCAGGTGGTGATCTTAGAGAGACCCACGAACGCGTGGGAGAAGCACAGCAGCCGGCCCAGCGCCTTCAGCTGCGCCCGCAGGAGTGGCTGCTTGGGACTGAGCAGCCTGTACAGGTCAAAGTGAGCGCCCTCGCTCCAGCCCTCCATGAAGAAGAGCCGCGCCTCGTGCGCCAGCCCCGGGAACTGCCTCAAGGTGTAGAAGAGGGGCAGCAGGTCGTCGTGGAAGACGTGCATCAGGTTGTCGGGGTTGAAGCGGTTGGCGATGAGGGCCACGTCGGGCACGAACACGGGCTTGGGCATGAAGCGCAGGGCAGCGGCCGGCAGCTCCACAAAGTTGAAGTACTGGGTGTTGTGGTCCTCCACGGTGGACAGGTCGAGCAGCGCCGGCTGGAAGCGCCGGGAGCCCAGGTTGGGCAGCATGACCGAGGCGTTGCCGTGGAAGAAGATGAACTCCTCGGCCTCGTTGGAGTAGCAGAGCCACTTGAAGCGACACACACGGTCGGTGTGCGTGCGGCCGCTGCACACCATCTGCGTACCGCCCTCCGCCAGGAGCTGCAGGGCCTTGGGGTAGTCGATCCTGGGCGCGGGGGCGGGCTCCGGGGCGGGGCGGCCGGCGGCCAGCTCCTCCTCCAGCGCCGCCGCATGCTCGCGCAGCCGCACGTGCTTCCACAGCACCGCCGCCAGCACCGACACCAGGAGCGCGTTGAACACGGCGGACAGGTGCATCCTAACGCCGCCGTGGGGCCCTAGCGCCAGCACAGCCCCCGGGCGGCGCCACAGGCCTGGCTGGCTCTACCCATACCCGCGGGCGCCCCTAGCGCCAGCACAAGCCTGCAGGAGACAAGGAAAGGGAAAGGTGTTGGCCCCATCTGTCCATCTGTCCATCTGTCCGTCCGCAGCCACCTTGGGCTCCTACCGGGCGCAGTGCCCGTACCGTCCCCGCTGATTCTCGCCCTCCCTTCCCCACCGCTCCCGTGGGGGCGGTATACATCCCTGCGCCCTGCCTTGGGACTTGACCACATCACTTGCTTTGGCCAGTGAAATGTCAGCAGGGAAAACATGATCAGAGGCTTGAAGAGAGCTTGTGTGACTCGCCCAGACGCCTTCATACCTAGGACGTTGCCGAGGGGAGGATGTGTGCAGCCTAACTTCCTGGTTCCAGGAGGAGCGACAGGAATGCAGTACGGAGCTGCTGCAGCCAAGCCCAGTCTAACCCAGCTGACCCCTGGTTGGCCAGTGACCCCGACACGCAAACAGCTGGGCTGGGTGAGTGCTCACTGTTGGATGTCACTGAAATCCTGTGGCTGTTTGGTATGAGGCACTGCTACAAGAAGAGCTAACCAATGGAGGATCCTTGACCAGAGGCCACAGGGAGGGTCCCCTCCAGGGGCCTGGCATTCCTGGTCCTGTGAGGTAAGGACTCTTCCTTACATGGGCACAGAGGCCAGGCTGTACACCAAGAGCCCAGTGTCCCCTTCTTAGGACCCATGGCACATATGCCCAGGGGATATGGGGGATCGTCTGCTCTTGCTTAAAGCTACTGTTTGGAAATCATGCCTGCTGTCTTTTAGATTCCCATGAAAGGATGGGTAGATATTTGTCCCATCCCTGGTCCAGTGAAGGAACTGTATCTGGACGGCACCATTGACACGCAGGCCTGCAGAGAGGCCTGGATGGGCTGGTGGCATTTGCTCCATTTTCCTGCACTAGCAGGAAAGCTAACATTCTTGCTCTGAAGCCCAGGACTGCTCAGATTTGAGAGGTCTCACCCTGTGCCCTTATAGGAGCTGCCCGGGGAACCCCTGGTGCCTGGTCATTACTGCCCTGGGGTGGGACTGGAGCCACCCCTTTATTCCCTCAGGGCGAGCTTTGGACTCTTGGGGTCTTGTATCTTCTCTCTCCCTGCAATCACAAAAATCAAAGTGCAATCCTGCCCAGAAAGAGACAGGGGCTTAGACTAGTTTCCCCCAGAAGCAGAATTGGAGACAAGGATTTGAGCCAAAATAGTTTGAGACATTATCCAAAGAAATCCCTGTAGGAGAGTGGGAAGGAGGAGTGACGCCAATACAGGCACATTAATGAGCACGTCACTATTCTGAAGAGGCCGGGCTATTCGCCTTCCTATTCCTTTCTGGCACTAGCTGAAGGCCGTTCCTGGGGGCACCATTTCTTCCAGTGACCCTCATCTAACGGTTCACCATGCACACATTCATCATACGCACATGTTATACTGCTCCCCCAAAATTTCACGAAGAATTACTCTGACCGGCTATAGTGTATTCCAGTGTTTCCTTTTCTAGTCCAGTATATTAAGTTCGTTCTAAAAAGGTGGGGGGACATGTTCCTCTTAATTGAATTTACAACCTAACAGCGTTGGCAATTTGCTGTTAAAAAAAATAAAGGTTTAAATTATCCTATGATCTCCCTGATATGAGGAAGTTGAGAGGCAACGTGGGGGCTTGGGGGGGTAGGAAAAGAATAAATGGAACAAGATGGGATCGGGAGGGAGACAAACCATAAGAGACTCTTAATCTCACAAAACAAACAGGGTTGCCGGGGGGAGGGAGAGGGCAGTTGGATTATGGACATCGGGGAGGGTGTGTGCTATGCTGAGTGAAGTGTGTAAACCTGGCCATTCACAGACCTGTACCCATGGGGCTAATAATACATTATATGTTAATAAAAAATATATAAAAAAAAATTTTTTTAAAAAGGTCTAGGGGCGCCTGCGTGGCTTAGTCAGTTAAGCATCTGACTCTTGATTTCAACTCAGGTCATAAGGGGTCATGAGGTCAAGCCCCGCACTGGGCTCCAAGCTGAGCATGGAGAAGATTCTCCCTCTCCGCCTGCTCCTCCCAGCTGTCCCCCTACCCCTGTACACATGCTCACTCGCTCTCTCTAAAACAAAAACAAAAATAAAAACTGGTCTAGACCACAGATTCTCAAACCTGGCTGGTTCCTGAAATCCCCAGAGGCCCTTGCTAAAACCAGATACTTGCAGGCAGGAATCCTGTAGGTTCTGACTCAGTAGGAAGTCTGGAGTACGGCTTAGGCATCTGCATCTTTTGTTCCTCTGTTTCATTTCCCCGTCTTCTTGCAGATTATCTGAATTCCATTTTTAGGTACAGTGTTTCTGAGTGTATTTCTCAGTGCAGATGTTCTAGTGGTTTCTTTAGGCACCATACAATGTATATGCAACTTAGCAGCGTCTACTGGTAGTGACAGTCTACCTCTTGACTGAGGACAGAGACCTGATCTCCATCTGGGCTCTTTTACCCTCCTCCCTTATAATTATCTTCAATGTTTCCTCTACATGCATCAAAATCTGCATCAGACAGTGCTCTAATTTTTATTTCAACTGTCAAGTGTAATCTCCTCAAGAGGGAAAGAAGAGTTCATAGTATTTACCCACATTTTTACTCTTCCTGTTCTTTCTTTGTCCCTGATGTTCCAGGTTTTCTTCTGTTACCACTTCTCCGGTGAACTTCCTTTGGTCATCATTTTAGGGAAATTTGCTGAGAGCAAATTCTCCCAGTGTTCCTTCAGGTGAAGAAAATGTCTTGATTTCCCCTTCTTTCCTACAGGATATTTTCACTGGGACAGAACTTCAGTGTGACAGTGCTTTCTCTCAGCACACAAACGCTTAGGCTGGGCAGCCTCCCTCCGGCCGCCATGTTTCTGAGGAGGAATCTACTGTACGTGAAGCGCTTTTCCCCTGGACGTAGTACGTCCTTCCTCTCGCGTGGCCCTGAAGAGTGTTCTTTTGTCTACTTTTCAGAAGCCTGGTCCACGAATGCTAAATTTTTAAAAAGTATTGTCCTAGAGATGTCTAACGTTCTGTTCAATTTGTTTTCCCAGTCTATTTTCTCTTCACGGTTTAAATTGGCTAATTTCTACTGTTTGTTTTCATGTTCACGGGTTCTTTCTTCTGTCATCTCCGTTCTTCTACTAGGCCCACCAGTGATTTTTTTTTTTTTTTAATTTTGGTTACTACATTCTTCGGTTCTCAAATCTCCATTTAGTTCCTTCTATCTTCTCTTTCTTTGCTAAGACTTATCCTGGAGCTTATATTAGGTTTTCCGTTTCAGCAGGTTTTTGCAAGAACCATGCTGGTGGGGAAGGGAGAGTGCTGCCTCTATCGTTGGGTAGGGGGAAATCCACGCTTCCTTGCTCGGCCTCCAGCAGCAGCACTCTGGCAGGGAAAGTGAGAGATGCGGCATAACCACTGAGAAGGGGTGGAAATCTAGGCTCCTCAGTAGGGGTGTCTCATCACCCCCCACCACTGGGTGGGGGTCCAAGTCTAGGCTCCGGTGAAACCTCAAGGGATCTTTTTACCTCCGGGTTGTGGTAAAAGTCCAGGCTTCTCATCCAGCCCCATGGTGGGGGGGTGGGGCTACTTTGCTAAAGATGGGAGGTACCTGGTTGGTTACTGAAAAGCAAGGATGGATGTCTGTCTATTCAGCCTTTACTAAAGCTGGAAGGGAGGGGAGAAGCAGTTTTCCCTGGTGTTTTACAGGAATAGGGTACTATTGTCAAAAAGGTATTGTAAGGCTGGTCCTCTTCCAGTCCTTTGATGAGTGACAGTGAGCTTTCTTTCCCTGGGGCTTTTTCTGGTCTATGCTCACTGACATTTCTGGGTTGGTTTCTTTAGCATACAGTCTAGGATACACAGGAGGCAAAAAGAAAACCCAAGGAATTGACTACTGTGTTGTTCCACATTCTTCTCTCTACCTTTCAGTCTTATGTTTTATACCTAATGTCCTGTGTTTTTAGTCCTGTGTTTTAGTGCATGGTGCCTGGATAGGGATACACGTGTCCCCTCCATTTTGACCAGAACCCAAAGTCTCATTGGTATCTGCTTTTTTACCAAGCACCCAGGTGATTCTGGGGTACAGCCACATTTGAGAAAAACCAAGAAGAGACTCTTAACCAAAGAACCAGGCCATGAGTCCCCCTAGCCGCCAAAGTCTTAATTCATTCCAGCATCAATTCAAAATTCTAAGTCCAAAGTCTCATCACCATGGGATATGGTGAACTAGGGCTTCCTGGAACCTTGGGTACCTAGTGGCTTGCAGACCTGATTCTTGGAGGCTGCCAAGGCTGGCGGTAGGCAACAAGGACATGAGGCCAGGGTCTTGGGCCTCCATTTACCTCCAAACAAAACCAAGCACCTTTAATTTCTTCTATTTAGGGGTACTATAGTGGGTTGAATAATGCCCCCCAAATTCATGTCTACCCAGAACCTCAGAATATGATGTTATACGGAAATAGGGTCTTTACGCATATAATTAGTTAAGGCTTTTGAGACGAGATCGTAATCTAAATGAAGCTCTAAATCTAATGAAAGTGTCCCTGTAAGAGGCAGAAAAAGACACTGAGGAACAGAGAAGATGGCCACATGAGGGCAAAGACAAGAGACTTAAATGATGTAGCTATAAACCAAAGACTGCTCAGGATTACCAGGAGCCACCAGACACTAAGAAGACGCAAGAAAGGATTCTCTCCCAGAGTTTTCAGAGGGGGCCTGGCCCTGTCTATATCTTTATTTTAGATTTTTAGCCTCCAGAACTGTGCAAGAATAAATTTCTGGACTTTTAAGCCACCACATCTAGGGTTAAATGTGTTGCAGCAGCCCTAGGAAACTCATACGAGTGCCACAAAAGTGTATTTAAAAATGGGGTTCTTCACTCGCAGGAAGGAATTCCACTGTTAGTCAGGTTAACAACCACTAAGCAAGTCCTCATTTTAGATAGGTGAAGAATTTGCCCCAAATCACCCAGCAAGTCTGTGACGCAGCCAGGATTAAAAATGGAGGCGTCCTAATGAGCTGGTGAGCGCTGCCTCCTGAAGACAAGCTGGGGAGAGCCATGGGGCAGGGGCAGGCCTGGCAGGGCAGCTTCTGAGCTCAGGGTCTAATGAAGGTAGACCCTCCTCCTGCAGCCCAGCCTCTCCGTGTTCTCCCCGCTCCACCTCCCTCTAGGGCTGGGCCACATCTGATGTGGATGAGCTGCTCTGAAGCCCCTTGGGCACAGCTCTGCTCAGGAGGGCAGGCCCACAACATCCCCTGCAGCCTCCTCTGCCCGAGGAAACTCCTGTGGAGTCCTCCCCTTGCCAGTGCTGCCACACCTTCTGCTAACTCTCCCTAGAACGGGGAGACAGGTAGTCCGCACGCCTTGGACTTAGGGCACCAACTCCATCTTACTCCCTTAAGTCTGTCTGACCGGTTTGCTCTTCTGGAGACACCCAATCACCAGGAGATCTCACATCACACCCCAGACCAACCTGGCTCTGAGTGCCCACTGCATGACTGGTGGTCGGTAGTTCCTGGGAGAGGATGTGCGCTGTCTAGGAAAGTTGAAGGATAAAAGGCCAGAAGACTCGGGTTCAAACCCCAGCTCCCTGACTTGACCGTGTGGCCTTTCTGAAGGCAGGTTCCCTGTCAGCAAAGGTGAACGTGCAGCCCCCACTACACAGGGTGGTGGAGAGGGTCAGAAATCAGGTGTTAGTTGAACCTCGTGGATACTGAGAGCCGACTACTTCTGCAACTGCGTGCAACTGCGCACGATTAGGTTCAAACTAATGAGTGTCTAGCAGAGGGGAAAAGAAAAAAAAATTGGGGCATCAGATGGTTAATGAAGGGCCACAGGGATGCACGATGAAGTCTGGCATTTTAAAACCTTCTGGACATACTTGGCTGCCTTCATCTGACTTGAAGCAAAAGCTGACCGCCACTGAGGCGGGACCTGTCACTTTTAATTACAGTCATTTGAAACAAAGCGTTTTAAATCTAAGAAGGTTCCTCCCAAAGATGGAGACCAAGACAAGATATGCTGTCACCTGTTGGTGCCTTGGACCAGACGGGTCACCAGCTCTGCTCCTTGGGTTTCCAAGTCAAGTGTATTAATAAGTGACAGAGGGGACAGAAGGGACAGGCTTCCCACCCCTTTCCCCTGCCTAATAAAATTCCAGGTTTGGCCAGGAGCCAGCCCTTTCCTTGATACCCACGAGGTGCAAACAAAGCCAAGATGGACCTCCACCACCAGAGGGCTGATCAGCAGAGAGCATGCTTCTGGAGCCAGTTACTAGCCCAGGGGAGGCCACTGCCGGAGTAGAACTGAACAGAGCAAAGCAGGAGGAGTCACAGTCCATGTTCCCACCCACCGGAGAAGAAAGAAGGAGCTATCCCAAGGCTGCCGCCTGCCATCTGCTGACCAGCTGGACTGTGAAGCCAGGATGCCAAGGACAGCATGATGGAGGAGAGAGACAAAGGACCCCATTGATGTCTCGGAGCCCTACATGCCTGGACTTCCTGCTGTGAGCTTTCCTGATTATCGAGCTCAGTTTTGGTTTCTCCAAACCAAGAAAACCTGAGGAGAACGTCTTTACAGGCTCTTGTGCAGGAAGCAAACGCATGGGGGTCTGGCCTGTGCCTTCTGCTTCTGAGCTCTGCTCTAACCTAGTGGGGCTATTTGGCATCAGTTTCCCCACGACCCTTCTGACTTGGGTAAACAAAGCCCTCTGAGAAACTCTTGTATTAGCAATTAGAAAACAAGCGTATTCATTGTGGGCCCAAGTGGAGCTACAACTTTCCACATGAGTTCCATGGGGTAGGGAATGTGGACTAAGGTAACCTTAGTGTCACAGCATAGGCAGTAGGTGGGGCTCTAGTGAGCCCTGCAGGCTTCCTCTGAGGAAGAAATGAGTCCTTCTGGTTTGGCCATTCCCTGGAGCTTTCAGAGGACCAGAAATGTCATCTCCAGGGTAGAAAGAAAGGAGGTGGTGGGGAGGGGGCATCCAAAGATGAAGGAGACCAAACAGTCTGGTCTGGTTAGGTAGATGGTTCACACAAGGAAAAGAGACTTGGAAAAATCAGCTAAGGCCCGAATGTCAATGGCCTTAATGCTAGGTCAAGAAATCTGAACTCTACCCTCTAGGCAAAGGGGAGCTACTGAAGGTCTCTGAGCAGAGTAGCGTGGATATGGGGGAGAACAGAGGTAGAAAACCCAGTGATAAGCTCCCAGCCTCGGTGTCTCTCCACGACTGTGGGAGAGAAGAAGGGGGTCCCCAAAGAGGGAGCTCTGCATGAAATGGTACAAGGAGCATATTCCTTATGGCAAGTCAAGTCCCGAAGTCTGCAGATGACTTATGTGAAATAAATTCCTGTGAACTCAAAGCTAGTCCTCTAACAGAACTCCCACTCACCCAGTCCCATTGGATCTTCTTGGCCTGCAGGGAAGAGGATAAAGTCACAGCTATCCTGAGAGCCCATGAACCCCATGTCCTTCACGCAGGTCTTCAAGGCCTTCACAGAACAAGAGCAGAGAACTTCTGGTCCAGCCCCAGAATGAGAGGAGAGGGTGCAGGCGGCTGCCTTCCTGGCTGGGGTTTGCCTGTGTTCCCATCAGCCCTGTTAATCTCCAGGGGAAGGTCTTTGCAAGCCCAGAACCTACAGCCAAGAAATGTGCTTAAACATCAGTGTTTCCCTGTCTTTTCAAACCTAAGGGCCCACTGATAAAAAAGAGAAACTCTTTCATGTTCCATACCAACCTGTAAAGCCCAACATCCCCTTCCCCAAGCATGCCTCATTCATAAGAAATTTTCTGCAAGCCCTACCCCCAAGAATGAAAGATTTCATCAACCTTTACCTTCTGAAGTTGGTATTTTATATCTATATCTGCATATGTAAAATCATATGGCTGCATATACGTTTACAAAAACATGTGGTCCCCCCACCCCCACCCCATGGAATTCTCCAGCCAGCCCCAGCGAAGAACTACTTCACTATTAGTTGAATCACGGTACATTACTGATACCTGACCAATTCTGACCGTGTCCCATGGTTCCACCACGGGCGCCAACTATCCTTACCACAACCATGGTTCGGACAATACAAGACTGCTCAGAAGGGAACACCTGCGTCCTGAGCGTGACATGACCACAGCTGCAGGTTCTGACGAGAAACAAAAAGACACAGAAAGAAGCCCGGGGGTGGCGGGGAGGGAGAGTTCATTCATCCTCAAGGTCAGGAGAGGCCAGAAGGGCAGTGTGACTCACTGGGAAGCTGGCGAGGCTACCCTGGAGACCTTAGCTCAGATCTGGGCCAGGGAACTGAGGAAGGACCCAGGCTGACATGACAGGAGGAGTGTGAGCAGGAGGAAGAGCTGTGGGGGCGGGGGGAGTAAGGGGTGCACACGCATACATATAGCTCCTAGTTCTGACCCACGGGAGTGCGTGGGAGCAGGGACAGCATGCCTGGCATGCAGGTCTTGCTTTCTAACATTGGCCCCTCTCAGGAACCAGGGCTCTGTGGAAAAATCACTGTTTCCACAGCTCAGGAAGGGAAAATACAAGAGTTGTTGGGAACATCTTGTACTACCAGAATGTAAGTTCTCAAAAAGTGATGAGGACATATCAAGAAGGCTCAGGAGCGTGCCTGCACAGATGGACAATGGAGTGACCTCTGGAATGACCTACAATTATCCTCACTTTATTAAAATACTAATATCTCTGCCCAAAAAAAAAAAAAAAAAAAAAAAAAGAAGGCTCAGGAGCTAACCTGAAGGAGCTAAATTTGGGGCAATGTAATGAAATTAAAAAGCAATAGTTATGGATTATAACTCACAGAACAAAATAAGCATGCATGAGTCAATATTGATATGAATAAATAAGGAAGAAGGAACAGATCTTTCTTACAGTAGAACTCCAATTAATACATGCAGAAGCAATGATGGAAACAGAAAATCACCATTTGGCAAGCGTCACAGTAATAATGGTCTCAGGCAAGATCCACTACTGGATGCTAAAATTAGTGGGTGGAAGTTTGAGAGATAGGATATTTGATCCTCTCGAACCATCTTTCTGGGAGATACGTATCTGTTACAAAGGCAAAAACAGAAAGTTTATGGTAAAAAAAAAAAAGAAAGAAAGAAAGAAAGAAAGAGAGAAGAAAGGATAAAACTTCATGATACAGAGGCCTGGCAGACAGCCCCTGAACCAAGTAACTGATGTTAATATCACCGGAAATAATTTCCTGGCACCATGTACCCCTTGATATGGTGCCCTAAGAAGGGCACCTGACTTCTGTGATTTTCTTACCTGAAATACACAACCTCAGTCTGTATGTCCAAAAGGGGGAAAAGGGTCTAACTCCCCTGCTAGCTCTGAACATAGTGTATAGATAAGTTAGTAGAGAAAACATTAAACCCAAATAGAAGGACATTCTACAAATTACCTGACCAGGACTCTTCAAGAGTTAAGGTTGCGGAAGACCAGGAATGACTGAGAAGCTGTCCCAGACTGAAGGAGTCTAAAGGAGACACAACAACGAAACATAATGTGGCAATCTGGACCCAGAAAAGGATGTCAGTGCATAACTGGCAGAATCTGAGTAAGGTCTGTGGTTTAGGTAGTGGTGCTGTGTTAATTTCCCGCTTTTGATCATGGCACTGTGGTTATGTAAGATTTAACCTCAGGGGAAGCTGAGTGAAGCATTTATGGTAACTTTTCTGTAAGTCTCAAATTATTTCAAAATAAAAAGTCATAACAAAATAGATAGCGGGTGCCTGAGCAGCTCAGTTAAGTGTCTGACTCTTGATTTCAGCTCAGGTCATGATCTGATCTCGGGGTCCTGGGATGGAGCCCTGCGTTGAGCTCTCTGCTCAGCAGGGAGTCTGCTTCTCCCTCTCCCCCCCGGCTTCTCCCCTGCCAACCCTACTCAACCCTGCTCGTACTCTCTCTCGCCCTCTCTCAGATACGTAAAATCTTTAAAAAATTTAGATAACTTAAGAAAGAAGAGAACATAAGAGTGGTTATAGGTAAAATGACACATACGTGGTTTGTCCTAAGATACTCTAGCAAAGGGGCTGCTGGCTGGCGCAGTCAGAAGAGCGTGCAACTATTGGTCTTAGGGTCGTGAGTTCAAGCCCCACATTATGTCAGGCATGGAGCCTACTTAAAATAAATAAATAATAAAATAAAGATACTTCAGCAAAAAAAGTATGGAGACAGATGGAACAAGATAGTAGCAAATAGATCACTGTGAAAAATGGTGATGGGGGCCTTTCTAAGATCCTTTCTTGTGTCTGTTTAACATTTTCCATAATAAAAAGTCAAAAAGTTAAGGATAAAGAAGTAAACAAATCCCTACTTACAAATGGCAGAATTCCAGAGAGTGGCTGAGTAATAAATGAATATTTAGACAATATAAGATAAATGGCCGTCCCCAGAGAGATGAGAGGCAGACGAGCAGGGCCTGAGCAGACGCGTGTTCTGCTCCCATCACAGACGGAAATGCTTCCGGCAGCAGCTAAAGCCACAACAGCCGCACCCAGGGAACATCAAAAAGCAAGACCTGCAGGGAAATGAGGAAAAGGGAGAGGAAAGACCAACCTCTGACCTGAGTGGGCACCTATCTGGTGAGCATTCTGCCACCTGCCCCTCTCCTAGGCCTCCCTGTGCTGGAATGTGAGCTTGGCCGCAGGCAGGTGAGAGTGTGGTGTGGGGCCACAGCAGGAAGGGGCCAGGCCTCTCCTATGGACCTGGGGGACTGTGTGTGCAGTAGCCAACCCCAGGCAAGCTCGGAGTAGAGCTGGGGTGGGGGGGAGCTGGAGCCAAGCTTACGGGAACCAGGAAACATGGGGCTGGGGCACTGTGGGGCAACTAGGCAACCAGGCAGAGGCCAGCCTTTGAGCCTGAGCCTGGGGAGTTGGGGGGTGGGGGGCACTGTTTCTAGTTAGATGCTAAGTGACCAACCCCTCCCCAGGACAGCCAGAAGAATGCAGACAGAAAGCAGGACAGATAAAGACTGGCTCACAGGGCCCTTGAGGCTCTCAAGTCGCCTTCCAAGGGGGAAAATGGGAAGGGAATTTTTCTGGGGAAATCATGCTCTGTCCATCCCCAGAAAAATTTACCATGTACAAGCCAGGCAGCCTGAACCAACATCTGGTGGGAACAGTTACCCCTCCCATGGAATAGCTGAATCACTTACAACACTGTATGTTAACTCTCCTGGTATTGAAATGTAAGTGTGTGAGTGAATGAGGGAATGAATGAATGAATGAATGAATGAATACCCCATTCCCATGCTGTCCAGGTTGGAGAGTTCTGAGGCATGTTCTACGCTGGCTCCAGAGCTCCCTAACAGATGAGGTGACTGCCCGGAGTGGGCACTGGCCTGATGCATGCCCTCTCCTCCCCGTCCCTGGTCTCAGTTCTTCAGTCCCTTAATCATGTCTATTAGGAAGGAGTGCTAATAATCTCCTGTACTTGCATCTCTGTCTCAGGATTTACTTCTGGAGGAAAGTGAACTAACAGAATCGTAACTATATTTTGCCACGTGGAGACAGGTGAAAAACCACCTTGCATTTCCCCCTGCCGTGAAGTAGCCAAAGTGCAGCAGGAAAAGGCCAATAGGTACTTGGGCAACCAGTGGTTATTAAAAAGTCCTTTCAGTCTGTTTCCCGTACTCCCCCTTCTCCTGACCCCCAACTGCACTGCAGCAGCTGTGTAAGACAGCTGAGCTCAAGGATCAGGCCAAACATTCAGAAGAGTTTTCAAAAGATACGGATGGAGGCAAAGAGCTCATTAATCAGACCGCTAGCACTGAAGAAGATGAAAGCGGGCCTTTTCCATCACCGTTTCAAAATGTTTCTGGATAATAAACTCTATGAGGAAGTTCAAAATGGTGAAGAATAATTGGGCCACGTTGCTTCCTGGACAATGGATCCCATGATGTCCCCTTTCTCCAGGCCAATTTTCAGTGCTCCTGGAGAGGCCACCAGTCTTGGTGACAGCAGGGCAGTGGCAGGGAGATGGGGGTGTTGAGGGAGAACTCAGGTCACCATTCCTGGCCTGGGAGACTAGAAGAAACACTCAGCCAAGTGCTGCCTTCTGCAGGACTGCGGCCTGTGTGGCTGACAGGACGGCTGTGTCCAGTCCTGAGGTCTGACCCACTGTTTAGTGCCTCTTCATGCAGTTGAAGGACCCAACAACCTCGGGCCTTGTGTGCTTGTTTTTCCTTTAGAAAGCAGAGAAAATGAAACTTGGAAAAACCACCGCTGCCCATGACCCTTCTCACTCCTGCCCTGAGTGGACATGACGAAGCTTCTCCATCACCCCGGGATCCCCAGCCGGATGCCCTGTGGTGTGCCTCCTGTTCCAACACCCTACCTGCACTTGAAACGGATCCCCAGATGTCTGCCAACTATCAAATATAAGCCCGCTCTGACCTCCAGACATATAATAAAGACCATGCAGAAGAAAAATCCACTGCCCATGCAAATGGGCACCCCAACTCAAGCCAACTTTTCTTTAAACTTATCTTCCTAGAAGAAGAGACGGGTCGTTGGAGTGCCCCAGATTCCCCTAAGTCCTGTCTGCCGTCTGAGAGGATACAATTTTTCCACACAAGGCACAAGGCACAAGGCTGCTGGAAAAGGAAGGGCAGCATCTCTGCTGCCTCCTCCAGCAAAGTCCCTACCCTGAGGCATCCGCTGAGGCCTGGATCCCTGGCCCGCGGTGGAAAGCTGTGCCCTGGAGTCATTCGTGGCCGAGGTTCTTAGACTCCTTCCTTCATTGTCTCAAAAACAGGCTTTGTGGGGCGCCTGGGTGGCTCAGCGGGTTAAAGCCTCGGCCTTTGGCTCGGGTCGTGATCTCAGGGTCCTGGGATGGAGCCCTGCATCACGGAGCCTGCTTCCCTCTCTCTCTGCCTGCCTCTCTGCCTACTTGTGATCTCTCTCTCTGTGTCAAATAAATAAATAAAAATCTTAAAACAAAACAGGCTTTGCTTAGACGTGGACAGGCATGACGTGGAACTTAGTTAACGACCAATAGGGCAGAGTCACTGACCAAGCAAGAGGGCTGCCAGCGCTCCCCACCTCGCCCGCCCCGTAGCCCCGCCCCCTAGCCCCTCCCCCCCACAGGCGCCCGGCCCTCCTTTGCTTCCCGCTGACTCCGCCTGAGCAAAGGTACCAGGTACCGCGGGGGAGAGATGATCTGTATGCATCTCCGTCAGTCGTATGTATATTTACTCATGAACCTCAGTCCTAAGTCTTAAGAGGACATGAAGAGAATGGGGGAGTGAGGCTTTGCATCAGCCCAAATTAAAGTATGTGCAAAAGACACAAACATGAAAAAAAAAATGTCCTCAAGGCCTCCACTGTAGCCGAGGGGGATCAAGAGACTGTTGTTCAAACCTGATGGGCCACAGCTGCTGCGGCAGAAGGGCATGTGTGCTTCCTTGCCGGGGCCAGGGAGGGGCGTCACCGCAGGATGCTCTCCTCTGGTCCCAGGAACGTCAGGGAAGCCTGGGATGCACTGTGCGCACAACACAGGCCTTCCTGGTCCCGGCCAACCCAACTCCTCGTCTGATCACTCCCTGCGCCATCCCAATGCACGGTCACCCAGCCTTACCTAAAAATCCCTGCCTCCACCGGTCTTGCCCAAAGGGCTCCCAAGAGGAAGAGCGCTGTCAGGTGGGTAACAGGAGGATCTGCTTAGGAAGCCAGAAAGGCCTGACTGATCTCCCACCCACGTCAGCGCACCCGATCTGGACTAAGTGCAGGCATCGGGGCACACAAGACGGCTGCGGAGATTTCAACCCTCTTCCCTGATGGTTGTGGCCAAGAATTCTTCCCGGGCCACCCGGCTCACACTCACCTTCCTTCAGACCCTAGGTATGAAGCCGTTTTAACACCTAAGCCTCAATGCCCTTATCTGTAAAATGGGAATAATAACCTCCATAGGGTGCTGTGAGAATGGGGTAATACATGGAAAGTACCTGAATAGGCCTCAAAACACATCAGCTGTCAGAATCACATTTCATCAGGGTTCCTCAAATTAACAATGAATGACACACAGGTACCAGGCCAGCCATAGAGCCCCAAATCATTCCTAAAGGGACTGAACCCCCCCAATGGCTTTGGGGTACATTCACCATCCCTCCCAGGTTCGCTCAGTCTTCCTAATGACTTGCCTCCCTTCCCCTGGGAAGAGAGCCTCCAAGCAGCCAGTCCCCAGCATGAAATTAACCACTTCAGCCATGGCCACCTTCAAGACTGTATGTCGGCAGTGTACTAGAAACCGTTGTACATCTCCTCATTTCATCCTCAAGCCAACCCTAAGGGGCTAGCCTAGCACTGTCACATATTCCCCATCTGCACATCAGGACACAGAGGCCAGGTGGAGCCAAGTACATGCGTCCCAAGGGCCTCAGGCTGTATGGAGTGAAGTCAGGATGTGAGCACCGAGCATGTCAACACTGCCTATGCCAACAGCCCAGGCACCATCTGGCCCTCATCTCCTCGGCCTGCCAGGGCACAGAAACTCAGCGAATGCAATTATCACTGCCTTTATTGCTCTCTGCCTTCTCTACGCTGGGCACCAGATTTTAGGACCCAGCTGGTGTGGGGCACAGAGCACGTAATGACTCAGCCACAAAAAGCGTGACAAAGCACAGTGAGAAGGCAGCCATCTGCAAACCAAGACGAGGGGCCTCAGGAGAATCCACACCTGCCAGCACCTGGAGCTCGGATTTCTGTCCTCCAGACCCAGGAGACATAAATGTCTGCTGCTTGTCAACCCCAGTGGCGGCACGTTGGTATGGCAGCCGGAGCTGGCCGAGACGAGGAGGTAGCACCAGGCCACTTTCCTGCCAGGACTTCCTCAGCTTGAGTTTTCATCTGAGCGTCTGGCCTCCCAGTCCCAGGGCCAGTGCCCCGCTTCGCTCGCCCCATGCGCTCTTGGCTCCAGTGAGTGTGGGAGTTTGTGCCCCCTGCCCTAGGCCTAGAACTCCCGGAGCATTTATGCCTTCTTAGACCCCAAGGCTCTAATGCATGGCTTTTCGGGGCCTAGGTCTGGAGCTGGCCAGAGCCCCCCAGAAGTGGACCCTGCACCCAGTGCTGGGTGACCAGCCACAGAAGATGAGCCACCATGGCTGGCAGCCTCTCGTCCAGCTGACCAGCTCTGTGCCTGCAGGTGTGGCAGCACCACGGACACCTGCGTCCAGCGCTTCTTGGAATGGAGGGGGGGTCCTAGAAAGCAGGGAGCACTAAGGCCATGGGGTTCTAATAATATCTGGCTGCTCCAGGAGCTGAGTGAAGCAGTTTTCAGGGGCATATTGGCAGCACCCTTCTATCTGCCTCAGTTTCTAAAGGGCCTTTTTTAAAAATCTCTTGTTTATTTCTTTTTTCCCTTTCCTTTGAAAATAACCCGACACAGGCCTTCCTCATAATTGCAATAATAATGATAATAGAGGCAATTCGGCAGACCAAAGGCTCCAGCCTCTGACTGGCTGAGTACCCAGTGTCCAGCCTGGAAGGGGCCCTCTGTCACGCTTTCAAAATGGAGAAAAGAGACAACTCTTAGCATTAAGATCGTACTGATGGTAGGCTACCAATGGCAGTGAAAGGTCTGATTCTCTGACAGAGGTTGGGCCCTGAACAGGCAGCAGTGAGGACATGGGAAGCCAGACAAAAATGGAAGGATCCATCACTGTCCTGGCTAGCTCAGGAAAAGAGGGTGTTGGCTTCTGGGCAGGGGGTGGCAGTTAATGCTACCGCCAGCTTCCTTTATTGAGCACCTACTGTGTACCAGACACCATCCTAAGCCCCATTCCTGCCCCTTTTCTGTTAAGGCTCACAAAAGCCCTACAATGTAGGTACTAGAATTAGCTTTGTTTTCTTTTAATATGAAAAAAAAAACAAAGTTTAGTGAGATTAAGATGCTTGCTCCAGGTCTTACAGCTCAAGCAGGGGCCCCAGGATACAAACCTATGTCTAACTACCAGGGGTCTTATTCACCGTGCTTCAGACTCAGCGGTAGAGTCAGTGACAGAGAAGCAAGGCAGAGAAGCAAGGCAATGAGTTTTTGTCACTCAAGGGCAGAGCAGGTGTGGATGACTGCGAAACGCAGACCCACAGGCCCACCACTGTAACTTAGCAACCCACTGCTTCCTTGTGTAATTCCTCCCCACTGAGCCAGGCAGAGACACCTATGCTGGCAGGCATCTCAAGGGAGCTGTGGCCATTCTCTTGCCCCAAGGAAAGTCTGGGTAACACAGGGGGATGATCATTATCCCACCTGCCCCGGTGCCGGGCTGAGAGGGTTAATCCACCAATTTAAAGTGACAAAACCTTCTATTTTTAGAGCTAAAAGAGCCCTTAGAAATGATCTGCTCCATCTCTTTACTTTATAAAAGAGGTTGAGAGAGGCAGTGGCCAGGGCAGCTGAGCTCTCAAAGTCAGCCAAGATTAAAACAGCAGGTGCTCTCAGTCCAGAGCTCCTTGTCCTTACACCCATGGCTCGTGGGTGGCCCTCCTCGCAAAGGCAGAGATCAGGCCCAGGGAAGAACTCTTCCTGGCCCTTAAACAAGATCACTTCTTCTCAGAATCAAGCTCTCCAGGCCTCACCCAGATGGCGCCCTTCGCCAGCCCTGCGGTCCAGGGGCCACAGGGCCACACTTCTTCCTAACACCTCATCCCCCAGGCTCACTCAGTGGATGCGGCCTCCAGCCTCATCCAACCTCAGGCATGGAGAGGAAGCACAAGCAGCCAGACTGCAGGGTCCCCACCTTGAAGACCCCCTGCTGTGATGCTGGAGGCTGCCCTTTGGCTGCCCAGCCCGGTCCCCCACCCCTCCGGTCACAGCCAGGCCTCAAGAACTGGGAGGACCACAGGCTGCAGAGAAGTAAATGACACTCGTTCTCCAGCTGAAAGGCCAGAAGTGAGCTCCTGTCCCATCACTTAGCAGCTGCATGATCCTAAACCAATAATAATAATTCTTCTTCTCCTCCTCCTCCTCCTTCTTCTTCTTTTTCTTCTTTTCAACAGACAAAAAAGTTGTACATAATTAACGTGTAAAACTTGATGTTCAGAAGCAGATATACACCTGTGAAACCATCACAATAATCTATGCCATAAACCTGTCCATCACCTCCAAAAGTTTCCTCCCACCCTCTTATTATTTTTTGTGATAAAAATATTTAACATAAGACCTACCATCTTAGCAAATTTTAGAGTATAATAGTACAGTCATGTTAACCACAGGCACTAAGCTGTACAGTAGGTCTCTGGGACTTAGTCATCTTGTATACCTGAAACTTTATAGCCTTGACTAATGCCTCCCTGTTCCCCCTCATCCCAGTCCCTGGCAACCACCATTCCATTCTCTGCTTCTATGAGTCTGGCTATTTTAGATCTAACTATCAGTAAGTGATAGCATGTATTATTTGTCCTTCTGTGTCTGCCTGGGCTAATTCTTAACCCTTGCAAGTCTCCTTTTTCTGGTGTGAAAAACCAACACAATTATACCTACTTTATAGGCAAAACAATGCCTATAGTATTTATAGTATTATTATTATCATAATAACGCTCTACTGCCCATTCAGTGGCTCTTACTCTATGCCAGAAACAGGGCTAAGTGCTTTAGATGAACAACCTCATTTATTCCCTCCTACAAATCTAAAATAAGTGCTATCAATTTCATCCCACATTTGAGGAAGTACGGGCATAGTTGTTAAGTGAATCGCCCAATGTCACACAGCTATGAAGTGGTGGGGCTGGGATTCGAACCCAAGTCTCACTCCAAAGCCTATGCTGACATTTGTGGGCTATGCCTTTCATATTCATTATTTTACCCAATTTAAAAAAACGTATCAGGGGCACCTGGGTGGCTCAGTGGGTTAAGCCTCTGCCTTCAGCTCAGGGTCCCGGGATCGAGCCCTGCATCGGGCTCTCTGCTCAGCAGGGAGCCTGCTTCCCCCCGCCCTGCCTGCCTCTCTGCCTTCTTGTGATCTCTCTCTGTCAAATAAATAAATAAAATCTTAAAAAAAAAAAAAAAAAGCCTATCAGGTGTTAGGCAGGTCCTGGGGGAGAGTATCCACTGACAACCAAACTAAGAGTGCCGCAGACCCTTGGGGAATGGAACATTTGGTCATTTAATTTTCCAGTTAGCTCCATATGCACTAGAAGCCTTTGTCTGTTGCTCAATATTTTCTAAAGTCTGGCTCAGAGCAAGAACTCCCAACCAGAAGGAAAGTCTGAACACTGCTGCAGCTGCTCTGTCACTGACACTTCCAGGCGACCAGGATGCTCACGTGCCACAGGGTGGTCTGGGGGAACTCCGTCACCAGCACCCCATCCTCCTCTTTGCTGAAGATCTCCACTCTCTGCTTCTCCTCACCCTCCTGGGGCCCAAGCCTGGCCATCCCTGGGGAGAACGGGACCCGTGTTCTTTTCTGGCTCTAGCACTAACTGGGACTCAGATGCTTCCTCTGTAATGTGAAAAGGATGAACTGGAAGATCTCCAAGATCCATGAGAGGCAGAGAGAACAGCTAGTTCCAGTACAAAGACGGACCTGGGTTCCAGTCTCACCTCTAACATTTGCTATCTCAGCAACCACAAGGTGGTTGTGGTTGCACATCCACTGTGTACCAACACTGGACTGAGGACTTGCACAGCATTATCTCATGTAATCTTCACAGCAAGCCTGTCATGAAGGTACTTTCATTCCAATTTTGCAGAGGAAGAAACAGAGGCTCAGAAAGGATAAGTAACTTGCTCAAGGGCACTTATTAGCTCAAGCTAATAAATGAGAGCCAGGATGTGAAATGTCCAGCACATGTAACAGTAAACATTTGGTGAATAAACTCTGTTCTGTCTGTGTTCTTAGCCACTAAGTCCTATCAAGCTCACCCCGTAACCTTTCCTGTGCTGGGCCTTGCTTCCCCCAAGAGTAGTCTCTGAGAGTAAGTAAGCAGACCCTAGCCGCCCACCACCCGGTGCAGGGCTCTGGCCTGAGGACGCTAGATCTTAGCAGAGGATTCTCATCAGTGACCAGGAGATGGGGTCTACCCACATGCAACGGGTCAGGAGTTCAAGTGGGTCCCTCCAAAGGCTACCCTGGCACTGTCAAGCAAGTCGTGGCAGGCTCTTATCACCGGGCGCTTATCACCCCAAAGAGCCCAGGGATCAGCCACAGGCCTGCCCAGGTAGTGCCTTCCAAGGGATCTCCAGGGGCCCAAGCCCGTCCGCGCACGTCGCTGGCTCCCAGCCAATCGTGCTATTCCATGCCCAAGCTGAAGAGCGTGAGGACCTGCTGCTAGTGCCAGCCAAGAGCTAAGGGATTCAACGGGCGCGCCGTTGCCCGGACCCGAGGCAGCGGGACCCCGAGGGTCCACCTATCCTCACCCCCGCCCCCATCCCGCGCCTCTGTCAGTCCGCATCACCCGTCACTTCTTGGTTCTACAAACTTCCCTGGGCTCCTCTTTACCTCAGGGCCCCGCGCTCCCGCTGATCCCTCCCGCGGGAGGTCCGGGGCCGATCCCTCAACTCCAAGCCCAGGGGTGTAGCGGAGCCCCGTTTAACCCCAGCGCGCGTCTCACCTGCAGCCCGCAGGCCGGGCTCCGCTGGGCTCAAGCGTCCAGGTGGGCCCTCGGCGGACCCGGCTTTGCCCCAAACAGCTGCCGCCGCCTCCCCCTGTTCCCGCTACAAGACCGGGAGGCCCAGGCATGGAGGGCAGGTCCCGAGGCGCCGTCCCGTCCGCGGCCGCAGGGCTCGCGGGTGCCCGCCGTGCGCCTGCTCGACTGGCGAGCCCGGCACCGCAGCCTTTGCAAGAGCGCACGCTTGCGGACTCAGCGGCCCCAACCCCAGGCCAGAACCACCCCCTTGGCTAGCGGGATTCTGGGAATTGTAGTTTGTCTCCGAAAACTCCCCACCGCTTCAACCCACGGAATCCTGGAAGTTGTAGTCTCTTCCCGTGAGAGTCACAGTTTTACTTGGTGTTAGATTTTTACAATTATAGGAGTCCTGATAATACATGTAAATTCAAGTTAAACCAACAGTCATATATCATTTACAAAATCAAAATACACCACATGTTTTTAAAAATATCTATTACTATAAATACAAATAAATACAAAAGCCATATCCAGTTCCCCATCCCATCCCATCCCATCCCATACCGCTCAGACATTCCTAAAATAGGCAAACATTCCCAACTCTTATGGCTGCTGCATAAGAGTGCCGCCCACTCTGAAAATACACATATGACCCTATTTCTGGATTTATGAATTTTAGACCTCTTGGCTTTTTACTAGGATAAAGGAGAATTTAACTTATTTAAATATGTTCACCAACCATTACTACCTGCATCCCCACTGAGTTATGAGACATTTCTTTTTTTCTTTCTCCAAATTTTTATTTAAATTCTAGTTAGTTAACACACAGTGTAATAATATACAGTGTAATACAGCTTCAGGAGTAGAATTTAGGGATACATCACTTACATACAACACCCAGTGCTCATCACAAGTGTCCTCCTTGATACCTGACACCAATTTAACCCATCTCCCCACCCAACCCCCTGAGTACTTCTCAGTTTATTCTTTATAGTTCTGTTTCTTGGTTTGCCTCTCTTTTTCGCCTCCATGTTCATCTGTTTTGTTTCTTAAATTCCACATATGAGTGAAATAATTTGGCATTTGTCTTCTCTGACTGACTTACTTTACTTAGCATAATAGTTTCTAGTTCCAACCACATCGCTGCAAAAGACAAGATTTCCTTCTTTGTTATGGCTGAGAAACATTTCACTGTATACACACACACACACACACACCACGTCTTTTTTATCCATTCATCAGTTGATGGATATTTGGGTTTTTTCAAAACATAATTTGGCTATTGTTAAACTTGCTATAAATAAACATTAGGGTGTATGTATCCCTTCGAATCAGTATTTTTTTTAATCCTTTGGGTAAATACCTAGTAGTGCAGTTGCTGGATCCTAGGGCAGTTCTATTTTCAACTTTTTGACGAACCTCCACACTGTTTTCCAGAGTAGCTGCGCCAGTTTGCATTCCCACCAACAGTATAAGAGGGTTTCCCCTTTCTCTGCATCCTTGCCAACACCTGCTGTTTTCTGTGTTGTTAATTTTAGCCATTCTAACTGCTGTTAGGTGATATCTCATTGTAGTTTTGATTTGTATTCCCCTGATGATGAGTGATGTTGAGCATCTTTTCGTGCGTCTTTTAGCCATCTGTATGTCTTCTTAGGGAAGATGTCTATTCATGTCTTCTGTCCATGTTTTAACTGGATTATTTATATTTTGGGTCCTGAGTTGTATAAGTTTTTTATGTATTTAGGATACTAATCCTTTATCAGATGTGTCATTTGCAAATAACTTCTCCCATTCTATAGGTTGCCTTTTAGTTTTCTTGTTTCCTTTGCTGTGCAGAAGCTTGTTATTTTGATGAAGTCCCAATAGTTTGTTTTTGCTTTTGTTTCCCTTGCCTCAGGAGACATATCTAGTAAGAAATTGCTATGGCTGATGTCAAAGAGGTTCCTGCTTGTGTTCTCTCTAGGACTTTGGTGGTTTCCTATCTCGCATTTAGGTCTTTCAACCATTTTGAACTTATTTTTATGCATGATGTAAGAAAGTGGTCTGGGGCACCTGGGTGGCTCAGTGGGTTAAGCCTCTGCCTTCGGCTCAGGTCATGATCTCAGGTCCTGGGATCGAGCCCCGCATGAGGCTCTCTGCTCAGCAGGGGGCCTGCTTTCCCCTCTCTCTGTCTGCCTCTCTGCCTACTTGTGGTCTCTCTCTGTGTGTCTAATAAATAAATAAGTAAATAAATAATCTTTAAAAAAAAAAAAGCGGTCAAGTTTTATTCTTTTGCATGTTGCTGTCCAGGTTGCCCAACACCATTTGTTGAAGAGACTGTCCCCCCCCCCCCATTGGATATTCTTTCCTGTTTGTCGAAGATTAGTTGGCCATATAGTTGAGGGTTTGTTTCTGGGTTTTCTATTTTACTCCATTGATCTGTGTGTCTGTTTTTGTGCCAGTACCATACTGTCTTAACAATTACAACTTGGTAATACAGCTTGAAGTCAAGAATTGTGACACCTTCAGCTTTGGTTTTCTTTTTCAACATTACTTTGGCTATTCAGGGTCTTTTCTGGTTTCATATAAATTTTAGGGTTGTTTGTTCCAGCTCTGTGAAAAGTGCTGGTGGTATTTTGATAGGGATTGCATTAAATGTGTAGACTGCTTTGGGCAACAGAGACATTTTAACAACATTTGTTCTTCCAATCCATGAACATGGAATATTTTTCCATTTCTTTGTGTCATCTTCAATTTCTTTCATCAGTGGTTTGCAGTTTATGAGACATTTCTATTGTAACTGGTTAAACCTTGTCTTTCATTTATAGTTATTTTAAATGATAATGCCCAGTATTTAGGCAGTAAAACTTAGTAAATTTATGCAGGGCAATTTGACAATATAGTCAAAAGCCTTTAAAAACATGCAGACTTTGGGGGTATCTCGGTGGCTCAGTTAAGTGTAGGACTTTTGGTTTTGACTCAGATCATGATCTCAGGGTCTTAAGTTCAAGCACCCTGTGAGGCTTCACACTCAGCTTAAGGTCCTTTCCCCTTCCCTCTACCACTCCCTCTAGTCTTTCCCCCAGCCCCACCACTTGCTTATACACACTTATACACGCGCTCTCTCTCTAAAATAAAAACATAACTAAAATCTTTTTAAAAAACAAGCAGACTTTTAACCAAGAAATTCTCATAATTGTAGATGAGTACAAAGGCTGAACAGTGTTGTTTGTAATAATAATAAAAGGCTGGAGTGGCTATATTAATTTCGGATAAAGTAGATCAAGAAAAAGGAAAATTACTAGGGAGAAAAAGGGGATATTATGTAACCACAGAAGGATCAATTCACCAACAAGACACAATAATCCTAAATGTGAATGTACCGATAACATAGCTTTAAAGCAAATGGATCAAATACTGATAGAACTAAAGGCAGAAATAGAAAAATCTGCAATGTTAGGTGGAAAATTCAACATTCTTCTCTCAAAAATTGACAGAAAAACTAAACAGAAAGTCAGCGAGGATATAGAAAAACTCAACAAGGGGTGCCTTTGTGACAGTTGGTTAAGGGAATGACTCTTAGTTTCAACTCAAGTCCTGATCTCAGGGTCATGAAATCGAGCCCTGCGTCAGGTTCTATGCTCAGCAAGAAGCCTGCTAAAGTTTCTCTCTCCCTCTCCCTCTATCCCACCCCCCTAAAACAAATAAATAAATCTTAAAAAAAAAAGAAATAAAAGAAACGCTCAAAAACAGCAAAATCAATTGGAACTAATCAACATTTACATAACACTCCACTAAACAACAACAGAATACACATTCTTTTTGAACACCCAGAGTATATGCATTTAAAAAAACTATATCCTGGGCTATAAATTTCAAAATTGGCAAGATATGAACAGATATTTTACTGAAAGGCATATATATACATAAAAAACAAACACATGAAAAGATACTTGACATCACTAGCCATTAGGGAAAGGCAAATTAGATACTACTACACCCCTATGAGAATAGTTAAATTAAAAAATAATGACAATACCATGGTTAGCATACAAAGAACTGGATCTCATACATTGCTGGTGAAAATAGTTTGATAGTTTCTTAAAAATTAAACTCACACTTGCCATATGACTCAACAATTGCTCTCCTTGGTATTTATCCCAGAGAAATGAAAACTCATGTCCACACAAAAACTTGAATCCATTGTTCATAGATGTTTTATTTGTAGTACCCCAAAACTTGAAAGGAAAAAACGTCCCTCAATAGGTAAATGGTTAAACAAGATGAATGGATGAATAGCGTATCCATATCATAGAATACTATTCAGCGATGAAAAGGAATGATATATTCAACAACTTGGGTGGGTATCCAAATCATTACAAGAAGTGAAAAAAAGTCAGTCACAAAAGGTTACATGCTATAATTCCATTTACTTAACATTCTTGAAATGACAAAACTATGGAGATGAAGAATAGATTAGTGATTGTCAGGAGTTCAGGATGGGGTGGAGAGGACAGTGGCATGTAGACTGTACAGGGGTAGCAAGCTGAAGACCTTTGAGGGGATGCAATAGTTCTGTATCTTGTATGTGGTGGTGGTTACATGAACCTACATGTGTTAAGATGATAGAGAACTATGCACCAATTTATGTCAGTGTCAAATACCTGGTTTTGATAATGTACTATTACTATAAGCATGAAAGACATACCATCAAGGGAAACAGGATGACCTCCATGTACCATCTTTGCATCTTCCTGTGAATCTATAATTATTCCAAAATAAAAATGCTCAAAAGAAGAAACAAACAAAAACAGGGAAACTGCTTAATTCCTTAGCCATACAGAATTGATTAAATAAAGCCATGGACCATCTTAAAAAATCACTAAAAGGATGTTGCAAAATAATACTTAATGCTGTGAAAGATATTTCACACTATATCATTTATTTTTTCTAAAGATTTTATTTGTTTATTTTAAAGAGAGAGAGTGAATGAGAGAGAGAGCATGAGCAGGGGGAGGGGAGAAGAAGACTCCCCTGCTGAGCAGGGAGCCTGAAGTGGGGCTCTATCCCAGGACCCTAGAATCATGACCTGAGCTGAAGGCAGTTGCCTAACTGACTGAGCCACTCCGGCGCTCACACTATTATCATTTAATGAGAAAAATACCAAAATACTCAATATAATCCCTTTTTAAAAAGAGTATATTTGGGGGCGCCTGGGTGTCTCAGTGGTTAAGCCTCTGCCTTCAGCTCGGGTCATGATCTCAGGGTCCTGGGATCAAGTCCCACGTCAGGCTCTCTGCTCGGTGGAGAACCTGCTTCCTCCTCTCTCTCTCTCTCTGCCTACTTGTGATCTCTGTCAAATAAATAAATAAAATCTTTTTAAAAAAAGAGTATATTTGTGCATAGAAAGGATATTTAGCATAGACCCTGTGTGGTAAGATTATGGATGATTTTTATTTTCACAATAAGTGTAATCACCATCTATCACCATACAATATTATTACAATATTATGGACTATATTCCCTATGCTGTACTTTTCATCTCCATGACTTACTTTATAACTGGAAATTCGTACCTCTTAATCTTGTTTATCTATTTTGCCCATCACCCCCTCCCCCATCTCCCCTCTGGCAACCATCAGTTTGACCTCTGTATTTAAAAGTCTGTTGTTTGTTTGTTCGCTTGTTTTCTTTTTAGATTCTACATGTAAGTGAAATCATATGGCATTTGCCTTTCTCTCTCTGATGTATTTCACCTAGCATAGTACCCTCCAGATCCATCCATGTTGTCATAAATGGTAAGATCTCGCTCTTTTTTTACGGCTGAGTAATATTCTGTGTGTGTGTGTGTGTGTGTGTGTGTTTGTGTGTGTATAATGTATGTATGTAAAATAGATATATACGTTGAATAATACTACATATATATGAATCTCTCATATATATGTATATGTGTATTATATGTGTGATTGTGTGTGTGTGTGTGTGTGTGTGTGTGTATTTATGACATATCTTTATCCATTCATCCCCAGATGTGCATATTTGGGTTACTTCCATACCTTGATTATTATAAATAATTCTGCAATAAACATAGGGGTACATATATCTTTTTGAATTAGTGTTTTCATTTTCTTTGGGCAAATACCCAGTAGTAGAATTATTGAGTTATACAGTATTTCTATTTTTAATTTTTTTGAGGAATCTTCACACTGTTTTCCACAGTAGTTGCATCAATTACATTTCTACATTTCTAACAAGTATTTCTTTTTCTCCACATCATCACTAGCACTTGTTGTTTCTTGTCTTTTTGACACTGGCCACTCAGACTGGTGTTAGGTGACACCTCACTGCGATTTTGATTTGCATTTCCCTGATGATTAGTGATTTTGAACATCTTTCCATATATCTGTGGACCACCTACATGTCTTCTTTGAAAAAATGTCTATTGAGGTCCTCCACCCATTTTTTTTAATTTTAATTCCAGTGTAGTTAACCTACAGTGTTATATTAATTTCAAGTGTACAATATAATGATTTGACAATTCTATAGTTACTCAGAACTCATCATGATACGTGTACTCTTTAATCCCCAACACATATTTTACCCATCCCTCCCACCCACCTGCCTTCTAGTAACCATGTTTATTCTCTATAGTTAAGAGTCTGTTTCTTGGTTTGTCTCTCTTGTTCTCCCTCTTTTTTTCCTTTGTTCATTTGTTTTCTTAAATTCCATATGAGATGTAAGGACTGTTTCCTCAGAGCCAACTCCTTAAAACAAGGAATTCCCAAAGAATGCACCACGCCCTGTGCCTGGAAACCCTGCAGGCTGGAAGTGCTCATTAAGTATCTTGTCCTAGGCCATGGAGCTAGCAAATGGAAGGATGAAACCTAGCTTGAGGTGACTCCATACCAGCCTTTCTATTCTCTCCCAGACCACTTTCACCCCTTCTGCTCCCTCTCTTTTCTCCTCAAGTTGTATAAATTCCTGCAGTGGTTATCCTCCTTACCCCCATCCTCTTCTAACCTTGCTTCCGCTGTCCTCATTCAGGGTGGTCCTCCAGAAACCTAGTAGAACTACTTGGTTTGAAACCTATGCACTTGGGGCACCTGGATGGTTCAGTCATTAACTGTCTGCCTTCGGCTCAGGTCATGATCCCAGAGTCCCAGGATTGAACCCCACATTGGACTCCCTGCTCAGCGGGAAGCCTGCTTCTCTCTCTCCTACTACCTCTGCTTGTGCTCCCTCTCTTGCTGTATCTTTTGCTGTCAAATAAATGAATAAAATCTTTAAAAAAAAGAAAGAAAGAAAGAACCCTATGCATTTATTAGCATCTTCAAAAGGAATCCTCAGACTCAACGCAAATGGAGAAACAGGAAGCCAGATCATCTCAGTGGCCTCTGTGCCCAGACCAGAAAATGAGGCAAGGCCCAGAAGAGCTGAGTTGAAAGAAGAGGCAGAGAATGAGAGCCCTTCTGGCCTGCCATCAGTCCAGGTCTGCCTTCTCCAGATATGGCAACAGAATGAAGTTTTGAAGGGCTTTAAAAATATGCTTTCTAAAACTTAATTATTTTTAATAAAATTTAATGTCTGTAAGACTTTATTGTCTGTTTTTAATTCAAGGTTATGTTTGTCCATCTTCCTGTTGGTGTGATAGGCAGTTTTGCTAACATTTGTACTTACCATGTCTGTTTGCCATGGGGATGCTCCCTTTTTCCTCCTGTGGTGAGCACTCAGAGCCAGCTTAAGCAGGAGATGTCATCAGGGCTTTCTTAAGGCTCCCCACTATGCATTGGCTTGTATAGATAACTAAATGCTACCTAGGGAAAAGGATAGTTATAAAAGACACATTCATTTCCTGAAACTGAAGCTTAAATGATCGCATTGCCTTTAACAAACCTTACGTTTTGGAGGAAGGTTGTAAAACTTGCATAATTCCAAAGTCACCCCATTCCTTATCTCCTCACCCCAACACTGCCCTTTTCCTTTTCTCCTGCCAGGGACCATTATTTGGCTTGTCCTGCCTATGCAGACTTGTGGAAGATGATTTCACTCTAAATGTGAGATTAAAGTAAGGCACATCCTTTAGTGGAAGTGCTCAAGTTACATCAAAAAAAAAAAAAAACAGTGCATATGGTACACATACCTGGGAAATATATGACGGAGAACACTGACCTGGGCTCCCCAGACCCTGCAGGACCATGTTGTGTCCCTTGCTTCTCTGTCTCTGTTGGTTCTCTTACTCAAATAGATGCAGCTACCTCCTGAATACAGCTGCTTCTGAAATCTCCAGCTCAGTAATTTGCTTCACTTTCTGCAGCCTGACATCTTGAATTTCTTGGAGGATAATTCCATGGGAAACATTGATGGTCAAAAATGGAGTACGACGACCAAGTGAAGTAGGTTAAAAAGAGAAAGACAAATACTGTATGATCTCATATCTATGGAGAATCTAAAAAAAAAAAAATCATAGATACAGAGAACAGGTTGATGGTTGCCAGAGGCCGGGAGTAGGGAGTGGGCAAATGGGTGGAGTCCAAAAGGCACAGACTTCCAGTTATAAAATAAATAAGTCACTATATGTAATGTACAGCACATTGACTATAGTTCATAATACCGTATTACATATTGAAAGTGGCTAAGAGAGTAGATCTCAAAAGTTCTCATTGCAAGAAAAAATTCTTTAGCTATGCATAGTGATGGATATTAACTAGACTTATTGTGATTATTTCATAATATCTATAAACATCAAATCATGTACACATGAATGCTGTATGTCAGTTATACCTCAATAAAAAATAAATGCTAAAAAACATAAGATACCTTGTGATATGTAATGCTGGTGAGAATATTAGGGGAAAGGTGCTATTGGTGAGAATGTGAATCAGTGTGAATGGAGGACTGTGTTGGACTATTAGCATCAGAAGGCTGCCTGAGGTAGCTTAGATCAATTAGGACTTTGTTTGCTCCTGTCTGAGAAATAGCCCAGAGCTGTTTGAAAGCTTTAAGAGCTTTCAATGGCCCAGACTTAACTGGCCTTCCTGCTCCCCTCTCCTTAGTGCATGGCTTTCATCCTCCAGGTCACAAAAAGGCTGCTGCAGCACTTGCCATACAACAGAGACCCATGTAGGAAGTGGAGGAAGGACTGGAAACAGAAGGAAATGTCCTGGAAGTCTCACTCAGAACTTCTACTTATGTCTTATTGGCCACCCGTATCTGCCAGGGAGTTGCAGAAATGAAGCTTTTTCATTATTAAGAGAGTAAGGGAATAATGAATATTGGGTAGATTACTAATACCCTCTGCCATGAAGTTCAGGCTTTTTGGAGGACTATTCAGAAATAGCTATCAAAATTTTAAAATTTAAATGCAAGAGTGCCTGGGTGGCTCAATCATTAAGCGTTTGCCTTCGGCTCAAGTCATGATCCCAGGGTTCTGGGATCGAGCCCGCATCAGGTTCCCTGCTTGGTGGGAAGCCTCCTTCTCCCTCTCCCACTCCCTCTGCTTGTGTTCTCTCTCTCTCTCTCTCTCTCTTTCTCTCACTGTCTCTTTCTCTCTTAAACAAATAAAAAATCTTTTTAAAAAATTTAAATGCAATTACCTCTTGACTCAAATCCCCCTACAAGCATATGCTTACACACTACAAGCCGTTACTTGCAGCAGGAAGCAATTCATGGAAATGCATTTCACTGAGTGCAGTGCCTCAGGAAATGTCAGGCTCTGACCCATCCAGCTCCCAAGGAGGAGGTGGGTAGAGACAGGGAGCAGGAGTGTGGGTTGGGGTCTCTAAAGCCAAGGAACAAAAGCGGGGAGATGAGCAAAGACGTCTCCCTGCAGCGCCCCAATGTAACCACTTCACAAGGAGTGAGAGGGTAGGCAGATCATCTCTGAGACTAAAAATTTAGGGTTGTTTCCATGTCTGTAAATAACTGTCTTTCTTTTATGCTCTTCTGGGTAGAGCAAGCAGGCGAAGCAAGGCTCAGAAGGCGACTCTTAACACCCAAGACTCTTGAAGACAGTCGAGTCCACTCTTCATCTTCTGAGGAGGAAGCTGAGATCAAGGGAGGTGCAGGGGCACTGGGGGTGCAATTCTTCTGGGTCTGCTTTTTGGAGATCATCTGCTTTACAGTAGATTCTCAGACACTTGGAGGCTATCATGGTTACTCCACCGAGAGCAGTCATCCCTTAGTGTCACACTCCATACTCAGAGGGGCAGCTGATGGGCATTTCATGAATGGGGGTGCTCAGCCCTCCAGAAACTTGGCTGAGTCTTGAAGGGCCCCTGCCCAAATGTAAAGACACAGCACTAATAGCTCAAGGCAAAGGGCTTGCCTGGTGGCTCCCTTCACCAAATGTTCCTTCGAAGCAAAAACCTGAAAAGACCCTTGGAAAGAGTTGATGGAGATTTGCATGAGAACAGCTCCATCTACAAGGAGGAATAAAGCCTGAGTTATCATCTAACTACAGCTTTGTATTTTCTCCAAACTAAAGAGGCATTTGGAGAAGAGGGGCTCAAAGTGTGATACTATAGATACAGTGGGAGGGAAGGACAGGAGGACAGGAATGGTCATTTTTATAGCCCTGACTGTTCAAACAGCCACTGTAGGGTGGACATTTTCATTTGAGAGTCTCCCTATAAAGTATTATCAATCCATACTATGCTATGCATAGTGGCAGAGAACACATGCTGAAAATAACTTGTGCTTCCCCCACCCTCCTCTCTCTCCATGGAAACCTCCAAGGCCTCAGCAGGTGGGGGAGAGCATCAACACCTGGGACATCTTTCCACCTTTCCTTTTCACCTGACTCTCAGACAGAACCCACACTGACTTCTTCCTCCACCTACCCTAGGGCCTGGCTTTGGACTCTTTTTCAGCTGATGGATGCACTTTACAAGGAAGCAGGGATGGTTTGGAAATCTTTTGGCATGTATTACGGTGAGGAATTTGAACAACTTGGAAGAAGCAGAGCCAAATGAAATTCCCACACAGATGGTTCTGTCAGACGAATCTGGGGGCTTTTCTCCTGGCGGTCTCAGGGACAACACTGTGGGGTTGTTCCGGGTCCACTCCATCTATGCAAAAGAGCTTGTTGCCCTCTCCGCTTCCCTACCACGGACACTGTCTGAACGCCATATCTTGTGCCAGGCACTGTGCTCAACACTGGGGATAAAAATGAGGCAAGGCTGGGTAGGTCTGGCCAGCAAACCCTGGATTGTCCCCAGCAGAGCTATGGCCTGGAGAGTTCTGGGGAGAAAGGCTGCAAGCATTTAGAGAGACTCCAACAGAACACTGGAGCAATGGCTTGAACAGGATATGTGATAAGAGAGAAGAGAAGACTGGGTGTGGAGAGGGCAGTAAAGGCAGAGCAGTGAGCATTTCTTGTTTTAGCCCACCTAGCATCCACTCTCTCTCTGAATATGCTCCTTGGAGTTCTTATGGAAAAATATCCTTCTGGAAACTCAGTTCATGGGGTTCCAGTCGGCTGGCTTTGTCCTGGGTGCCAAGGGAGGCACTCACATGAACCAATCCTAACAGTCTACTCCTTGACCACAGGACTGGGTTCAGAAGTGAGCATGGAGCCTCATTTCCAGGACTTGGGTTGTATCTCCTGGGAAAGAGAAGCCCTTTCCTCTGAGGTCATTAAGGGGGAAAGCCTGGATATGGCAATAGGTACCTTGGGGGGACGCTACTGGAGACAAGAATGGAGCAAAGAAATGAGGGAAAAATGAAAGAAAGTAAGTCTTTCCAGGTCTGACCATCTGGGCCAGACTTGAAGCTCCAAGTCCTGAGCTTTTCAGAAACATGAACCGATCAATTTCCTCCTTTTTTTTCTTTTTTGCTTCATCCAGTTAGGGTAAGGCTTCCTTTATGGTTAGAAATGGTCCATAAAGAAGTAATCCATAAAGATAGGATACTGGAAAAGGACCGAAAGGTACTTTCTCTCCTTTCCCAGCCTTTAAATTCACAAAAGATTAAGAAGCTGCCTTCAAAGGGCTCTAGGGAGCAAAGAACACAGCCAAGGGTGTGACTGGGGCCATAATGTTGCTGGTAGATTCTGGAAGAACCAGGAGAGACCCCACACCTGAGGACCAAGAGAAAATGAGACGGGAGATCAGAGAGCCATATCAGAGTGTGCTTGAAGGCCAGGGAAACCAGCTCGGAGAGAACCTTCAACTCTGCGGAGCCTCCTGTGGGGACTGCTGGGCACAGGGTCTCTTCCTCTCAGGGAGCATTGCTGGCTTGGTGTTTACCATGTGCTCCTTCCCAGGGCTCTCATTCAGCTTGGTGGCAATTGGGCAGCTGTTCATGGGCAGAGTTGCTGGAAGGCAATGGCTGGTGTTCAGGCTTTGAAATCAGACAGACCTGACCATGAACACTGGCTTGTTATGTGACCAAGGGACTTGCGCCCTCATGAGTCAGTCCAAACTAGGAAATTCACCCCTTCCCTAGAGCTCCTCATAACACCTCACGTAAAGCATTTGTAAGCATAACAGAGGAATGGACTTTCCTGAAGAAGCAGGACTAGGAGTGAGGATGCGCCAGGGCACCTGGGTTGCATAGTCGGTTGAGCCTCTGATTCTTGTTTTGGGCTCAGGTCACGATGTTCGGGTCCTGTGACAGAGGGACTCCGTGCTCACGGCTGAGTCTGCTGAAGTTGCTCTTTCTGTTTCCCTCTGCCCCAACCACACTTGCTCGCGCACTCTCTTTCTCTCTAAAATCAATCAATCTTTAAAAAAGAAGAAAAAAAAAAAGAGGACGTGCCACACACCACATCCAAACAATACCCAAAGAAGACGCTCTTGGACTGCAACCACCAGGGGGCCTCTCTTGGCTTTTCTTCCCCTGCCCAAGGTGCCGCCAGTCCACCTGCCTCTCCTCCCCTCACCTCTTCCTTCTCTCCTCCTCCTCCACCACTGCCCTAGACTTCTAAGCAGTCATTTCTTCTCTTTGCCTTACTCAAGGGAGTCACTGCTCCTCTCTGAAGCCTCAGCACTGGTTAGCACCCAGGACCTGGAGGTCACAACTTCTGTCCTATATCAGAAGTGTTCCTAGTAACAAACTCTTCATTAGAGAGGACAAACTGATGATTACCAGAGGAGAGGGGAGAGGGCGCTTGTGATGAACACCCAAGTGTTGACTCACTGCACTGTAACCTGAAACTACTATCACACTGTGCGCTAACCACCTTCCAATTAAAATAAAAACTTTTTAAAAAGAAAGGTTCTTGGTTGCGGACTATGAAATCCACTCTGGCTGGTTTTGGCAGAATGGGATTGATTGATTGATTGATTGATTGATTGATTTTTAAGATTATATTTATTTTAGAGAGAGGGAGAGAGCACAAACAGAGGGAGCAGCAGGCAGAGGGAGAGGTAGAAGCAAGCTCCCAGCAAAGCAGGGAGCCTGACGCAGGTGACTTGATCCCAGGATGCTGGGATCATGACCTGAGCCAAAGGCAGACACTTAACCATCTGAGCCACCCAGACACCCCAGAATGGGATTTGTTAAGGGATATTGGATGACTCACAGATTTACTGGGATGATGGAGGGACTCTGAATTGGGCTCCTAGGAGCAATGCCCACAACCACCGTGTCTGAGAACTGAATGGCCAAGGGAACTGCTGCGTCCTCACCTCCAGGATCATGCTGCCTGCCATGAGCCAGAACCTACCAATGTCCTGGCCAGCCACAGAGAACCACACTCCTCTGCCACCATTTCCCCATGCAGGGGTACAATATCATGGACTGCCCTTCCTTCTTCCAAGGTTTTTTTGATGGACCCCAGGTCCCACATGGATCCCTAGCTCCTAAGCATGTGGGAGATGGAGTTTATAATTCTCTATCACCAGTGTGGACCCTGTGGGAGAAGGGGGCTGGAGCAATGCTGAAGGAGATGTTGGCTGATGAGTGGGGTCTTCAGTCTGTGGTCTGCTACCTTCACCAAGCGCCTCATGTAGTTGCTTTCCAAAAGACAGTCCCTTTTGTAAGAGGAATTCTACTGGCAGGTTTTTAAGACCCCTCTCTCTGTCTTATTACATGGCAATGTGAAAATGAATAGAATAAGGCTAAAGCTATTAGCACAGTATCTGTCACGTAGTAGGTGTTCAGTGTGTGTTAACTACTAACCAGTAAGGAGACACCTTTCCAGTTGGCCCTTCAAGGTTTGTGAGGGGAGGAGTTGCAACTCACGGTGCTTAAGGAGAGCAGGCAAAAAGGCTGGGATGGGGGGAAGATCCATTAATGAAAATACTGATCTTGACATTTTTTTTCTCCCTGTAGTCTATCCCACTTCTTCCAGAATGTCTTTTCCTTCTGTTAGAATAAGAACTTCACTCAGCATCAACTCTATCTTGAAACCTCTGAACAGCCGCCCCTTCACAAGACCCCAGAGTTGTCTGTAGTCCCTGACTTGGTTTCTGCCATGTATCTCTATCATCCTTCACCAGCTTTCGGTCTCTTGTCCAGAGGCAACATGACTAGAGAACGCATTGCATCCAGGTGAAACCGCTGAGAGTTAGCAAGATGGATAATGTCCCTGCCTTCCATGATGCCCTGAATGAGCTTGGAAGATAATAATGAATACTTCGTTATTTAGTTGCCCAACAAGACCTATTTTTTCACACAGCCTAAAACAATCTGCTGGGTACCACTTACGACATCTAGCAAGAGAATGTTTGCTGATGAGGGTGTTAGTTTGTAGAGGTCCAGCTGTGGGCCAGTTGACGTTCCCCCAGATGTTGTGTGGGACAGCGGTGTCCACTGCTAGAAGTCTCCCACTGAAGTCAAGAGGAAGCCCTGGGCTTCTACTTCACAGGGGAAACACTGTTGCTTCAACAGCTTCCTTCATTCAGCAAACACTCCTTGCAATATATCATTTGGGGGTATTTATCAGTATTTTGAGGGATCTTCAATGTATATTTTCAGCCTATATAACTTCAGAGAAGGCATTTGGGCCAAATTACATCATCAAAGACAAGACTGAAGACTTGCTGGCTTTGCTTCCTTTATTTTGGAAAAACTCTTCTCATCTGATTGAGTCTACCTGGTTCATAGCCAAGCTGGATGGAGGCAATCATCTGACAGCCATTCTAGATGATTCTAGAGGAAAAAGACATCTCCTGTTGGTCCTACTCTCATCAGACTGTCATCACCCCTTTGCTAGTCACGGGAAAAATTGCCAGCCCTTGGCCTGACTTTGAGGAGTGAGGGAGGAAGCCACACTCTTGAACTTGCTGTGTCCCGTATTTTGTTCTTTGATCCTGGCTTACGAAAGAGACATTTTGTAAAAGCAGAAATAGAAATAAGGCTGACTTGGGTGACGTGACCTAAAGTGCAAATGATTTCACTGACACATTAAGATTCACCAGCTCAGAAGAAGAATATTATTCCTGAAGACAAGGGAGGAAATTCTTAAACCAAAAACAGCTTGTTAGAGCAGAAAAGTCATCCCTTCCCTGGGGCAGGGATGGAAGTCCCATACAGGTTGCTCACTTTCATACCTGCCCTTTGAAGGTTTGCACATAGCATTTCCTCCATATTCCTCCCCCATTTCCAGGTCTCCAAAGCCTGATTAATACATTAGATTTTGCATAAACACCGCTCAGTTCATCTGTACCTACAGGGATCTGTCACCTGTCTGTGACTCCCATTTATCGTATTCGTTCTCTTACGTTGGGTATCTCCAAAACAAGAATCTGAGGGCAAGCCATTTATTTCAGAGGTGGTCCCAGGGAGTTCCTACCAGGGAATGGAAAAGTAAGACAGGGAAGGGAAAGAAGCCAGTATAGGGTAAATTGGGAAACAGTGGCTCAGTCGCACTGGGGAAATCTGGGGGAATGCATAGAGCATTCCTCAGAGTCATAGTCCCCAAATTGGGGAGGAACAGAGGATTTCAAGCTCCAACTCTTAACCACTGTGGCAGGAGGTATTTCTCTTTTTTCCTTTTTTAAATGATTTTATTTATTTATTAGAGATAGAGAGTGCATGATGGGGGTGCTGTGTGCAGAGGAGGAGAGGGACAAACGGTGCTGAGCACAGAGCCCGGTGCTAGGCTCGATCCCACAACCCTGAGATCATGACCTGAGCTAAAATCAAGAGTTGGGAGGATTAACCAACTGAGCCATCCAGGTGTCCCGGCAGGAACTATTTCCAAGAGTCTCATCTTCTGCCCCTCACCTGTGCAGAAAGCCATCAGATGGAGAAGCCCAGGTACGTTTTTTAGGAAGCCTTCACTGTGCAAAGGAATTAGGGGGAACTAGGGGAATATGAGTCAGCACCACAGACTCTGCTCTAGTTTCCCTCCTTTACCCACCATTCATCACTCTGTATGAAGCCCTATGCCAGATACTGTAGCTGCACTGGAGAACAACACAGATACTACCTGTGATCTTCTGGAGCCTAAAATCTAGCAAAGAAGTCCAATGTTAAGTAAATAAGCATGATAGTATATAATAAAACCAGTGAGCATGTAAGGTGCAAGAAAAAAAACTGAGAACTCTGAAAGATGATGGCAGGAAAACACACTCTAGTTTAAGGAATTATGGCGGGCTTGTTTGAGGAAGATGTGGAAGATACATAAGTAGGGCTTCGGGGGATATGGGAAGAGAGAAGAAATAGTGTGAGCAAAGGCCCTGGGGAACCAGGGGCCATAGTCATGAAATTGGAGATCAGAGAGCAAGGGAGATTTGGGGCTAAATAAGGTTAAAGAGGTAAGCATGAAGTAGAGTGTACAGTCCTTGGAAGTTATACTTAAGGTTTTGGGTTCTAAGAACAATATAACCCATCGAAGAATGTTAAGCTAGGAAGTGATAGAATTAACACTTTTAAAAGATTTTTTTTTTTTTAGGAAGAAAAGATAGCTGTTGGGCAGAGAATGGGTCAGAGTGGGTAAGAGTGGAAGAAGAGTTAATGGTGGCATTTCTGTTCTGGCCAAAACAGAGTAACAGGAACTTGATTTATTCTTCAGCCTGAAATATGATTGGACAAAGCACATGAAACAAGTGTTTTTAAGATATTGGACATCAGTCAGTAAAGCAGAGTGATCCCTGAGAGAGATTAAACAAATGAGACAGAGTTTACAGTTACCCCAGCTTACTGCATAGGGAGAGCTTCTAGGCCACAGTGCTCGGGGAGGGAAACCAGGCAGAGAGCTGAGTTGAGAAGACGGGGCTGGAAGACTTGGGAAGCCAGGGCAGTGAGAGTTCAAAGGACAGAGGACTAGAAAAGAGGGATCTCAGTCAGAGATGGGGGTGTGGTTCCTAGAACACTGCATAAGGTCCCTCTCAGGTTTTCAGTTGAGTATTGATTGGCGTATGAGGAAACTCAGAGGCCAAAGAAAAAACCATGTGAAAGGATTAGAGGGGAGAGTGCCCAGAGCTCACACAGGGCTGAGAGATCACAAACCTCTATCTGAATAATTAATAAAACAAGTGGACAGAAAATCAGTAAAGATACAGAAGACTTAAATAACCTTACCAACCTGACCTAATTGATATTTTTCAAATACCCTGCCCAACTATAGTATAAGTTTAATCTTTTTTCAAGTGCACATGGAACACTTACCAAAACAATCTTATGGTAGATAAAACACAATTCAATAAACCTAAAAGGATTCAAATTAAAAGTAGGTTCTCTGGGCAACTAAATCAGAAATCAATGATGGAAACATACCTAGAAAGTCCCCCAATTTTTTGAAACTAAATAAGGTCCTTCTAAGTAACTCATGGATCCAAAAGGAAATCAGAAAATATTAAGTGAACGAAAACAAAAACCCAACATACTAAATTTGTGAGATGTCACTAACATAATTCTTAGAGGGAAATTTGAGCACTAAAGGCACTATTTTGAAAAATAAAGATTCCGGAGCACCTGGGTGGCTCAGTGCGTTAAATCTCTGCCTTCGGCTCAGGTCATGATCTCAGGGTCCTGGGATCGAGCCCCACATCAGGCTCTCTGCCTACTTGTGATCTCTGTCAAATAAATAAATAAAATCTTAAAAAAAGAGAAAGATTTCAAATTGATGACTTCAGATGCAGCTGGCGGAGGGTTGGACAGGCAAGAACAGCTTGGACACAGGTGCCCAGGAAACCCAATGTGCTTATGCGGGAGCTCTGCTGATAAGTTCACATCTGTGACCCAGACTCCTTCCATGAGGCTTATACTCCTTTGGATGTGCAAGTTTGGAAGTAAAAGGTTTTTTGTGAAAGTTTTTGTATTTCCTTTATTGAAGCCATAATGTGTTCACTGCAGGCAAAACTGAAAACCACTATAAGCTGAAACAATGCAATTTAAGTTACCCTTAATTTGAGCTAGCCTTTTGTTTTATCTCTTTCCAAACTGTTTTCTCTGTGTGAGTATGTCAGCATGCAAGGTGAAGTCCTACTGTACACACTGTTTTGTGACCTGCCTTTTTCACTTGCTAGTAGGTCATGAGCGTGTCTCGATAAGAGGAGTCTTCGGGAAATGACAGCAATTCTCACAGAAATCTCTGAGGTTGCTGACTCATCTACCTTGGCCCAAATCATTTTCCTTTAAGTGTCTTAAAGATGAATGCAGACATTTTTAAATTAAAATGTTCTATTTTTAATAAGCTTATGATTTTCTTTGTTTCTATGGGTACATGTTTTTACTTAATATATTGGATTCCATTGGGCTGAATCTAATTTTGCCAGCAATGGGACCTAATTGCTCACTTTTTCAGATCTTAGAGAAATTATTATTTTATAGAGGTTAAAGTTAAAGAAACTCTAGTAATGATTTAGTCTAATCCCCTTATCTTATGGGTCATAAAATTGAGGTTCAAGATAGATGGAACTGGATTTGGTTCATAAGGCTGGAAAATGACACATCTTGAAGACCCTAGAAATGGCTCGTACAGTTTTCAAATGCTTTCATCTCGTGGGAACAGTATAACCAGAATGATCTGAGGGTGTTGTAACACAGTGACAAGATAAAGACCCCTGATGTGAACATCCATTTAAGGCCCCCTCCCGGGCTGTAAACTTCTTCCCTTAGCAGGAAGCCATCCAACCCCAATGGAAACTCTGGTTGTGGGGGCTGATGACAGATTGGGACCCCTGAGGCTGGAGGCGGGGTGGGCGGGTGGGGTTCTGGTGAGGTAAGACTAGAGCAAGGGGCAGGAGGAGGTGAATATAAAACCACTTCCAGGAGGGTGCAGTGAGGGGGAAAAAGGAGAAGTCAAATGATTGTTGGGTCCAGGGATAAGCCAGTGATCAGGAGCTTGTAACCACAGAAACAGTGGAAGATGAGGAATAAGGCAAGGCCAAGGGACAGGTACCAGATGCTGGAAGTATTTTTCTGCAGCAGGGATTCTCGATGAGGTGTCCCTGACCAGGAGCATCAGTACCACCTGAGTCCTAGGGGGCCATCCCAGAGTTACTGAATCTGAAGCTGTGGTCAACAGCAATCTAATTTTTTTACCCAGCCCAGTGGATGATTCTGATGCACATTTACGTCTGAGGGCCCGTGGTCCAGCGCAGTGGTTGTCAACCTCTGGAGTTGTACATTTTAAAATACCCATATCTGGGCCCTACCCCCAAATATCAATTTAACTGTTTTGGGGTGGGATCACGGGTGTCATTTTCCCTGCCAAAGTTCCCAGGTGATTCTAATGTGCTGCTAGGGGAGACCACTAACATAGGTAATTGAAAAAAGGTTGGATGGCCTCTGCTGGGTTTCCACTCTGGTTTCTCTCAGGTAACTTTCAGCTGATACCACAAGGGACAGATGGGTGGTACGGAGAGGAATTGCTGGTCCAGTAGCTCTTACCTGAGATTTTTGGCTTTTCCCTTGACTTCCTTCCCCAGTCTGCCCTCCACAGAGCAGCACAGGACATTTTAAAGAGGACAATTTCTCCTTACAACCAAGGAAGATATTATTTCTTATCTTTCATCTAATGAGAATTCCTGGGAATGGCTCATGGTTTCTTCATTTGGAGAGTTGCAGGCACGTGGTGATTCTCCCTGGTTCCTCATGCGTGGGTAAAAGTAAGCATGGGGAAATGGTGTGATGTGTCCTTGGACACTGCTCTGGCTGATGGAGGGAAACATTTATATGAAGAGGCCCGTGGCTCTGCCTTTCCTTAACATGCATATGTCTGCAGGCTACATGTTGCTGGGAAATTTCATTAATTTCATTATGTTTCTAGCCTGGACAAGAAGACAAATGGATGTGTCTTTAAGACCTGTAGCTCAGGGAACTCAGAGCCCAGGCTGTCACAGCTCACTTTCAGGTTCACCTGTAACCATGACAACTTCACTGATGCAAGTTGCCATGGAACATAATTTAATCTGGATCAGATTTTTTTTTTTAAAGAAAGAATGGAAAAACATTCAGCTTTGTCTCAGGAGACTTTCAGAGATAGAATCTCTGGTGATCGGCTCTTAACTAGCATACTCATTTAATTATGTTGCTTGTGATTTCCCTGGGGAGGTGTGTCTGTCAGGAGTAACTTCCTGGAAAGGCTGGGGAGTGTTTGCCTGGAAATGGTTGGTGTTAAGGAATCCAATTGCTCACATGACCTTGAGCTGTCCTGAGGTGGGAAGATTTTCACCATGTCCCTACAAGTCCATCTTATTTCCACTATGTTAGTTCTAATGGGGGAAATATGAGACTCCTCATTTCAGAGCTGGAAGGTATTCATATGGGAAAGTAAAATGAGGGAGGTAAGAGATAAATCTGAACCTACTAGGGATTTAGGTCTTGGGTGTATAAAACCAAAGTGGGGGGAGGGTGCAGAAAAAAACTAGGAGGGCATGAGAAGAAAGAGATACATTCAAAGAAATAATGGAAAAGTCCTATAATCTTACATTTAAATAGGAAATGTCAATAACTTATTATTTCTTATGTTTCTTTCTAAAAAGAAGTTTTTCCCAGCTGTTTGCTGAAAATATCTAGTAGCAATGAATTTTAGTCTCTAATACCATTTCCCACTCAAAGAAATCAGGGCTCCTTGAGAAATGGCTGATTCCACACCTGAAGCAGAAAAAGCACCACATGACCCTAGAACATGTGGTTGTGCTAGAAAAGGAAGAAGCTGTCAAATATTAATGGAATCTTATCAAAGGCACCTACGGGTCAACTTGAGGGTCTCCCACTGGCTAAAAGTGGAACAATTGGACATGAAATAGTAATGCAATAGACTGCAACTGGAATGGACAGAATTGGAAGTAAAATATCTAGGTTTAAAATGACACTTAAAAGAAGAAAACTTTATTGTCTTTGGATGTTGCTAGGGATCCCAACAAAGAAAGGAAAAGAATCAAGCATTTGCCCTGTCTCTCCTGCATGATCTGTTTTTCAGGGGAACCAGTAGCTGATGAAAGTTCATTGTAGAAGGCAGAAATGTTTCTGATATTGGCTCTAACAACATTTTTCTAGATATGTTCCTGAAGCAAAGGAGGTAAAAGCAAAAATAAACTTTTGGGAATACCTCAAAATAAAAAGCTTCTGCACAGTGAAGGAAACAATGAACAAAACTAAAAGGCAACCTACCAAATGGGAGAAGATATCTGCAAATGACTTACCTGATAAAGGATTAGTATCCAAAATACATAAAGAACTTCTACAACTCAGCACCCAACATATAAATAATCCAGTTAAAAATGGGCAGAAGACAAGAACAGATATTTCTCCAAGGAAGACATACAGATAGTCAACAGACACATGAAAAGATGCTCAACATTACTCATCATCAGGGAAATCCAAATCAAAAGTACAATGATATCCCACCTCATATCTGTCAGAATGGCTAAAATAAAAAACACAAGAAACAACAACTGTTGGTGAGGATGTGGAGAAAAAAAAACCTTCTTGCGCTGTTGGTGGGAATACAAATTGGTGCAGCTACTGTGGAAAACAGTGTGGAGGTTCCTGAAGAAGTTAAAAATGGAACTACCCTATGATTCAGTTATTCCACTACTGGCTATTTACCCCCAAAATATAAAAACACTAATTTAAAGGGATACAACTACCTCTAAGTTTATAGCAGCATTATTTACAGTAGCCAAATTATGGAAGCAATCTAAGTGTCCATTGATAGAGGAATGGATAAAGAAATGGTAATATACATAATGGAATATTATTCAGCCATAAAAAGTAATGAAATCTTGCTATTTGTAATGATGTAGATGGAGCTGGAGAGTATAATGCTAAGTGAAATAAGTCAGAGAAAGACAAATACCACATGATTTCACTCATGTGGAATTTAAGAAACAAAACAAATGAGCATAAAAAAGAATGAAATCCTGCCATTTGCAACAAGATGAATGGAGCTAGAGGGTATAATGCTAAGTGAAATAAGTCACCTGAAGAAACAAATACTAGGTGATATCACTCATATGTGGGATTTAAAAAACAAAACAAATGAACAAAGAAGAAAGAGACAAACTAAGAAACAGACTTTAAATTACAGAGAACAAACTGGTGGTTACCAGGGAGGAGGTGAATGGGAGGATGGGTGAAATAGGAGATGGGAACTGAAGAATACACTTATCACAATGAACACTGAATAATGTATAGAATTATTGAAATAATGATACTGTACACCTGAAACCAATAAACACTGTATGTTAACTATACTGGAATTTAAATAAATAAATGCATACATACATACATTAAAAAAATGAGCAAAGAAAAAAAAGAGAGAGACAAACAAAGTAACAGACTCTTAACTATAAAGAACAAACTGATGGTTACCAAAGGAGATGTGGGTGGGAGATAGGTGAAATAGGTGAGGGGATTAAGGAGGGCACTTGTGATGAGCCCTGGGTGATGTATGGAAGTGTTGAGTCACTATATTGTACACCTGAAACTAACACAACACTATGTTAACTATACTGGAATTAAAGTAAAAGAAAAGAAAAGAAAAAAAAACAGCAAAAAAATAAACAAAAAACAAAAAAGTTCACTGTAAAGAATTCCAGCTAACAAATGCAGATGGAAGGATATAATTAGTAAATCTTTAAGAGTTACAGTAACTAGGTAACAATCAGTTACCTAGGTTTCAATACTGAAACCATTGGGTGAAATGTTGATGAGGTATTTTATAAGGGATAAATTGGGTTGATAACACTTGAATCCACTGACTGATCTTAGTATTACTAAAAGTGGAAGAGCCAGACATTAAGTGCCAGAAGCAATCTTTGTCCCCGTGGGCAGGACGCTCCCTTCCACCAATTAGAGGCTGAGATTATAGAAGTTCTTTCTACCCTTCAGGCAGAATCAGCAGGGCTCAGTGGGAGCCCCAGCCGCCTGAGATATATCAGGCACACCAAGTTGCATCAAAGAGGCTCTGAATATTAAACTGTCATTGGAACTACAGCTCACAAAAGTTGGCAAGACCTGTGTGTTAAATTTTGTGTTAAATCTATACAGGATGACAATCACAAAAGAACTACATAGAAACCAGAGTCTCCAAACTTAATAACCAAAGCATCAAGGATTCAGTAGAAAATCACCCGTCCTATCAACAATCAAGAAGACCCAACTCAAATGAGAAAAGCTAATGAATTGACACCAACACCGAAATGAATCGAAGGTTGAGATTATCTAAAGTCAGCCATAAAAATGCTTTAAAAATCATTAAGAATCAACTTGAAACAGACAAGAAAACAGAACATCTCAATAAATAAAGTTCTAAAAAAATTCAAATGAAAATGATAGAACAGAAAAATACAGTAAAGGAAATAAAAAAACAGTAGAGATGACAGAGGATCTGTGAACTTCAGGACAGATCAATTTCCCCAGTCTGAAGGACAGAAAGAAAACAGACTGAGAAATAAATGAAAAGAGCAGGGTAAGAGTCAAACCATGCTATATCCGTACCAGGCGTGCTGGCCCACAGCCCAAAGGAACAAATTTACTGATACATGGGATCAGTTGGAAGAAACTCAACAGCATTATGCTAAGTGACAAAAAGCCAATCCCAGTAGGTGGGAGGCGGTGTGATTCCCTTTATATAATACTTCTCAACTGACAAATTAGTGAAGTAGAAAACACTGATGATTGTTAGGCGTTCAGGTCAGAGTCAGGATGTTGGATGTTGGCAGGAGGGAAGTGGGTGTGGTTATAAAAGCCAACACCAGAGGTCTTTGTGGTGTTAGAACATCTTGACAGGTGGTGGATACACAAACCTACATAAGGCCTACAATTGCATAGAACCAAATACACACACACACACACACACACACACACGTACAAGTAAAACGGGAAATCTGAATAAGATTGCTGGATTGTGTCAATGTCAAAACCCTGGTTATGATAGTGTGATAGTGTATGATAGTTCCATTGGGAGAAACTGGGTGAAGCATCCATGGGATCTCTCTGTGCAACTTCTCACAACTGCATAAAAATCTATTATCACAAAATAAAAATAAAAAGTTTGATTTTAAAGAAAAGCAGGAGGCGATTGCTCTGCCGGCTAATGGTTGTGCTGGTCCTTGGTCTGTGTGCCCTTCCTCCTTCCATCTTCTCTGTATCACCCCTGCTGGCCACATCTTCCAGACCCTCTTGCTCTCAGGCTTCAAATCAGTCTCAGTGGGTAGAAGACAAGGGTGCAGGAGGAGAAAATACTTCCTTCTCCCTCTCGGTCTCAAGTGGACTTTTCAGCAGCAATTGACATTCCTCATGGCTCCAGCTTTGGCCAGATGACCTTCCCTGGAGCCACCCAGCCTCTGGGCTCTGCTATGCTTCCAGCCCGAGGTGGACAGCTTCCTGCTATTGATACACTCTGGGTTATATCACCAATCAATTCGGCTTCTCACTCCATCCTTTCTCTGATCAACAAATCCCCTACAAAAAAATATCTCTTTAAAACGCATACTTGAGTATTCGGCTGCTTTCCTAACTGTACTCTGACTGGTATGGACAATTTGATCCACAGGGTTAGAAAAAGAGAAAGGAGCAGGTGGGTTCAACCTCAAGAACTCAACACAGCTGACATGAACCCCTCTAAGAGACTGTAGTGGGTTTAATCAGGTCTCCCCAAAAGATCTGTTGAAGTCTTAACACCTAGTGCTAGGGAATACAAAATTATTTGGAAATTATTGAGATGTAACTGAGTTAAAATGAAGCCCTAATGGATTAGGGTTAGCCCTAAATCCAATGACCACTATCTTTATAAAAGAATGGAGAAAGAGATTTGGATACAGAGACACAGACACACAGGGAGGAAGTCCAGGTGAAGAAGGTCACAGAGGTTCGAGTGCTCCTTCTACATGCCTGGGAAACACCACAGATTGCCAGCCATTCCAGAAACCAGAAGAGAGGCATGGAGCAGTTTCTCCCTCAGTGTCTTCAGAAGAAATAAACCCTACTATTATCTTGATTTTGGAATTCCATCCTCCAGAGCTTTGAAATAAATTTCTGTTGTTTTAAGCCACGCTGATTGTGGTACTTTCTTATAGCGACTTTAGGAAGCAGGAATAAAGGATGGATGGTCCAGTGACCATGCCTGCCGAAGCCTGGACACCCCCGTGTTTGTTGTTCTATGTCCCCTGCTAACTTGGCTGTAGTGGTGTGGACAGGAGGCTGCGATGCTCATCCATTCAGAAATAAACTTCATAAATCCCCAAGAGGCACTGTAGAATAGTGTAGAATGATGATGGCTGCCAAAGAGGAAAAAAGTGTCAATGGACCCTTTATTTAAAAAAAAAAAAAAAAAAAAAAAAAAGCCTGAAGAATCCAGAAGCTGTAACTCCTAAGTAGAGGCAAGGGTGTGGTGGGGTTGTGCCCTGCCCCTGCCTCCTCAGCCCACCCTAAAGGACGGCGGACAGTTCCTGGGCATGCTGAGAGGCTCCCGCCCCACTGCCTAGGCATTCTCTGGCTGCAAGACTGTGTGGTCTGCGTGGGGGGCAGAGCAGAAGTGAAGTTCCAGGGGGTCACTGACCACAGGCAAACTACAACTAGTAAGGAGAAAGAGTTGGTGCATAAGTATCTCAGTTTCCCAACCTCTTGGTGGGGCAGTTGGGAAGTGGGCTCTGCACAGTTTCTTAGAGGGTGCCTGGCAGGATTAACCCCACTTATGCACAGTGCTGGTACCCACTGAAAATCCGATCATCATCTTCTCTATTGGCTTTCCTCTTTTCTTGGACTATTTCACAATGCTTTTTGGGGATCGTTTTCCAAGTAAACTCTTTATGCCCAAATCCTAATCTCAGGGTCTCCTTTTGGGAGAGTCCACCATAAAACAGATTCTCTGACACGTTGAGACAGAGCGAAGTGGGGGCGTAACTGCCCGCTCTGGATATCGGCCCTGAGATAGGTACAAAGGTCAGGGAAGTTGTACAGGTAGCAGTTTGTTTGGAAGACTTAATATAAATCCCATGTTGCTCCCTTTTCTTTCATTGTCATTCCTGTTTTCTGTGCACCTTGGTCATTGGTCATTCTTCAACCAGTGGAATGGATTATTCATCACAGTAGAAGTGGAAGCTTAGACTCAAAATCTAAAATGAAATATGCTTTATCAATGGTTGGGAGCAGGAGGAACAGGAGAGTAAGGGAGAAGAAATAGTCTCTCTGGGGGAGAATCCTGCTTACAGAGGTGTCAGGATAACTGTCTGAAGAGGGCTCAGGCCACAGAAACAGTCTGAACAAGGACAGGGTCAAATAGCATCAAATGAGCAAACTGACCAGTCAGTATTCCTTCCAATTGTTACTGTTGCATTACAAACCACCTCAAACAGTGACATAAAACAATACTCATTTATTTTAAAAAGCTTTTATTTATTTGTCAGAGGGAGAGAGGGAAACCACAAGCAGGGAGAGCAGCAGGAAGAGGGAGAAGCAGGGTCCCTCCTGAGCAAGAAGCCCAATGTGGGATTTGATCCCAGAACTCTGGGATCATGACCTGAGCTGAAGGTAGACGCCTAACCAACTGAGCCACCCAGGTACCCAAAACAATACTCCTTTTTCTATGACAATGGATTCAGTGTGTCAGAAAACCAGACACAGCACACCAAATCCAAGATATCTAGGACCTGAGCTAGGGGCGCTGGGAGGGCCTAAAGACTGAGGGTAACAAGATAGCCAGGTTTTGAAAACTAAGTACTTAATTTCGGATGAGTGATGCCAGACAGTAAATGGGCACAGAACCAGGGATGTCAGAAAAGACAGGTACTTGGGTTCCTCACACAATGATGGCTGTTTAAAAGAAAGCAACTCAAAAAAAAAAAAATCAGGCAGGAGTTATCTTACCAATTATGAACTTCCCATGTAACTCACATATGCCTTTTCCAGTAACATCACATGTTAACCTAGAACTTGAGACCCTAAATGAAAATCAATGCATATATTGCCAAGGATAAGCAGGAAATATGTGGACACGAAGCCATGAAAAAAAACTAACAAAGTCTGCAGAGGACAGTTCAGCAGAAGACAACTGGGGAAAATAAACAACTGCCTAATTTAAATTATAACCACATATGCCCCATTTCCCCCACAGGTACAGAGACGGAGGAGTGTGGACTGCCTTGCCAAGACCAGCCTAGGTGGCTACTGGGGCTCACCTCCAGCAAGAGAAGCCATCTGGGACCCTGCGTCACCAGTAAGCATGGGACCTGGTCAGAGAATCTGACAGTCTACAGATGGGGTGTGCCCATGGCCAACTTCAAGCTGTCATCCCAGCGGGATTTTGGGGGTAGTTGGGCTTTCACATCCCTGCGGGTGATGACACGGTCCTGGACCCACCCAAGCTCCAGTAGCCTGGAGGACCCCAGGTGGCCCAGGAAGGCTGATGGCGTGGGTCCTGCCTATGGACAGACCCAGCACATGGGTGAGGTGAGCCAGAGAGCTGGCACAGGACAAATATGCGGTGAGACCCGGTCAAGGGAGCAGGCTGTGTGGTACAAGTCACGTGCCTGAGTCCAAACACTGCAGTTCAGGGGGGCACATGTCCCCCCTGAGGCCAGAGCTGGGAGAGACTCAGACTCTCAGCTGGAAAAGCCCAGACTCCCTTGCCAGGGTGGGACCCACTGGCTTGTGACTGGGGGCTAGGGGTGGGGCGGAAGGGCCGCTGGAATAGCACACACCTGGGAGCCCTGATGGCTGGAGGAGCTGGGACCCCCATGAGTCAACCAAGTCAAAGGGAACCTACCTGTTGTCTATTTCACTGGGTTGCCTGGGCCTCACAAAGCACCTGCCTCAGGCGGCTTCCTGTGCCCTGAGTCCAAGCAATCCGGTTGGGGGTCCTGCCTCCCCACCACCACCCAGCCCTTGCTCGGAGGCCTTTGGGGCCCCCTGCCGGCGGAGGCCTGCAGAACCAGGTGTGGACAGGGCCCCGGCCTTTGGCAGTAGGTCAGGGGACCCAGGGAACCTGGGAGCTGGCACGGGGCAGCTGTAGGGTAAGGCGGGGTGCCAGGAGCCAGGGCTCCACAGGGAGCCGGTGTCTGTCCGGTTCCAAACCTTGTTTGACACCAATATGCTTTTGTTACCCCTGAAGTCCAGGCAGGAGGAACGAGGACTGCCTTGCCAGGGTGGGACCTGGGTGAGTGGACCAGGCTTCCTGAGGCAGGAGACACCTGGGGATCTTGGTTGCTCTAGGAGCCAGGGACCCTATGGGAGAACTAGTTTGCACAGAGGCCGACTGTGGCAGCTTATTATAGCTGTGGGGCAGAGGGAAATTCGGGGGTGGGTTTTGTCTTGCAGGAGGCTATGCAGGTGTTTTGGGAGCTGCTGGGGGTCCCCCAGGTCCTGGAGGGCCCGGGAGACCGAAGGGGGGCTGCTGTGGTACACACAGACTTGCAGCGGCCTGGCAGGTTCAGGGGAGCCCAGGACCTGGACTCTGGCAGATGTGTGGAGAAGCCTGGTGGTGGGATCTGTGTGTAGGTGGTAAAAGACGCCGCCCACTTCCAAGGGCTAATGTACCCTTGCTCCGTCCTCCCACGGGCTGAAAGAGGTGGAAGAGTGTGGACTGCCTTGGCAAGACTGGCCTGGGTGGCAAGTGGGGCTCATCTCCAGTAAGAGACGCCAGATGGGACCCTGGTCAACTGGTCCAAATGAGACCAGGTGAGGCAGCCTAGGGAGATGAGGAAGGCCCACGGCTGACTTCAAGCTGCCACCCCAGGAATTTTGGGCCTAGAGAATGATCAAAAGATGCCATCTGGGAGGGATTCTTTTATAGCCCTCATTTCCAAAATCACTCCCCAAAATAGTCCGAAAAGCAACAGCCTCTATTGGACACGTGTTAAGGTTGGTTTAGAGAAAACAGTTTCTGTGTTCTCCCAAAAAAGCATGGAATGTCTTCAGTTTTAATCCGTGACTCCTGCCACATGGGCTGATGAAATAACACTTTTCCAGCACTAATAAGCAACTAAGAGATTATTGTCCTTTTGGCCTGGGGCCTCTTATGAGAAACTCCTGAGAGGTGGCATGGCTGGATACAGAGAGTTTTGCTTGTAACTGCATGTACTTGAACTCTTGTCCTTTTAGTTTACTTTACAGGTCACCAAGGTGCACCCAGCAAGTGCATTCTGCCAATGGTGGAGACCAAAGAGAGTGTTTCACTGTTCACAAAGCCAAGCTCGTGGGACATAGAAGAAGATAAAATGCTACATGGCAAAATGCTATAGAGTCCAGTGTGATGAGAACTACTAACTTACCAGTCTGTGAGGCCAGCTCCAACAGCAGGCCAATACGGCCTATGCCTGTGCCCTTCCCGTGTGGTAATTCCTTTTTACGACAAACAACCCAAAAGACAATGACAAAGAAAATGTGAGTGTCTCTGGGTCAAACAGGACCAGTAGAGCCTAGAGTACTTTATCAAATTTACTGGAGTTGCTAAGCTTGAGGAACCAGTTCCACAAATTAGTTTCTCTTACTGTTATAAATTTGGAGCCAAAACAACTCTCACCATTCTTGCTTTTATTAGACCTGCAGGAAGAGATCTGGGGGGAGTGGGGTGTTAAGTTAATGGGGTGAAGATTCTTACTTTGTGCCGGCTTTTGTTGGATGTCACAGGTTTTCTCAGATGCAGCAGTGTCCAGCCAGTAAAGTTTATCCTGCTACCTATTCCAACTACTGGGGAGGAAAAACTTGCCTCTGTCAGTCAAGGTTCTTCTAGCTGGTCTGAGAATTAAAGTGATATGAAACAGATTAACAGAAGACAAAACACAAAATTTAATTATTGTGAATGGAGGCCTAATGTTAACTTTGAGAACAAAAGGCAAGCAGCTTTTTCACATTTTAGACAAAGAAACAACCTGTGAGGAGTCTGACAGACCAAAGAAAACTTATGTTTGGAAGCTTCAATTAGTGAGGAAATCTAACAGAATTTGGGCTGGAGAAGTAAACTAGTAAAAGTAACAAGATTGGTTTCTGTAGCTTTCTTGACTGAATTCCCTCTCCCTGGTGATAAGGGTGACTCCTTACTTCCTGGTAGAGGGAGGGTGCTTTCCACATGGGAGATTTATTTCCTGCTCTCGGGAGACAAAGGGAAGTCAGAGAGTTGTCTTGCACAAGCTACTTAAGTAATTTCAATTCAAAACAGCCAATGAGGCCCATTTGCAGTCCCCTACCCCTTAGCCCCCTATGTTCCTTTGTGTAGAATAGGGCTTGGAATCAGGCAGCTCCCTTTGGACCTACAACGGTCCTACCCATGACCCAGCCTGTCCTGACACTTGCCCTGTTCCAGATCTCTGGCTCCCCTAGTCTGTGGATTCACCCATGTGCAGAACACACTGTGTCAGCCAGGCCTTGGCTACCGGCACCCTGCCGGCCTGTGGAACTCAGGCCATTCCAAAACACCATTAATACCTTTGCAGGGGGGAGGGGGGAGGTTGGGTAGAAAGTCCACCTTGAAAATCTTTCTGAGGTGCCACTTTAAGCTAGCCACAGTCAGTCTCTATGTAGACAGGCTGCCTGATGGAGTCCCGGATTTACCAGTAATTGAAGTTCCTGGTATCTCTTATTGGAACATGCCCTGTCAGTCAGCCCAGCCCAGTCCAGTCCCAGGCAACAAAGTGCAAATTCCTCCAGCTTTGCCTTCAGAAGGAATAAACCCATTTGTGTAGGTTAAATCTTGGAATTAGGCAAATGCTGAGGACGCCCATCATTCCATTCCTGAGACCTGGCCTCTCCCAACTCTTGTTCATTTCATTTCCTGGCCACCGCATGCTTGGTTCAAAACACTTCCGCCAGCCTGAAGGAACCTGGGACCACCTGGCTGCTCAGCTGGGGCCGGGCCCTAAGAAACTGCTAGATGGAGTGTGGAGGGGACAACCCCTGAGCACCATCCTGAGGTGGCAGCTGCCAGTGGGGGACAGCCATTCCCCATCTGGACTTGCTGCCCGAGGAGTTCTGGGGCTTCTGTAGCCAACCCACCTCCCAGGGCTTTCTTCTCAGACAAAGCCCTGCTGAGGCAGATGCATCACCTCAAGCTCTTCACTGAGAGGGAATTTGTCTTCTAGGTGGGTCAGAGCTTTTGAGTATGCAAAAACCTCATCGTATGAAAACGAGTAAAGGACATCTCATTTTAAATGGAGTCTGGAGGGGCACCTGGTGGCTCAGCTGTTTAAGTCTGACTCTTGCTTTCTGCTCAGGTCATGATCTCTCGGACGTGGGATCGAGCCCCGTGTGGGGCTCAGTGTGTTGTCTGCTTCAGATTCTTTCTCCCTCTCCCTCCCCCTCTGCTACTCCCCCACTTCAGATAAATACAATCTTAAAACAACAGCAACAATTTTAAAGAGTCTGGAAGCCCTGAAGGGGACGCTCCCATGCAAGTACCATACCTTGCCATTGATGAATTATGATTAACATTTATTTAAGTAGGAAATATATGTATTATTATGTATATCCACACAGATAAATGGAAAATATATCTTCAATTTTATCTATAATTTATAAATATTATTGATTATATATAATTCCATAAAGTGCAACACAGAATATATTCGTGGCATATACTGAATATAGGAAATACATACAGTTTATTAAACTTTTAGTTCAGGTACTTAAATATTTCTTTATTTTAAAGAGCGAGAGCGAGAGCAAGTGAGTGTCGGGGCGGCAGGAAGTGGGGAGGGACAGAGGGAGAGGGAGAAAGAATTCTCAAGCAGACTCCCCACTGAGTGCCAAGTCCCAGGCGGGGCTCGATCCCATGACCCTGAGATCATGACCTGGGAGCCAAAACCAAGAGTCAGATGTCCAACCAACTGAGCTACCCCGGCGCCCCTATTTCAGTTATTTAGATGGTTTTCTTTATATAGGGTGCTAGACCGTAAAATAGACACATTTCTCACTATGGAACCACCCAACATGTTGGAAAGCCCTGCTCTCACATCCCCGGAAGTTGAGCCACCAAGGGTCTGTGTGGTCATCAGTCTGTGAGCCTCATGCTTTGTTGCCCTGTCTTTTCAGATGCGCAGCCAGGCAGCCATCTTTGTTTAAAGGCACTTCCCCCATTTCTTGTAACAACTTACAAAGCTGGGAGTTCTGTTGGCAGCTTCCCCACTATTTATAGCTCTGCCACCAGTTTAGAACTTGTCCCATTTTTCAAATCTTTCTTCTGCCTACGTAACTTAGAGAAGCCTCTTCAGCAACGATGTGGGGATCCTGTCGCCCTTGCCTGTTCTATCATCCCCGTTCTAACAGAGCACCATCAGGATGAGACCACAGACACCAGTGAATCTCAAACTGTCACTTCCAAAAAGCCTGCAGCTTTTTTTTTTAACTATATAAAAGTTTCTATTAACCTAAGATAATACATAAGCAATTAAGCTATTTTCTAAGAGTAAATTTGTAATTATTTGGTAACAACTACTGGACATCATTTCTGGATAAGCTGTATAAGTTCTTGAAATTTAGAAAATAACTTTTAAACTGATCAAGTTGAAATTGTCAGCAAAAAAAATGTTTTTAACAAAACCACTAGAGGGACACCTGGGTGGCTCAGTTGGTTAGGCGGCTGCCTTCAGTTCAAGTCATGGTCTCATAGTCCTGGGATGAAGCCCCACATCCAGCTCCCAGCTCAGTAGGGAGTCAGCTTTTCCCTCTCCCTCTGCCCCTCCTTGCACACGCCCACTCTCTCTAATAAATAAATAAAACTTTAAAAAACAAAGAACTGCTAGAAATAATAAGGATCAAAGAAAATGGTTATATATGAAAAGTAGGGAAAATAGGATTGGATAAGGCATGGCATGAAGGACATCATTGTGTGTGTGTGTGTGTGTGTGTGTTTGGGAGGGAGGGGAAGGAAAAAAGGTAATTTTATCCTAAAGCAAATTCGTTGTTTCAGAATAAGGAGAAAGCTAGGACAAACCTAATAGACATAGAAAGTTGTAGAAGTTTTATGGAAAAAGAATCTCATGAAAGGAATTTTATATATGGTCAGGTTGGCTAAAAATTAAATTGTTATTCTAAGGAATTAAGCCTTACTACCAATAATGTACTTATGTAAAACTAAAAATCATTTATCTGTTAAAAAGACAAAGTTTTCTTGGACTACTGGGTTTGTTTTTTTATAAAAAGTTGTGAAGGTTTTACCTTTTAAAGTAATCTAATTAGAAAGCAAATATTTTGTGTTCTATCAAAATAATTTTTTGTACTCCACGTTAATCTTTATCATCAGGTCTTTGATTACTCAAGTAAACGAAGTCCTCTGGACATTAAGAGAGCTAAGTTTACCTACAACGATGTAACAACCCATTGTATTTGCCTTTGAAATCTTTTATTGTCACATTGATCATATAGACAAGTAAATATTGTTTCAAAATGTGATCCTGTTTGGTTAAGTGTCCAAAACCTTTTGATGTTTTTGACGAACTTCCCAAACTCAAATTCTAAAATAGTCTTTTTGACCTGAAAGTAAATTGGAGAATATAAAAGGGGAGATGTTACAGTAATGAGCATTATTTGATATGTTATATTACATGGGCAGCATTGTTAAATAAGAATATTAAGCCTCCTCTCTTTCTCTCTCTCAAATAAATAAATCTTTAAAAAAATAAAATTTAAAAAAGGGGTATCTCGGTGGCTCAGTCGGTTGAGCGTCTCTCTCTTTGTTTTGGCTCTGATCATGATCTCATGGATCATGGGATCCGGCCTGTGTCAGATTCATGCTCAGCGGGGAGTCTGCTTGAAATATCTCCCTCTGCCCCTCCCTCCACTCAGGTGTGCACTCTGTCTCTGTCTCTCCCCCTAAAATAAATAAATCTTTAAAATAAAAAACACTCAGTCTTCTTTATGTGGTATTTATAGATGCATATAGTGTTTTGGAAATTAAATTCCAAAATTTTCAGTGTCCTCATATAGTGTTATGAGTCATAACTCTAGTTTTCTTGAGACATGTGTCACAGAAATAGCCAAATTTCTTCGTCAATGACATAAGAACTCCCCTCAGATCTCTAACCATTGCTATTTGCAAGTATTTGTCAGTGACAAATAGTTGTTTCAAGTGTTTCATCTTCAAAGAGATTCCTGAGGAAGACTTTGACAAGTACTCTAGAACACAGGTTTTGATCAACTGAAGATCATAACACTGAACTCATGAAAATTTCTGAAGCTGTAATGGGAAACTGCTTTCGTATTCTGTTTCCCAGGGTTAAAGGACTGCTATTCGTCTCTCCTTTAAGCCATCTGAAACTTAGGGCAATTTGGAAACTCGGACTTTTACAATAAAGACTGAGACATTTTTCTTTTTCTCCCTACCTAATCCCTCTGGAACTCTGAAACTCTTCTGCACTTTTCATGACAATGTATGTATTTGCATCATTTCAATAAGAATCTGTTCACCTGGGGTGCCTGGGTAGCTCAGTCATCAAGTGTCTGCCTTTGGCTCAGGTCATGATCCCACCCACGGTCCTGGGTTCGAGCCATGCATCCGGATCCCTGCTCTGTGGGAAGCCTGCTTCTCCCTTTCCCTCCACCCCTGTTTGTGTTCCCTCTCTTGTGTCTCTGTTAAACAAATAAATAAAATCTAAAAAAAAAAAAAAAATCTGTTCTCCTTGTAACAGAACTCCCACAGCACCTGGACTCTGCTTCTTTGACCCACGGCTGATAACAGGAGATACACCTCAATACTTTACAGGCCTACTTGCTTGTTAAAATAACCATGCTTTGCTTGGAGCAGTCGACTCACAGCTGCTCCCAGGAGATGAAGACCTTCAACTTCACACCTTACGACCCAGGGACGCCATCTACCGGAAAAGACATCTCCAGAAAGACTTTCTTCAACTCCATTGGAAAGACCCATCTCAGCTACTCTTTTTTTTTTTTTTTTTCATCTCAGCTACTCTTAACCAACATTTATGCCACCACACTTCAAGGAATAGACCCTTGGATTCACTTGTCATATCTAAGGAAAGCACCAAACCCGATTGGACCTGCACACCAGTCGGTGACCTGAAAGGAAAGATTTCCAGACACTGAAGCCAATGACAATGGAAAGAGATAGCTTTCCCAAGACTGCCTGGCCAGGCACTGCTGTTTCTCACTTTGGTTTTTTCCCCCCTCTTACTCTTGAAAACACAGCACTCTTCTCCACATTTCTCTGTCTGATGCAAAAGAAAGAAACCTCTCTGAATGTTGGATCTGTCACCCAGAACTCCAGTCTGTTTATGATGTCAGAGGCCCCTTTGCCTTATCTGTCGTTATTTTCTCTTTAGTCCCCAGTGCCACTGCTGATTTACCTGCAAGCCTCTGGAGGTTACCTAGCGGGTTTCGGTTGTTGCAACCAGGAGTTCCCATGCTTGTTTCAACTTTTCCCCCAGCTCAGCTAAATACCTCCACCTCTGTCAATCCTACTGCCCTCGCTCTGCCCCCCTCCTTTTCCTTAATATAATATAATAAAATATAATCTGTTTCCCTGTACCAAAGGGAAAGACAAACAGGTCTATACCCCTTTGTGAGGTTTTCAGAAAAGACCCCTTTAGGAAGGGATAATCTCTGCATTCTAGAATGTCACTCAGTGCCTCTGACCCATAACTTGAAAGGGTCCATCAGGACATTCTGCTAATGAATCTGTCAGTAACCTTACCTGGAGTCCTCCAGGCTCATTTGCATTTGGGGTGGACAGCATTTCCCGGGGATACACAAATGTTGATAGCTGGCCAACCGGAGGGCAGTGCTTACTGGAACATTTCACTGTCCCTCTTAACATGCATAACAAGTCAGAAGCCCCCCACTGGTCCATTCCATTGAGCCTCCATGACTGTCTTCAGTGGAACTTCCAGGAGGCATATATGACTCTGGTTTTCCTCCCTAGGCAGAGACTTTCTCTCATGGATTGGAGTAAATGTCAACAAAGGCAAGATTGGAAATCTCTCTCCAACATTAAGAGAGCTAGCTGATTCCCCAACCAAAGCCCTAACAGCCCAGCAACAATCACTTGCCTCACTGGCTACAGTAATTCTGGATAATTGCATAGCCCCTGATCATCTCCTGGCCGAACCGGGAGGCATTTGTGCAGTAGGGAATGCCGCCTGTGGCACATGGGTAACTTCCCCTGGGGAAGTAAATACCGACCTGCACAACATCAGAGAATAAGCACTTTGACTACAAAAAATTCTACCTCACCCGTGAGCCTTGATCTATTTAGCTGGCTACCTTCAGCTTTGGGCTCTTAGTTTAGGACTACTATGCAAACTGGGTCATCGTTCTTTTTTTTTGTATTATTTTGTATAATCATTTAAAACTTTGTACTTCTTGTCTGCCAGATCCCTGCAGAGCTGATGCACCAAATAAGATGATGCTGGTTCAAAATGGCTTCAAGATGATCTCTAATACTTACAACCTCAATAAGACACAGACTTTAGGGATGCCCATGTGGCTCAGTTGGGTAAGTGTCTGCCTTTGGCTCAGGTCATGATCCCAGGCTCCTGGGATTGAACTCCGCATCAGACTCCCTGCTTATGGGAATCCTGCTTCTCCCTCTTCCTCCATCCCTTGCCCGGCCTGACTCATGTTCATGCTCTTTCAAATAGATAAATAAAATCTTTAAAAAGAAAAGAGAGAGAGAGAGAGAGAGACTTTAGGTGGAAGATGCCTGAGAGTTCTCCCACCTTCCCTTCCTCATTATTCAAATATGGCCTCGGTGGTTCCCAGTCATCGCACTTTCCCACCAGCGGGGGATATGACAACCAGGACAAAAACCACTAAGTGCACAAAACCCTACTCTGGATCAACGACGGTTTTGAGGAAATCTCTTGATCAAGTGGGGCAAGTGTGAAAATGGGTCAAGGAACCCTCATAAAAATGGAGTCAGGAAGCCCTGAAGGGGGAGCTCTCATGTCCTCAGCTGAAGGACAAGGGAGGATACTTTTCCCATAGGAATTGTACTTCCCGCCTTTAAGAAAAAGATCTCTCCCAGCTCCAGCAGCAACCAGCTAACCATGGCTTTCAGTCAATGAGAAATCATTATAACCTTGAACTCTTGTTCTTCTCCAATAAACTTTGCATCAAAACAACCCTCAATTTCTTCTTGAAACCTAATAAAAGCTGACCTTCCCTTGATCTCTTCAGAGTTGCCTGTGGTTTGCATAGTTTGCTTGTCCCAAATGGCAATTTCTCTGCAATTCTCAAATAAATATATTTTGCTGGTAAAATAATTGACTATTTTCTTCCTTCCTTCCTTTCTTCCTTCGTTTTCTTTCTCTCTCTCTCTCTCTCTCTCTCTTTCTTTCTTTCTTTCTTTTTCTTTCTTTCTTCCTTTCTTTCTTTTTTTTATTTTTAAGGTTTACATCCCCAAGAGCCTCTCAGACCCAGCATCTCAGGACGACAGCCCTGTCCTAGGTCCCCAGATCCCTAAGCTTCCTTACACGTGCATGTGCACTTCATGCCCTTGGCCTGACCTGAGCAACCCGGGGAAGTCCAAGGGTCTGATGCCACAGCCAGGCACCAGCTCCCGCATCAGCTAGAGTGGGGAAGGGGCCCACCCCAGAAAATCACTCTGAGGTGGCAGCTGCAGATTGGCCAACCTCAGTCCCTATTTGAACTCGCTGTCTGCAGGCGTCCCGGGCTACTCCAGGAACCAGGACTCCCAGGATCCTCTTACTGGATTATACCCCAGCCAAACCCTCCTGGCCAGCATCCGCCAGTCCTGTCTTTGAAGGAAATATGCACATTTTTATAATTTGGGGCTTAAATTGAGGCAGACAATGTCACTGGCAGGGCCCCCTACACTCAGGCCACACTATCAATTTTATCTTTTAGAAGCTAACGTCTTTCTGGAACAGAGAAAGAAACAAGCTCCAACTGGCCTAGACGAATTCGAGCTCAACCACCAGAGGGCGCCTGCACAACTGAGCCATAAAGAGCCAGACCTTCACGTCGACTATAATGTCGGGATCCCCGCCCTGGGAGGAACATAAGCCTCCTTAACCTAACACACCATGCGTGTATAAGTATGTTTTCTAAGCGCATATGCACAAACCTATGCTCGCCTTTTACATATAATGATGAAACTTCATCCCAAACCCCAGATTAACAGAATCCGGTTCATCCCTGTTTAGAGAGTCCTGGTTTGGGAAGTGATTCCCGGTGATCTCCTTATTTGCTGCGAATAAAGTTTCCTGTGTGTAACAACTCCTTCTGGTGTAGTCCTTATCTGCAATTTACCAAGAAGCAACTGTATGCTTTATTTCGGTCACAGATTTGGCAACCCAGATGGGACACTCATCCTTCTGAGACTCCATCCTCTGGTTACCTGGTTTCCAAAGAACAGAACAGTGGGCAGCGGCGGCTCATCCCAGGCTAACCTGTTCATGCTGCCAGGGCTGGGACGGATTCCTCGGTGGACTCTACCTTCTTGGTGCCTGTAAACTCACCCCCACCCCCACCTAGTGTTCTGACCTCACCGCAGAATCCTCGGCTCCGCGGAGGCTTTTTCTCAGAAGGAAGGATCTCCACAGAAGTGACTAGCACCAGGTCTGAAGCATAGCTAGTAGATGTTAATTCAAGTTGTTTCACAAGTCTGGGTAAGCCAGCAGAGAAATCATAGGGTGAAAGAGGCAGCAAAAGATTGCACGACCTGGCCACTCAGGGGATCGCATATTCCAGCCCAGCAAAACCGGAGCCATCTATCTGAGACTGATCCGAAGGTGGATTGTTCTATTTGCCAGGGACACCGGACACGAGTTCTGGCATCTGGCGCTTAGGGTCTGGGAGGTTGCAAGGCACCTCTGATCTGGCTGATCTAATGTCTGTGTGGTGTGTTTCTGTTCACTAAACTGTGTGGCTTTTTGCGCCATCTGAATCCCCATCCTGGATGCCTTGTTCATTGACTGGGAATCAAACTTGACTTTGGCAATGAAAGCACTGGACCGCTGTAAACCTCTTGATGGTGGTGGGGGGGGAGGTAGTTGGAAGGAGAACCTAAGGAAAAATCCAGAATATGGAGGTGAGGACAAGTTCATCCCCAAGGAGAGCCCATGGGACTGTATCCTCCATACCTGGAAGGCTTTCCCCCTTAATCTAAAAGCAGACAATCTTATTCTGTAGCAGCCTGGCCACAATATATCTTAGAAGATGAAGAGAAATGGCTGGAGAGTGAAGCTTTGAATTTTAATACCATATTACAATTGGACTTGTTTTGTAGAGAGCACGGAAATGGGAAGTGTTACATTCAAAGTTTTATGACACTATTATCAGAAAAAAGGATCTACAGAGGAAATGTCACATATGTAAAATGAAGGTTGAATCTAAAACCCCCAAAATGCTTCCAATATTAAAGGGTCCATCTGATAAGAAGAACTACTGTAAGCTAGAGAAAACCTAGACCCCTTCCCCCACCTCTAAGTCAGTCACAAGTTCTAAGGGGGCCCCAACTTACTCCCCTGATACTCAGACCCAGCTCCTCTGGCCCCATCTGTACCAACTCCTAATCCTTTATTAATCCCCACCCCCCACACACACCAACTGGTCTCTGATTTCTCTTGAATCCCTTTACCCTCCCTTGCCAGATGGCACAGATTAGTGTGAAACATGGGGCTGGAATATTTCCTTGAAGGCAAGTACCTGCCGGTAATGGACATCTCATCAATATGCATGTCTGGTTTACAGCTTCAGACTTACACAACTGGGAGGCATCAAAGGGTTGTGGGCTTACCTGGTTGAGGTTTTGAACCTAACGCAGGGCATCTTTTCTACACATAATCCAACTTGCTCAGACATCAAGGCTTTGCTAACCACCCTCCTAATGGCTGAAGAAAAGTCTGCTGTATTTACAAAAGCCAGAGAAGAGGCTAATAAGGAGTATGATCCCAAGTCAGGTTCCAGAAGAACAAGTGAGAAGGCAGTACCAGGGATGAACCCTGAATGGGATCCTAACTCTTTAGAAGGGAAGGAGAAGTCAGGGCATTTCTGGAGTCTGCTTTTGAAAGCTATGCAAGAAGTAAGTAGACCTTCTATGAACTGGTCCAAATGAAGGGAGATTTGGAGAGGACTGATGAAAAGCCATCAACTTTCTTAGAAAGTTGCAGGATTGCCTGAAATGGAATACAAGTTGGAATCCCAAGGCCCAGGATAGGTAAGTGGTCCTCAATACCCAATTCATATCTCGAAGTGCTCCAGATAACCATCTGAAACTTCAAAAATTTGCCATGGGTCCTGACACTAACTCCACTCAGCTTATAGAGGTGGGCTTTCAGGGTGTTCAATAACAGGGAGGTGATGGAGGACTCCCATCCACATGTGGTAGCCCAGGGGAGGAAAAGAAGACACTGTGGGTGAGTGCCCCTGCCCTCCCCCAATGGTACCAGGAGAGAACCCACAAAGTTAGGATCTAACTAATGCACATGCTGTAAGCAAGAGGGGCACTGGAAATGAGATTTCCCAAATCACCCCCAAAAGAGGAAAGGGATAAACACAACCAAGTCATTCCAGTTGCCCTTCACTTAAGATGAGATGTGCAGGACCACAGGGCTCCTCCATTGTCTCAGACAATCAGATCCTCATCTCCCATGAGGAGCTCAGGGAAACCTTGGCAGTGGGAGGAAAGGAGGTCCAATTTTTGCTTGATACTGGAGCCACTTTCTGCATATTGAACACCCAAAAGTGTAGCCTTTCCACAGAAAATGTACCCTAAAAGGAGTCTCAGGAAAAGGAGAGACCAAAAGGTTTCTGGAGTCTTTGACTTGTGAAATAGGGCCCAAGTTACTAAAGCTCTCTTTTCTATTACACCAGAGTGCCCTCTCTTTTCCTCTCTTAGAATGAGACATTTTATCCAAATTAGGGGGCCTCAATCAGTTGGGAACCGGACACTATAGAAATCCAAGTCCCCAGGTACAAGATATGCCAATACCTAAAGGAAATGAGATTCCATAAAGTGTTTTAAACCAAGTTAATTGAGAGGACTGGATGCAAGGATGAGTGGGAAGTGTGGTCAGCACCATGCCCGGGAAGGTAGAAATAAAGCAGCTAGATCACTGGCTCTGGGTCAAGCAATAACCCCAAAAACAGAAGCTGTAGAAGGAATCCTCCGGGTAACAAATAAGCTCTTTGAGCAAGGGTTCATCAGGCCAAATAGGTCTCCATGCAACACCCCTATTTTACCTAGTAAAAAAGCCAGGGAGTGAGGAATACAGATTTGTTCAAGACCGCTGAACCGTTAATGAGGATGTTCAAGACATACATCCTGTAGGACCCAATCTATAGACCCTATTTGCCAATTTGCCAATTAATGAGACATATTACACTATGCTAGATTTAAAAGATGCCTTTTTCTGTAGCCCATTAAATCTGCATCTCAAGAATTATCTGCCTTGGAGAGGGAAGACCCTGAGTCCCAGGGATTCGAAAGTCTCCCCCCACTGTCTTTGGGAAAATCTTAGGACAAGATCCAAAAGAGCTAAGTCTGGAAAAGGAAACTGGACTACTGCATATAGATGATAATTTAACAGCCCATTCCACTCAGGACATTGCTGACAAAAATATAATATGCCTCCTCCTCTCCCTCAGACCCTGTGGCTTTTCTGGCCATCGAACATGTAACTGATGCCCGACACAGGGCAGAGGCACTCAGCAAGTATGGAAACTTCGGCCTCCTTCTACCAGTTGAAATTAAACTCATTCCTATGACGGTGGGGATTGGGGGCACCTCAAAACTTGGGGGAGTGGGTCACCGCAGGACCAATACACCCAGTAGGGACAGGGCTGTGCTTGGTACTATCAACCACACACTCCTCTCTAAAACTCTAAGGGGTCATGTCTTGGACCCACCACTCCAGTGTAAACATGGCACCTGCACCAGCAGCTTGGGAAAAGACCCTACCAACACCAGCTGACAGTAAATACATATATAACTATGAGCACTCAGGGATCTTGAACTTCTGCTTCAGAGCCCTTGCAATGCCGTTCTGGTTTCTCCAGTCCTATTGTCTATTCTGAGATATTGTTTTCTACAAATATGTTTTGGGTCTGATGTATGTCTATCAAGTCTGCACCATGTTTCTAGAAGCATGGCTCACTTTGTGTTTCTTATAACACTCTGGTTAATTTGCAACATTTCTAACTTTTTTGTTAATATTGTATTTGTAATATGATGTGTCCTCAGTGATATTAGAGCTGGAAGTTCAGTTATAGTCACCTTTTTTCAAGGAATAAAGCATTTAATTAAGGTATCTACCCTGTTGGTTTTTTTTAAACAATGACATTGCACACTTAAAACACATAATATATTACAAAATTAACTTCTTATCTCTACTGGGAAACCAAATAGGTCATTGGACATCTTTATTAGGATAGTTGCTTTATTGTGTTTTTTTCTGGAGTTGTACCTGGAATGTCTCTGACATAATCTTGCATGGCCGAAGGCTTTCTTGATACCCTATTACTCAATATTCTTAGGGTTGCACCTCTGGTTGGCTTAAGCAAAAAGAGATGTCTTGGTGCCGTTGATTAAAAGGGTAGAGGTTGAGCTGACCAGATTCCGTTTCTCAAAAGATGTGGTTGAGCCAGACAAAGATCCCATCAAAAAAGAGAACTACAGACCAATATCCTTGATGAACACAGATGTGAAAATTCTCACCAAAATACTAGCCAATAGGTTCCAACAGTACATTAAAAGAATTATTCACCACGACCAAGTGGGATTTATCCCAGGATTGCAAGGTTGGTTTAACATCCGCAAATCAATCAATGTAAAACAATACATTAATAAAAGAAAGAACAAGAACCATATGATACTCTCAGTAGATGCTGAAAAAGCATTTGACAAAGTACAGCATTCTTTCCTGATCAAAACTCTTCAAAGTGTAGGGATAGAGGGTAGATACCTCAATATCATCAAAGCATTCTATGAAAAACACACAACAAATATCATTCTCAATGGAGAAAAATTGAGAGCTTTTCCACTAAGGTCAGGAACATGGCAGGGATGTCCATTATCACCACCGCTATTCAACATAGTACTAGAAGTCCTAGCTTCAGCAATCAGACAACAAAAGGAAATTAAAGGCATCCAAATTTGCAAAGAAGAAGTCAAACTATTACTCTTTGCAGATGAATGATACTTTATGTGGAAAACCAAAAAGACTCCACTCCAAATCTGCTAGAACTCATACAGGAATTCAGTAAAGTGTCAAGACATAAAATCAATGCACAGAAATCAGTTGCATTTCTATACACCAACAACAAGACAGAAGAAAGAGAAATTAAGGAGTCAATCCCATTTATAATTGCACCCAAAACCATAAGATACCTAGGAATAAACCTAACCAAAGAGGCAAAGAATCTGTACTCAGAAAACTATAAAGTACTCATGAAAGAAATGGAGGAAGACACAAAGAAATGGAAAAATGTTCTATGCTCATGGATTGGAAGAACAAATATTGTTCTATTGTCTATGTCTATGTCTATGCTACCTAAAGCAATCTACACATTTAATGTAATCCCTATCAAAATCCCATCCTTTTTTTTTTTTCAAAGAAACAGAACAAATAATCCTAAAATTTTCATGGAAGCAGAAAAGACCACGAATAGCCAGAGGAATGTTGAAAAAGAGAGCCAAAGTTGGTGGCATCACAATTCCAGACTTCAAGCTCCATTACAAAGCTGTCATCATCAATACAGTATGGTACTGGCACACAAACAGACACATAGATCACTGGAACAGAATTGAGAGCCCAGAAACAGACTCTCAACTCTATGGTCAACTAATCTTTGACAAAGCAGGAAATAATGTCTAATGGAGAAAAGACAGTCTCTTCAACAAATGGTGTTTGGAAAATTGGACAGCCACATGCAGAAAAATGAAACTGGACCATTTCCATACACCACACACAAAAACAGACTCCAAATGGATGAAGGACCACAATGTGAGAAAGGAACCCATCAAAGTCCTTGAGGAGAACACAGGCAGCAACCTCTTTGACCTCAGCTGCAGCAACTTCTTCCTAGGAACATCGCCAAAGGCAAGAGAAGCAAGGGCAAAAATGAACTATTGGGACTTCATCAAGATCAAAATATTCTGCACAGCAAAGCAAACAGTCACCAAAACCAAAAGACACTGACAGAATGGGAAAAGATATTTGCAAATGGCATATCAGATGAAAGGCTAGTATCCAAAATCTATAAAGAACTTATCAAACTCAACACTCAAAGAACAAGTAATCCAATCAAGAAATGGGCAGAGGACATGAACAGACATTTCTACAGAGACATCCAGATGGCCAACAGACACATGAAAAAGTGCTCCACATCACTCGGCATCAGGGAACTACAAATCAAAACCATAATGAGATACCACCTCACACCAGTCAGAATGGCTGAAACTAACAAGTCAGGAAATGACAGATGCTGGCGAGGATGCGGAGAAAGGGGAACCCTCCTACACTGTTGGTGGGAATGCAAGCTGGTGCAACCACTCTGGAAAACAGCATGGAGGTTCCTCAAAAAGTTGAAAATAGAGCTATCCTATGACCCAGCAATTGCACTACTGGGTATTTACCCTAAAGATACAAACGTAGTGATCCAAAGGGACACATGCACCCGAATGTTTATAGCAGCAATGTCCACAATAGCCAAACCATGGAAAGAACCTAGATGTCCATCAACAGATGAATGGATAAAGAAGATGCGGTATATATACACAATGAAATACCATGCAGCCATCAAAAGAAATGAAATCTTGCCATTTTCAATGATGTGGATGGAACTAGAGGATATCATGCTTAGCGAAATAAGTCAAGAGGAGAAAGACAACTATCATATGATCTCCCTGATATGAGGAAGTTGAGAGGCAAGATGGGGGGTTTGTGGGGTAGGAAAAGAATAAATGAAGCAAGATGGGATCAGGAGGGAGACAAACCATAAGAGACTCTTAATCTCACAAACTAAGGGTTGCCAGGGGGAGGCGGGTAGGGAGAGGGTGGTTAGGTTATGGACATTGGGGAAGGTATGTGCTGTGGTGAGTGCTGTGAAGTGTATAAACCTGGTGATTCACAGATCTGTACTCCTGGGGCTAATAACACATTATATGTTAATAAAAAAATTTTTTAAAAGATGTGATTGAGGATTTTCTCTATGTTTTGATTATTTCTTCTCAATAGGCTTCCTTCCCAGGTGGTCTGTTCCTCCCATTGTCTCTGAGTAAACCACATGTACTCCATGTTTCTGTGCTATCAGCAAGGTGTCCCCAGCAGAGAGGTGCTCTTTCTCCATAATTTTAGCAGTCTGAAATGAGGGAGCCTTGTATTTTGCTAGATTTGACTATAATATACTGACATATACAGATATCTTTGACTATGCACTGACACATTAGAAAAAACTGTTTCTCTACTTACTACATTTCTGACACCAAATATGTGAGGGCTTTCCCCCACATCAATGAGTTTTCCAAGTCTTCAGACTACAACTTGGCGTGTTTTAATTTAATTCCATTCTGCTACTTACTATCCATACTTAAGACTCACTTCAAATATTGGTCACAAGTGATGGGTTTCCAGGCTATCTATCTTCTGTCCAAGTTGGCTACAAAGTCAGGAGTTGATACAGTCCCAACCCCTCAGGCTTGCTAATTCACTGTAATGGGTCACAAAATGCAAGAGAACATTTATTATATTTACCAGTTTATTGTAAAAGATGTAAAGTGTACAGATGAACATACAGAGGAAGGCACACAAAGGACGAGATCTGGAAGGGTCCTGAGTGCAGGAATGTCTTGTCCTCATTTTGGGGTGTGCCACCCTCTTCTCGTGTGGATGTATTCTACAAACTGGAAGCCCTCCAATCCCCATAGTTTAGGGATTTTTATGGAGACTTCATCACAGAGGCCTGATTGATGTGAATCTATCTCAGAATACTTTGGCAAAAATGTGAATAGACGTATGCATGAAGCTACTCATTGCAGAACAAAAGATGAGAAACCACCCAATGTGTAGAAGAGAAGCCATGATAAATCCACACGATGGAGTGCTATGTGGCTGTAAAAAGGAATGAGAAAGATTTCTAGAAGGGCTATGAAGTGATAGATAAAACATGAAAATACACACAAAAAAGAGAGATAAGAAAATGTGTAGAGTATGCACTCTATACTCTGGAGAGGATAGAGGCAGTGGGGCTGAAAGTTCCAAGCTTTGAATCATGGCTTGGTCTTTCTAGTGACCAGCCCCCATCCTGAAACTATCTAGGAGCCCACCACACAATGCCCCATTAATACAAAATTCTCCCCTATCAAGAAATGCTAGGAGAGGGGCACCTGGGTGGTTCAGTCGTTGGGTGCCTGCCTTTGGCTCAGATTATGATCCCAGGGTCCTCGGATGGAGCCCCACATTGGTCTCTCTGCTCCGTGGGAGACTTGCTTCTCCCTCTCCACTCCCCCTGCTTGTGTTCCCTCTCTCACCATATCCCTCTGTCAAACAGATAAATAAAATCTTTAAAAAAAAAAAAAAAGAAAGAAAGAAAAAAAATGCTGGGAGATGAAAGAGCTCTGTAAAAGACATTCCCGTCACCCCATCACTCGGGAAATTATACGGCTTTTAGGAGCTCTGTGTCAGGAACCAAAGGCAGAGTCTAAATATTTTCTTTTATTATGTTACCATATGTATATTTTTGTACATGTATATGTACATAGATATAACATTTGAGTGTTATGTCAAAAGTACCAATGGTGGGGCGCCTGGGTGGCTCTGTGTGATAAGGCCTCTGCCTTCGGCTCAGGTCAGGATCCCAGGGTCCTGGGATTGAGCCCACATTGAGCTCTCTGCTCAATGGGGAGCCTGCTTCCTCCTCTCTCTCTCTCTCTGCCTGCCTCTCTGCCTACTTGTGATCTGTCTGTCAAATAAATAAATATCTTAAAAAAAAAAAAAAAGTACCAATGGTGGGGGTGCGGGTTGTACCACAGGCTGGGTTTGCTGTATTGTGTTTTATTAGTCTGGGAGCACACCCAAAACTGGCTTCTTTATGGTCAGGGGGTTGCAGCAGAGCACTCAGATATGGTATAATTTTGCCTTCAAAATTCAAAGAGGTTAAAACTATTAAACTCTTAAGTGAAAATGTAGGCATAAATCTTTGGGACCTTGGATTAGGCAATGATTTCTTTCTTTCTTTTTTTTTTTTTAAAGATTTATTTGACAAAGAGAGAGAGGGTGACAAGCAGGGGAGTGGGAGAGGGAGAAGTAGGCTCCCTATTGAGCAGGGAGCCTGATGTGGGGCTTGATCCCAGGACCCTGGGATCATGACCTGAGCCGAAGGCAGATGCTTAACCAACTGAACCACCCAGGTGCCCCTAGGCAATGATTTCTTAGAAATGACACTTAAAGCACAACAGTTAAGGAAAAAAAAAACAACACATACATTTAACTTCATCAAAACTGAAAGTTTTCGTGCGTGGAAAGACACTATCAAGAAAATGAAAAGACCACTCCCAGAAATGGTACAAAATATTTGCAATCATTTATCTGGGAAAGGTCTAGTATAAAGTTCTAAGAACTTCTAAAATGAACTGTTACAATTCAATAATAAAACAACAATAAAAAGATAATTTAGAAATGACAAAGCACCTGAACAGAAATTTCCCCAAAGATATTCAAATCCCCTACAAACACATTAATCATTAGAGAGAGACAAATCCAAAGCATAATGGGATAACACTTCTCACCCACTAGGATGGCTGTCATAAAAAGATGGACAAGACAAATGTTGGCAAGGATATGGAGAAACTGGAATCTACATTTGGGGTGGAAATGTAAAATGGGGTAGCCACTTTCAAAACCAGTTTGGCAGTTCCTCAAAAACAATTGACCTAACAGTTGCACCTCCTAGATATATACCCAAAAGAACTGAAAACACAATTTCCAGCAAATACTTAAATATAAACGTTCACAGCAGAATTCTTCATAATAGCCAAAACATGGAAAAAAACACACGTCTGTCAAGCGATGAACAGATAAACAAATGTGATTTGTTTTGTGGAAAAAAAAAAACAGATGTGATTTATCCACACAACGTAATATCACTTGGTCATAAAGAGGAAGAAAATACTGATACTCATGACAACATGCTAAGTGAAAGAAGCCAGTCAGAAAAGACCACCTGTTGTATAACTCTGTTCATATGGAATGTCCTGAATAGCAAATCCGTAGATGCAGAAAGTTAATCAGTGGTTGCCAAGCACTGGCAGGGAGAGAAGGAGGGGGAATGGGGAATGACAGCTAAGGGGTGTGAGAGTTTCTTCTTTTGATGAAGATGTTCTGGAATCAGGTAGTGGTGATGCTGTGCACTCTTGTGAATATACTAAAAACCACTCCATTGTACTTCACTCTTCTTTAAAGTTCTTTCACTCTTCTTTAAAGTTCCTCAGTCTTTGTCTTTCATGACATTGACACTTTTGAAGAATAGAGATCAGTTATTTTGTAAAACGTGCCCCCCCTCCAGCTGAGTGTATCTGAAGTTTCTTCATGATTAGATTATGCATCTTGGGAGAAATGACGTTTTCTCCCTCAGTGCATCGTTTCAGGAGGCACCTGATGGGTTTTCCTGACGTCGGTTTGTCCCAATATCGGTGATGTTGACTTGCATCACATGATAAAGCTAGTGTCTGCCAGGTCTTGCCAAGGTCAAGTTACTATTCTCCTTTACAATTACAATATAATTTGCAGGGACAACTCTGATACTATGTAAATAACCTATTCCTCTTCAAACTTTCACTGACTAGTTTTAGCATCCATGCATGGTTTTCTAAATCCTCTACGGTTTATAAATGACTTGTTTCTACTCAGACTAGAGGCTCTTTAAATATATTATTGTCTTACTCCTAATACTAATTACTCTCAAAAAAAAAAAAAAAAACTTTTTCAAAAAGTCTTGATCACGAGAGAAGCATCCAGGCTGAGGAAAAGTTTGACACAAAGAATTAAAAAGCAGCAGGATGCTCTCTCTTTTCTGTTCTCTTTTGTTTTCAAATGTGAGCTCTGTGTCTAGACATGGAAATAAACACCCAATTGTTCAGTGTAATTATATCTATTGTTTATGGGGCTGAATCAGGCTGGTGGGGGAGGATTGACTAATGAAGTTTAACACTGTTTCTTCCTTCCCATTCTGGCAGAGATTAGAACAAGTACAGCTTTGGAAATGTTAAATTATGTGTTTGATATCTTTATTAAGCCCATCATTTGGTTTCCTTTTATTGTGGTCTTCGTGATGTTGAGTGCAGACTCATGGCGAAGGGAGCAGCTCAGGAGGCTTCCTGGAAATAAAATGCTACAGGAGCAAGTGATGGGGCTCCTCTGATCTTTCAGCAACTTCCTAGCCACCTTCATTTCTGTCCTCTAAAGCCTCAGTTTCCTCATCCAAAAAATGGGAGTGTGGGTAATAACAGGACCCCACTGAGTGGATAGCTGATTAAATGAGATACTACATGTGAGGCACTTGGTACAAGTTTGGCACCTAGTAAGCGTTCTGTCATGTTTGTTTTTATTATCATTATTATCGAGAAATCTTAACTGGAGAGAGGAGGGTAATTGCTGTCACAATGTGTTTTTAGGAGGAAGATTAAGAAATTGCCAGGCTGAGTGTTTAAGCCTAAAACTTCATACCCCTGCCCACTATTTCCATCCATATAGCTTCATCCCTGTGGGCTTTGCGGGGGGGGGGGGGGGGGCTGTGGTTGGATCTCCAGGTGTTGCCAATTAAAAACCAAAGGCCCAAGAAATCATTCACCCCCCTGCCCTGCTTTAGAGAGCAGGGCCCTGGAAGGGATGGGAGCACAGGCAACAGAATGCCAGCTGCAGAAAGAGGAGAAGCCCAAAATGCCTGCATTTAAATCTCACCTCCCAGGAACCAGTGGTGTGAGTTTCATTATTTATAATCACTCCTTGGTGCTTTAGCTTCTCCATTTTTTAAAAAAAGCAGTATTAATTCTTGGCCTCCACAAATAACAGCATTTTTACATGTTGGCCCCCGGGGAATTTTGAAAAGACAGCAGCTTCTAGCTTTGTTAAATTCTCAGGAACTAGAAGCACACAGTCTTTCCTCCCATCCAAGGAGGGTAGCCGGACTTGACTGCAGGGCACACAGGAAACCAGACTCTTACCCAAGGCAGGTGCTGTTAGTAGATGTAAGATAGATCTGGGTTAACCCAGACATCCCAAATGGCCTTGATAATAATGGCCAATATGTTTTATAGTTCTCACTAAGTGCCAGGCACTGTTTAAATACTTCATAACATTAACTCACTCACGACTCGCCTCCAAAGCCTTATGATGTAGGTTGTATTACACTCTCTGTTTTACAGATGAGACATCTCGGGCAAAAAGAGACTGTAGCTGGTAAGAGGCAAACACAATTACAACTCAGGCAAGTTCACACTTTTCATCAACAGGTTGGCTTTTAATATCCAGAAATCCAAGGAGGGGAGACCCCAACATCACTAGTTAGAGCATCATAGATGTATTAAAAAGGAGATAATAGGCCCCAGTGGAGTCACTCGTGCTAAACCCACGCCACCAAACTGAGACCTACTGCCCAAATCAACGATAGTTTCAGCCTCTTCTAGGAGTGGAATGTTAAATGGCCAATCGGAATTACCTGGCCAGCGCTAGTGAGACAATCTCCCTGAGGGAACTCTGTTGTCCCCTAAAGGAAGGTGACCTTGCCATGAACAATCCACTCTTCTCTAATAATGTCCTTGTCCCACCCTCTTCTGCCTATGAAAGCTTTTCATTCTGTACAGCTCCTTAGAGTGCCTATTTGCTAGATGGGATGCCGCCTGATTCCCAAATCAGTGAATAAAGCCAATTGGATCTTTAAAATCCACTTTGTTGAATTTTCTTGTTAACCACAGTCTGCAGGCACTTCTGCCTTTCATTTATGGAAATGAACTTCCTACAGGGTCTTGGCATCCTGGAACTCACTGATCGCTTATGGAGCTTGTGTAAGCTGGGGTCTCTGAGCAGACATCACCCATCATTGCTTTTTCTCTGAAGGCTTGTGTACCCAGAGGGTGGAAAAGGCTCTTGGTGCCTTCTTTGCAAATAAAAGCTTTAGAAGTCCACAGCTCTGAGTACATTCTCTCAGATGAAAACAAACTCAACTTCATTTGCTAAATCTGGCAACCATAGGCAGCAGCTGCCCTGCCCTTCTGCCCTGTGTTCTCTCTCCTGACCCATCCTCTCTTCCAGCAGTTGCTACAGAAATCTGCTGTGAGCGAGTGTAACCTCACACCACCTTGCCTTAGCTGCCCTGCATCCCTCCTGCTTTTTACCCCTTCACTGAATGTAATCAGTTGTATCAACTTTTTTCCCTATGGTACGTACTTCTGAGTTTCACTGAAGCCCTTCTCAACATGGACTGCCTCCCACATTTTTTCATTTTAACTATATATATTGATTTTCACATCCATCTGGAGCTCCCCTGTGTATGTGATATTGATGCAGGCAGGCAAGTCCAAGGACCCAGAGGGGGTCCTGAAGAACCAATCAAGAGGGTCATTGGCTTAGTGCAAATGCAAGCCAGCAGGAAATGAGGGCAGTTAACTGAAGATATAGAGAGTCCAGATACAGAGGGAGCATCTGGGAGACTCAAAAAGGAAATGGAGGATGAGTCTCATCTTTGCTTGGGGGTCTGGAGTTGTTTGTTTCTTTTTAAGATTTTATTTATTTATTTATTTATTTGAGAGAGTGAGCAAGAGAAAGAGAGCATGAGCAGGGGTGGGGAGTGCAGAGGGAGAGGGAGAAGCAGACTCCCCACTGAGCAAGGAGCCTGACTTGGGGCTCTATTCCAGGATTGCTGGGATTGTGAGCTGAGCCGCTCAACCGACTGAGCCGCCCACGCACCCTGGGAGGTCTGGAGTTTTTACTAAAGACGGTGATCTTGTGCACGTGTCCTCTCTGGCATCCAGGAACTGGTTGAACAACAATGAGTGTTCAGGTGCCCTCCGTAAGTCACTTATGCTTAGAGCCAGGGGTCTTGGTGTTCAAGGCATTTGGAGTTAGAAGTCTCAGAGAACATTCAGGACCATCCCGCCCTGCCGAAGGTGCCATGTTTATCATGACTTGGTAAAGCTTTTTTGAGACTATGGACAAGCAAGAAGAAAGAACTGAGGGGGAGGGGGAAGATGCTGCAGTTTGTGCCCCAGATATTTTTAAAGCCAGAAATCTCCCCAACACTTTTGCTTTTATGTGGGTTTTTTTTTTTTGTCACTGAAATGACTAGTACTGCCATGACACCCTAATATAGCTACTATCTAGAAGTTAATATCCTATCCTGCTAAGATTCAAGTGATAATTCCAGCCAGCATAATTGATTCTCACTTGTATCGACTAATTGAATCTGTGATTTGTTTACTTGGATTCTTTTGTTCTCTCTGAACCTGTGGCAGAAGAATATTAGGCAGTTTAAAGTGTGGTTTCACTGTCCATTTAACATTTAATTTTTTTCCCTACTTCCTGTACCAGAGAATGCATCAAATAAAAATATTTTGTTGAGATACTCAGTAATCAATGTTCACTATGTCTTAATAAATTTGGTTTTGCAAGGTCAATGACAGGGCTAACGATCTGAAGACCAGAATGTGATGCTACTAAACATTCATCAGAAGGGTTGAAATAAAAAGACTGATGATGCCAAGTGCTGGTGAAGATGTGGAGCCCTCACTCCCACCACTCTCATACATTACTGGTGTGAGGGTAAAATCACTCACTGGTAACCGTTTAGCCTAAATTCCCCAAAAGATATTGTATTCATTTCCTAGGGGTTCTGGGAAAAAAGTGCCACAAACCAGGTGGCTTAAAAGAACAGAAATCTATTCTCTCACAGTTCTGGAAACTAGAAGTCCAAAATCAAGGTGTAGACAGGGTTGCTTCCTTCTGAGGGCTGTGAGGCACAATCTCTTCCCTGTCTTTTAGCTTCTGGTGATGGTGGGTAATCCTTAGCTTTCCTAGGCTCATGGATGTGTTACTCTAATCTCTGCCTTATGTCTTCACAGGGCCATCTTCTCCCTATGTGCCCTGGCTTGTGTCTCTTCTCCTCTTCTTAACACTTTAATCAAGTATGACCTCATCTTAACATTACACTGCAAAGACTTTGTTGCCAAATAGAGTCACATTCACAGGAACCAGGGGTTAGTACCTCACATATCTTTTTAGAGGATACCATTCAATCCATAATATATGTGAGCTAGAATATTCATAAAAGGACTCTTTGTAACAGTATAAAATTGAAAACTGTTCAACTGTTTATCAACAGACAAACAGATAAATAAATCATGGTATAGTCATGCCATGGGATACCATAAAGCAATGAAAATTCACAGCCTATAACTACAGACAACAAAATGGATGAATTTTTCAAACATAATGCCGAGCAAAATAAATAAAAAATGAAACAGTATATACTATATGATTCTATCTATATAAAATATAAAACCAGGTAAAACTATCCAGTTAGAAGTTAGGAGAGTGGGTATATTGGGGGATGTAGTGACTGGGAGTGTGAAGAAGTCTTTCTGGGGTGCTAGAAATCTTGTTTCTTGATCTGGATGTTGGTTATGTGAGTGACTTTAGTTTGTGAAGATTCACTGAACTGTAAACATTTATAATATGTGCCCTCTTATGTCTTTTATACGTTGATTAAAAGATTTTTAAAAGTCATTGTTATGGGGGCGCCTGGGTGGCTCAGTGGGTTAAAGCCTCTGCCTTCGGCTCAGGTCATGATCCCAGGGTCCTGGGATCGAGCCCCGCATCGGGCTCTCTGCTCAGCAGGGAGCCTGCTTCCTCCTCTCTCTCTGCCTGCCTCTCTGCCTGCTTGTGATCTCTCTCTGTCAAATAAATAAATAAAATCTTTAAAAAAAAAAAAAGTCATTGTTATGACTTGAGATTTTCTCTCATATATCTAGATTTAATTTCTCCATGAAGACTATGTTTTCAAAGAAGCTATCCAGCATTGTTAATAAGTCTACCAGGAATCAAGTGACCAATTTTATTAGCATTAACTATGCTTACTTTGTTAACTTTGAAGATTACTAAGAATTCAAAGGGGGAAGTAAAACTTTTACAATTACTATTTATTTTTTGAACAGATAATTCGGACACATGGTGTACAATCCAAACGGTCAAAAGCATATTAAATAACTTTAATACTATCCTGGGTTCTCTGGCAATAACAATACCTTTGGTTGAAGTGAAGCCGAGGAAACTAAAATGCTATAACGGACAAAAACTTGGCTCACAAGAAAATAATTCTTTTTCACAAGAATTTTTGAGTCTTTCCCCCTTAGGACCACCTTTGCTGTAACCCATAGGGTTTGGACCAAAGTGTCTTCATTCTCATTGGTTTCCATGAATTGTTTAAGTTCTTCTTTGATTTCCTGGTTGATCCAAGCATTCTTAAGCAAGGTGGTCTTTAGCTTCCAGGTATTTGAATTCCTTCCAAATTTTTTCTTGTGGTTGAGCTCCAGTTTCAAAGCACTGTGATCTGAGAATATGCAGGGAATAATTTCAATCTTTTGGTATCGGTTGAGACCTGATTTGTGACCCAGTGTGTGGTCTATTCTGGAGAAGGTTCCATGTGCACTTGAGAAGAATGAGTATTGTGTTGTTTTAGGGTGGAATGTTCTGTTTATATCTATGAGGTCCATCTGGTCCAATGTACCAATGCTCTTGTTTCTTTATTGATTTTCTGCTTGGATGATCTATTACTGAGAGTGACATATTAAGATCTCCTACTATTAATGTATTCATATCAATATGACTTTTTATCTTAACAGTTTTCTTATGTAGTTGGCTGCTCCCATATTGGGGGCATAAATATTTACAATTGTTAGATCTTCTTGGTGGGTACACCCTTTAAGAATGATGTAGTGTCCTTCTGTATCTCTGACTACAGTCTTGAGTTTAAAATCTAATTTATCTGATATGAGAATCGCTACCCCAACCTTCTTTTGAGGTCCATTGGCATGAAAGATGCTTCTCCATCCCTTCACTTTCAGTCTGGATGTATCCTTAGGTTTGAAATGGGTCTCTTGTAGACAACATATGGATGGGTCCTGTCGTTTTATCCAATCTGCAACCCTGTGCCATTTTATGGGTGCATTTAGGCCATTCACATTAGAGTGATTATTAAGAGATATGTTTTTATTGACATCGTGTTACCTGTGAAGTCTTTTTTACTATAGATTGTCTCCATAAATTTCTGTTCAATGATATTCTTGGGGTTTTTTTCCTCTTTTATAGAACCCCCCTTAATATTTCTTGTACTGTTGGCTTGGTGGTCACATACTCTTTTAAACCTTGCCAGTCTTGGAAGCTCTTTATTTCTCCATCCATTTTGAATGTCAGTCTTGCTGGATAAAGTATTCTTGGCTGCATATTCTTCTCATTTATTGTCCTGAATACATCTTGCCAGCCCTTTCTGGCTTGCCAGATTTCTGTGGACAGGTCTGATGTTATTCTGATGGGCTTTCCTCTGTACGTAAGGAGTCTCTTCCCCCTAGTTCCTTTCAAAAGCTCCTGTCTAAAATTATGATTCATCATTTTCACAATCAGGTGTCTTGAGGTCTTTCTAGATTCTATGATCTGGGGGAAGACCTTTCTGCCTCTAGGACACGAATGCTGGTTCCATTCGCCAGATTGGGAAAATTTTCATCATCACTAGCCATCAGGGAGATTCAAATCAAAACCACACTGAGATACCACCTTACACCAGTTAGAATGGCCAAAATTAACAAGACAGTAAACAATGTGTTGGAGAGGATGTGGAGAAAGGTGAACCCTCTTACACTGTTGGTGGGAATGCACGTTGGTGCAGCCACTTTGGAAAACAGTGTGGAGATTCCTTAAGAAATTAAAAATAGAGCTTCCCTATGACCCTGCAATTGAGCTACTGGGTATTTGCCCCAAAGATACGGATGTAGTGAAAAGAAGGGCCATCTGTACCCCAATGTTCATAGCAGCAATGGCCACAGGTACCAAACTGTGGAAAGAACCAAGATGCCCTTCAACGGATGAATGGATAAGGCAGATGTGATCCATATACACTATGGAGTATTATGCCTCCATCAGAAAGGATGAATATCCAACTTTTGTATCAGCATGGACAGGACTGGAAGAGATTATGCTCAGTGAAATAACTCAAGCAGAGAGAGTGAATTATCATATGGTTTCACTTATTTGTGGAACATAAGAAATAATAGGGAGGACATGGGGAGATGGAGAGGAGAAGGGGGTTGGGGGAAATTGGAGAGGGAGACGAACCATGAGAGACTGTGGACTCTGAAAAACAATCTGAGGGTTTTGAAGGGGCAGGGGTTGGAAGGTTGGGTGAGCCTGGTAGTGGGTATTATGGAGAGCTTGTATTTCATGGAACCCTGGGTGTGGTGCATAAACAATGAATTCTGGAACACTGAAAAGAAATTTAAAAAATAAATAAAATTTAAAAAAAAAAAAGAATCCTTGAGAGTCCTTTGGAGACCCAGAAAGACCCCCACCATTTTTTGAAGAGATATATAGATACATATTTTTTAAATGCTCAAACATGGGGCACATGGGCAGTACAGTCAGCTAAGCATTTGGCTCTTGATTTTGGCTCAGGTCATGATCCCAGGGTCCTGAGATTGAGCCCCATGTTGGGCTCCACACTCCGTACGGAGTCTGCTTGGTATTCTCACTCTCCCTCTCCCTCTGCCCCCCTCCCTTGCTCTCTCTCAAATAAACAAATCTTTAAAATGCCCAAATAGGGTAACAAATATTGTAAGATATATTTTGTAAAGCATTTTATGTTTTTGCATTTAACAAATATAATAATTTTACACAAAATAATCCCAAACAATATAACAGTACAATTCACTATCATGTCAAAAGTCCTAATGCATGTCCTCCTGACTATGAAAGTACTGTCCTGATTGTGTGAACACATTAGAGAATAGAATAGACAAAAATCCGTGCCCTCACAGAACTTGCCTTCTAGGTAGGAGGAGAGACAATAAACAGTAAATGTAATAAATACACTAATTCTACAGTATGGTAGAGGTGAAAAGTTTCCATGAGAAAAAAGTTGACCAAGATAAAAATGTTTAGGGGAGAGTGGGGAGAGACTGCAATTTTAGTGGCGTGGGCAGGCTGGGCCTCCTTGGGAAGGTGACAGTTGAGTAAAATCTTGAAGAAGAAAAGGAACTGGGCCATCAGGATATCTGGGAGAAATCATCTCAAGTAGAGGACACAGATTTCAAGTGGAAGCTGCAAAGGCCCTAGCATGTAACCACACTGGCATGTTTTAGGAATATAGCAAAGACCATGTCTGGGGAGGATTGTGTGCATGGGAGAGTATTGGGAGATGAAGGAAGAGGTATAGCGGGGCCCAGATGTTACAGAGCCTCCTGGGCACCAAGAGGCTTTCACTCAGAGAAATGGGAAGTCAAGGGATTTGAGCAGAAGGGTGACTTTAACACGATCACTCTGGCTTTCATGATGAGAATAGATTTTAAGAGGCGAGAATGAAAGTAATGAAACCAGAAAGAAGGCTAATTAAATAATCCAGGTAACAGATTATGGGGACTTAGAGCAGGATAACTGCACAAATGGTTAGAAATTGTTGTAGAAGGACATGCTTTGAGTGCAGAGCCAGCAGGATTTCCTGACAGACTAGCTGGGAATGGTGGCCATATGAGAGAAAGACAAGAGCCAAGGAAGATGCCAAACCAAGGTCCAAGAGGTGAAAGATGGAAGCCTAAGTAGATTTGGAATAGAAGATAAGGAGCTCCATTTGAACCTGATAAGACTGAAATGCACTATCGGTCTCAAATATAGATGTCCAGGGGCAGTTGGGCACAAAGCTCTGGAGTTCAGGAGAGAGGTCTCAGGTAGAGATAGTTGAAGATTCATCAGCAGACAATGGTATGGAAAACTATGAGAGAGGATGAGTTTGCTGTGAGAGTGAGAGTGAGTGTAGAAAAGAGGGGCGGTTCAAGATCCAAGCCCTGGAGCCCTCTATTGTTACAAGGTTTGGGAGATGAGGAAGAACAAGCAAAGGACTGGGGAGAGAACCACAGGATGCTTGGTGCGGGTCTTGCGGGGGACAGGGCCTGGACACTGTGGAGTCACAGAAGCCAAGTGAAACAAGTGTTTCCAGGAGGTAGTAATCAACTGGATCCAATGTTGCTGACAGGTCAAGAAAGGTAAAGACTAAGAATGGCCATTGGGCTGACAATGTGGAGGTCATTGTGACCCTGACAAAGGCAATGTGGTGGGAGTAATAATCTATGGGCTTAAGACAGAATCTAAGAGAGAATGAAGGGAGAGGAGTTGATTCCACGCCCTTCTGTAAAGGGGAGGCAGTGAATTGGGACAACAGCTGAAGGGGAAGAGTCCTTGAGAGGGATTTTAAAGTTAAAGAAATAAGAGCACATCCAATGGAGCACTTGGGCCCTATCCCTCCCTACCCCTATAAGCCTTTTATTAATCTATATTACAATAAAGATGAAATACTTAGGGAAACTTCACAAACTTTAGATATTTTTGCTATTCAATTCAGAATCCAGAAAATCTTACATAGTTCAAGTATCAAGTTAGTTCTGATAGCCAGATTGGGCTTGGGGGGATTTTCTTTAGTAAAAAGCTGAGTTTTATAAAATTCTAACCATGACTTCTTGCTTCAGAATTGGGACCAGTTCTGCATTCTTCCGAGAACTTAGGGAAAGAGCCTAATTTCTGTTTTGAGTAATTCTTTTAAGAGCATACCTTCTTGATTAAGGCTGCTGGGGCTGGAAATCCAGCTCCACCATAAATTAGCCATGTTATTTTGTATAAATTACACAGTCTCTCTGGGCTTCACGTTCCCCATCTGATAAAAACAAGGTAGTAATCACACTTAATCCATAGGATTATCATGAGGATTAAATAAAATAATACTTTAGAACAGAACATAGCTTAGAATGCAGTTGACAATAAATGTTCGTCACTTTTCCTAATCCTGTATTTCCAATGAGGAGTGAGTAAATCATGTTTTTGCATATTTTAATTATACCTAAGAGGCCATTTAGTAAGATACACATTTGGGATACAAATAAATGACATCTTAACGGATATGTTTAATTTTTAAAAAGCTGTCATTTTCCACAAGGGCCTTCTTGGGAACTGTAACAGTCCCTGTCACTAGGTGGCACCTAGCACTCTAGGCGAGTGAAACAAGGAATCTGAAAGAGCATCTGACCAAGCATCTGCTTACCAGCCACCAGATGGATTCTTAGATGAGGTTAATGTATCCTGTAAGGAGTTCAGAGAATGTTTCAAAATTTATTTGCAAATATTCCCTCAAAAATCAGATTTCCTAGAAAAAAACTAATTTCTAGCCTCTCAATAAATTGGAAGATCTGGCAAGTCTGGGCCTGAAGTAACCTCCTCTAGGCTGGGCTGGTGTTTACCAGTCCGGAACAGATCCCACCACTCCAGCGCACCTGCTTCTCTTCTCTGTCTTTCTTTGGCTCCTCCAGGCATTAGTCCAGCCCTTCCTTCTCCAGTGTGGAGGCTGAAGTTCTACAGAGAAATTGAGGGTTGGCATGGAATCCCTACCCTCAGGCCAGTGCTCCATTTCAGTATCTTGTGTTTGTTTCTTTTACATTTGGTTGTTTTCAGAGAAGGACTGGAGCTAAAGACAGGTAAGCCATAGTGGAAGAACCAAAATCTGGGGATCTGAGACATCACTGAGATGATTAAAATGAGGTATGGGGGCAAGTAGAGGTCATAGGATTCTTTTCCTTGTGAAAAATAACTTCATTATATTTTTGGGAAATAATATATGTTCAGTGCAAAAGATTAAAACAATACAGAAAAATAAAAAGAAGAAGAAAAAGATTCCCCAAGATTCTACTTTTATTTATAACTTCCATTTACATTTTGGTATATGTCCTTCCAGCCCTCTCTCTGTGTATTTATAGATATACTTAATATAGGCACTGTATGGGCCAGGGAAGGCCTGGGAGTGTGGAGCTTTAGAATTCACATATACTCTTCATCAGCTTCCCTCCAACCAGTTCTTTAATGCAGCCAGTTGGGAGTTTCTTTGTCATATGAAAGTGCTATACAAATGCAGTGTCAAACCTTTTTGTTCACCCCAACTCCCTTCCAATCAGGTTGTCATTCAGCTCACATACCTAGAAATTCTATATGGAAATTCCGGAGCTGCCGCAGTGCATGCTTGAAATTTTCCTAAATAAGAACATCCAAGTTGTTCTGTAAATTGGTTTTTTCCACTAATAGTATTCTTAGAATATCTGCTCCTAGTTTATAAATACAGATTTGAAAAAATAGATCTCTCACCTTCCAGAACATCCTTAGCATCTTCAAGGTAAGCTTGCTTATCTCTTAAACAGACTTCGTTCCATCTGATTGGTGACTAGAAAGAGGGGTCTACCTCACTGGAATCTGGAGTGCAAATTCTAAAGTCTATGTGACTGCTCATGGTAGGCATTAATAAGAACAATTGGTTTCTCAATGATTCTATTGGTCAGGTTTTGCTGCAATAATGTTATATAACAAACCGCCCCCAAGAGTCGGGGATTCATAACAACAGACATTTGTTTTTCTCTCACTGGTCTGTGTGCTGCATGTGGGTTGGCCAGGCTCCCCTTGGCCTTAGATTCTGGTCTGCTCTACTTGATTCCCTTTCAGCAGCCAGGCTGAAGGGGCGATGGCTACCTGTCAGAAATGCAGAAGGTTAAGCCAAATCTCACAAATTCACATACAGACATGTGAATGGTCGGATATGGCATATGTTACATCCACACACATTCTACAGACCAAGTCAAAAGCAAATGAGCTAGAGAACTACACTTTATCTGCAGTAAACCATGGCAAAGGTGGAAAAGGAAGAAAGAGTCCTGGGTAACAATGTACCACCTATCACAGGGACCAACCAGGATGGAATGACATTTAGACTGAGATCTACCCTTGAACCTTATAAATGCAGTTTGAACTCATACTGCTTGAGAATCACAACAGTTTTGTCTAGCATACCCCTTGGTCAAAAGCCCTTTGTCATCTGAGATCCATAATGAAGAGTCCTTTCTGATCGTACTCACTCTGCCTTTACATTTTATATGCTCTATACTCTTCTATCTATGCTCTTTATGCTGTTTTATGCACTTGGGTCTTTAATAAAGAAAAAGATTAAGCTGCCCTATCAATTTTTGAATGTGGAGAGAACTATTTTCTCCTATCTTTCCCTGCCAAAGTTGCACCAATCAGCAAAAATAAATCTTCCTGTGAATAAAAACAAAGAGTACTGTTGCCAGGCAACAAGTAAGAGCATTATTTTTATGTTTTGTTTTGTTTTTTTGGAAGGTATAGCATCTCCCTCCACCGTTTCCATGGAGAATCCCAACTGTCAAGATTAATCAAATGCTGGAAAACTGAAATTTATGCAAAGAGACTAGCATAGTAAGCAATTACCTATGCTAAGGGACAACTAGGAAAAATATTTAGATGAAACCTCTTACTACAAATGAAGCATTTATCCCCTGGCATCAACTGACTCCAGTTAATACTTTCACATGTGTCAACTGCTTTTCTAAAAATATTGTAATAATATTTCATTAAAATCACAAATTACATGCATACCATTTCCAGTATAAACCATTACTGGATGTTTAGAATGCATGTGAACTGCATCAGAATACTGTAACAAATATAGAAAGAATGATTGCAAACCAAGGTGTCTCTATTTTGTTAACATGTGAGCAATGTGTAAATTTCTAAAGTTCTTTCCAATAAATTGATAAGAGAGAATACCCAAGATCATTCAGAAGAAGCAAATGGAGGAAGGGCAAAGTTCAGAGAGTAGTCCTATTAGAAACTAAAACATGTAAAATAAAGAGAGAAATGTGTGGCTCTGATGAAAGAATGGGCAGCCAAATGGAATGGAATAGGTAAGCAGGCTTGATTTAAAAAAAAAAAAAAAAGACATACAGTTAACTGGGTAAGGAAGATATACAAATGACCAATAAGTACATACAAAGATGCTCATCACCAGTGTCCATCAGGAAAATCAAAATCACTATGAAATACCATTTCACACCCACTAGGAAGTCTATAATAAAAAAGATGTGTATTGGCAAGGATGTGGATAAAATCATAACACTGTTGGTGGGAATGTAAATGGTGCAACCTGTTTAGAAAACAGTCTGGCAGTCCTTCAAAATGTTAAATATAACTTTTTGACCCAGTAATTCCACTTCTGGAATTACAAATGAACAAAACACATATGTCCACATAAAAGCTTGTACACAAATGTTCATAGCAGCATTATTTATAATAATCCAAATATCCATCAACTAATGGATGGATAAATAAAATGTGCCATATATATATAATGGAGTATTATTTGTCTAAAAAAGGAATAAAGTAAATATAATACTAATGCATACTACCACATGGGTGAACCTTGAAAACATTATGCTAAGTAGAAGAAATCAGTTATCAAAAAACCACTTATTGTGTGATTCTTACATGAAATGTCCAGAATACACAAATCTATGGAAACAGAAAGTAGATCAGCAGTTGGTTCAGGCTGGGTGGTTGAGAGATAAAGGGTTTCCTGATACCCTATAACTCAAGGTTCTTAGGGTTGCACCTCCAGTTGGGTTAAGCAAAAGGAGATGCTTTGGTGCCTTCATTAAAAGGCATAGATGTTGAGCTGACCAGATTTAGTTTCTCAGAAGATGTGGGTTTGTTCTGGGGGTAATGAAAATGTTCCAAGGGGTGCCTGGGTGGCTCAGTGGGTTAAGCCTCTGCCTTCGGCTCAGGTCATGATCTCAGGGTCCTGGGATTGAGCCCCACATCAGGCTCTCTGCTCAGCAGGGAACCTGCTTCCTCCTCTCTCTGCTTGCCTCTCTGCCTACTTGTGATCTCTCTCTCTCTCTCTCTCTGTCAAATAAATAAATAAAATCTTTAAAAAAAAAAAAAGAAAAAAAGTTCCAAAATTGTAGTAATTGTTACATAACTTTGTGAATATACTCAAAACCAATGAATTGTACACCCTAAGTATGTGAATTATATGGTAGGTGAATTATATCTCCATAAAAGTGCTACAAAATGATAATTGAGAAAAAGATATTGCTTTGGAAGTGGATTAGCAACTTGAAAATAAAATTAGCTCAGACCTTTAATCAATATTAAACTTGAAAATCATTTCCAGAGATGCTCAGGTGGCTCAGTTGGTTAGGTGTCATGATCCTGGGGTCCTAGGATCGAGTCCCACATGGGGCTCCCTGCTCAGTGGGAAGCTTGCTTCTCCCTCTGCCTGTTGCCCCCCTGCCTGTGTTCTCTCTTTCTGACAAATAAATAAATAAAATCATTTTTTAAAAAGATTAAAAAAAAAGAAAAGAAAATCATTTCCAAATAAGCCAGAGTTAAGGAAAAATGTTAAAACAAAAAGGTAGTTTCGACATATAAGCCAGCACTAAGGACAGCAGGAAGGAAGGTGAGGAGAAGCCTGGACTCTTTGTGACCACAGAATTGCCACACCAACCTGGAACTACTTAGCTCTGGACTTCCATGTTTAAGCCACTCCTATCTGAGTTTTCTGTAAAATGTGGCCAAATTCTAAGCCCAAGTGATACAGTGCCTTATATAATTTTTAACTTTTAATTATCTTCAATATTTTTTTCCAGAAATTTGTAAGAACTCTTAATAAATTGCATTCTAATTCACAGTTTAAAAAAAAAAGGTAGAAGAGGAAAACTGGATATCTACATGCAAAAGAATGAAGCTAGGTCTTTACCTTAATTAAGTCAAAATGGATCAAAGATCTAAATGTAAGGGCTAAAACTATGAAACTCTTAGTAGAAAACATAATGGAAAGGCTTCATGACAATTGGATATAACATCAAAAGCACAAACAACAAAAGTAAAAAAATAGATAAACTGGACTTCATTAAATTAAAAACTTCATGTATCAAAGGACACTATCAACAGAGTGAAAAGAAAACCTAATTGAATGGGAGAAAATATTTGTAAATCAATATTTCATAGTAGATTAGTATCCAGAATATATGAAGAAACGCTACAACTGAACAACATAAAATCCTGACTTTATTTATTTATTTTTAATTTTTTCTTTTTGTTTACAATTCCTTTCTTTCTTTTAAATATTTTATTTATCTATTTGACACAGAGAGAGGGTGCAGAGAGAGCGAGCATAAGCAGGCAGAGAGGCAGGCAGAGGGAGAAGCAGACTCCCCACAGAGCAAGGAGCCCAATGTGGGACTCGATCCTATGAACCTGGGATCATGACCTGAGCCAAAGGCAGCTGCTTAACTGATTGAGCCACTCAGGTGTTCTGAAATCCTGATTTTAAAATGGTCAAAGGACTCAAATAAACATTTCTCTAAAGAAGATGTATGACCAATAAGCTCATGAAAAAATGTTCAATAATATTAATCATTAGGAAAATGAAAATCAAAACTGAAATATCATGCCACTTCACACCCATTAGGATAGCCATTATAAAAAACAAAACAAAACCCAGATAGCAAGTGGTGAGGATAGAGAGAAATTGGAACACTTGTGCACTAATGGTGAACATGTAAAATGGTACAGCTGCTGTGGAAAACAGCCTGGTAGTTCCTCCAAAAAAAATTAATCATAGAATTATCATATGATTCAGCAATTTCAGCTCAGGTCATGATCCAAGGGTCCTGAGATTGAGTCCTGCATCAGGCTCCCTGCTCAACAGGGAGTCTGCTTCTCCCTCTACCCCTCCGTCCTGTTCTCTCTTGCTCTCTCTCACACTCTCTCTGTCTCTCAAATAAATAAATAAAGTCTTTAACAAAAATAAAATAAAAAAGTAAAATAAAATAAATTAAATGCTGTGACCTATGGTGTGATATATCAGGTGGATCCATGAAAAATGGCAGGTACTCAAGTTTTTGTCCTACAAGTTTGGCCATTTCACATCATTAGACTTAATAACTATATGTGTTATCTTTGATCAACAACACATGGAGGGAGTTAGTAGCCTTAGTCATACCTCAGAAAGGCAATCATTTAAACAGAAAGTCTACACTTAGTGAGTTTAGTTTTATATGTGTTGGGTTGGAAGTACGTGCAGAATATCCAAGTGGATGTTCAGGAGGTCATTGGGTATAAGGCTTTGGAGCTAAGAGAAAGATTTAGGCTGAAGAACAAGTTCTAAACATTGTGAAAGATGGCAGAGGAGTAGCAGGCTGATATAACAACAGGTAGCAGAAGTTCAGCTAGATAGTTATCAAATCACTCCAAACACCTACAAATCCAAAAGGAGATCGAAGAGAAGAAGAGCAGCAATTCTAGAAACAGAAAATTGACCACTTCCTGAAAGGTAGTAGTGAATCCAAAGTAGTGAATCTGAAGCGATGGGAAGATAGACCACGGAGGGGAGGGGCAGGCTCCCAGCAAGTGGTGGAGCAACAGAGCACAAAATCAGAACTTTTACAACTCTGCTCCACAGAGGGACATAGCTCCAGAGGCTAAGCAGGGGTGGAGCCCTCGCAGGGACAGAGAGGTCTCAGGTCCCGCAGGGTCACAGAAGGATGGGGGGTGTCTGAGTATTGCAGAGCTCGCAGGTATCAGAGCAGGGAAGCTGGCTACAGAGACGGAGCCGAGGAGTGAGCTCTCAATTCGGGGTTACCTTAAACTGTGATCTGTGGAATAGTCAGGCCACTGCTCTTTGAGCAGGGACCGCACTAGTTGCAGATCTGGGAAGACACCCTGGGAAGAGCAGCAGGGATCTGCTGGGTTTGGAGACTCCAAATGGGGCTGTGTGCCAGAGACAGAAATGCTCGGTCACAGGCCGGGTGAGCTCAGAGCGCAGCCAGAGATGAGGGAGACAGGAGTGATTGAGAGCTTTTTTTCCGAGGGCGCACTGAGGAGAGGGGCACCGAGCTCTCGGCTCCTCTGGGCCAGAGATTGGGAGGCCACCATTTTCATTCCCACCTTCCAGAGCTCTACAGAAATCATTCAGGGAACAAAAGCTCCCGAGCAAACCTGAGCAGATTACTTAGCCCAGCCCCTGTCAAGGGCAGCACAATTCTGCATCCAGCAAAGACACTTGAGAATCACTACACCAGGCCCCTCTCCCAGAAAATCAGCAAGAAATCCAGCCAAGACCAAGCTCACTTATCAAGGAGAACAGTGGAACTCCAGAGGAATGGAAAGCAAAGTATGGAATTCATGGCTTTCTCCCCATGATTCTTTAGTATTACAAATTAATTAAATTTTTTTAAATTTTATTTTTTTCTTATTCTAAATTTTTTAACTTTAACTCTTTCCTCTTTTAACGTTTTCTAACTAGTTTATCTTAACAACACCTTTCTTTAAAAAAATCTTTTTGAACCTTTATTATTATAGTCATATTTTATCCTTCATTGTATCTAACTTTATCTTTTGTATACACATAGGGTTTTTTCTTCTAGAAAACTTTGGATACAACTTCCTCTAATAGATCAAAATATACCTTAAATCTGGCACAGGGTTTTTTCTAGTCTCCAGCCTGAGCAAATTCTCTCCACTTTCTTTTTCTTCCTTTTCCCAACCAACTTATCAACTCCTTTTTTAGAATTTTTTTAAATTTTTGTACTTATAGTCATCTTCCATCCCTTCATCGTGTTTACCCTTATTTGTGTGTGTGTGTGTGTGTGTGTGTGTGTGTGTGTGTGTGTGTGTTTCTTTAAAATTTTGGGAGGTAGTTTCTCCTAAGAGACCAAAATACTCCCAAAATCAAGTGGGTGGCTCTGTTCTAGTCACCAGTCTAATATATGTATTTTTTCTTTTTCTTTCTTTCTTTTTTTAATTTTTTGAACTATTTTTTACCCCCTTTTTCTCCCCATGATTTGGGGTCTTTCCTAATTTGGTTAACACACATTTTTCTGGGGTCTTTGCCACCGTTTTAGTATTTTATTCTCTTGTTCATATATTCTTATCTGGATAAAATGTCAAGGTGGAAAAACTCACCACAAAAAAAAAGAACAAGAGGCAGTACCAAAGGCTAGGGACCTAATCAATACGGATGTTGGTAATATGTCAGACCTAGAGTTCAGAATGACGTTTCTCAAGGTGCTAGCTGGGTTCGAAAAAGGCATGGAAGATATTAGAGAAACCATGTCTGGAGAAATAAAAGCCCTTTCTGAAGAAATAAAAGAACTAAAATCTAACCAAGCTAAAATTTAAAAAGCTATTAATGTGGTACAATAAAAAATAGAGGCTCTTACTGCTAGGATAAATGAGGCAGAAGAGAGGATTAGTGATATATAAGACCAAATGATGGAGAATAAAGAAGCTGAGCAAAAGAGAAACAACTACTGGGCCACGAGGGGAGAATTCAAGAGATAAGTGATATCATAAGATGAAACAATATTAGAATAATTGGGATTCCAGAATAAGAAGGGGGGGGCAGAAGGTATATTGGAGCAAATTATTGTAGAGAATTTCCCTAATATGGCAAAGGGAACAAGCATCAAAATCCAAGAGGCACAGAGAACCCACTGAAAATCATAGGTCCACACCCTGTCATCTAATAGTAAAACTTAAAAGTCTTACTGACAAAGAGAAATCCTGAAAGCAGCCTGGGACAAGAAGTCTGTAACATACAATGGTAAAAGTATTAATTGGCAGCAGACTTATCCACAGAGACCTGGCAGGCCAGAAAGAATTGGCATGATATATTCAGAGCACTAAATGAGAAAAACATGCAGCCAAGAATACTATATCCAGCTAGGCTATCATTGAAAATAGGAGAGATAAAAAGCTTCCAGGATAAACAAAAATTAAAAGAGTTTGTAAACACCAAACCAGCTCTATAGAAAATATTGAAAGGGGTCCTCCAAACAAAGAGAGAGCCAGAAGTAGTAGATCAGAAAGGAAAAGAGACAATATACAGTAACAGTCACCTTATAGGCAATACAATGGCACTAAATTCATATCTCTCAATAGTTACCCTGAATGTAAATGGGCTAAATGCCCATGTCAAAAGACACAGGGTATCAGAATGGATAAAAAAACAAAACCCATCAATATGCTGTCTATAAGAAACTCATTTTAGAACCAAAGACACCTCCAGATTTAAAGTGAGGGGGTGGAAAACAATTTACCATGCTAATGGACATCAAAAGAAAGCTGGGGTGGCAATCCTTACATCAGATCAATTAGATTTTAAGCCAAAGACTATAATAAGAGATGAGGAAGGACACTATATCATACCTAAAGGGTCTGTCCAACAAAAAGATCTAACAATTCTAAATATCTATGCCCCTATCATGGGAGCAGCCAACTACATAAACTAATTAAAAACAAAATCAAAGAAACACATCGACAATAATACTATAATAGTAGGGGACTTTAACACCCCCCTCACTGAAATGGACAGATCATCCAAGCAAAAGATCAACAAGGAAATAAAGGCCTTAAATAACACACTGGACCAGATGGACATCACAGATATATTCAGAACATTCAATCCCAAAGCAACAGAATACACAGTCTTCTGTAGTGCACATGGAACATTCTCCAGAATAGATCACATCCTGGGTCACAAATCAGGTCTCAACCAGTACCAAAAGATTGGGATCATTCCCTGCATATTTTCAGACCACAATGCTCTGAAGCTAGAACTCAACCACAAGAGGAAATTTGGAAAGAACCCAAATACCCGGACGCTAAAGAATGAATAGGTCAACCAGGAAATTAAAGAAGAATTGAAAAAATTCATGGAAACAAATGATAATGAAAACACAATGGTTCAAAATCTGCGGGAAACAGCAATGGCAGTCCTGAGAGGAAAATATATAGTGATACAAGCCTTTCTCAAGAAACAAGAAAGGTCTCAAATACACAACCCAACCTTACTCCTAAAGGAGCTGGAGAAAGTACCACAAAGAAAGCCTAAACTCAGCAGGAGAAGAGAAATAATAAAGATCAGAGCAGAAATCAATGAAATAGAAACCAAAAGAACAGTAGAACAGATCAACGAAACTAGGAGCTGGTTCTTTGAAAGAATTAATAAGATTGATAAACCCCTCGCTAGACTTATCAAAAAGAAAAGAGAAAGGACCCAAATAAATAAAATCATGAATGAAAGAGGAGAGATCACAACCAACACCAAAGAAATACAAACAATTACAAGAACATATTATAAACAACTATACACCAGCAAATTTGACAATTTGGAAGAAATGGATGCATTCCTAGAGACATACAAATTACCACAACTGAGCCAGATGAAATAGAAAACCTGAACAGACCCATAACCAGTAAGGAGATTGAAGCAGTCATCAAAAATCTCCCAACAAACAAAAGCCCAGGGCCAGACGGCTTCCCAGGGGAATTCTACCAGCATTTAAAGAAGAAATAATTCCTATTCTCCTGAAACTGTTCCAAATGGAAGGAAACTTCCAAACTCATTTTATGAGGCCAGCATTACCTTGATCCCAAAACAAGACAAAGACCCCATCAAAAAAGAGAGTTACAGACCAATATCCTTGATGAACACAGATGTGAAAATTCTCACCAAAATACTAGCCAATAGGTTCCAACAGTACATTAAAAGAATTATTCACCATGACCAAGTGGGATTTATTCCAGGGCTGCAAGATTGGTTCAACATCCGCAAATCAAGCAATGTGATACAATACATTAATAAAAGAAAGAACAAGAACCATATGATACTCTCAAAAGATGCTGAAAAAGCATTTGACAAAGTACAACATCCTTTCCTGATCAAAACTCTTCAGAGTGTAGGGATAGAGGGTACATACCTCAATATCATCAAAGCATTCTATGAAAAACCCACAGCAAATATCATTCTCAATGGAGAAAAACTGAGAACTTTTCCACTAAGGTCAGGAACACGGCAGGGATGTCCATTATCACCACCGCTATTCAACATAGTACTAGAAGCCCTAGCCTCAGCAATCAGACAACAAAAAGAAATTAAAGGCATCCAAATTGGCAAAGAAGAAGTCAAACTATCACTCTTTGCAGATGAATGATACTTTATGTGGAAAACCAAAAAGACTCCACTCCAAATCTGCTAGAACTCATACAGGAATTCAGTAAAGTGTCAGGACATAAAATCAATGCACAGAAATCAGTTGCATTTCTATACACCAACAACAAGACAGAAGAAAGAGAAATTAAGGAGTCAATCCCATTTATAATTGCACCCAAAACCATAAGATACCTAGGAATAAACCTAACCAAAGAGGCAAAGAATCTGTACTCAGAAAACTATAAAGTACTCATGAAAGAAATGGAGGAAGACACAAAGAAATGGAAAAATGTTCCATGCTCATGGATTGGAAGAACAAATATTCTTCTATTGTCTGTCTATGTCTATGTCTATGTCTATGGCTATGTCTATGTCTATGCTACCTAAAGCAATCTACACATTTAATGCAATCCCTATCAAAATCCCATCCTTTTTTTTTTTTTCAAAGAAACAGAACAAATAATCCTAAAATTTACATGGAATCCGAAAAGACCATGAATAGCCAGAGGAATGTTGAAAAAGAAAGCCAAAGTTGGTGGCATCACAATTCCAGACTTCAAGCTCTATTACAAAGCTGTCATCATCAAGACAGTATGGTACTGGCACACAAACAGACACATAGATCACTGGAACAGAATTGGGAGCCCAGAAACAGACCCTTAACTCTATGGTCAACTAATCTTTGACAAAGCAGGAAAGAATGTCGAATGGAGAAAAGATAGTCTATTCAACAAATGGTGTTTGGAAAATTGGACAGCCACATGCAGAAAAATGAAACTGGACCATTTACATACACCACACATGAAAATAGACTGAAGTCTATGTGAGAAAGAAATCCATCAAAGTCCTTGAGGAGAACACAGGCAGCAACCTCTTTGACCTCAGCCACAGCAATTTCTTCCTAGGAACATCGCCAAAGGCAAGGGAAGCAAGGGCAAAAATGAACTATTGGGACTTCATCAAGATCAAAAGCTTTTGCACAGCAAAGGAAACAGTCAACAAAACCAGAAGACACTGACAGAATGGGAGAAGATATTTGCAAATGACATATCCGATAAAGGGCTAGTATCCAAAATCTATAAAGAACTTATCAAACTCAACACCCAAAGAACAAGTAATCCAATCAAGAAATAGGCAGAGGGCATGAACAGACATTTCTGCAAAGAAGACATCCAGATGGCCAACAAACACATGAAAAAGTGCTCCACATCACTTGGCATCAGGGAACTACAAATCAAAACCACAATGAGAAACCACCTCACACCAGTCAGAATGGCTGAAATTAACAAGTCAGGAAATGACAGATGCTGGCAAGTATGTGGAGAAAGGAGAACCCTCCTACACTGTTGGTGGGAAATGCAAGCTGGTGCAGCCACTCTGGAAAACAGCACGGAGGTTCCTCAAAAATTTGAAAATAGAGCTACCCTATAACCCAGCAATCATACTACTGGGTATTTACCCTAACGATACAAATGTAGTGATTCAAAGGGTCACATGCACCTGAATGTTTATAGCAGCAATGTCCACCATAGCCAAACTATGGAAAGACCCTAGATGTCCATCAACAGATGAATGGAGAGAGAAGATGTGGTATATATACATATATATGTATATATGTATATGTATATGCATATATATGTGGTATATATACATATATATGCATATATGTGTATATATATATATACACACACACACATACATATACACACACACATATATACATAATGGAATACTATGCAGTCATCAAAAGAAATAAAATCTTGCCATTTGCGATGACGTGGATGGAACTAGAGGGTATTATGCTTAGCAAAATAAGTCAATCAGAGAAAGACAATTATCATATGATCTCCCTGATATGAGGAAGTTGAGAGGCAAAGTGGGGGGTTTGGGGGTAGGGAAGGAAAAAATGAAAGAAGATGGGATCAGGAGGGAGACTTACCATAAGAGACTCTTAATCTCACAAAACTGAGGGTTGCCAGGGGGAGGTGGGTAGGGAGAGGGTGGTTGGGTTATGGACATTGGGAAAGGTATGTGCTGTGGTGAGTGCTGTGAAGTGTATAAACCTGGCGATTCACAGACCTATACCCCTGGGGCTAATAATACATTATATGTTAATAAAAATTAAAAATTAAAAAAAAAGAATAAGTTCTAGAGAAATCAGCACAGATTTGGTAACTGGAGCTATGTGTGAGCTTTTTCAGAGACAGCCTTCACATGACCCTGTTGGAAAAAGGTTAAAAAAAAAAAACCAACTAATTTTCTCTAGATACACAAATTACCAACTTGGCAAGACAGTAAACTTGGTGAGTTAGTTGTATTTTCTTTGAAATATTATGCTTTTAATTTCCAATAAACCTAATTGCCTAGGCTATCAAATGGTCCATGTGATAAATTACATATATGTTATTCTGAGTCTACACAAGTGTTAATAGTGGCCATGGCAGAGAGTGTTGGGAATTCCCTGCAATCTTTCTCTTCTTCTTCTTCCTTAGTAATAGGAACCCTGATATTTAGCTTGGTACACTGGTGCCCAAATTACTATTTCAGTCCCAATAGAAATTTATTATTAGAGTTCTACTCAGATTTTCTATTTCTTCTAGAGCTAGTTTCAGTAGTTTGTGTCTTTCCAGGAACTTTTCCATTTCATCTAGGCTATCTAATTTGTTGGATACAATTGTCCACAGAATTTCCAATACTTTTTATTTATGTTAGGTCTGTAGTAATGTCCTCTCTTTTATTTCTGATTTTAGTAATCTGAGTCTTCTTTTTTTCTCAGTCTAGCTAAAGAATTGTCAATTTTGTTAGTCTTCTCAAAAAACCAAAGTTTAGTTTTGGTGATTGTCTATATTATTTTTTCTTTTTATTTTTCTATTTTTTATTTTTCTACTCTATTTTTCTATTTTATATTATTTTTCTCTTTTTCTATTCTATATTATTTCTATTTTAATTCTTATTATTTCCCTCCTCCTGATTGCTTTGGGTTTAATTTGCTCTTCTTTTTCTAGTTTCATAAGATAAAAGGATAAGCAACAGATTGGTTATCATTCCTGTTTGAAAATGTAGGCATTTACAACTATAAATTTCCCTTTGAACACTGTTTTATTTGAATCATATAAGTTTTAGAATACTGTTTTCATTTTCACTCATCTCAAAGTATTTTCTAATTTCACCAATGATCTCTTCTTTATGTTTTTTAATTTCCACATATTTGTGAATTCCACAAGGTCTTCTGTTATTGGATTTAATTTCATTCCATTAAAGTTGGAGATGATACTTTGTATGATGTCAATCCTTTAAAATTTATTGAAATGCGTTTTACGGCCTAATATATGTTCTATCCTAGAGAATGGTACATGTGCACTTGAGAAGAATGTGTATTCTGTTGTTGCTGGACAGAGTGTTCTATAGATGTCTATTAGGCCTAGTTGGTTTATAGTGTTGTTAAAGTCTTTTACTTTTTTTTCTGGCCTTAAGTCTTCTATTTTCTTGTTGATCATCTGTCTAGTTGTTTTATTCATTATTGAAAGTAAGGTGTTGATGTCTCCAGCTATTATTGTTGCATTGTCTGTTTTCCCCCTTCAATTCTGTCAGTTTTTCGTTCATTTAATTTTTTGGCCCTGTTATGAGGTGAATACATATTTATAATCACTACATATTGAGGGATTGATTCTTTGATCTTTAGGAAATGTCCTTCCTCGTTTCTAGTAGCAATTTTTATCTTAAAGCCCATTTTGTTTGAGACTAGTTAGCCATTGTAGCTTTCTTTTGGTTACTCTTTGCATGGTATATATTTTCCCATTTTTTGCTTTAAACCTATTTGAGTCTTTGAATCTAAATTGTCTCTTAAAAATACAACATAGTTCGATCTTTTTTTAAACTATTCTGCTAATCTCTGCCTTTGATGGAGTGTTTAAGCCATTTACATTTAATAAAATTATTAGTAAGATAGAATTTGTGTCTGTCATTTTACCATTGCTTTCTGATTTGTCTCATGTATTTTTGTTTAGTTCTCCTATTGTATTATCTTGTGCTAAATGTTTTTACTGTACCATATTTATTCCCTTGTACTTTTAAAACTATATATTTATATAATAAATATAATATTATAATATAATATTTACATATTATATATTTATATAATAAATATATATATTCGTTGTTCTATTAGTGATTGCCTTGGAGACTACAATCAACATCTAAACATCTAATAATCTAGTTTGTACTAGTACAAACGTAATTTCAATAGTATATAGAAACTTTTCTCCAATATAAGTTCATTCCTTCCCTCCTCCTTTGTGCTATTATTGACATACAAAGTACCTTGTTATACATTATATGCCCAATGACATATTTATAAGTATTGCTTTATGCAATTGTCTTTTAAATCAGATGGGAGAAGAAAAGGGTTTCAAACAAAAGTTACATTTATAGTCTTTTTTTAATATATTTTTAAATTTATTTATTTATTTATTTATTTATTTATTTATTTATTTAAGAGAGAGAGACAGTGAGAGAGAGCATGATCGAGGAGAAGGTAAGAGGGAGAAACAGACTCCCTGCGGAGCTGGGAGCCCAAGGTGGGACTCGATCCCAGGACTCCAGGATCATGACCTGAGCTGAAGGCACTCTTAACTAACTGAGCCACCCAGGCGCCCCCATTTATTGTCTTTTATATTCAGCTTTGTGTTGCCTTCACCAGTGATCTTTATTTCTTCATGTAGGAAAAGGGAGATGTAAATAGGGTAAGTTAAAATGCCACAAAGTCATTGTACTTACCATGATTCACTAACTTTTCTTGGATAAATGTTTCTTGGATTATTGCAAGTCTTTAATTTATATCCAGCATTCTGAAAAAGATTTTAACAATTTTTGCCTATGTTCTCATTACTTTTATGGAGGAATGGATTTTTGGAGATCTTTATTTTGCCATTCCCACTAATGTCACTCTAATGCCTAACTAAAAGTTCTGTATTCCCTATCTTTTCTGGTAACTATTGTGATTTAAATCACAAACATTTAGTGTGACTAAATTTTGGCCAATGAGTTATAAAAGGTATTGTGTGGCAGCTTCTGAGGAAACCAACTTAAAAGACAGCTGTCGGGACACCTGAGTGGTTAAGCCTTTGGCTCTTGGTTTTGGCTCAGGTTGTGATCTCAGGGTTCTGGAATCAAGCTCTGCATTGGGCTCTACACTCAACATAGAAGTCTTCTGAAGCTTCTCTCTTCCTTTTACTCTGCCTCTCCCTGCTGCTCTCTTCCTGATAAATAAATCTGGGGGGTGGGGGAGACAGCTGTGCTGTGCCCTTTGCTCCCTTACTATTCCCTTATCCATATTCCCTGGAGTATGAATATTAAGTTTAGAGCTCTGGCAGCTATCTTGGTCCCTGAGAATGAGGGCCATACCCTAAGAATGGTGCAGTGGAGACCTATAAATAGATGCCTCATGATGATTTTGGAGCCACCATACAAGCTCTCGACAGCCTGTTTCCAGATATATTAGGTAAATATTTTTCTGTCTATTACTTTTAATATTTTCTCCCTAATAATTATGGCTGAAATTAATTCTGACCCAGATGGTCCCTAGCATTGGATTGTAGGAATATTAGTTGCTTTTACTTTTTAAAATATTTTTTGTATTACCTGGTTTTTCCTTATTAGCATTTATTATCTTATGTGAGAAAAAAGCTATTTACATGTAAATAAATGTATAGTGATATTAATGTACGTACTAAAACATACATGTATGAATATAATACATAAATATAGATATAAAATGCATATATATCACATTTGTGTGTATATATCATGTATATACATATGGACATACACAAATATATTTTTCCATCTTTTTATGTTTTAGAGGGTTGAAAACTGTCTTCTTTTACATGGTCGTCTATCAGAATGATGCATTTCCAAAATAATTGGAACACAATCATGACTAGTCAATCAAGTAAATCAAGAATTCAGTGCTAAGACTTTTTTTCAGTTGCTAGGGTGGGGGTTAGGTGAGGATGGGTTAGAGGTGGAGGAGGAGATTACAGTGTGTGGGAGATGGGGGTGGATGGAGACTGCGGAAAGATATGCTAGTAAAATAAAGAGCACTGACACACATCAGCACAGCAAAGTCTGAAACAGCCTCCTCTCCCCCCACTCCTGTTTTTAGAGGGAGACAGTCCATTAGGATCTAAAGACTCTAATGTTATTTCAGTGTTCATAAAATCTTTACAATAGTGTTTTTCCTGCCTTCTCTGACTACTACATAATTAAAACCAGGTAAGCCAGCTCTCCACCCAGAACTATTACAGAGGAGGCAGCCTGGAGTTACCTTGAAAAAACGTATATATATGATTTAAACTTAGGTGACTGCCATATTTACCTCCGGGTAAAATATAGGAGAAAATGGTTTAGATGAGATTAGAAACAAAAGATCAGAATAAGCACTTCTTTCTTCTCTTGTGAAAATAAGAATTTAAGCCTCTCTTTGGAAATTTCTATGTGATAATAGAATGGCTGAGTCTTCTATGTTCTCTTTTCCTGTATTACTCTTAATTGGCTATATACATACATAAATCTTAAAAATAAAATTATATTAAAGAGTTCAGAATCACCACTCCTTGCCTTCCAATCCTACTCTCTAGAACCAACTGCATTCAATACTTTTGTTTATTCTTTTATTAGTTGCCTATTTCTAAACAATGTGTTTATTACATTAATATTTATCATACTTAGACACATTTTATAGCTTTCTGAATCAGTTAGTTTCAAGTTAGAAAAATAAAACTCTCATCAGATTACTTAGTAAAGAAAACGTGATGCAGCTATAAAGGGATTGGAATTGTCATTTCCAATTTGGGGTGATTCCACCCCCCAAGAAACATTTGGCAATGTTCTGACAATGTCTGGAGACATTATCGTCACAGCTGGGTAGAAGCTACTGGTATCTAGTGGGCAGAGTCGGCCCATGGATGCTGCTAATCATCTTAAAACACACAGGGCAGTCCCTGAAACAAAGAATCATCCAGTGCACAGATTCAATAGTGTTAAAGTTGATGAGAAAACTTAGACTGGAAGAACTGGAAAGAACTGGGGGAATGAGAGGCAACACTAGGATCTGCAACTGCAGAAAGCCACTATGACTTCCAGAGCCAGTGGGTCAGTGTGAGAAGGCAGTGCTAACAAAGGCCATCACAGGAAGCAATAAACCAGTAGGATGGCCTGGTACTACCAGGAAATGTTCAGAGGAAACTGAGAACATAGAGAAGAAGAAGCTACTACCAGAGATGTTGCCCAAAGCAGAGAGAATGGGAAAGAGAAATATCCTGGCTTCTCCTTGTCTCTCACCCTCCAATCCCCTGGCACTGCCATTGGCTGAACTTAGCCGGAAACCAGTCATCCAGGTCTGGGAAGCATAGCTCTTGCAATAGGAGCCCAAGAGGAGAAGGCAGTGTATGAACTAGAGAGCCAATGGGCCAATTACCAGCACACCTTTCCATTATGGAAGATGGGGATCAAACTCTATTTGATAGCCTCTTCCCTCACTACTCTACTTTTCCAAATGCATTAGAAAATCTATCCATTTTCTTTTTTTCTTTTCAGTGATCTCCTCGTAATCTTCTTTCCTTATATATATTCTTTGAATATATTCACAAGTTTCCATATCTTTTCCTTTTAAAGAAATTTTACCTCTTCTTACACTGTCTGTTGGTATTTATTAATTACACTATTTTCCCTAGTGAGACAGCCACACAATAAATAATCAATCCCTTTCATCTGACCTGTCTCAGAATCAGTGGTAGTCCCAGGATGGTTGCGCCAGTCTACAGATGAGAAGCCCTGGACTTAGCAAAGCAAATCCAAATGTCTTGCCTGTATTACTGTGGTAGTAGTTGACATTGCTGGTGTCCTGCCCTGATCCCTTGTACTGTGCTGGTGCCTCATCCTCAGCTATTGTAGTGTTGCTGCTAATGGCTTCAATATGCCCTTCCCTGGAGAACTATTCTTGGTCAATGAGAGCCACCCTACTGAGAAATGCCTGGGAGGCTCTATCTCACCTCCATGCATCGTGCAGTCAGTGACTGATATGGGGATACAAAAGCCAAGCCCCCTTGCCTCAAAGAGGACAACTCTGTGGTGTCATTCACACTCCAAAACTCTTCATGGGGTCAGGTTTAAGTTAGACTTCAACTGAAACCTCATCTTTGTTTAGCCACTTCCCCTGATCTATCTTGCTTCCCTTATCTTCTTCCAAGTTTCTCCTGAAAGAAGAATTTCAGTGTGTCTCTTAAATAAGCATTCAGCCTCAGTCTCTGTTTCTAGAAACCCAATCAAAGATGATGGTGAACATCAGACATTTTTTGGCTTCTCAGCATGCATTCTCCCTTCCTAACAGCACAAGACTTTCCTTTGGGAAATTATCTCCCACACCTTTTGAACAGTCTTGATGGGACCGAATCTGGGTATGTGCTCTGCCATCATGGAAGCTAAAGGAGCTTGTGAAGTTCCCTTCCATTAAATCCCTCCTCTCACTGCTTTGGTATAGCAGGCCCAGGCATGTGACCTAAATTCAGCCAACTTGACATTCTGTCCTGGGATTATGAATCTTAAGTGAGTAATACAAAGATAGAATGGTTCTTTGAGGTTCATGTATTCCATTACAGACGTCTGCTAGCCTGCTTCTCCTTCTAACCTTTCTGGGCCTTTCAGCGTCAAAAGCCTTGGTTCCTGCCCATTTTCTAGCTACTTGGCTAGGCTTTTGTGAGTGCTCCAAATACTTCCAGTGATGTCCCTCTTATGTAAAGTCTCTTACCCAGGCTCTCTTGCTTATTACCAAAAGAATAATAAGTAATGTGATTCTTACTGTCTTTCATCTAAGCACAGAGTGAGAATGGGTCTGGGACAGAACCACTGATTCAGAAGAGGGCAGACACAGGGCTTCTGAGCTTGGTGAGTAACAACCTACCTGGACAACTCTCCTGCCTTCAAGGAAGAAGAAGGCGTAAACAAAGCATTTCTCAACTGGGTAAATTATACTTTGATCCTGTGTGAGATGCTGAATTAGTCTCTTGTCTTAGAAAGCCATTGTCTGGCATACCTCAATCTGAAACCTCCCTTCTGTTGACATTTTTCCTTTTCTTATATGTTTATGCATTTTTTTTTCCATTTCTTTTCTTATATGTTCATACAACAATCCTGAAAATAGAGGAATTCAATGGTATGAAAACAGCTCTACTCCCTAACGAAAATATCTTCTTGGATGAAAAGTTTTTCTTATGAATGGAATTTTTCCCCAAAATTGTTCAGGTTTTGGATTATAGGAAGGAAATGAGCTCAACAGAAAAACCAAAATAGACACACATGATTCCAGAGGAATCTGAAGACAACCTTCTGGTCTGAGTTACCAGGCAACTGTCTCTCCAAGGATGCTGCCATTTTGATGTTATAGAATAATCAGGTACTTGAATTTCTGACTCAAGATATCTTGGGACCATAATAAATTTATCTTCATGATTTTAAAAATGTATAAGCAGAAACCTCTCTCCCCCTTGGCACACATGTTCCATTGCTTGCCTGTTTGTTTGTTTGTTTCACAGTTTCCTTGCTGTGTGCCTTCAAAGTTGTGTGCCAACAGAGTTTCATCTGTTTGGGATGGTTTTGTTGGATCCTGGTGAGAGTGGGGAATGAATGGAAGACTACTCAAGGTACTGATTTCTACTTGCTTCAGATTCTGATCTTACAGTTAGTAACATGTTTTATCCATAAGAAACAAAAGAAAAAATTGCACGTAAACATCACCTAAAACAACAGTCCTTGGAAACTCAGTTTTATGCCTAGAAACAGGGTCCCTGCACATAAGGAAACAAGCTATTGTTGGATAAAGAGCTAGACAGACACAGGCACATGGAAGAGTGTTTTTATCAATATTTGAAAGAAATCCTTCCAGTGACACAATTGTCTGTTCAAGGACTTGTGTATAAAATCTCAGAATTGAGTTTTAGAAAAAATTCAATACTAATTTTCCATTTTCTTTTTGTCTGTACTATGATATGCTACTTTTTACTCATTTTCTTATTACTAAAAGCCTAATTTGTGCAAGGTTTTCTGCTAGATATGAGTCTACACCAGCAGCAGAGTCCATAGTCCTAGCCTTAAAGGTGTACCCTTTCTAGAGATGGAGAGAGACATGTCAACAACTCTTGACCTCCCTGATATAGGAATGAAACAGTAGGATCTACTGTCTGTGCCATTACAATGGCCTATTACCTAAGGCCTTTCAGAGTTATGAAATATATTATTTATAGTGTGAGCCTATTGTTTTCTCTCAGGGTTCTTGGCTATGAACAGTGGAAACTAACTAAACAGAAAAAGAATGTAGGAAAGGGTGTCAGGGAATCAAGTCTGCATAGCCAGGCATGGCAAAGGTGCAGTCTCAGGGGCTCCGGGGGTGGGGGTGGGAGGACTAAGCATCAGGAACCCAGGTGGAGGCCATATGTAGAAGAGTGTTGTCAGTAAACACTGCTGTCTGTAAGGAATAACCTCCAAACCATCTCCACCTCCAGGTGTTACTTACTCCAAATTTGAAATTCAGGAGAGAGTACCTAGGTGATCTAGAATATTCAGGCCCTCTGCCTGTACTGGGCCTGATGGAGGAGGGGAAGTTGGGCCCTTTGGGAAGCTGCCACTATTTTCTACCAAGACCACATATGGGGAATTCCTTCAAACAGTGATTAATGAATAGGAAAGTAAGAATTGATTCTAGAAACAAAAAAATCCAAGTGTCCACTACATGTATTATTTACCATTGAATCTCAAAATCTAGGTACAGTCTAGCCATAATGAGGACAATTCTTAGTTATTAGGGGAGAAAGTATCAATGGAAGACTGGAGTAAAATCACCTACCTCAAACCTTTTATTTTATAGTTAAGGAAACTTATGCCTTAGGTGACCGTGAACTTCTATTGTTATACTGTTATCCAGCTAGTTTTCTGGTTCTCAGGTCTTTGGACATGGACTAGAACTATACCACTGGCTTTTCTGGGTCTTCAGCTTATAGACAGCATATCACAGTACTTTTCAGCCTCCAAAATCATGTGAACCAATTCCTTATAACAAATTTCTAACTTCAGATATAGATATTGATTCTGTGTTTCTAACTTCAGATATCTATCTATCTATCTATCGATCTATAGATACTGATTCTGTGTTTCTAGAAAACCCTAATACAGCATCCTTGCTTGGCTTCCTCTCCTTCCCTGTCCTGCTTCATTCATTTTCTAAATAGTCTTCCCCGGAAACATTTCCTTAATAAATCACTTCTACATGAATACACATCTCAAAGTCTGCTCTAGGGCACCTGACCTTCTAGGATAATTCCCCAAATCTCCCCCTTTTTTAATGTCCTGGCCCCTCCCATAGGATGCCACATATCTCCCCATGATCTACTAACTGCAGGGTTAATGCTTGATCCCGTAGGGGTCCTCCTGGACCCTGTTCCTGGGCTATGACCAGCATTTGCTCTGCATAATTATTGCCTGGGCCAGGGCAGTCGTTAAGTATTTTGAATACTTACCCTGAGCCTATTTAAGTGTTAGGGTTATATAACATAAAAACTAACCAGAGTGTCTGCTGCATTCATCAACCCTCTTAGTTTTCAGATAAACTTAATATATAGGGGAGGTCCTCCTGGTCATGTTTGAGCCACAGGAGCCTGCCATTCTGGCCGTGATTGATTAAATCATGGTTAAACCCAAGCTGGGCTAAGCCGGTTCTCTCCCCTAGAAACTTGAAACTTGAACTGAGGGACAGAGGGTTGGTATTTGTTGGGGCTGAGTCACCATCATGGCATCATCCCCATAAGGGGAAGTTCCGTGAACACCTAGTCTTGTCCCATCCAGGGCTTGAATGTTGAACTCTTCCAGGAGTAGCTTTTCAATACACCACCATTTTTGCTTACATTTGCTAGAGTAGCTTTTGATAAAAAAAAAAAGTAACCAGAAAACTCTTACCAAATAGCTTATATTACCAGCTGGAACAAGCGCAGTTTGTTTGTCTTGTGTGTTGCCTTCAGCACTTAGCATAGTGCAGCATGGGTTAGGTACTAACCTCATACATATTTGCTGCCTCCATATACAGGTCTCTATTTATTATTATTTCTGTAGGAAAGAGAAGTTCACCTTATGTACATGTAAATATACAGGCTTGAAAGTGGAAAATTTCACCAGATCAGATGAGTACGTGTGAGGAGCTGTGGGGCTCAGTTGGTTAAGCGTTGGCCATCAGCTCAGGTCACAATTTCAGAATCCTGGGACTGAGCCAGGCGTTGGGCTCTCTGCTGAGTGGGGAGCCTGCTTCTCCCTCTCCCTCTGCTGCTCCCCCTGCTTGTTCTCTTTCTCTCAAATGAATAAAATCTTTAAAAAATAAGAAAATAAAAATTAAAAAATTAAAGGATGCCTGGGTGGCTCAGCTGGTTAAGTGACTATCTTCAGGTCATGATCCCAGACCCCTGGGACCAAGTCCCACATCAGGCTCCCCATTCAACAGGGAGTCTGCTTCTCCCTCTGACCTTCCCCCTCTAATGCTCTCTCTCTCTCTCAAATAAAGAAATAAATACATTTTTTAATAAATTTTTTAAAAATTTAAAAACAAATTTAAATGCCTCCTGCTTGTGTTCATACTTTTTTTTATCAAGTTTTCCTCCAACTAATTAGCCTATCTCATGACCTACCTTAGTTTCTTAAATGTAACATAGTTTAAAAACTGATTAGTGTTAAAAAGCTTTAAAAATCCAAACTTGAATTTAGGAGGTCTCTGAAATCCCTGTCAGGTTGGGGAACATGTACTCACTGCTACTGAAGTAAACCATTTGGGCAGCATCTCTGATTTCCCCAAGTCACTATTCAGCGTTACTCCATTTATTTTCTTCCTTTGTTCACTCTATATTCTATACTTCCCACTACTCCATTTTGATCTCTTAAGTCAGAAATTGTAGCAACTGCAGGTTAGGAACTTAGAGAAAATGACTGTGCTCAAGATACAGTCTTTTTCACTCTGCTAACATGTACTAGTCTTTGAAGTAAAGAGAAGTCTATGTTGTTGCTACTTACATCTGGAGAGAGAAAACCAGAAGTTTCGCCTCCAGAAATCAGGTTGTTGTCATCATCGTTGCCAGAGAATCAGGCCAGCAAGAGGGTGTTCTCAGGCACAAAACAACTGGTTTTGCTCCTGGTGGCTTCTGCTGAGTCATCAGTAACAGTCAGACAACATGTAGGTGCCAACAGCAGCAGTCAAAAGAGGCAAAAACACACAGAGGGGAAAAGTTGAGTTCTACTTCCTGCTTGTCAGCAGACCCAGTCTGTCATTATTTTGAAGTTATATGAAAGTTCCAGCAAACAGAACTTTAAAAGATTTGCAGGTTTTGTTGCTTAACTAGGAAGTCTGAGCAAGCCAGAGGCTTAGGAATGGAGCACATGGACCCAAAGAAAATGCTTTTTGTGTGTATGGGGCAAGAAAATGAACTTGAACCCATAGGAACTATGAGATATTTTCCTTTTCTGTCACTTGAGAAAGATCTGTGACAAAGTTGTCACAGGAACTTAACAGAAAAGTCTATGAAAGATACCTTAACATCTGAGGGTGTGACACCTAATAAGAAAGAGGCCTTCTCATCACAATTCCAAAGCATTACTTCATTTTGCCCTAGGGTGACTCAAGTATATCCAGCAAAGCAAAGAAACTGTCTGAACATGGGGAGCACACCCACTAAACTGCTGTTTATTAACTTTGGGCCCGTGAAAACAAAGCCAAGTCCTCACCTTGAATATAGGAAAGCAGAAGATAGCAGGCTCTAGTTCAGGTCTCTCAGTTCCATCTTTGCAGTAGTGAGACATGGCACCATTTACAGAGGGTCTAAATGCACCAGGCATTCTGCAAGACCATCATACCCATTGTGTCACAAAGTCTCCTGGGCAACTTAGTAAGGCACGCATTGCCTCCACTCTCTGTTTTACCAAAGAGGAAACTGAGTCTCAGAAAGGCTAAGTGACTTGCCCATGACCACCCAGTGGGTGGAAAGCCAAGATTAGAATAGAGCTTTCTTTGTCTGTCCCCAAAGCCCAGGTTCTTTTGCTACAAGGAAATGCCTGGAAAAACCGAGAGTTGTTTGCTGCCCCTCTGAGCGGCAGAAAGATGTTCATAGCCTGTCCCTCACCTTCCTTAAGACTTAGTAGCATTTCCTTGCTAAGTGTGGTCTCCAGATCAGCATATCAGCCCAGTATCTTCTGGAAGCATCTTACACATGCCGAAACTCAGGCTCCACCCCAGACCTACTAAGCCAGAATCCACTCTCTAAAGTTGGAAGAGAACAGATCACCTTCCTGGTACCTTCATTACAGGCCTTTAATAACAGACTAATTATTCTGTGGCAGAGAGCAACTCCGAGAAACAGCTTCTATGCCTTCATCAAACCTTTTGCAGTGTGTTCCTTTCGCTGAAAAAGGGGTGTCACTTCTACTGACCCCTTGCCAGAGCAGAAATCTCCATCAAACAAGAACAGGAAAGAAGCAAGGGGAAGTGTTTCATCAGGTTTTGCTGATAAGGCTGTTGGCAGCTGCATTTCCTGGCACCTGGAGAGTACAAGGTAATGCTAAATATTAACACCTAAGAAGATTAGTGGGGATTGCAGGAGGAGAGTCTCACTGGGTTAAAGGTCATTTGCTTACATATCTCGGACAAAGAAGACTCAAACAGCCCTTGGGGAGGAGCCTCATAATTAAAGCAACAAGACAGAAGGCCAGGAGGAAGGTCTGTGTTTCTAGAGCCTCTTGTGGGGTCTGAGTTCTGTTTCTCCAGTATGGGTGGTAACCAGTTATGGTGACTACACTTAAAGGGACTTCTCTTCTATAGGGGAGGGTGGACCTAAGTGAAATAAGTCGGACAGAGAAAGACAAGTACAGTGCGATTTCACTTACATGTAGAATCTGAAAAACAAAGCAAATGAACAAATGAATGGGAAGGGGTTCCTGAGGCTCCAGGGTTTGGATAAAATAAAGGGTTACTAGGCAGAAGAAATTAGGGAGACAAGAAAAGAGCAAGTAAACTTGAAGTAGAGTGAAGAGGTTGGTAAATAAGAGAAAGTAACTCAAGATGGAAGAGAGAGAAGAAATTCTTCACTACTAGAACCATACAATAATATCTATTTTTTTGCTGATATCTTTTTTTTTTTTTTTTTTTAGATCGAAATACCATTGGCTCCAACTTCTGGATTCTTGGAAACCTAAAACCCTCCCAAAGGTGTCTTCAGGTTACTAGGAGCTCATTTTTCCCTGGGTCCATCAGGTTTACAGTTTGCACATCTGGTTTTGGTTTTTTTTGTTTTTGTTTTTGTTTTTAATGAATGAGTTTTTATTTCTCTCCTCATTTTTAAAATGTGAACATTCTGGAATTCAGTCACAACCTTTACTTCCAGGTGACTCCTTCACTGCATCTCAATTCCCTCTTAAAAAATACACTCTTATTCCAGAAGGCAGTTAGCTTTTCATCATTCTTTGTCTAGATAACATCCAAGGACAAAACCCACAGGCACAAGTAAATGTAACTGGTGGTCACGAACAATCTAAATTATGTTCATTATGAGTGCTGTAGCCTTGGTGACAAACACGACCCCACTACCACTCTGCACATCTTTCTAATGCTCAGGTCCTTTCTATGAAACACCATGCAATGATTGTACCCAGCACAATACTCAACTTTATAGATGATGTTTAAATTCAATAAATGTTTTCATCTTCAAAAACAAACAAACAAACAAACAAAAAACAGAAAGAAATCAGGCCAAGAAATATAGTTAGCAAGCCAAGGAGACAGGATTTGAATTCACATCCATCTGATTCACTGGCAATCTGTTACATTGGTGGCCCTAGTGACCCATGCCTCCTGGTATTCATGCCTGTGTGTTCCCTTCCGCTTGAAAATGGACTGGGCCTGTGGCTTGCTTTAGCCAAAAGAATGCAGGTAGAGTTCCAGGTCCAGGTTCCTGGGATCCCTGAGCTGCCATGCAAGAGGGCTGACTATGCCCCTGGAGAGAACCCGTGGAGAGAGAAAAGCTCTGACACCGCATGGAGAAGCTAGGCACCCAGCAGCCAGAGTTAAGGTAAAGCCCCAGGCATATGATCCCAATTAAACCATTCCCATCGACACTCACCCCCCACCCTTCACAGTGATCCTAGAAGAGCCATCAGACATGATGGACACTATGCCCCAGCAGACATCCTGTGGAACAGAGATGACAGGGCTTTGCTTTGTTCAAATTGCTGACCAATAGAACTGTGCAAAGTGATAAAAATGGTGGTTATTTTAAGTCCCTAAGTTTTGAGTAGTCTGTTATGTATCAACAGGTAACCAAGACACACCTCTGTCCTGTGGCTGAGGAGATGGAGACAGTGACAAATTTATGAAGTCTTTGAACAAGAGAGAAAGATGGTTAGGGAAAGAGTGGGTACAAGACAATTGCCAGGGGTGGAAAGAAAAAAAGACAAAGGGCATAATTATGCAGACCTCTAAGTAGCGGAAACAAGAAGTAACAGAATCTTTAGATCACATACCTTTGCCAGGCAGTAATTCTGCCCCAGAGCAATCCTCACAGTAGAATTAATGCAAGGAAGATTAAAAGGCAAGATTCAGAACTGCCTATTTTCAACAACAAGGTAATAGATCAAAATGTTCATAAAAGCTTTCTCTGGGTAGTGGTATCATAAGAAAGCCTCATAAGTTAGTTTTTTGCTCTCTTCCAGTTCTTCCATATTTTCTACAATGATTGTTTTCCATTTAATTTTTTTCGAAGTCTTAATATCAAAGAGATAAAAGTACATTGATATCTTAATATCAAAGATAAAAGAGATAAAAGTACAAAAGAGATAACCCCCCCTCAAGTGCCACAGAAAAGCACTTCACTATCCATCCTCCACTTCTTCTCCCCATCTTGCACCCCACAGGTAATCCCTTTAATGATTTCTGTTTTAGTTCTTTGAGTGATTAGGTCCACATCCTTAAATAATGTGCTTATACTTCCATTACTTGGTTTATTAACCTGAGGCATCTATAGGTCCCCTATTCCAAAAGTCTTATTATTTTATTGAACAAATGCATTGAATACCTACTATGTGCCAGTACCATTCAGATGCTGCCCTTTTATGGCACATATTCTAGTAAAGGGAGGTGGCTGATCAAAATCAAAGAAATAATATCCAATAATAAAAAAGTACTATGAAGAAAACCACATAAAGTATGGGGCAGTATGGTTGAGTGTATTTTCCAAGAATTGGCCACACTCTTCCATCCCACATGCTCATCTAGAATCTTACCATTCACTTATCAAGAAGTAGAGTATATTTTCCTGACCTTTAAATCTGGGTGGATTGGTGACTTACACAATACGTCAGCAGAACCAATACTTGTGATTTCCAAGGCTAGGTCCGATTTGCTAGAATACTCTCTTGAAACTTTCAGTTGCCATAGAAAACAGTCCAGCTGCCCTGAAATTGCCATGCTGTGAGGAAATTCAAACTAGCACACAGAAAGGAACCACACAGAGAGGCCCTATAACTACAAGAAGATAGAGAGGTGACCAGTCAGTTCCCAAGTGTTCCAGCCCCCAAGCCCCCCCTTAAGCCTCTGACAGCTGAGTCTTGAATGGTGAGAGAGTCAGCCTTGCAAAAATCTGGAAGCAAAGCAGTCCAGGTAGAGGAAACAGGAAGTAAAAATGACCTGATTGAAGAATGAGAGTCACTGGGGATGTCTGGCTAGCTTAGTCAGTGGAACATGTGACTCTTGATCTCAGGGCTGTGAGTTCAAGTCCCATGCTGGGCATAAAGCTTATTTAAAAAAAAAATTAAAAATTGAAAGAGAGAGAGAACACAAGCAGAATGAGAAGCAGAGGGAGAAACAGGCTCGCTGCTGAACAGGGAGCCCAACACAGGACTCGATTCCAGGATGCCAGGATCATGACCTGAGCCAAAGGCAGACAGTTAACCAACAGAGACACCCAGGCGCCCCTCCCTATATGTATTTTATACCTCAACTTAAAAAATCAACTTCTCATGCTAGAAGAACAGAAAAGAGGTAGTGTTAATTTAGTTCAGCTTTTCTACCTCTTCTTCATCACTGATTACTTTTGCAATTTTATTTATTTATTTTTAAAGATTTCATTTATTTATTTGACAGAGAGAGAAAGAGAGAGATCACAAGTAGGCGGGGAGGCAGGCAGAGAGGGGGGGGGGGGAGCAGGCTCTCTGCTGAGCAGAGATCCCGATGCGGAGCTCAATCCCAGGACACTGAAACCATGACCTGAGCCGAAGGCAGAGGCTTAACCCACTGAGCCACTCAGATGTTCCTAATTTTGCAATTTTAAATAATATACTGAAACCTCTGGTTTTTGTTCCATAAACTTCTATCAATAGTTCTTGCTTCTATCAAGTAAGATGAACATATTGGGACTACTATTCTTATTCCCCTTTGTTCTCCAACCCTTCTTTCTCCTCCCACTTGTTCTCAGCTCTCCTTTACATTTCTTAGATCAATAAAAGTTACATTCTCTTCTGTAACCATAATGAAGTCTTCCAGGTTTTAAGTTATTCCTAAATGTTGAAATCTAAGAAACAAAGTTTACATTATTGTGATGATAAAATATTGCTGCTGGCTGAGTCAAGTGGGATGGATACAAATTCACCCATCCCCGTTTCTTGACAACAGGGCCAATGTCATGCTCTCTTTATCACTTGAAGAGTATTCTTAGCATCTAAGTCAAATAAATACTCTTTTATTTACGTATTAGTTAGCTATTGCTGCATAACAAATCACTCCTAAACTTAGTCCTTTAAAACAATAATGATCTGTTATTTCTTATGAGAGTATAGGTCAGTTAAGTGGTTCTGCTCATCTGACTGGACTTGGTCAATCTCTAATGGACTCACTGCCATGGCTGTGTTTAGTTGCTGGATTAGGCTGGGAGCTAGCTGGTCTAGAATTGCCTTGGCTTTGATGACTTAAGTTTTCTTCTATGTATTTTTCATATCTTTCTAACAGGTTAACCTGGGTTTGTTCTCATGGTGGTGGCAGGGCTTCAAGAGAGAGAGCTAAAACATGTAGTACCTTTTCATGTTTCTTCTTGGATCATTTGCTACTGAACTATTATGAGCTAAGTCGAGTCCTATGGCAGAGTTGGGATGTTGGTAGGGAGTGTACAGAAAAGGTGGATACAGGATAGCCATTATTAATTGGGTCATTAATGCAAGTCACTAAGTCTGCTACACTTACACTATCCCTGCTTCAAAATTATACCACATTTTGGGGCGTCTGGCTGTCTCAGTGGGTTAAAGCCTCTGCCTTCAGCTCAGGTCATGATCCCAGGGTCCTGGGATCGAGTCCCACATTGGGCTTTCTGCTTGGCCGGGAGCCTGCTTCCCTTCTTCTCTCTCTGCCTGTCTCTCTGCTTACTTGTGATCTCTGTCTGACAAATAAATAAATAAAATTTTTTTAAAAAGTAGACCACATTTTCCTTTGCTTCATTTGCATATTTATTTTCTAGTGTTTTGAATTGGTTCTTTTTTTGCTATTGAAAAAAGAAACATGCTTTTTTCATTATATGACTAATATTATTTAGCTTCTTATTCCTTTTCCCTATTGTTTGAAATTTATTTCATGCTTCTTAAAAACATTCTTGTGTTGGGGCGCCTGGGTGGCTCAGTGGGTTAAGCCTCCACCTTCAGCTCAGGTCATGATCTCAGGGTCCTGGGATGGAGTCCCCCATCAGGCTCTCTGCTCGGCGGGGAGCCTGCTTCCTCTCTCTCTCTCTCTCTCTCTCTCTCTGCCCACCTGTGATATCTCTCTCTCTCTCTCTTTCTCTCTCTCTGTCAAATAAATAAATAAAAATCTTAAAAAAAAAATTCTGTGAAAGCCCACTGAGTTTTGGTCTAATGTGAACTGACTGTGTTTAGGCTAGTTAAACAGTTGATATGCTAGAATGCCTTTTTACAGCACTCCTTGGGGAGTTCTACTGTGTCATACATATCACATCTTCTTTCTGCAGAAAGGATGCTTGAGAGACAAAATTTCTAAGCTCTTTCATGTCTGATAAGTTTGAGGTCTTAATCTTGTTCCTTTATTGATTACCTACTGTTTCTTATCCTCCTAGGAAACTTGTAGGTTCTCTTAATCCATGATATTCTAATGGTTCACTCTAGACTTGGGTCTTTTTAAAACACGTATTATACCAGGCACTCAGAAGTTTCTTTCAAACTATGGACTGCTATAGAAAATGTTGTTCCATATTTCTTTAATAACTTCCTTCCTTTGGTTTCCAAATTCTCTCTTCACTGACCTCCTATTATTTAGAGATTAAACCTTGTAGAGTGGCTTTCTGTGTTCACCATCTTTTCTATTTTCCATTTCTTTGATTTTGCTCAAAGCAAAATCACCTATTTCCAAGGTGACTTCCTTTTCCCCCCAAGCTCTCTATTGATTTTTTAAACTGCCATTATGTTTCTTTTCTTGTGCTCCTGTTTCCTCCCACCCACAGTATTCTGTTTTTGTTTTATAAATGTAATAGCTTCTCAAATCTCTTTGAAGTCCTCTAAGTTTTTTTGTTTGTTTATGTATTTGATCATGCCTCCTTCTGTTCTCTGATTTATCTCCATGTCCTCTGGGGTTAATTTTTCCTTTGATTTGGTATTTCTTTTTCATAATTCAAACATTCTTAGTATTTTTGATAGTCCTTTGTTAACTCTACATACCTAAGATTAAAAGACTGGATAGAATTTTTCAAGATAGTTTATACTGATATTCTCTGGTAGTGTATGTATTGGTCTCTTTCTTTTGGCCTCTCTCTCAACTGAGAGTTCTGTTTAGGTGGCCAGGGCTTATTTATGAGCAGACTTTTCTTTAGAATTAACAAAAAGGGAGTAAGTTTGAGGTTATAAGAGCCAAAGATCCCAGAAACGGGAAGACTTCATTCCTGGAGCCCTCCAAGCAGTTCATTCAGCTTCTTTAGAGAGTCTATGGTAGATTGTTAAATAGTATGGTTCCCAGTGAATCACATCTTTCTGTGTCCATGCCCCTTTAACAACAGCTTTGTAGTAGCCCATCAAAGGTGAAGTCTATTTCTCACATCTTAAATCTGGTCTGGCCTGTGACTTACTTTGGCTAATGAAATGCAGGAGAAGTGACAATATGCAAGTTCTGGAGCCTTGACCACAAGCGGCCTTGCAGCTTCTTCCTTCCTTGTCTTAGAATGTTCCTACCATGATGGAAGAAAGACTGAGCTGGATGACTGAATGAGGACAGACCATGGGGAGAGGGACTCAGATGAGTCAGAACTAAGGCCCCAGGCCATCTTAGATGCTCCAGACCCAATGAAGCTGCCAGTTGACTGCAGCTGCATATGTGATTCTAGGTGAGAGGCCAGCCAACCCATAAAATTGTGTGAAATAAACAATTTTTCTATTTTCAGCCACTAAAATCTGGAGCAGTTTGTCATGCAGTCATGATAACTGATGCAGAGCTTTTTTAAAAAATTGTTTTTGTTTTTGTCTGGATTGCCTGTGCTCTGCATGTGTGAAGTAGATGCAAAGTAGAGATCTAATTGGTTCAGTTATTCCAAAAACATAAAATCAACTAACCCTTGTTTTCTGTCCTTCTCATTCCAGCCTTTACACTAAACATCTTTAACCCTTGAATCTTTCTTTGTAAGGTAGAGATTGCTGGTCACCTGACCCAACAAACATTCTCCCCTCCCTACTTAGTAACCCAGCTCTGATTTTAACAATGTATTCAGCTAAGACAGTTTGTTCCTTTATTTTTAAAGATTATTTATTTGAGAAAGAGAGAGAGAGCATGAACGGAGGGAGGGGTAGCAGGAGAGGAAGACACAGACTTCCCGTTGAGTGGGGGGCTCATTCCCAGGACCCTAAGATCATGATCTGAACAGAAGTCAGATACTTAACTGACTGAGCCACCCAGGCACCCCAAGACAGTATATTTTTAAGCCTTGCAGCGAGGGCCTGCCACATAAAGAAGTTCTAAGTGGTAGAGTTCAGTGAGATTTCCAGACACACTGCTTAAATGGAATTAATCTGCTAAGAAGGGTCCCTTTTTGCTCTTCTGTTCTTCCTTCTGTGTGCTGCCTGGAATGTAGATGTAATGGCTGGAGCTCTAGCTGCCACCTTGGCAACTCTAGCTACCACCTATGAGATGACTTTGAAGCTGAAAGCTATTCACAAATAGTACAGCTGGAGAGGAGACTGAGTCTCTGATGACAGAGTGGAGCTGCCCTTTCAGCTACGCACTGCCTACTTCCAGAATTCTTTTACATGAGACAAGAATAAGCTTCTCCCTTGTTTAAGGTACTGCTAATTACCACCCCCCTCACACACACACACCGGTTTTATATATCTGAATTTACTCCTAATTATAATAATTTGGCCTCTGCCTCTCACCCTGGGATCCTTCTCCACTGCATCCATCAACCATATGTATCTTGGGGTACTTCTATTTCTAGAAGTTCTATTGGACTTTAGAGTATCTTCCATGTCTCATCTTAGTATGTTCAATTTTTCTTCCATTTTTTTGAAAATATAAAATACAGTTATAATAATGGTTTAACGTCCTTATCTGCTAATTCTAACATTTGTGTCAGTTTGTGTCTACTCCACTAACTGAAGTTTCCCTTTTTAGGATTTCCTACAACTAATTCTAAAAGGGCTGCATTGCCTTAGGTTGGGTTCCCCTAGAAGCAGACGTTGATACAAGGATTTGAGTTGGGGGTGATGCCAGACTGGGAGGGGACTAGGAAAGGGAGACAGGGAAGGAAAGGGAACTCAGTGCAGAATGTGATAATAAGCAGGTTACTGCCATAGGCATCTGGGGCCTAATTCCACTGGGAACCTGGTAAGATGGTATAAAGATGTGCTACCCAAGGGACAAGTAAACAGGGATATTTAGACACTGTCTCCCATAGGTCATTGGTTGAGCATTGCTTCAGAAGGTATCTTCTTGCACTTCAAGGCTGCCTGTCCAGACGGCCCTGAACAAGGCTCCTTTAGCTAGGGAAAGCCCTCAGGGAAAACTTCTCAGGTGCATGCAGTAGGAAGTGGTTGACATATCTGAGAATACTGTGTGCTGAGGGAATATGAGCAGCACTCTGCCAATGTCTGTGATATACTTCATTCCTGGAGCCCCAGTATCCATTCAACAAACAAGGAAAGAATTATCTGCTCTCTCCAAAGTGCTTTGCCTTTCCCAGTGCGGCTTTCATTGACTTGTCCTGATTCAATGGACTATGAACCTTCTGGTTTATTTTTGTTCCTAGGCACTCACCAATCCTTGTGGTTCTTCCAAGGGTAGGAAGAGATATTTTATCCTATTATGTGTAATCAGCTGATGGGGAAGGTGGTGCTCTTTCAGGTTCCCAAGCACCGGAAGAACATAGCCTCACTTCTGGCTGGGCAGCTAGCCGTCTGGCCATTCCATTTTCAGTGCCATGATGTAATTTAATTTCTAAAAACAGCCCAAGTCTGGAGTCTGATGGCCTGGCCAAGTCTGGCAAATCTTTGCGACTCAGTTTCCTTATCTGAAAAACAACAAAGAGGGTGTGGGCAGAGGTTATCTCTAGGGTTCTTGCAAGCCTAAGGACTCTGATCTGTATGTTGGCAGGCCTGGTCTGCAACTCCACAGCCAAGGAGAGCCATCTTCGTATGTCACAGATTTCCATCAGGGACTGCTGTTATGAGGCTTCCCCTCAACTCTGTCCTCAGACTTCTGGTCTCATTCCCATTTGACTCTGCAATTCCACACCTGAGAGAATACCCCAATGAAATACCCAGAGGTCAAGTGGTCAGTACGGAGGTGTTCACCACAAATTCATAGAAGAATGGCAAAACGGTTTATAGCATATCCAGGTGATGGAATATGATTCAGGTGACAGAAACGCTTTTTTTTTTCTTTTAAGGATTTTATTTATTTATTTGACAGACAGAGATCACAAGTAGGCAGAGAGGCAGGCAGAGAGAGAGGGGAAGCAGGCTCCCTGATGAGCAGAGAGCCCGATGCAGGGCTCGATCCCAGGACTCTAGGATCATGCCCGAGCCGAAGGCAGAGGCTTTAACCCACTGAGCCACCCAGGTGCCCCACAGGTGACAGAAACATTTTGAAGAATTGTCAGTGACATGCAGAATCATACAGCCCATGATACACTATATGAAAAACAGATACCAAATCATGTATATGGAAGGGTCCCAACTGGTTCCAATATATGATTATATTATAAAAGATCTGTATTATAATTACATACTTATAAGTTAATCCATTTTGTTTACATATCTGTAAAGAGAGGACCATGGAATTACTGTAGGTTTTTCTCTTCCTTACCTTTTCCTGTATTTTCTAAGTTTTCTGCCATTATCAGAAGTATATATTATTCTTATGAACAAGAAGAAGAAAAAAGTGTTTTCTTTTCAGAAGAATTAAAACAACATATTTGAGCTTTCTTCTTTATCTGCACGAGCTCTAATATGGGCACTGGTACTCTGCTGAGCATCCATTCCTCACTGGATTTAATTGTCATGGCCATCATAGGTATTTAAAAATGTTACCTGCATTGTCTACATATAGATGAGGGAGTCTGAGGCCCCATTCTTTCCTATGTCTTGCAAATGCTGCTGTCTCAGTTTTCAGCTGAGTGTCAACGGCGTCATCTTCTGCCCAGACTTGTGCTGACTCTACAGGGAGAGGGTGACCTCATTTGCTCTGGGTACAGTCGTAGAAGGGGGTTGGGAACTGCAAATGTGAAGGCTTCAGTGCCAATTTGCATTTGCTTCACAGCCGATAGCTATGACTGGATTTTCTGCTACTTTACTTTAAAGGCAAACAGATCCTGCAAGGCAAAAAGTGGGTCTTTCAACAGACTGTACTGTATATTTTAAGTAAGGAACACACAGCCCGTTTATGAATAGGACTTTGACTCTTGTGGCAGAGTCTGTCAGTGCCCCACCCCAATGTCCTTTGCCTCCCTGGAGGACTGCTCATGTCCTTCTGTTTGGGGACATTTTCTGACCTTGGGGAGTGGGCGTTGTTGGGGCCACTCTAGGACAGGCCTGAAGTGTCAGAGCGCTAATACACTGGAGCAAACCAAGACACTGAGGGATAAATGTATAAATACCCCCATTCTTCACTCTCAGCAGGACAATTTGTAGGAACATCCCAGCACACTCTCAGATAGGCCTGGGCAGGATCAAGCCCCAGTTGCTGACAACAGAAACCTGCTGATTAACATCTGTCTTATTGGCTCTCCACCCTTTCCTTCTCCCTGAATAAACTATTTGCACCCTTGCCTCAGGGTTTGCTTTTGGGGGAAACCAAACTAAGGAAAATTCACCCTTTATGTACTTGACAATGGGTCATTTGGAACAAAAGACATCATCCTGATCCCTCCCCGCAAAACCAAAGTGGAATTAAGGATACTAAGTTTATCTACTGCATAGGCCATAAAGCAGAAGGCTGCCCTGAACTCCAACAATTTGAAGGTCTCTAAGTTGGCTATGTTTAGCACCCATTAAAACCCGAGGTGCCAGCCAGCAGTGCATTGTTTCCTGTTACTACAAAGAAAGAACTCATCCTGGACACAGGCTGCAAAAGAAAAGATGGAACCCACTTCGTTTCCCTGAAGCAATGGAGACATTTCCCCCCCAGGCCAGCAAGAGCTTTTAAATTACTGTGCCCTAAAAATAACAGTCTCACTCCTGCATGGGTTATAAAAACTGAAATGGTGGGTTATTTCCACCCACCTCCAGAGGAGCTGCTCAGAGTTCTGAGCGTTGAGAGGGATTATGTAATGACTTGGTACTATCTTCAACTGGGCAGAGCAACTCACTCTTCTGTGAGGGACTTTCAGGGTAATGCAGCAGGACATTTAGGGACCTAACAGGAGGGAAGGAGAGGGGTAAAGAGGGAAGAGAGGATTAGAAAGTCTGGATCACAGAAGGGCCTGCCTACCTCCCTCCTTCAGTTAGGGAGCCTCCTGCACTCCCCACCTGCACCATGCTCCAGAAGGCCCTGATTGGTTCTTCCTGACTGGTTCCCTGAAGCACTGAAGACATTTCAGTGAAGACATTTCAGAACCTGACTGGTTCTTCCTGGCTGGGAATTTCTCCACACTATGTCTGGAACTGACTGCTGACCTAGAATTGACCACTGACCTGGAGTTCACCACTGGTCTAGAGTCAATCCCTGACAGGTATTTAGAGAACACACAGGCTTTCAAAATGTTTACTGATAGGGAATCAAACACACTCAGCTTCTCGGAAGAAGCTAGAGGCCACGGTTGATCCAATTCAATTTTTGAGTGACAAATACGCAGCTGTCACGGATGTTTATCATGACTGGATCACCAGACCAGACCAGCATCTCCATGGGAAGTAATGAGTCCTTCTCAATACTTGTTTAAAATGAAACACATTGCCAGGGCACCTGGGTGGCTCAGTTGGTTAAGCGTCTGCCTTCAGCTCAAGTCATGATCCCAGTGTCGTAGGATCAAGCCCCACATTGGGCTCCCAGCTCAGAGGGGAGTCTGTTTCTCCCTCTGCCTCTCCTCCTGGCTTGTGCTCTCTCATTCACTCTCTGTCTCTCTCAAAACAAAGAAAGAAAAAGACTTTAAAATGAAACACATTGCCACTAGCTGTGACCATCACTCTGCTATCCATCACTTTCTAAATAGATTCTGATCTTCTGAACAAGGATGCTATACATTATAGGACTGCATAATTACAGGCTGCATAACTGTAAACAATTAGTGGACATACAATGTACCCAAATGAGAAGAAATAGCAGGGTGAAGGGAACTGTACACAGATTGGGGGGCGGCATCAAATATGGGCTTGATAAATGTTCGTTTTAATTGAAAAAAGAAAAATAAAAAAGAAAATCTGGATAGAACCACAGCTTTCTGAGTCCCTGAGAATATGATGACCCAGGACTGAGCAAATTTACACCTGTCATCCCAGTGTAACTATTAGTGTAACTTTTATTATTAGTGTAACTAATAGCATCCCCTTTCACTCTCAAAAGTGTCCTGGTTTGGAATAAACTGTATGGACACTCAACCTAAGAATGATAGTTCAAAGAGGCAACTGACTTATTTGGTACTATCCATATATGTTATCTCTAGGGTAGCCTCTACTGCTCAGTGCCCAACTCTGTGAGCAGAGAAATTGCTCATCCTTCTTCTTCCTGGTGCCTTGCAAATAATGGATAAAGACGATGATTGAAGGAATGAATGAATGAGACGAGGCCCCACCTGCTGATGGTAACTGGGACCTGGAATCACCGAGTTAGAATGGGAAGAGACCTTCAAACTCATCTTATTTTGTAGGTGAGGAAGGTCAGTCTTAGAACTGTAAAGTAACAGATGCCTGGGTGGCTCAGTTGGCTAAGTGTCTGCCTTCAGCTCAGGTCATGATCCCAGGGTCCTGGGATCTAGTGCTGCATTGGGCTCTCTGCTCATCAGGGAGCCTTTCTGCCTGCCTCTTCCCCTTGCACTTGCATTCTCTCCCTCTCTGACAAATAAATAAAATCTTTAAAAAAAAAAAAAACCTGTAAAGTAGCTTGCTGACTTGAAATCTCAAGATTATTACTATGCAAAGTGTAGTGGGTAGACTAGTGGCAACAGAAGTACGCGTTAGCTTATCAGAAAGGCAGACTTTCGGGTCCCACCCAAAAGTCATATTAAGGTCTGTGAAGGACTGGAGGTTTTACCCTACTCCCAAGCTAATAAATGAGTTTGTTACTGTCTCATAAAAACTAACAGAGGACACAAGACTCCTGAGTCAAAGGATTTTATTACAGCATAGCAAGCGGCATGAGTACTCTGTTGGTTTGCATTGGTTCCCCTCGCCCCTCCAGATCCCATGGGGGAGACATGGGGAGGCCCGGGGACAGTGTTTGCATCAAAGCTGAGGAACACTTAGCTTAGGGAATTCACTGCTTTTAAAGTGAGCAGTAAGCAAGCCTGGTTTTTGTTCTTTTGGGGGGTTCCGGAGGGATGTTACCTTCTCCCTCGCTGCAAAAACAACCCTAAGAAATGGCCCTGGTAATAAAGCGTCAAGGCCCTTGCATTTTTAGCATACCCAGCAAGAATACACGAAAGGGGCACTCAGGGCCCATAGCACCTTACTTGTCCCAACAACCTGCAGAATTGAATACTGCATTTTAACCAGATCCCTTGGTGATTTATTTGTATGTTAAAGTGTGAGAAGTGCTTCTCTAGACTGCTTGTCCAGAGCCTCTGGAGTTTATTAATCAAGCCACTCTTATAAGTGCAACCAGCCTAAGACTCATCACCATTGTTAGACTCCGTGGCTCCTCTCTTGCCTTTTGGTTACTAATTCCTCAATGATGTCTGCCTTCATACGTTTTCATCAGGACTGATCTTATAGTATACCAATACTGGGGAAGGTAGAGGGGGAAAGATATAGAGTGGAGAAGAAAAAGTGGAGCTCAAAGAGTAAGTCCCAAATAAGGAATTATGTTTCTCAAATATCAGGAAGTCCAAAGGTAGTTAGTTCATGCCTAATATGACAAATCCACAATGCCATTAGGAACCCAGATCTATTGCATCTTTCTGCCCTTCCAACCTTGGCATTTGACTTTTATATTCTTGATGGCAAAATGACTATTATACCTCCAGGCAGCACATCAGTATTCAAAGCAGGAAGCCAGAAGGGCAAAATCCACATGCCAGAAGAGTCTCTCCCTTTCGATCATTAAAATAATAATGTTGCTGAAGCCCCACCCAGCAGACTTCTGTCTAAATCCTATCAGCCAGGAATGGGTCATATGGCCCTTCCCAAGTGTAAGGAAGACTGGGAGACTACATATTTTAACTGGCATGACGATCGTCAGCCAAAATTGCAGTTTTGTTAGTGATGAAGAAGAGAGTACTGGATATCCAATAGACAATTAGTAACTGATGCCACAGAGCCCACCTAAGCGCACCGGGAATAGGGAGCGAGGGTGAATATCTGGTCCCAAAGCCCAAGGCTTATCACAGGGAGCAACGAGGGCCACTGGCTTTGGCCTCACAGTCACAAGGGGCCTCAAGTTTTGTCTTTTGAACTTATATATGTCCAATCATTGCATTTTGTACACAGTTGACAGGAGTTTGAACTGTGCAGGTCTACTCATACGGTGATTATTTACATCAAAGTAAGTGTACTTTCTCTTAAGATTTTCTTAACCCTTTCTGTTCTCTACTTGGTTGTAAGAATATATAAAACACACGTAACATACAAAATATGTGTTAATCATCTGTTATGTTATCGGTAAGGCTTCCTATCAATGGTAGTCTGTTAGTAAGTTTTTGGGGAGTCAAAAGTTATACATGGTTTTTCAACTGTGTGTGGGGGTGTGTCAGTGCTCCAACCCTTGTGTTGTTCAAGGGTTAACTCTATATGTCAAAATTCTAACTTTATTAAAAATGAATAATTAAGATAAAGAGTAGAGTTTTTACAATTCTCTTTTGACTTTTCTTCGCACACAAAAAAATGTTGCCAGGAGTTTAAAATATAGAACAATTCCTGATGTCACATTTTCTAGCTTTGTTGCATTGGTTTAACGAGTAATAATGGGCAGTTGATGGAAATATGGGCCCTCACATACAACAAAAAGAACTACCTTATGTAATCTGGAGAAGTCTGTTTGGGCTAAGTAGGAGAAAGGCAGAGCAAGGGATATTTGATGTTGTAGTTTTGATCTTTCCCGTGGGTGGTAAAATGTGGATATTCATTATGGTGGTCTTGACCCTACCCAAGGGATTTCCATAGACACTTCCCAAGGCAGGGCAAAACTAAATTCCTGCTTCAGTCGAGCCGTGATCTGTTCTCTTAGGCAGGCAATAGATAATAAGCTGAATTCTGAGTCAAGACAATGACATCCAGGGTGCCCACTTTTCCCCAACAGCTCTCACACCTCCATCTTCCTCAGCTCTTTCCTTTAGGGAATTTCAGCCTGTCTGCTTGGAGGGCAGATGCTCTGGATGCAAAAGTTGCTGTAGGCGGTTCAGTTGAAGCAAACTGTGCATTCAGCTTTAGCCAGTTCTTGCTCCAAATCTGGACACCAAAGTCACCCCTAGCTAATGAATCCCCGTGTGATACTCTGGTTGCATCTGTCATTGTCCTCCAATGGTTAGAGAAAACACCAACAATTTTAGGAATGATGCTTTAGGCTCTTCTACCCAAAATGTTGTCCATAGACCAGCATCATCTGGGAGCTAATTAGAAATGCAGAATTTTCATCCTGACCTCTGATATTCTGCATAAGAATCTGACTTTTAACAAGAACCCTGGTGTTCCTAGTTCACAGTGAAGTTTGAGAAGTCCAGCCTTAAACGTTAGCACCTTAAATCACAAATCATAAATCTAGCCTCTCTGCTCATTCATTCAGCCACCTTATGATTATAATCACTGCTGCAGTGAAATGCCTACCCCAACATCCTCTTCCTTGTCTCTTTAATAAAAATAACCTCAATTTTATTTGGGGGAAACAATGTACCTTCCTAAAAGACTACACTTACCAACTGCCCTTGTAGTTAGAGGCTATGAGACTAGATTCTCACCAATGACAGGCAAGTGGAAATGTTTATGGGCCTAATGGTAAGTCTAAAAAACAGGTGGTATTTCATTCTTGCTTCTTTCCTCCTAACTGTTGTTGGCACATGGATATTACGATGGGCCATCAGCAGTCATTTGGGACATGAGGTGATCTCGAGCATGGAAGGCACAGGCTGAGGACGGCAGAATAAAAAGATAAAAGCTTATATCCCAGATGACACACTGAAACCACTGTGTCAGCCTGGAGCTGCCTATGTGCAGACTTCTTTTATGGGAAAAAGAAACTCTATCTTGTTTAAGCCACTGTACTTTGGGATTTTCTGTTATATGCTGCTGTTATTTGTGTAAGGGTCTAGAACTTGCTGACCAAAAAAGAAAAAAAAAAAAAAAGGCAAATGTCCAGTCCCTCAGCAGTTCGACCTCTCCTTGTAAGTTAATACAATGAGATTCTGCCTTATACACCAGTCTGTCTGAGCTCTGACAATGTGACTTTGTCCCTGAGAAATGATCTGGTGGCTGAGAGTTGAGGGCAGGGCTGTGAGGGTGCCAGTTGAGGAGGATCACCAGGTGGCTACCTGGTCCCCTTCCAGATAACCATTCCAGACTGAAAAATCCACTCTTCAGCCTCTTAAGAACCCTTGTATTTATTAATTGTTTTCTGGGTTATAAAGAGTTAATTGACTTTTGTATATACCTCAGTGTTCTAGACAGAACTACCATTCTATTCTTAATATTAATCCAGGAGAATTTCACTGTAATTTTGATATCTTATCTTCCAAACTGCAGTGAAGATATTATTTGTTTTATGCTTTCTATCTCACAAAGCCCATTCAACATACTTAGTTTTACTTAATCCTCAGCAGCTCTGGAAGAAGGCATTCAATCCACACATTTATAGACGAGGAAACTAAGACTCAGAGAAGTTAAGTAATGTGCCCCAAGACACAAAGGTAGGAAGAAATAGTTATTTCATCAATCTCCTTGTCACAGTGCCATGTACTCTAATCCTATGCAGGGACTCAATGGGACCAGAAGATAAGTGCAGGAGATATATTGGGGAAGTGGCAGAAAGTATCCTCTTTAATCACACCATATAGACTTTGCATATTTATATACACTGTATACTCTATACCACTGGCTGTAAGCTGGTTTAATTTTTCCTTTCGTCCTGAGCTGGAAGGGATATGAGATTATCTGTTATTACACAACTCATCCCTCAGATGAAGATTCCAAAGCCCAGAGAAATGAAATGCTTTATCTTAGATCCTAGAGTTAGATACTGGGCCTAGACTATGCCACAAAACTCCTTACCTCCAGGAAAGTGAATGCTCCTCCAAAAACATCCCCATGAGTTTCAGTAAATTCTGAGTAGATCATGTTATCATAGCAATGTTTTGGCCCAAATAAAGAAGTATGCTTGGTTTAGTGTATCAAGATGCAGCTCTGGTTGCTAGCTAAATCTGGCCCAGACTTGCACTGATTAACACCCAAATGAATCATTGGCTGATCTGCGACATGCATATTAATACGAGAATTAGAGAGAATTAGCCCACTTAGAAGCCGCCGCTTGCACACAGCTATGGTCTTAAATCAGCACATGATTACCTTTGTTATTGTGGGTTTTTTTTTTAAATATTTTATTCATTTATTTTTGCACATGCAAGAAAGAGAAAGAGAGAGAGCATGATGGGGGAGGAGGGATAGAGAGAAAAGCAGACTCCCCACTGAGCAGGGAGCCCAGTGCAAGACTTCATCCCAGGACCCTCAGCTGAAGGGTTCATAACCTCAGCTGAAGGCAGAAACTTAGCCGACTGAGCCACCCAGGGGCCCACGTGATTACCTCTGAACTACCTTGAGTTTAAATTTGAAAAAAATGCCTAAAATCAGTCACTACATAGCTTTAGTCATAAATATTGCTCTACAGAGATATAGATACAAATCAGCCAGCTTTTCTCGTACTATAGGAACATCCAGCTGTTTCTTCAACCAAAGACCAGATGAGGAAACTAACTTGAAATTAGGCTTCACACTGCAGGAAAAGAAATCCATACCTTCAGAGACCAGAAGCATCTTCAGTGTGGCCAGATGTCCCCCCTACAAGAGGCAGGTTAAGCACTGATATGCTTGCTGGTCAGCTAGCTAGCTAAAATAAAGCATCCCCTGGGGGCCTGAATGGCTCAGTTAAGCATCTGCCTTCAGTTCAGGTGGTGATCTCTGGGTCCTAAGAAAAAGCCCTGCGCATCAGGCTTCCTGCTCAGCAGGGAGTCTGCTTCTCTCTCTCTCTCCCTCTGCCCCTCCTCTCCGCTTGTTCTCTCTCTCAAATACAGAAATAAAATCTTTTTTAAAAAATAAAATAAAAATTAAATCATCCCCATTTGTAGCACTTGCTGATACACAGCCGGTTTCAAGCTACTAATGTAGTATCACTGAACACCGAGGTGGGAAGAGATGTGAACATTTGCTTCAGCGCCCTGAGAGGCAAGGACCAAGAAAGACTGGGAGATCAGTCACTTCTCTCTTGTTCAGGGGCATATGCTTTGTGTCCAGATTATCAGACACAATTGGCTACGCTATTTAACATTTTTGTTCTTTCTGTGTTTTATTTTTTGGTCAAATTCTTTAAATGAATCAATGCAAGTGAAATGTACTTCTGATCTTTCTCTCCCGTAGTTGGAAACAGGTAAAATCTAGACATTGTTCTGTGTAAAGCTTCAAAAGATAAAACATTTCTATTTGGTACCTCTTCTTCAAAGCCCCCAGTGTTACTCTAGATGCCCCCTCCCTTCATTGCCCGGAACTGTTTAGTTTCAGTCATACACTGTATATAGGTAGTTTTTCCCTGTCTCATTATTCCTGTTCTTTGGGCCATTCCTTTAGGGTTTTGCTTTCTCTCTGGTGATTGTAATAATTAAAGCTAATAATAAATAGTACTTTATATGTGGCAGGCACTGTTCTAAGTGCTTGACAAAACTGAACTCATTCAATTTTCACAGCCACCCTATGTGGTAAGTACTATTGATATCTCCATTTTATAGATGAATAAACTGAGGCACACAGCAGTTAAGGAATGGCCTTAAATAACAGAGTTAATAAGTGGAAGAGGGAAGTTAACTCAGGTGGTTTGCCCTTAGGCTCCACGCTCTTCCTTTGTTGTCTTCTCCTTTTCCCATAGCGATGAGTTAAATGGATAAACTAATATACATTAACATTAATTTGTTATCTAATACTAGTTTATTACTTCCCAGCTAACAGAAGGCCATAATTCATTACATGAATAGAGGGCCCTGAGGAAATGAATCTAATGATGGAATTTTGCCCTTATGACAAGCCATTAAGGAGATAATTTGAGGGTGACTTTTTTTTCTCATGCTCCACAGATCACAAACACTCTGATTTCAATGAAAGCCATAAAAGCAGCAAACTCAAAACTTGAAAGAAGAAATCTGAGGGGGAAGGTACATGAACCCTGTCTTTTGACAGTGTGTGGGGAACACGCAGTTCAGGTACTGTCAGTGAAAACCTAAATATCACTTGGAGCTTTCCTACCCTAAAAAGATGAGGAAACTTGGCTTAGGTTCTCCTTTTGGAGGCTGAGCAGTCCCTCCCCAGGATTTCAGGCTCCACCTCCTCATGCTTGTTTGAGTCCTGGCTCCAGTGGTTACAAGGCAGCTTCAGACCTACCGTCCCTGCATCACATTTTCAGAAGTTCCTGCAAAAATATCAATGAGACCAAACATGTGATTATTTTCATTTTACTAAAAATCTGTTAAGACATAGAGGAAGGGATCACCTCACAGATTACGCAGCCATCTGTCATCTCATGAGGCCCCAACAAGTTCTGCAGGTCACACTCCTTTCAAAAAATCTTCCACCCTCCATGAGGAAGCATTTGGTGAGCAGTCCCCCAGCTCTGGCTGCTTTTCCCAAAGGAAACAGCCCCACCAACCCATGTTTCTCTAGCTTTCAACAGCTCTTTCCCCTCGAATTCTGATAAATCAAAAAATCTCTATCTTGTTCAGTAAAAAACGTTAAGGAAAATAGTGAGCTAAGAAAACCTGATTCTCCACAGGAAAATCTACTTATAGATTAGTTATTCGAATAAGAGTTCAGCACTAAATTGGTGGATATAGGATCAATATATAAAGATCAATAGCATAAGAGCTTCTTTTTTTTTTTTTAAGATTTTATTTATTTATTTGACAGAGAGAGATCACAAGTAGGCAGAGAGAGAGAGAGAGGAGGAAGCAGGCTCCCAGCCAAGCAGAAAGCCCGATGCGGGACTAGATCCCAGGACTCTGGGATCATGACCTGAGCCGAAGGCAGAGGCTTAACCCACTGAGCTACCCAGGCGCCCACCATAAGAGCTTCTTAATCTCAGGAAACAAACTGAGGGTTGCTGAGGGGGTGAGGGTGGCTGGGTGAGGGACATTGGGGAGGGTATGTGCTACAGTGAGTGCTATGAACTGTATAAGACTAATGATTCACAGACCTGTACCCCTGAAGCAAATAATACATTATATGTTAATAAAAAAAAATCAATGGCATGTCCACACATATATAACCAACAATTACATAACCTTAATTTATTATTATTCTAATAAATAATAAATGAATCAGTATATATTTACAAAGATGCCATTTGGCCTATTTGCAAAAACTATACAGCACCTATTGATAACTCTAACAAAAGAGGTCTAATAGCACAACCTAACTGCTCCTCAGAGAGACAGTGAATTCATTCATTCATTCATTCATTCATGGAATTAATGTCGGTGAATTAATTAACTAATTAATTAACTGTGGCTTATTCATATTCTATGTGGCAATTAAAATGAACAATTCGAAACCCATCTATATATCTATTCAATCTTGGAAATATAATACTGAGTGAAAAAAGCAATTTGCAAAATGTACACGTAGTATATAATTCATGTAAAAATTTAAAACACACAAAACAATTGACTGTATGAAGACATCTGCATGAGAATGAAGTTCACCTATTTTTAAGACAAAGACTAACTCTAATGAAGAAAGGATTGGAAAAGTATGCCAGTAGAGTGGGCTTTCTTTAAAAAATTCTAAGAGGATTATACACCTTATATCTATGTTATACGTCAAATATATTCAATAAAAGGAAATTCTAAGAGGGGAAACTTTCTGTGATGTCATTCATTAATTTTATATAATGTGTATATTATGAATGCATATTAATGTCAATATATTTTTTGATATATATATACTTGAAATATAATTAGAAATTAAATGGAAATTTCATGAGTTCAAGGAAGACTTCAGTGAGATAACACTGAAAAGCCTTACATTTTGTTTAATAACTTTTACTCTAATCATGTATATTTTTGAATGTCCAAACCAAAAAAGAAATTTTGGACTTTAGCAGGAAATCAGAGAGACTAACCAAATGTTGTAAAATAAGGATCAAACCCCTTAATGGAAATTTTATCATCACAGAAAGATCAGATTAGATGTGCAATAATTCACCTGAATTTTGCAAGGTTTAGTCCTTTAACACTCCTGTCCGTTTTCTTATCTAATGGCTGAACTGTGAAATCTCTTCCAGCTCTAACGTTTTCTGTGAGAGCCTAGACCTCAGATCAGCTTGTCAGGAGTGCCCCGCTCCTGGCTAAAGTGAGAAGCAGTCACTCTCTCCTCAGCCAGAAAGAATTAAGTGGGGAAGCCTCAGGATACAGAGGACAATGTGGAGCAGAAATCCACACCTAGAATTGGCAGACCATTTAGGACCCAGAGGGAGCCCTGAGAGGAGGGATGCTGAGAAGGTCAGTCCTGTAAATGAGACAATTATTTTTCTGCCTCTTTTGTTAGGGAACAAGTGTATTCACTTTGTTCTTAAGTGTTGGGCTATTTTGAATTCGCTTTAACACGTATTTCTTATTGCCTATAGTAAAAATTTTATGGCAATTTAAATGTAAATTCAATAGTTGCATTTTTGTTTGAAGTAATTATTATAATGGTATTATAGGGGTTTTCTTTTTAAGAAAAAGGATCCTTATTTTTATTTTTATTTTTTTATTTTTAAAGATTTTATTTATTTGACAGACAGAGATCACAAGTAGGCAGAGAGGCGGGCAGAGAGAGGGAGAAGCAGGCTCCCTACTGAGCAGAGAGCCCAACGCGGAGCTCTGTCCCAGGACTCTGAGATCATGACCTGAGCTGAAAGCAGAGGCTTTAACCCACTGAGCCACCCAAGCGCCCCAGGATCCTTATTTTTAAGATATATATTGAGGGGCGCCTGGGTGGCTCAGTTGGTTGAGGTCATGATCTTGATTTTGGTTCAGATCATGATCTCAGGATCATGAGCTCCAGCCCTGAACTGGGCTCTGCCATAAGCAGACAGTCTGCTTGAAATTCTCTTCCACTCCCTCTGCCCCTCTACCCCTCAAATAAATCCATCTTTTTTTTTTTAAGATTTTATTTATTTATTTGACAGACAAAGAAAGAGAGAGAGCGCACAAGCAGGGGGAGTGGAAGGCAGAGGGAGAGGGAGAAGCAGGCTCCTTGCAGAGCAGAGGAAGCCCAATATGGGACTCGATCCCAGGACTCTGGGATCATGACCTGAGCCAAAGGCAGTGGCTTAACCAATTGAGCCACACAGGTGCCCAAAAAAATAGATCTTTAAAGATATATGTTGAAATATTTATGGATGTCATAATGCAGTATTTTGGATTTGCTTTAAAATAACTCAGAGATGGAGAAAGAGGGTAAGAGTCAAACTAAAAGACTGGCCATGTGCTGGTAACTATTGAAGCTTAGTAATGGGTATGTGGGGTTCATTAAACCTCTCTGTTGTGATATATGTTTTTAATTTTCCATACTTAAAAAAAATAAAAGTCATACTAGTAAGATGCAATGCTTCATGAGCTAGGTTCTTTTCTCAGTTACCTACAGTTGCAGAAATTCTATCCGCTGTGACTTTAGGCCCACTACTTGCCTAGGCCATTTTCCCAATCTGTTCCCACAACATCTGGTATGAATTGACTTGCTTGCCATGTAATGACAAGCTTTAAAACAATGTCAACGTTGATTTCATAATAATAGAATTTTAATTAAGTTTTCAAAGACATTTGGAATTTTCAGCTCTTTCAGGAGGGAAACTACTGGTCTCCCATACTAGAGGGACCACTAAAGCATTTCATATGAACTGAATTTAGATTTGTGAAGCACCTACAATATCTTGCGTATTGTGTGAATACATCATTTTGTATTTAAATGAAAACTGATTTAATTAGAAATATTATTCTTTCCATCTCAAAAATAAGGAAGCTTGACCTTGCCAAGGTCATATTGCTACCATGTGTGGAGCCAGGATTCCAGTCTATGGATGGATAAATCCAAAACCTGTGTTCTTTTTCCTGCATACCCTTGGTTTGTGATACAGCAATAAGGTTACCAACCTGGAAGCTTGTTAGAGATGCAGGCTCATGGGCCCCACCCTGGGTTTATTAAACCAGAATCTGCATTTTAACAAGGTTCCTGGGGAATTAGGGAACATTTAAACCATTTGAACAGAAAAACTCTGTTCTATGAAACACCTTATATCTCAAATAAGAGTAAATATTCCCACGAACATTTATGGAATCCTCACTGTATGTCAGATTGTGTTTACTCTTCATGACAATTCTATTAGAGTTGAGCAAACTGAGGCTTCAAAGTTTAAACAACTTCAAGGTCACATAGGAAGAGGCAGATTCGAGATGTGAACTCAGGTTGGTCAGATTCTGGAGCCTTGACTGTGACCCATTACTCCATCTGCCTCACTCCAAACACTGAGTCCAAATGTTTTATTTCATCTAAATGATGCAAATTAGCTGTCTATATCACTCCATTTATAATTGACATTGTTTAATCTACTACTTAGGTTTGATGGTATGGTTAGAGTCCAAAATGTCAGACTCAATATGGTATTGTGAGATCATATGGTTAATACACTTCTTAGACTAGAGCTAGTATATGAAAAATATATATATTTGTGCGCATACACACACACACACACACACACACACACACACACACATCAAGGTGTAAATTTCAGTGGGTTATCTGGCTATTGCTCATCTACCAATGGATGAACTGAAACTTAAGATGAAGTTGAATGATATTTACTGAGAAAGGATCAGAAGGACATTCTGCTTCCTGATTTCACTTTTACATTACTAGGCAACTCTATGTTTTCTACTAGTAAAAAGTTTAGGATCATTAGACTCTCCTTAAACATCTTCAGGTAAACAACTCTTTGATCTTATATACTGTCAAATAACTGATTTGTTTTGCTTAAAAGAAATCTCCCACTGAGCAACTCTTTCATCTTCTGCCATGTGGGGAAAAAAAGACATATATAACGCTTTTGTTGGTGCACAATATAATGGGTTATAATTCTAGGCTTACTTTTAGTAAAGGCAATGAGACCATAAGTAGCTCTAGATGAAAGCAGACTAAGTTGTTATGAATATGATATCACCTGCAGTTATAAAAGATAGCACATTTCTCAAAATACCAGGGAATTTCATATTTTTTTCCATTTTGCCTCATGTAGAGCACCCAAAGCAGAAAAACTTAATGACCTTTGTGACCTAATGTTTGCAGATCTTGATCTATAAAATCAGTTAATAGTTATCTTCTTTTTTAGGAGAGTGGCAGAGTAACACTGGAAATCTAAGAAGTAAGTGAAATTAAAATCACTATTTTTTTGCAAAAAGGTATGGACTTTGGGGGCACCTAGGTGGCTCAGCCAGTTAATGATACCAGGGTCCTGGGATAGAGCCCCACGTAGGGCTTCCTGCTTAGTACGGAATCTGCTTCTCCCTTGCCCTGTGCCTCACCCCTGCTAGTGTTCTCTCTCTCTCTCTCTCTCTCAAATAAATAAAATCTTTAAAGGAAAAAAAAAAAAAAGGTAATGGACTTGAACTTCAGAGAATTTAATTACAAGGAAATGAGATTCTCCAAAAATCTATGTAATAAATATCCAACTAAATATAATCAGTGAACCTTTCTTTTGTCTTCTCAGTGGTAAAGAACAGATTAAAACAACAATGACAGCTAAACATTCTAAAAATCCTATATATTCTATATTTTAAAATGTATAAGCAGATAATTACAACACTTAGATGAAGAAGAAACAGTCTTATAGCCTAAAAGATAAATCTTGTTATTTTCCCTGTGCATTGCACTATCGGTGAACATGATTTATATGCTGTTCCCCTTTCATTCATCACCCATTTTCCAGGAATGGATACAGATATTGTGGTTAGGAGCTGATTCTGAAATGAGAAGGTAATTCTAACTATTATCCTATCCTGGAATTTAAAAAATATTCAGGAGGTATTCTTTTTCAATGATACATTTCTAAGCAAATGAAGAAAAAATCTTTTTAGACCGAGAAACAGAAGAGATTCTCTTCCTAGTGTTTTCTATGAAGGAAAAGCAAAAACACCAAGAAAGTCTATTCCTCCTGTTGAGTACTTATTTGCCCCACTCCTTCTTTGTTTAAGATAGGAAGTTCTGTAAGGGCTGACCTGATAAAAAGCCTAGGTAAGTGGTAGGAGAGAGGTTAGGTCTGTAATTCAAGGGACTGGTGACTGAAAAATGAATTAGATAGCCTTTATTTCATTCATTCTATGTAGGTACTCAGAATGAGATAAATATGACTTGAAGGACAGCAAAAATAAGCAACACTGGGCATCTGTTTTCCCTGTAATTGAACCCCTAGATCAGCTGCTGGCAGAGTTAGTAAGCAAGGAATCTGCCAATTCTAACATTACCATTCTATTACCAAAAAAAAAAAAAAAAGAGAGCCAACCAAAAAACAAACAACAACAAAAAACATATATTGAGTAGTGTGTGGGGACTATTTAATCACTGAAGTTCTTTCCAACACTCTTTTATTATTCAAGTTGCTCACAGAGTCAAACTTCAAGGGTCCACTCACCTTGTTTAATTATTTTTCCTTTTTTTTCTTTTCTTTTCTTTCTTTCTCTCTCTTCTTTTTTTTTTATTTTGGCTTTTCAGATGGCATTTATATCAACTGTGATTGCCAGGATTTGGCACAGTGGGTGAAGCAGGTCTTATTTGAAAATCTGTTGGAGGCAGCCTGTGGGAGTTAGTACAACAGGAAGCAGCTCAAGGGGTAGCTGCCTTGTTCCAGTTCTCAAAAACAGAGGAAGGCATCCCCAACAAAAAGAGGAAGTGGCCTGTATTGTCTCACCTCAGCCCACAAGGCTCCCCTCCCAAACTGGTTTTCTTCAGAGCTCTTGGGCCTGCCAAACGACCCCTTTTCTTAAAATGAAGAATATCCAACCGTGGCCTTTAAGAAGTTGATGAGTGAGCAGGAGATGACGATCGACAGAGAGAAGAGAGGCATGTAGCTCCCAGGAGACAGAAAGATGGAGAAAGAAGGAGCTGTCTTTCTTCTGGCTCGTGTTCCATTTCCCACTTCCAGGCCCCAGGGCTCAGCTGAATTAGAAATCAGACTAAAGACATCTGTGGTACACCTCAGGGAATTCCCAGTAAGACTGAAGCACTTCCTCATACAAATACAGAGTACTGTTATTGATGAATTTAACAAAGTCCAGAGCCTCCAAGAAAAGGCAAATCTGTACTCACATAACCCGTTAAAGCAAGGGAATGTGTAATACATTTTAAGAGTTGTATCAAAAAATGATTAAAATATTGCAAAAGAGAGGTCCTGCTTTCAAGTATTGGAGTGAAGAATTTTTTGACCTCTTCACACACACACATATCACACATATACATCATCATCATCCTGAAATTTTAGAACCCTGATGACAAGGAGTAAATCTGTTCATTTATTCATACTTTCAACAACTCTTTACTGATTGTCTACTATATTGTAGGCACAATGCGCTTATGGTTCATTAATGAAGTCCTTACAGTTCTGATAAATAAGTAAATTCGATACTATGTTAGGAGATAATAATAAGCAAATATTATACTATCCTAGAAGGTAGTGTCATATGGTAAACAGAAAGGCAAGCAAGGTAAGAAGAATCTGAAATCGCAGGCGTGAAGGTTCAAGTTGTTCTTGTTACATGGGTAAGTCAGGACAGACCTCACGGAGAAGCTGAGATCTGAGCAAAGACTTGTAGGAGGAGTGGGAGTGAGCCAAGTGGCTGTCTGGGGTAAGATAATGGACTAGGCGGCTCCTTAAATCCTTCAAGGCAGAGGAAACAGCTAAAGCTAAGGGATAAACAGTTTAAGGAACAGCAGTGGGGCCAGTGTGGCTAGATGTGAGAAATCGATGGAGGGAATGAAGCAAAAAAGTTTAAAGAGGAAGTCGGGGCCAGCTTTATGGACCATTGTAAGGACATTGGCTTCTACTCTGATTAAAATAAGGAGTCACTACAGGATTTTGAGTAGAGGAGTGGCAAAATCTGGATTATATATATGTGCATATATGGGTATATGTGCATATGTATACATACATAAATACATTTTTTAAGATTTTATTTATTTGAGAGAGAGCACGAGCACAGGGTGGGGAAGGGCAGAGGGAGAGAGAGAAGCAGATTCCCTGCTGAACAGGGAGCCCAGTGCGGGGCTCCATCCCAGGCAGTTGCTTAACTGACTGAGCCACCCAGGTGCCCCTAAGTATTGACCTGGCTTATATTTTTAAAGGATTCCTCTAGCTGCCATGTCGAAGAGCTTTTTTTTTTTTTTTTTAAGATTTTATTTATTTATTTGACAGAAATCACAAGTAGGCAGAGAAGCAGGCAGAGAGAGAGGAGGAAGCAGGCTCCCCACTGAGCAGAGAGCCTGATGCTCAAAGAGCTTTTTAAAAAAAAACCTCAAAGAGCTTTTTAAAGGGGGCGCCTGGGTGGCTCAGTGGGTTAAAGCCTCCACCTTTGGCCCAGGTCATGATTCCAGGGTCCTGGGATGGAGCCCTGCATCAGGCTCTCTGCTCAGTGGGGAGCCTGCTTCCTCCCCTCTCTCTGCCTGCCTCTCTGCCTACTTGTGATCTCTGTCTGTCAAATAAATAAATAAATAAAAACTAAAAAAGAAAAAAAAAGAGCTTTTTAAAGGAATTTAGGCAAAGACAATAGCTTGGCCCAAGGTGGCATCAGTGTATGAGTGATAAGAAGTTAGATTGTGGGTATATTTGGAAGGTAGAGACCACAGGATTCCTAATGGATTCAATGTGGGGTGTGAGAAAAATAGAGAAGTCAAGAATGACTCAGGCAAAAAGGAGTTGCTACCCACCGGGAAGGTCTTGGGTTGAGGAGTCTTTTCTTGGGAAGGTCAGAAGTTCAGCTTGGAACATGTTGAGTTTGAAACATGTTATTAGACACCACTCCAAGTGGAGATGTGGAATAAACAGTTGGATATATTAATTTAGAGTTCCACATGGAGCTCTGGGCTCCAGAGGTAAATCTGGGAGTTTTTATACATTTATACATTTTATACATTTATACATTTGAGATTTAAAGTAATGAGACTGGATGAGATCACCAAGGGAGTATAGATGGAGAAGAGGAACAAAGACATACCCTGCAGTCCTTCAACATTAAGTGGTAAGGAAAATGAGGAAATGGTGAAGACTAAGAAGGAGCAGCTGGAGAGGCAGGGAAAGAACTAGGAGAACATGATGACCTGAAAGCCACAGGAAAACAGATACCCACAAGGAGTAACCAATTGTACCATGTGCTGCTGATAGGTTAAGAAAGACAAGGATGGAGAATTTAACACTGGATTTAGCAAAAAGGAGGTTATTGATCACAAGTATAAAAGCAGTCTCTGTGGAGTCAGACAGGTAAAAGTCTAACTGAAGGGGGTTATAAGGACAAAGGGGAGGAAGAATGGAAGACACCAAATAAAGACAACTATTTTAAAGAGTTTTGCTGTTAAAGAGACGGAAGAAATGAAGCAGTAGCTGGTGAAGAAGTAGAGTTGAGAGAGATTTCTTTCCTTTTTTTTAAAGATTATTGATTTATTTGACAGAGATCACAAGCAGGCAGAGAGGCAGGTAGGCAGGCGGGGGGGTGGGCACTGAGCAGGGAGCCCGATGTGGGGCTCGATCCCAGGACCCTGAGACCATGACCTGAGCTGAAGGCAGAGGCTTAACCACTGAGCCACCCAGGTGCCCCACTTTCCTTTTTTTTTTTTTTTTAAATGAGAGACCAGCATGTTGGTATGTTAATGGAAATGATCCAGTGGAAATCAATAAATGATTATATAAAGAAAGGGGGGGGAGAAGTGTTGAGGCAATGTCCTAGAGTTGAGGAGAAGGATGGAATCTAGTGTGTAAGTGGAGAGATTGCTTTACTTTAGGAGTATAGATTATTATTCTGTGATAATTGGGAAGAAAATTGGTATGAGAGTATAGACAGTGGAAATTGGAGTGAATGTGTTAGAGGAAATCTATGGAAGTTCTAGAGGCCTCCAAAGAGTGGAAAAGAAGAACATATAACAAAAGATTAGGAATCAGAATGTCTTTGAACTTCTCAGTGGCAATATTAGAATCTAGCAGACAAAGCGTCAAGGCCTTTAAAAACCTAAGGGAAGGTAATTTGCAACAAAAGAATTCTATACTAATTCAAACTATCATTAAGTGAGTATAGACTAAATGCATTTTCAAACATACAAGGTGCGCTGGATATCATTCGTTTGTCCCTCCAGATCCACCTTCCACCCTTCTCTATCCTTCTTTGTGCTCTGGGACATAGAGCTGCATGTATTGCTTCACTTGAATTCTCTGGTCCTCCAGCTTCTGGTTGGGTTTGGCCAACATGGCCAACTGGCAAGATATGAGGGGCCAGAAAGAGAGAAGTCAGTGCTGTGTTTCTTTACTGAAGTCACAGACCTTATTGAGAAATTCTTTCCTACAACTGCAGCTCTCTCTGGATTCTAGTAAACACTCTTCCTCTTTCTCCTTCAAGCCTAAATCTTCCTGCTCCTCCTAGCCGCATCTCAATACTGTCCACACCTTTGTAAATAGCTCCTTTGTTGAGCTTTCATCTAGTACCACCTCAAGAATGCCATTTTTTCCCTGGCAGATCCTGGCTGGATATCTCCAAAAATGTATCCATACATCTTTCCTCACCAAACTCTTGGGGGGAAGTTCTCCTATAAGATAAGAGAAGAGAATGAGGCAAAGGAATTCCCCCACAACAATGATGAGAGAAGATCCCATGATGACAGCTCCGTATTAGGTACACAGAACAACCAATTCAAATTGAAGCAGTTTAGAAAGTTCTTAAAAATGTGTTTAAGATGAAGTTGTCCAAATACCTAATGAGAAGTTTTAAACAACTAGGACAAGAATTCAAGACTGAATTACAGTTAAGGTCCTAGAAATCTAAGCAAATGAAAAACCAAGAGAATTATTAATTTTGGATGTAAGAAAAAGTTGGGGAAGAAAGAAAAGTAATCATAGTATAGGAAATAACTCAATTGTAAATAGCACTTATATAACAAAAATCCCAAGGGACTGCTGGATTCTTCCCTTTTATAGACTTCCTTATACTACAAAGTTTCCCTATTTTTGTTATGTAGAGATTTCTGTAATTTGACATAGGCCATTTGACGGGTTAGAAAGTCAAAATAGCAATTTATCTACCTCCTACCTGTGGGGTAAATTACTTAATTTTGCCAATTCTTTACAAAGTATGAGGATTGAAAACCATAACACATGTGCCTGGAGTATACGAGGTACTCATAATGACCACTCTTATTAGCCATCTTAATGGAACAACACTGGATAGGGATATTATAAAACTACACAGAATACAACTTTGACCTCGGTATAAGTGGGTAGTTGGGCTTCTAGAAGTCATGGAGCATTAGAATCCTGAAGCCATTATAAAGTTAATACTTCCCAGGTTAAGTAAATATGATACAGAACTAACAACTCTGTTACAACAAAATTGGGGGAAACAATGACCTGACAACAAAAGATGACTGAGGGAGTAAAGTACAGAGAGTGAACCAACTCTCCCAGGGGCCCAGTGCAGTAAACAGCCCTCCTTTATATCAGTGACTTAAAATACTCAGGTTCCCCCAGAAGTCCTTGTCCTGCTTGTCACCATAGAAAGCCTGGGATCCCAAGATTGGATTCTGGTTCCTTTCCTAATCATATTAAACAAACTAACAAAAAATGAAGAGTTTTAACTGCAGGAATTCATTAGGCCTATCAGCTCCAGGGGTTGGTGAGATGTAAATGGTTTGAACCATAAAGGAAAACATTAGTCATTAAAAATAAACATGTATCAAGCATTCAAGATTTGTCAGTCACTGTTCTAAGCCATTTGACATGAATCATCCCATTTTATCTCCATAAAAATTCTAGGTCTTTTTATCCCCGTCTTACAGATAAGAACACTGAGACTCGGGAGAGGTGAAGAAAATGGCCTATGGTTGCTGATAGAGTTGAATCTCAACTCAGATTTGCCTCCAAAACCCTAGGCTACTAACAGCACTGTTAACCCATAACTAAGACAGTCTTTAGCTGTGATTTTCTCACTCGCCTAACAACGATCAGATCACATATTAGCAAGTGATCTTCAAATATGACAGCAATGATGTACAAAGGGCCACACCATCAAGTTTTGACAGAAGGGGAGTTATTTTAGAGCTACTTTAGGTTCTTTGCCATCTGTGTATGCCCAGTGCCAACTGTGCCTGCCATAATAAGAGCTGAATAAAACGTCTGTTGACTGGCTGTATGGATGACTCACCTAGCGGGTCTTGTCAAATCTCACGCGGGGCATCTCACTCGAAAACATCGAGGCTCTTTTTAAAGCGCCCCGTCAATCCTTTTTTTGTCACGCAGCTCTTAGGGGCCGGGGGAACCTGCTTTAGATGTGGGGCCAAGACTGAGGAAAACGGCACCACGTGAGAATGCAAAGTAGAGAGCCCAGAACTCCAGGACCCAGGTTACACTCCGGACTCCGGCTGCACAAAGCCTCTTTGGCGGCAGGGCGGCCCATTTCCCTCTTCGCGCAGGGGAAGTGCCGGTATAGGCGGGTGACCGCCGCTCAGCCTAAATGGGGTGGCAATGACAGTGCAGAAGTTCCACGCTAGCTGCGGTGTTTGTAGACCTGAAGAGTGGGAGGGAGCACTGTTCACCTGACACACCCCAACCCGCTCTGCTGCAGCCCAGGGCTGCGGGTGGGGCGGCAGAAGGGTCCTCTGCACGCTGAGTCCAGTATAAGCCGGGAAGTAGCCCAACTATCCGCGGGGCAGCCCGCGCACGCGCATTCCTTACGCGCGGTCGACAAACTGCAGCGCACGCGCGGTGCGTCCTCACTCGTTCGGTCAGTCCCCGCAGAGCCCGCGGCTCCGCCCCCGCAGGCCCCGCCCCGCTCCCGTGTGCCGAATGCTCCATATCCGGGTTCCCGCCGCCGCCGCCACCGCCGCCGCCGCCGCTTCCCTCATTCAGCTTTGCCGGGAGTGGTGTGATTCCCGACCAAGATGGCGGCTGTGGGGCGAGTCGGGTCCTTCGGTTCTTCTCCGCCGGGATTAGCCTCGACTTACACTGGGGGCCCCTTGGCTAACGAGCTAACGTCGGGCAACGGCGGCGCCGCAGCGGGCGACGACGAGGACGGGCAGAACCTTTGGTAACGACCCCACCCTTCCCTGGGTCCCCGCTGACACTCCCGGCCCTGCGGACACCTCGGGATCCCGTGCCGAGGCCACTGCGTTCTCGGTAGCCCCCGCCCAAGCGCGCCGAGGCCGAGTCCGTCCCTCCCGCGGTGGGGCCCCGGTCCCGGGCCTCAGCGTGCGCCTTTGCTCCCCGCTAGGTCCTGCATCCTCAGCGAGGTCTCCACCCGCTCGCGCTCCAAGCTCCCCGCGGGGAAGAACGTACTGCTGCTGGGTAAGTGTCCTCTGCCTCGCTCCGCCCCGCCCGGCCCCCACCCCGGCCCGGGTCAGGGTCCGCCCGCCCGCTCGCTCGCTTTGTGCGGACAGGCGGGCCTGGCCCCGCCCCGCCGCCGGACCTGTCGCTGACAGCTGTGGGGAGAAGGCGAACGGGGACCCAGGCCCCGGTACCTGCGGGGACCCGCCCTCCCCAGAGCCCTTCCTCCCCTGGATGTGGAGGTGGCCCTGACAGTCTCGCATGGGAAGGACAAATGCGGTAGCCCATCTGACGGATTCTAGAGGCTTGGGAATTACCTAGAAAAAAAGGATGGTTTCTCTTTCATAACAAAAATTGCTAGCAGGAGGCTCTTTGCAAGAGCTCCAGTGCAAATGGCTTATCATTAATATTTAATAGCTGACTCTGTATAATTGACAGAGATGCTAGAAATTGAGACCTGGTAATCGTGATAAATGTTCTTAGTTGATTCAGCTTTTTTGGGTACAATGGATTCGTGTTGCCAATGCCTTTTTAACTGTCACTTACAATTCTGAAATTTGTAAAGGGCAGTAGAACACCTTACTAGTCCAGTCCCTTCAGCCAAATAATTTTAATAAGGAGAAATGGTCAAATGTCTCAATCCTGTTCTGTAGCTCCTCTGCTCTCTGGAAGTTATGTATTTTGTCTCTTTACTGATTCTTAGGGTGGGCGTATTGGACATTGAGGGAGAATAAATCACAGATTCACATTTTTGCAGGCTTAGCTCCTGAGTCATTTGCAGAAGACATTTCTTTCATATTCTTTAAGTGCCAGATATTGCCGTTTGCTTATAAAATGATGGTTAAATTTTAAAGCTTTGATATTGGTGTCTCAAGACTTTTTCTGTACATCTAAAAACAGGAAAGGAAACAAAGAAGTCAAATGCTACATGACAGGGTCTATTTTAATAAAAATGTTTAGATAGAGACAAATTACTTATTTTTCCTGAATTGCTGCCAATATAGAATGTATAGGATTCTTGATGTTCATTACTACATGGAGCTAGTTGAAAAATTAGTTTTTACCTCGTTTTTAATATGATTAAAACTACCTACTGCTTATTAACCTTTGTTCAGTCACAGCCCTATGATCTTAAACAAGTTCCTTGATATCTGTAAACCTTAGTTTCTTCATCTTCAAAGTGGATATTGTAGAAACAATGCCTCCCTCCTAGAGTTATGGGGAGGATTGATGAAATAATGCTTATGAAGTGATAACAGTACGGTGAGTTTTTGTGATGGATTTCTCTTAACTGAATTAGAAAATGTTTTATCAGAATTCTCTTTTTGAAAATTGAATTAGTGTCCACATAAGTGATATTTATAGGGCAGAAATGAATAAGGTCCAAATTTAAAAAAAAAAAATCCCAGAAAATAAGTTTACTAATTTAAACAAATTACTGTTAGTTGCTAAACTAAAATGGACTTAATGTGACCTTATTGAAGTGGATTTTTTTAATGACTCTAAGTTCGGTAAGACTTCTTTTCAAATACTACCATTATAAGGTTAAGATTCCTGAACTTTGTTTTCATTTTGTAAGTTCCTCCCAATTATTTCTGTGCATTAGATATTACTTAGAGGTTTCTTTTTATAGTGAAAACAAAGTGACAGTTTTATTCATTTTTGATGTCCCTGATGTGCTGAGGTTGTACCATGCTTTTTTGTTACTGTTTTTTAACCCTTTTTTTTAACCTGCTTGACACTGGATCCGTGTATGTGACTGAGTATACTTAGAGGCCCCAGACACTTCTATCCTTCCAAACTTAGAACAGACTAAATTTCCTTCTTCAGAGCTTGATAGTTTGTAAGGCTCCACCTAGTATAAAATTATACAAGCTTGAAATTAAAATTTTTTCTTTGAGTACTGTTGGGATATTCATCAAAGTCCTTTTCAGCTTTAGAAGAACAGATTTTTATAGTTACATAAATAGGATTAATTTTTAAAAACATCTCTAAAGATTGCTTAAAGACATTTTACCATCACATGTTACAGCAGCAATTAGTCTGTGCTGGTGAAGGGAAGAAATACATAGATAGGTATTGTGGTTTTCTTTGTTATGAGTTTGAGGGTACTAAGCAGGAGGATGCTTGGCCTTAATGTGTATTTCATGAGTTACGGTGATCTCTGGAGTCCTGTATTTAAAAAACAAAATCTGAGACTGCAATAAAGTTTTACATTTCCAGAAACAACCTAAAATAGGACAGTGATCAAGGCTTGCTTATGTTCCCCAACACAAATTGCAGTTTAACCTTAGCTTGCTACATGGCCTCCCCTCCCACTGCCTATGGGGGTGAGAAGAGGATGAGGACCAGTACTGTATACTATATGAGCCATTCTCAAAGCATTTTCATGTAAATCTTAGTGTATCTCCTCTGTTGTGCCCCTTCTTTCACCACCTCCAAATCTTAGAGGTAGATGTTAGCACCAATTTATGGATGAGATAATGAATTTTAAAGACCTGTTAAGTGAGTTTTCCAAGGTCACACAGCTATTAAGACCATGTATTCCTGACTCTGGCATGGCTTTCCAACTTTCCTTGCAACGGAGAGAGGGCCACACATTCTTCCTACTGTGTAACTTTTTTAAAAGGCTATCTTTGAGTAAAAGTACTAGTAATTATTTTAAACTAAAATCCAAATATTTGTTGGATTCTAGGATGCATCTTATTGAGGGACACCACTGTGGCCGTGGCACTCGTGTTTAAGCAGTCATTTAATCTACCTAGGCCTGACCTGTCGTGAAATGCAGAAACACTATGACATTAGTGCTTAACCATTTTCTCTCTTGAAAGATTTTGAGAATGGGCTTCAGTCAAGTTTGTTTTTAATATTAAAGGCAAAACTTCTCATGCACGTATTTTAAGTAGGATTTAACTTACCAATTTCTCTTTGAAGAACTATTTTTTTCCTCTTTACCCTTTTTATTTAATCAACTTTTACCTCAATGATTGTAATTATATTTTAATTGCTGCTTTTTAAAGGGCACTTTCTCCATATCTTAGTTACTTTTCCTCTGTTTTGTTAAGGAAACTTCCTAAGGAAAATAACAGTACCTAACATTTATAGAGCACTTACATGTACTAGCCATGTAAGGATTATGTACAGCATTTGATTATCCCCTTAAAGATCAGGAAACAAACACAGAGCTGTTAAGTAAATTGCTATAGGGTTACACAGCCAGAAAGAGTGAAAATCAGGAGTCTAAACGGTGTAGCCTACCTCCAGAGACAGGATTCTTTTTTTTTAAGATTTTATTTATTTATTTGAGAGACAGAGAAAGCATGAGAGGGGAGAAGGTCAGAGGGAGAAGCAGACTCCCCGCTGAGCGGGGAGCCCGATGCAGGACTCGATCCCCAAACTCCAGGATCATGACCTGAGCAAAGGCAGTTGCTTAACCAAGTGGGCCACCCAGGTACCCCAAAGCCAGTATTCTTTTTTTTTTTTTAATATTTTATTTATTTATTTGACAGAGATCACAAGTAGGCAGAGAGGCAGGCAGAGAGAGAGAAAGGGAAGGAGGCTCCCTGCTGAGCGGAGAACCCGATGTGGGACTCATCCAAGGGCCCTGGGATCATGACCTGAACCGAAGGCAGAGAAAGCCAGTATTCTTAACCTATACACTGGACAGTCTCCCTAAAGGAAACGAGAGGTCTCTTTGTAGGAGAAGTAAGATGTTTGCAGTTTATATTAAGGAATTTTGTCTGATTCTCCTGATGTATCTATTTCATTGCAAAAAGTCCCATTGAGTTAGATTAAATTAATTCATTGTTAGTACTAAGATTCATATATAATCTTAGCTTCCAGCACAGGACCTGGCTTATAAATAGAAGATCAGTATAACTTTCTGATTTGGGGCCAACATAAATTAATGAAAACTAGTTGGCCCTTTGGTAAATCATGTAAGCCTCATCTTTCTCATCTGTAAATTAAGATATTTGGATTTAGTGATCTCTGAAGGCTTGTCTGATCCCACATTCTTTAATTCAAGTTCTAAAGTTTGTGGGTTATTAAATATTTTTAAAGAACTGTTTTGAGGACATATTGCAGTTAGACTGAAATTAAGAAAGTATTTCCTTACAGATGTGGGCTGTTTGATTGTACCCAGGGAGGAAATCTAGAGCCTTCTATTTTTCCCAGAAGGCACTAGTCCAGGATTGTGTACAGCCAGCAAAGCCCCACAAAATGCTGAGCATCTTCAGGCAGTGTGTTTGAAACAGTCTTTACTCAGGAGTAAAACTAGCTTCTATTATGCTTGAATTATTGGTAGGAAACCTAAAGATACATAGTGAAACTCAAGATCTGTTCACAGAAGTAACTTCATGTGAGGAGCGACTGAAAATAATGAGACTGTCCACTCTGAAACCGTTCACTTGTGAGGAGCTGGGATTAAAGATCATCAAGGTTCCATGACTTCTGGAAGATACAGATTTTGATCAGTTGAAGTATGTTAATGCTGTTTTCTGAAGTAATTGGTTATGGGATATGATACAAGGAAGAGAATACTACCACATATTGGATATGGAAAAGGATGATATTGGATTGGTAGTTCTCAAAGAACTAGCAAAATTATTCACTGCATGTTAGGTGCTACCACTGTCAAAAATAAACCATGTATAGAGTGTTTTGAGACTCCAGTGACAGTGGTATTTTACAGTGGTCAGTCAGTGACCTATTACGTAAGTGGCCAGATAGTAAATAATTTAGGCTTTGTGAGCTATATGGTCTCTGTCTTAAATAACTCAACTCTGCCCTTGTAGCCCCCAAGCAGCCATAGACAATACATAGATGAATAGGTGTGGCAGTGTTTAACAAAACTTTATTTACAAAAACAGGCAGCAGACGGATTTGTGTGCTGGTTCGTGGACCCTTGCTTTAAGATATTATGGGCATCAGTTTTATCAATAAGCACAGATGCCAGTTAATAGAGTTTTCTGGGTAATGGAGTATGATGTTTGGTGCAGAATGAATGATGATGAGCTTTCATTTAAAGTATCATTGTTATTCCAACTAGAGGCATAGTCTGAACATAGGTTTAAGAGGTGTTAAGTGGAGTTCACATATTTCTTCCAGTGCTGAGAGAGAGCTCAAGCACGAGTGAATAAGGGCACAGCTTGAGGTAGGAAAAAGAAAGGACTCAGCAAGTGGGTGACCATGGACTAATTTGGGGGGCCTCATTTTACTTATAAAATCAGGGAGTAGCTGTTAGGAAGACCTCACAGATTATCTCTTTATTCATTTATTCATGAAACATTTATTAGAACGTGCTATGCATAAAACGCTTTGCTGGAAAGCATTTCCATCTGTGGAAAACAGAATTAAATAAGATTCCATCCCTGCCATCTAAACTCAAAGTAGTAACATCAGATATGTCAGTATGAAATGATTGCTAAATAGGTCACATGAAGTTTTGCGGAAAAGGTAGTATCTGAGTGAAATTTTGCTAAGGTAGATGGGAGAACACTGTGGGCTGCAGACTAAGGGAGCTTGTTGCAGTAGCTAAAAACCTAGTGGAAAGGCCAGGGCAGCTCAGGTGTGGTGGGATCCTGACCTACAGGTACCAGATCTGGGAGTCTGCCCTTCCTACCTTCCCCTGAAGCTGTGGGGTTGTGGGTGAATTATAACCTACTGATCTGTTAATAGAGATTCTTTCATACTTACTGGGATTAAAAGAACTAAAATAAATTATGTCTTAAAGCACTTTCCTCTCAGAATTGGAAGTCACTATTTTAAATTGTAAATTAATACATGTTTCTTATCAGAGAGAAAATACTAGAAGATAAGAAAATGAAAATAACACATGATCCCACCATCTAGATATAGCAGTGTTCATTTTTTTCTATGTGTTTATATTTATTTTTTATTTTTTAAATTTTTTTAAAAGGTCTGGGCTTTTTTTTTTTTTTTTAAGATTTTATTTATTTGTCAGAGAGAGAGAGAGCACAAGCTGGGGGAGCATCAAGAGGGGAGGAGAAGTGTCTGCCTTCAGCTGTGGTCATGATCCCTGCTCAGCTGGGAGCCTGCTTCTTTCCCTCCTCTCCACTTGTGCTCTTTCTTGCTATCTCTGTTCAGCAGCAAGGGGAGAAGAAAACTCCCTGCTGAGCGAGGAGCCTGAGGCAGGACTTGATCCCAGAACCCTGGGATCATGAGCTAGAGGCAGATGCTTAACAGACTGAGCCACCCAGGCATCCCTGTATTTGTTTTTTAAACAAATTGGCTTATACCTTATATATTATTTTGAAATCAGATTTTTTTTTAACTTCATCAGGGTTTTGTGTTTTTTTTTTTTAAAGACAGTAGATATGGGTTCCTTCCTTTTAGTGACTGAATAATATATATAGTTATGCCATAATTATAATTGATGGGTAGACAGATTATTATGGTTGTATCTAATTTTCACTTTTCCAATATTATCTTTGGGATAAGTTCCTGTAAGTTGAATGGCTAGCTCAAAAGTATGTATCTTTAGGGTCTTTTTATATATTACCAAACAGTCTTGGGAAAGTTGTGCCATTTGACATTCCTGCTGTCAGTATATGGGAGTACTTGTTTACCTAGCACCATTACTAACTCTAAGGATTATTCGCTTTAATCTTTACCTATTTGGTAGATAGGTTAAAAATTGTCATCCTATAATTTAATGACTTTTGGACTATAGAATATATATATTTGATGATTAAAAACTATTTAGTGTGACTTACAGGAGCCTAGGAACTGTTAATAACCATTGAGATGAGCATTTATTGGCTTGATAGATCTTTATTGAATTAAACTCAGTGGTTTTCAGTTCATGTCTAGTTAGTCTGAGCGAGTGAGGGCAATGATAAAGGATGAATTCTGTTTTTTAATGTGGATTACTGAATGATGATATTCAAAGGTAGAGCTTTGGCCAGCAGATGGGATGGGAACATCCGTGTTAAATGCCTGTTGCTTGGATGTTCTGCTTTATTATATAGCATGTTCGCTCTTTTATAGAAGAGGGTTTTGAGCCCCAGGTTACACAACTGAGCTGGGATTCAAAATTGAGTTTGTCTGACTTTCTGCTATGCAGGTGCATAGCAGGTACCTGACATTAGAGGGATGTAGTCTGGAACAGCCATGTGTACATGTTTACTTAGAACCACTGGGTGCAGTTGCTGCAGCTGATTAACAGCCTCTCCCTGTTCTTGCCTGCTGAGGCAAGGGAGGAGACGCTCTTTCTGAGATGGGGAGCAGACCAAAAGCCCCCACCCTGCCTGGGTCATCCAGATAGCCTATGGGAGGCCACGTAGCAGGTATGAGCCCAAAAGTAGCTCCAGTGAAGACCCTTCATGGCTCTTATCACCACAACTTTCAGATAAAATAAGTTGCTTTCTTTCTTTTTTTTTTTTTTTATTTTTCGGTTTTATCCATTTATTTGACAGAGATCACAAGTAGGCAGAGAGGCAGGCAGAGAGAGAGGAGGAAGCAGGCTCCCCAACGAGCAGAGAGCCTGATGCGGGACTCGATTCCAGGACCCTGCGATCATGACCCGAGCTGAAGGCAGAGGCTTAACCCACTGAGCCACCCAGGCTTCCTAGGGTGATTTCTTTTACATCATGCCAGGCCAAATAAAAAATGTCAGCTTCACAATGTGGATCCCTCACTTGGATAAAGAAGGAACATGGAAGGCTAGAATTCTTTTTGTTCTAGCCATGATTATCATGATACTGTAGGTAGTAATGAATCCACTATAGCTATGGAGATGTGAATCAAAGCTCTCCATAGATAGCAGGTATCAGGCACACAAACCTGTGCACAGCAAGAAGAGCACAGTGTCTCAGCCTTCCACCACCACAGGAAAGGAACCTGGGAGAAAAGGGAGGCAGAATACCGCTTAATTTTACCTTTTGTCCCCCTTATTTATCGCCATTGAAGACTAGAAGCTGCTCCAAGTACAATGGCAATGTTTACAGTGTTTAGTAGTATTGCTGGATTCTAATCCTGACCCTTCTTTAGCAAATTGCTTAATCTTTCAGATTATGGTATTTACCTTTTAGGATTATCATATGGATTATAGGAGATAATGTTTGTAAAACATTTCTAACAGTGGCATACACTGAAGTGTTCAAGATAGCTATTATTAATGTATTATGGGTACTTAAGTGTTTTTCTTTGCTCATTTTCATGTGATTCTTGGTTTTTGGTTGGTGTTTTCTTTGTTGTTGTTGTTTTGTGTTTTTTTTTTAGATTTTATTTGAGAGGGTGAGAGAGAGCAACAGAGATAGGGAGAAAGAGCACAAGTGGGGAGGAGAGGCAGAAAAAGGCTCCCAGCTGAGCAGGGACCCTGATTCAGGGCTGGATCCCAGGACCCTGGGATCATGTCCTCAGCTGAAGGCAGACGGCTTAAGTGACTGAGCCACCTTGATGCCTGTAATTCTTGTTTTTGTATTATCTTTTTAAAACACAGTTGGTGTCTTATAAAAGAAATTTGTTTTTGTTGTATCACTGACCAAGAAATAATGAATTGGTAATAGTTATAGAACTTTAAGTCCATCACCATAAATTTTGTCTGCTTTTACCCCCTCTACTGAGAAGATGGGGAGCAAATGGAAATACTCGACTTGTCGAGGTTTATACACTAATTGTGATATTGTTACAGTTAGAAATCACATCTTCTGAATCTTCCTATATCTAAATCTGTTAATTAAATTGTCATTGTAAAGTTTATGGACATGATCTCTGGTGTTGAATTAGAGATCTGTTGGGGTGATAAAACAGTATCACGAGCACACCTTTACCCCTATACTGTTTTGGTGGAGTTTACAGAGATTTTCTTTTGTAATCAATTCTGTTTTCAAATTTGTGCAAAAAAGAAGTAAGAATTGATGGTTATTGTTCCATGCTAAAACTGAAGTTATTTTGGGGTACCTGGTTGGCTCAGTTGGTAGAGCATGTGACTCTTGGTCTCAGGGTTGTAGGTTCGAGTCCCACATTAGATGCAGAGATTACTTAAAAATAAAATCTTTTCAAAAATTAAAATAAAACTGAAGTTCTTTTAAGTGCGTGGATTTTATACTTAGTTTACAGAGAGTGACTTATTTGAATAGCACCCAGACATAATTTGGGATACGGGCTTATTTGCTCTGGGGAATTTCACTGTAATCTTATCAGTAAGTCTTTCCTCCTTTGGTCCATCTACTAGGACAGTATTTGGCCTGTAGACTGTTTTTGTACGGCCAGCAAGCCAAGAATTGGTTTGTTTATATCTTTAAAGATTTGAGGGTTAAAAAAAAAAATCAAAGATGAATTTTTTTTTAAAGATTTTATTTGACAGAAAGAGACACAGTGTAAGAGGGAACACAAGCAGGGGGTGTGGGAGATGGAGACATGGGGCTGGATCCCAGAACCCTAGGATTATGACCTGACCTGAAGGCAGATGCTTAATGACTGAGCCACCCAGGTGCCCCCTTTGTGGCTTTAATAACTTAGAAGAATTTTAAGATCCCATTCTAAGTGATTCTAAGAAGTGTTTATGTGATTTTAGTGGTTTTTATCAATTATTGTTGTACTTAATGCCCCTTAGTGTCATAAAAGTCACCCAAATATTCCTATATTTCTTGGGGGGTTTTGTCTTTGCTCCTTTCATTTATGTATTTAGCATCAAATACTTTTCTTTTTTAAAATTTTACTTTTTGATACCCTTCACCCATCATTTGAATCCTCATTCAAAGATGAATATCTGATAGAGACCTTATGTGAACTGCAAAGCCTAAAATATTTACTCTTTAGTCCTTTACATAAAAAGTTTCCTGGCACTTGAATGAGGACATAAAACTAGCCCTATTAGAATATAATTTGATCTAATGAAATATTTCAGTTTGTTTTAAAAACATCTGTAAAATATGTCCTCTTTAAAAAAATCTAATTTAAAATGAAAATTTAGATAAAATATTTAGAGAATAACTTTAGCATCATCATTAAAGTGTTCTTTATAGGAGGACTCTCATCTTAGTCTTTTTAAACAGGAACTCTCAGTATTTGTGTAAGTGTATGTTTACAGATCATTAACTATTTGGCTGGCACACTTAAAGCTAGGATGTCTGTTTCACTGCCAGCTGAAGGCAGAGGAACTGAAGATAAAGCTTTCTTACAGTTTATACATGACAGGTAGATGAATTCTTTGAACATTTTAGGAAGTCACACAGGCCTCATTGCCCTGCTTGCCACTTTAAAGATAAATTAATTGCAGAGAATAAAGTATTTCTATAGTTATTTTTCTTTTATTTTACTGTTAAAACCATCAGGTTCTGTGTTTTCCAAAAATAACTTGGAATTTAGTGATTTTTATTTCTTGAATGGTTTGGTTATTAGAGACAGTTTTTCATTTATTTTTCTCCATACTCTCCATGGTTCTTTATGTTTTGTTGTGTTTTTTTTTAAGATTTTTATTTATTCTAAAGGAGAGCAAAAGCGAGAGAGAGCACAGAGGGAGAAGGAAAAGTAGGCTCCCCGCTGAGCAGGGAGCTCAGTGTGGGGCTCGAGCCTGGGACCCCCAAGATCATGACCTGAGCTGAAGGCAGATGCTTAACCAACTGAGCCACCCAGGCACCCCCTTTGTGGCTTTGATAACATAGGAGAATTTTAAGATCTCATTCTAAGTGATTCTAAGAAGTATTTATGTGATTTTAATAGTTTATATTATTGATGGTTGTACTTAATACCCCTAGTGTCATAAAAGTCACCCAAATATTTCCCTATTTCTGTTTTGGGTTTTTTGTTTTTGTTTTTGTTTTTGTTTTTGTTTTTGTCTTTGCACCTTTCATTTATGTATTTATTTGGCATTGGATACTTTCTTTCTTTCTTTTTTTTTTTTTTAACTCTTTGACATGCTTCACACATCCTCCCATCCCCCACAACCTCCAGTCTGTTCTCTATATCTATAAGCTAGAGGTTTTTTGTTTTTTTAGATTCCCCACATAAGAGAGATCATTTGTCTTTGACTTATTTCACTTAGCATAGCGCCCTCAAAGTCCATCTATGTTGTCACAAATGGCAAGATTTCATTCTTTCTTATGGCTGAATAATGTGTATCTCACATCATCTTTATCCATTCATAATTGGACACTTAGGATGTTTTCTTATCTGGGCTATTAGAAATAATGCTGCAATGAACATGAGGGTACATGTGTCTTTTTAAGTTAGTGTTTTCATTTTTTTTAATAAGTACCCAAAAATGGAGTTGCGGTTTCATATGGTCAAAATATGATCAAAACTTTTAATTTTAGGGGAAACCTTATACTGTTTTCATCAATGGCGGCACCAATTTCCACTCCCCAACAGGGCACAGAGGTTCCCTTTTCTTCATAGCTTCTCTGACATTTGTTTTTTCTTGTCTTTTTGATACTAGCCATTCTAGCAAATGAGAGGTGATATTTCACTATGGTTTTGATTTGCATTTCCCTAATGATTAGTGATATTGAGCATCTTTTCATGTGCCTGTTGGCATCTTTATCTCCTGGGAGAAATGTCTGTTCATGTCTTCTGCCCATTTCTTAATCGTATTGTTCCATTTTTTGCTAGTTGAATTGTATGAATTCTTTATGTATTTTGCATTTTAACTCCTTATCCAGATATATGACTTGCAAATATTTTCTTCCATTCAGTAGGCTGCCTTTTTATTTTGTTGACGGTTTCCTTTGTGGTGCAGAAGCTTTTTAGTTTGATGTAGTCCCACTTGTTTGTTTTTGCTTTTGTTGCTTTTGCTTTTGCAGTCAGATTTTAAAAAATCATCGCCAAGACCTATGTCAGGCAGTTTACCACGTGTGTTTACTTCTAGGAGCTTTATGATTTCAGATCTGATGTTCAAGTCTTCAGTCCATTTTGACTTAATTTCTGTGTGTGGTGTAAGATAGTGGTCTAGTGTCATTTTGCATCTGGCTGTCTAATTTTCCCCAACATCATTTGTTGAGGAGACTGTCCCCCTTACCCATTGTATATTCTTGGCTCCTTTGTCATAAATTAATTGACCATATATGCTTGGGTTTATTTTTGGGCTCTCTTTTCTGTTCCATTGATGTATGTGTCTGTTTTTATGCCAATACATACTGTTTTAATGACTGCAGCTTGTAATGGAATTTGAAATCAGGGTGCATGATGCCTCTAGCGTTGTTCTTCTTTCTCAAGATTGCTTTGATGAATCCAGGATCTTCTGTGGTTCCATACACATTTTACGATTGTTTGTTATATTTCTGTGAAAAATGCCACTGGAATTTTGGTAGGGATTGCATTGAATCTGTAGATACTTTGGGTTTGAAGCCACATAAGCCCCATTGCCCTGCTTGCCACTTTAAAAGTATATTAGTTGCTTAGAATTAAGTATGTATATAGCTATTTTTCATTTGTTTTATTTTAGTTTTCAAGCTATTAGGTTCTGTTTTGTTTTCCAAAAATAACTTGGAATTTAGTGACTTCTGTTTCTTGAATGGTTTGGCCAGTAAAGATGGTTTTTAAATGTCTATCAATGCCAAGTATAGGTATCCTCCATTTTAATATTTTCCAGCCCTTCTAACTGCATAATCGAATAAAGAGAAGGGGTTCATGATGGACTTTCTAATATTGTCAAACATAGCTCATCTTGGCTGTGGCAAGGCAGCTGAGTACTGACAACTCAGTCCAAGCTTTTCCAAGTCCTCATTAGACATCAGATCTGCCAATGCCTTCATTATGAACTTCCCAGCCTCCAGAACTGTGAAAAATAAATTCTGTTGTTTAAAAGCAATCTAGCCTATGGTGTTTTGTTATAACAGCCCCAAAAGATTGACGACGTGGTTTTTGTTTTTGCTGAGCAAGCAGAGACAGTGTCTGTTAAGAATAGGATAATTTCTTATCTGTAAGTAACTTAAAAGCTAGGACTTTATATCCTGCTTACTGTTAAGAGAACTTGCCCAAAGAATATTTGTTGAATGAAGCAGGACAGACTTGGCAGACTTAACATTGTGCCGAAGGCAACTGGTAAATGAGCTGACACATGACACTGAAGTGTCTTCAGTGTGCAGTGTGTTGTTGGGATTGTGAGGGACAGTGCTTAACCAGACTTACAGAGGAAAAGAAAGCTTCCTAGAGCTTTCCTAGAGCAAACTAAACTGAGACCAGGATAAGCTGCAGTTATCCCACGTGTGAGGGGAAGGGAAGAATATCCCAGAAATGACAGCATGTGCGAAGACTCAGAGTTGGGAGAGAGCACCCCCACTAGTGCTCTGCAAGAAGTTGTGCATGGCTGGAGCCTAGCATGTGGTTTGTGGGGTATGGTGGGAGAGGGGCAGAAAAATGAGGTGGCTTTTGGAAGGAACGTTGAGCTTTATAGTTTGTGCAGCAAGAAGACCCTGATGGTTTCTCCTGACATCTTATGAAACTGCCAAACATGTTAAAGCAATTTTACAGTGAATATTCATATACTCAAACGTAGATTCTACCATTAAACTTAACTGTATTTGCTTTGTCACATAAGAGGCTCACTGTTCCACCCCTTTTTTTATGCATTACAAAGTAAGTTGCTGATGCTAGTTTACTTCACTGGAAATACTTCAGCTTTGTATTTCATTAACTAGCATACCCTGAAGGGTCTTAAGAGGGAAAAGTGGCGTAAGGAGATTATTTCAGGAAGATCACTTAGCTGCAGCATGAGCAATGTGTTGGTGTGTGGTGCGAATTTAGTGGATGTTCACTTTTGAGGAGTATGCTTGTATAGTGAGAGGAGAACCAAGCAGAGGCCATGGGTTAAGTGCCTAAAGACATAAAAAGAGAAAAAAATTGTTTAGCAAATAATGTGATTAGAAGATGTATATAACAGTAGAACGATTACATCTACAATTACATCTTTGTAATACCAATAGCATTTTTCACAGAACTAGAATAAACATCCTAAAATTTGTATGGAACCACAAAAGACCCTAAAGAGCCAAAGCAATCTTGAAAAAGAAAAAACTGGAGGTGTCACAATTCCAGACTTAAGTTATATTACAAAGCTGACATCAAGACAGCTGGTTTGTTTCTAAAATGGCACTGGAACAAAAATAGACATATAGATCAACGGAACACAATGGGATACCCAGAAATTAACCTTCAACTGTATAGTCACTTAATCTGATGAAGCAGGAAAGAATATGCAGTGGGAAAGAAGACAGTCTCTCTAACAAATGGTGTTGGGAAAACTGGAAAGCGACATCCAAAAGAATGAAACCACCACTTTCTTACACCATACACAAAAATAAACTCAAAATGAATTAGAGACCTAAATGTGAGACCTGAAACCCTAAAAATCTGAGAAGAGAGCACAGGCAGTAATATCTCTGACATCAGCCATAGCAACATTTTTTCTAGATCTATTTCCTGATGCAAGGGAAGTAAAAGTAAATATAAACATTTGGGACTACCTCAAAATAAAAAGCTTCTGCACAGTGAAAGAAATAATCAACAAAACTAAAAGGCAACCTACTGAATGGGAGAAGATATTTGCAAATGACATATCTGATAAAGGTTAGTATCCAGAATACATAAAGAATTGATACAATTCAACACCCCCCCAAATATAATAATCCTGTTGAAAAGTGGGCAGAAGACACCCCCCCAAAAAAAAGGCCGGAAGACATAAACAGACATTTCTCCAAAGAAGTCAGACAAATGGCCAAACAGACATATGACTGATCATCAGAGAAATGCAAATCAAAACTACAATGAGATATATCACCTCACACCTGTTAGAATGGCTAAAATCAACAACATAAGAAACAACAAGTGTTAGCAAGGATGTGGACAAAAAGGAACCCTCCTGTACTGTTGGTGGGAATGCAAACTGGTACAGCCACTGTGGAAAACAGTATGGAGGTTCCTCACAAAGTTAAAAATGGAACTACCTTACTGTCCAGTCATCACACTACTGGGTATTTACCCAAAGATACAAAAGCACTAATTCAGAGGAATACAGACACCCCTACATTTATTGCCCCACAATTTCCAATAGCCAAACTATGGAAGGAGCCCATCAATAGATAAAAGGATAAAGAAGATATACATACACACAAACACACACAATGGAGTATTATTCAGCTGTAAAAGAATGAAATCTCGTCATTTGCAACAGGATGGATGGAGCTAGAGTACAATGCTAAGCAAAATAAGTCAGTTAGAGAATGACAAATACCATATGATTTCATTCCTATGTGGAATTTTAGAAACCAAACAAGCAAAGGGAAAAAACAGACAAACCAAGAAGCAGATTCTTAACTATAGAGAACAAAGAGGTGATTACCAGAGGGGAGGTGGAGAGAATGGGTGAAATAGATGAAGGGGATTCAGAGTACACATTTAGGGCGCCTGTGTGGCTCAGCGGGTTAAGCCTCTGCCTTCAGCTCAGGTCATGATCCCAGGGTCCTGGGATCGAACCCCGCATTGGGCTCTCTGCTCAGCGGGAAGTCTGCTTCCTCTTCTCTCTCTCTGCCTGCCTCTCTGCCTACTTGTGATCTCTGTCTGTCAATAAATAAATAAAATTTTAAAAAAAGAGTACACATTTATTGTGATGAGCACTGAGTAATGTAAAAATTGTTGAATCATTCTATTGTACACCTGAAACTAATATAGCACTGTATGTTAACTATATTGAAATTAAAATAAAGAACTTAATAGAAAATACTAATAGCAAAAAATTATGTGATTTAAACTTGGCACTAGTTATAGGGCACCTGGGTGGCTCAGTAGGTTAAGCATCTGTCTTCAGCTCAGGTCATGATCCTGGAGTCCTGGGATCAGGGTCCTGGGATCGAGCCCTCCACTGGGCTCCCTCAGGGAGGAGGCAGCTTCTCCCTCTGCCCCTAGCCCCTGCTGGAGTGCTCACCCACACGCATTCTCCCTCTCTCTCAAATAAATAACAGTCTTTTTTAAAAAAATAAATTTGGTGCAAGTTTAAAAACTTTAAAACTAGGCTAGCTATTCATGTTTTGGTAAGGATTTTTTTTTAATATTAAAAATCTCTTTAAGTACTACATATTATTATCTCATGAACTTTAGTTATTAGCAATATCTTATTAATAGTACTTATAGTAAAGTTGAGTTTCTTAGATGTAAGGACTTATTCCTGGAGAATATTCATGAGTTCTCGGAAAATTTAAAAATTGTTTTCATTTTCATGTTAAACTTTAAAAAATTGTAAATGTCTTAGATCTTCTGAATGAGCATCTTTAGGTCTAAATGCTGCCACAAGATTGCAGTACTCCCTTCTGCATAGGCGCTTATAGTCCTATAGGTGACAAGCTGAGACCAAGTAAGGCAGACAGAACAGAGAGAGGACACACGGATTTGTCAGACTCCAAAGGAAGTATCCCAGAGCAGTCAGTACTCTATTCAGTCGTATTGGCCAGAGTTGTTCTTTTTATGAACCATTTTCTAATGTTTCATAGCAGTATCTGCTTAAATACCTGTTTAAGTACCTTAAACAGGCAATAAAGAACTCGTCATTAAATAAGTACTTCTTTTTCAGTGCTATTTTTGAAGTGTACTATTAAAATAGATCAACAAAATAACAGTTTGGATTGAAAATAGTAATATCTATGATAATGACAATGATTATTCCCATGATGATCCATCATGCTTTAAATAGAAATAATAAAGTTAACTAGTGAAAAATATTTAAATGTTTCTACTATTAAACCCAGCACTGGCATTTAATTTCAGCAAAATATCATTTGTTATATTAATTGCTGATTTGAATTTTATCAATCCTATAATTTTTATGGCATTTAATTTATAATGTTTTCAGGTAGTTGTTCAAGAACTATAAACAAAAAGAATTTAAATCATTTCTATCTAGTCATCTCAGTTTGCAGAAACACTGGACATAATAAAATAATTTAAATCACCATGTGAGGCGATCTATAAAAACTTTTCTTTTAAAAAGTCTGAATAGGCAAAGCAGAGGATTTTTAGGGCAGTGAAACTATTTTGTATGATACTGTAATGGCAGCTACATGTCATTATACATCTGTTAAAACCCATATAATGTACAACACCAAGAATGAACCCTCATGTAAACAGTGGACTTCAGGTGATAATGACACATTAGTGTCAGTTCACTGATTGTAATAAATGTACTACTGTGTCAAGAGTGGGGGACGTTGTATAGATGTGGGGACAGGATATTAAAAAATTCAGAGAATTTCTCACTCAATTTTGCTGTGAACATAAAATTCTTCTTAAAAAAACAGTTTATTGGGGGCACTTGGAGACTCAGTTGTTTGAGTGTCTGACTCTTGTTTTCTGCTTAGATCATGATCTCAGTGTTGTGAGATCAAGTCCCGCATTGGGCTCTGTGCTAAGCAGATTCCCTCTTTCTTCCTCTCTCTCTGCCTTCTTCCCCACCACTTGCACATGTATGCTCTCTCTTTAAAAAAAAAAAAAAAGAAAAAAAAATTAAAAACCCCAGAGTTTATTAATTTAAAAAATCCAAGTCTATTCTATAAACTAGAAAGTAAAAAATCAAAGTGTCGCTTATGACAGACTACTTTCCTGAAAAGAATTCTCTAGGTTAAATTGACACCAGCTGAAAAATGATTATCCCGCAGAAACAGTGTTACATATTATAGGCAAAAACTTAGTGCCCAGACTTGTAATAGAGGCTATTAAATCAACGATAAAATATCTGATTTTCTAAAGTACCTATGCATCCATAAAAATAGGTGGTAAGAGATAAAACTTAATTTTATTTAACCCAGGTTTTATCTTTTCTCTTTAATTCCTACTTTAGATGTTAGAAAATAAAAAGATACCTTAAAAAAGGGTCAAAATCAGATGGATTTATTTCAATTTCTTTTTAATATTTCAAATGACTTAAATATAAAGGTTTCTGAATTTAAAAATGTATACTTATAGATATGCATAAGCAAAAGACCCCAAACCATAATAATATCACCTAGAAATAGTCACTGATTTGATTATCTCTAGTGGTGATACTATGGAGTGGTTCTTCAGTGTAGAGCATCATAGGAGAAGGGAAGGAAAATTGAATGGGGGAGTAATCAGAAAGGGAGACAAACCATGAGAGACTCTTAACTCTAGGAAACAAACTGAGGGTTGCTGGAGGGAAGGTGAGTGAGAAGATGGGATGACAGGGTGGTGGTGGGCGTTAAGGAGGGCATGTGATGTGATAAGCACTGGGTGTTGTAGGCAACTGATGAATTGTTGAAGTCTACACCTGAAACTAATGATGTCATATATGTTGGCTAATTGAATTTCAAAGAAAAAAATTATCGAATGGTTCTTTAACAAGTTTGTATCTTCCTTTTAGTTTATCTAATTCTAATTGTAAAGGGTTAAATTCATAGGCTCCAAATTTTTTTTTGGATTTTGAGCCCAAATTCGTGACATCAAAAATAATAGTCAATCCTAACTACGTATGCTATATTTCAAGTTCTTGTAGCCATCAGTAGAGTATGGCTGTTTCCTTTTTCTAAGAGCTGAAATTGAAGAGTTCTCCCCTACTTAGGAGACCAGAATTTATTCCTCTAAGTAAATGTCCATCATTCATTTCACTGGACTGATGGTTCTTGAGGGGCTTATTTTTTTTTCTTTAAAGATTATTTATTTATTTATTTGACAGACAGAGATCACAAGTACGCAGAGAAGCAGGCAGAGAGAGAGGAGGAAGCCGGCTCCCCGCTGAGCAGAGCGCCCAATGGGGGCTTGATCCCAAGACCCTGGGATCATGACCTGAGCCGAAAGCAGAGGCTTTAACCCACTGAGCCACTCAGGCGCCCCTCTGAGGGGCTTATTAAACACACATTGCTGGGTCTTCCCTCCTGTACTTTTAGGGTGGAGTCCAAGAATCTGCATTTTTAACAAGTAGACAGTGTTGCTGCTGCTGCTAGTGCAGGTACCACAATTTAAGAACCATTGCATTCGACATTTACTACACTAAATACTAGAAGTACAAAGATCTTTATATCAAAGTCATTGTCCTCTAAGAGGCTCATAAACTGGAGAGGGAAAACAAGCAGGAGATAATTTCAAGATACTGTCATTAGGACTACACTGGAGATATGCAACAAACCAGGAAGCCAGCCCTAACGGAATATCCTGGTTTTGCCTGGAAGTCAGAAAGGGCTTTGTAGAGACGGTAGGTAATACTTTAGGCAAACCTCGTGGTGTTTAATGATCCATGGATAGTTAGTCATTCCACGCAATAAGGAAAGCATACACAGAGGCCTGGAGGCAAAGAAGTGTCCTTCTACAAAGGACAGATAATTTGAATGCATGAACTTTAGGACGTGAGGGGGAAAAGGAGTCAGAAAGTGAGAACAAGTACGGCATGCCAGCTCGTGAAGGGCATCTTATGCCAGGCCGGGAAGGTCAGACTATCCTGAAGGTGACCGGGAGCCCCTGGCCGTGTTTAGGTATTTTAGAAAGACTGCTGTGGCAGAAGTGTGGAAGACTGACTACAAGAGTAAGTTTAGGAGTAGGAAAACTTCTGTAACTAGATACTAATGGTGTCCTAGCAGAAATGAGGTAGGCCTGAACTAAGGTATTAGCTAGTGGTGGGGACAGCTGTACTCCAGACACACTTGGTTGGGAGCTGGCAGAGAGGTGAGGAAGACACAGAAGTTAGAGAAGGCTCTCCCTTGCCACTGCTTCCGTAACATTGCCCTCTCCTACTCTACCACTGACCTCTGAGGCGGCTGGTCCCAAGTCTTCCTTGCAGGCTGCTCTTCCATCCCTGCCCGAAGTTTGTGTTCCCCAGGGTTCCTTTCTCAGCCTTCTGCCCTTCTCACTCTGAATGTAATTCCAGGAGCAGCTCCACACACAACTTCAGTACCACCTATACTGGTGACCCACAGATTTCCTTTGAGCTTCAGCCTTTCCCGAGCTGCCTCCTCCTGCTCGTCACTACGTGCACGTTCCATGAATACCTCATGTTTCAATATACACAAAGACAGTATCGTTCTCTTGTTGCCTTTCCCCCAGATACTCGCTTATCTGATGATTCATGCAAGATTCCAACCTTAAAGACTTTCTGTATTGCGTGTTCCCTCTACCTAGAATATACTCTCTTTAGAGTCCTCTGTGTTGCCCAAACTTCTGTCTTCTTTCAAATACCACTTCCTTGGGTAGGCTGTTCCTAATCGCCTCATTTAAAATCACAACCTCCCTTGCATTCCTCTTCCTTCTCATATTATTTTTCTCCATTGAACTACTAACATAGTATGTATTTTACTTAGTCACCCCCTACCCTCAGAAGCTCCAGCAGAACAGGCTTTTTGTATTTTGCTTACTGCCGTATCCCCAGTACCTGGCAAGTACCTGTGACTGTGGTACCTGTTAACTCTGCACTTTCATAGTGAAATGTACATTCTTACGCCTCTTACAGGGCAGCCACTGAGTCATCTGGTCTCAGACAACAAAAATGCTGCCAGAATATTAATGAGTTCCACAAATCCCTGAATGAAGGATATAAATTTTGTTCCCTTATCCACTTTGGGAGTATTTTTAAACTTGACTGTGTATTAATGGGTTTGAAATACAAAAGCCTTAGAAGTTAGGGCAGCAGAAGGATACAACTTCAAGTCTGTCAGTGTGTTTCTATATAACAAAAAGCAAAGGACTGTAACTACTCCTTTTGCCCACATTCTAGTCAGATGGAACTGTCGGCTTCCATTTCCATCTCTCTGGCGGGAGCAGCAGACATTTCCAGAGTGCCTGCTGCATTCATTGAAGCAGCAGTAATTCTGACATAACCGTGACTGTAATGGGGAATGGTGATTACCTCCTGTTTGGCAGATGTTGAATACTGGAGCTCAGAACTGCCGAAGATAAGTATCTTATTCAGAGTTTCATAGGTGGGAAATGACGGGGCCAGGATCTGAATTGATACAAATTTAAGTTCAAAGCACACTTTCCAATATGCAACAGTGCTGCTATTTTAGAGGCCGTTAAAATAATACTGTTTATTATTTTTACATTATGACTCATAAAAGAGAAAGGTATTTCTGCTTCCAGGGATCATTGCTATTTTCAGAAGAAAAGGAAAATAATTTAATGCATTCTTCTCTGTGGGTTGCCTCTGAGGAACAGGTGGTTATGTTCCTGTTCTCTTGATTCTGCCTCTAAGGATTGGGAATAAAGTTTGTTTTATTACACTGGTAATTTCTTCTCTCCTGAAATTTTAAACGATGGTAGTTGTGCCTCTTAATACTTAAGCACCTTCGAGATCCATTTTAAGATAAAGCTTAAAACATTACTTTTGAAAAAGAGTATACTGTCAAATAAATGTAATATGGTAAATATGGTAGTTTGAGGCTCCCCCCCCCACACACACACCCTGCGATTTCAAAATTTGTCACTTCGGTAACAAGGTGGAAGTGTTCACATTGAGAATAAAAAACATTTCATAGACACACAGGCTGTAGAGAAATCTAATGAAATCCTCTCTACTTAGAGATGAGAAAATTGAGACCAGTCTAGTCACAAAGACTGTGGGAGCATGGCAATATTCCAAGTCTCACAAGAGAGTCCCAAGTCAACCTTCTCAAGAGTCTGACTCTTGTTTGCACTCAGGAGAAAGTGGAAGGCAAAACCAGAAGAATATCTTATTCCCAAGAATATTCTGACATCTTACAGTGCTTGGCACAGAGAAGATTCTCAAGATGTCTGAAGAAGCACTTTGCTAACTGAAACACAATTTTTGGGAGCAAAACTTCTATCCACTACTCACTCTTCTCTGTACTTCAACATTTGGAAGTTACAGTTGGTTGAAAATTGAACATGCATATTTTACACATATTTTAAGCCCATTTCTTCTTTTCATAAGTCTTAAGCCTCCATTAAAATGACCAATTTCTACGGCTGTCACTTTCTTTACACCTAAATGAACTCTGATGTGATTTGTCTTGATGGCAAATGCAGACGTCTGAAAATAGACCTGTTTCATAAAACATCTGAAAAAGCTGATGAAGACATATTCTGCAGACAAAACCTCGTTTGTTACCTACCATTTCTAGGAAACCCCTCTTATCTCAGGTATTGATAAAGATGCAAGGGATTTTTTCTTTTTTTTCCATCCAAGATTTTATTTAAATTCAAGTTAGGTAACATATACTATACATGTATATGTTACTGTATATGTATATTCTACTCCATTTCAGGAGTAGAATTTAGCAATTCATCACGTACGTATAACACCAAGTGCTCATCACAACATGTGCCCTCCTTCATGCCCATCACCTGTTTACCCCATTCCCACACCCATCTCCCCATTTTTTTCTTTCAAGTTTTTATTTAATTTAATTTTAATTTTTTTTTTTTAAGTAGCCTCCATACTCGTGGCTTGAACTCACAACCCTGAGATCAAGACCTGAGCTGGAATTGAATCAGATGCTTAATTGACTGAGCAACCCCAGAGCCCCAAGTTTTTTATTTTGATTCCAATATAGTTAACATACAGTGTTATATTAATTTCAGGTGTACAATATAGAGTGATTCAGCAATTCTATACGTTACTCAGTGCTCATCACAATAAATGTGTACTCTTAATCCCCTTCATCTGTGTCACCCATCCTCCCCACCTCCCCTCTGGTAATCACCTCTTTGTTCTCTATAGTTAAGAATCTGTTTCTTGGGGCGCCTGGGTGGCTCAGTGGGTTAAGCCGCTGCCTTAGGCTCAGGTCATGATCTCAGGGTCCTGGGATCGAGTCCCGCATCGGACTCTGCTCAGCGGGGAGCCTGCTTCCCCCTCTCTCTCTGCCTGCTGCTCTACCTACTTGTGATCTCTCTCTCTGTCAAATAAATAAATAAAATCTTAAAAAAAAAAAAAAAAGAATCTGTTTCTTGGTTTTTCTCTCTGTTTTTTTCCCTTTGCTTGTTTGGTTTCAAAATTCCACATAGGAATGAAATCATACGGTGTTTGTCTTCTCTGACTGACTTTGCTTAGCATTATACTCTCTAGCTCCAACCATGCTGTTGCAAATGCCAAGATTTCATTCTTTTATGGCTGAATAGTATTCCATTGTATACATAAACCACACCTTCTTTATCCATTCATCTACTGTTGGATACTTGGGCTCCTTCCATAGTATGAATATTGGAAATAATGCTGAAGTTAACATAGGGGTGTCTGTATTCCTCTGAGTTAGTGGTTTTGTATTTTTGGGTAAATACCCAGTAGTGTGATGATTGGACAGTAAGGTAGTTCCATTTTTAACTTTGTGAGGAACCTCCATACTGTTTTCCACAGTGGCTGTACCAGTTTGCATTCCCACCAACAGTACAGGAGGGTTCCTTTTTGTCCACATCCTTGCCAAACACTTGTTTCTTCTGTTTTTGCTATTAATATTTTTTAAGTCTACATTTTATTTTGTCTGTTCTGCATTCCTTCTACCCTTGTTCTTGTTCAATTTGCTACCCCCACCCCTCTCCTTTACTAATATTTCTTATGACTTCATGGTTTTGCTGAGGCTACAGCCACAATTACCTGCTCTGGTCAGTTTTGATGTACCATCTATCCTCCATGAGTGTGGCCCGTGGGTGGGTACATAACCCAAACTGGGCCAGTTAAAAGTCTTTACCTGAGATTCTTAAGACTGAAGTCAGTAGGAAGAATCTTTTGTTCCTTGTATATTAAACTGGGATGACCTAAGAGTTGAACTTCTGAAATACCCACAGAGGAAGCCATTTGTAATAGGATAGAACCAGACTTAATAAGAAGGGTAGAGAAACAAGGACAAAGCATCTTGGACGTGAAGTCTGCATCTTAAGTATAATTACCTAGATATCTTCCATCAAATTACCCTTTTGGTTGAAGTTAGTTCCAGTTGGATTTTTCACTTGACACTAGAAAGCCTCTTTATTTTTTTTTTTTTAAGATTTTATTTATTTGACAGACAGAGATCACAAGTAGGGAGAGAGAGAGGGGGAGGCAGGCTCCCTGCCGAGCCGAGAGCCTGATGCAGGGCTCTATCCTGGGACCCTGGGCTCATGACCTGAGCCAGAGGCAGAGGCTTTAACCCACTGAGCCACCCAGGTGCCCCTAGAAAGCATCTTTAAATAATCTATATTATAATTTAAAAGACTTGTCTTCTTTTACAGGTGAAGATGGAGCTGGGAAAACAAGCTTAATAAGAAAAATTCAGGGAATAGAAGAGTACAAGAAAGGAAGAGGCTTGGAATATTTGTACTTAAATGTTCATGATGAAGACAGGGAAGGTGAGTGTCATTTATATGTAAAACAAGTTTCCTGAGGCCTTTTTGAGATGTACTGCTGCTCATATTAGTCTGACTTTTCTTAGTGTGTCATTTTTCATTAGGAGTCCTAGTCTGTCATGCTAGTCAGTGAATAGTTAAATAAAAGTGTGGGCATACTTTTATTGTTTTGGGATTGGGATTCATATAGTGATATTTTTTAACATCTTAAGGTACTCTAGTGTACAGTCTAGCTTTCTTGCTATCCTTGAAGAATCTCAATTTTTCAGTTCATTTCCCCCTCAGATAGTAAAATAATAGTATCCTAGGGTTCTTTTGTTCACTCCCTTTTCACCTTCTCATTTTTGACACAAATATGTCATACTCCCCAGATTTTTTCAATCTGATCAGCCATTTTTTCTTATATACATCACTTGCCTTCTCATTTTTATGTATAATATCCTGAATATGCATGGGTATCTCTGCTGCTAAGAAGAGAGAGTTTTGATGGTAAGAATAGAAACATGTAATTCGTGTCCGTGATTTGGGTTTGAGAAATCAGCAGTAGAGGCTGCTGGTGTTCTGTATCGGCAGTTAAATCATTGTCCTGAATGTTTGTTAGGCCTTTACTAAGTTGATAGATGTGACCTACTTAAATAGTTGAAGCTTGTCAAAGGAGACCTCTCCTGTGGAGGTGCCCTAAGATACTAAGTAGTATTGTTAGTTGAATAATGAAATAATCCTGTTGCCTTGGTAACTTTCTTTTGTCTATTGTAGATCAAACAAGATGTAATGTATGGATCTTAGATGGAGACCTGTATCACAAGGGCCTCCTTAAATTTTCACTGGATGCCATTTCTCTGAAGGACACTCTAGTTATGCTGGTTGTGGATATGTCAAAGCCTTGGACTGCTTTGGATTCTCTACAGAAATGGGCAAGTGTTGTTAGAGAACATATTGACAAATTGAAAATTCCTCCTGAAGAAATGAAAGAAATGGAACAAAAGTGTGAGTAGTCGGAATATACATATACTGTTTTTGTCAAGTGGAGGTTTTGACAGACTTGCAAATGAGTTCTAAAAATTTATCAGCATTGGTAATATCTTATTAATTCTTACCAGGATTACAGTGAATATGACCCAGGTTTGCACCTCAGTAAAAAGGAGAAGACCGGAATAAAGGGTTTAGAGAAAGGAAAGTAATGTTAGAAAGTCATGTAGGTCTGACATTCATTCATTTATTCATTCATTCATTTATGATTTTATGTATTTATTTGAGAGAGAACAAGAGAGCACAAGCAGGGGGAGGGGCAGAGGGAGAGGGAGAAGCAGGCTCCCCTGAGCAGGGAACCCAATGTGGGGCTCCATCCCAGGACCCCAGGATCATGACCTGAGCCAAAGGCAGATGCTTAACTGACTGAGCCACCCAGGCACCCCTAGGTCTGACTTTTAAATTGTGGAACACTCCCCCCCCACCCCCCCCACCACACACACACACACACACACACACGTATTTTTTATCCTCTTAGTCCCCTTTATGAATTAGAGAATGTAGAAAAGCAAAGCCAGATGTGACTTACCCAAAGTAATTTGCACAGACAGAACTGGGCTTACATTGAACCCCACTCTTTGAAGCCACTCAGTGTTATAGTCTGCCTCCTCATAATTAATGTGGGTCTAGTGTTTCTGTCCTGTCTTTGAAACAGATTTCTCAAACCCTTTTTGTTTCTTCTCTTACACAAGACTAAGTATAAAGTCTCATTAAAATACATACTTAGATTATGGCAGAAAAGGTACCTGCTCAAATAGAGCAATTTCTAAACTATGTATTCAATTATTTACTTTGATTTTCAGTGATTAGAGACTTCCAAGAATATGTAGAGCCGGGAGAAGATTTTCCAGCCTCTCCTCAGAGAAGAAATACTGGGTTACAGGAAGACAAAGACGACAGTGTGGTTTTACCTCTGGGTGCGGACACACTTACACATAACTTGGGCATCCCAGTACTAGTAGTTTGCACAAAGGTTAGCTTCCTTCCTAGAGATTCTACTACTGGTATCAACCAAGGATAACCAACTGTTTTGTTTTCCAGGCTCCTTTTGGAGTTGACAAACTAGCTTTCCTAGATAATTTTTCTTAATGAATAGAAATAATAGTTTAAAAAATTGAATGATAATCACATGTTGGTTTTGTGATCTTAATCATAGTTTCTTTGAAAGAAAACATTACTTCAGATACTCTGTTCATGATTGAATTTCATATTCCTAATTTCAGTTAGCCTTCATTGTCCAGTCAGTTGAGTAGAAATACTACAGGTAAGGTGATAACTTCAGTATTGATTTTTATAAAACACGTTCCACATTAAATTGTGATACACTAATATCCTAATATCAGCAGATTATATACTTAAGATAAAATAGACTTAAACAACTACTAATACTCATTATGTAAAGTTGTTATGCAGTTATCAAGGGCTTTTTATTTGCTAAAGAGGTTCTGATAGTATTGCTGTTACCAAATCCTGCTAATTTAGTTCCATCACTATATACTCTTTTTTCATAAAACCAAATTCCCTTTAAAAATAACTTCTGCTTCAAGTTCATCTTCTTCCCATTTGGTCCTAAGTAGTATGTCTTTATTGTTTGTAAGTCATGGAATATTAAGGAAATGACAGAACATATAAACCTTTTGAGATATAAAATTATTAATGTTTTCCATAACATAAAAATTTGCACATAATTGAAGGGAGGTATGGCACTTACTCATCTTTGGAATAACGATTAAAAAAATTAATCTAGCTTAAGTTTTATTTTAAACTTTACAGTTGTAAATTATCAATAACAAAGAAACGGGGATAGCATTTATAATAATAAAATCCAAATCTGGTATCTGCATTTCAAATAGTGATTGTGGTGTAGTTGTTACTTATACCTTTTCTGTAAAAAGGTTTTGTTTTTGTTTTAAGATTTTATTTATTTATTTGACAGAGAGAGAGATCACAAGTAGGCAGAGGCAGGCGGGGCGGGGGGGGGAAGCAGGCTCCCTGCTGAGCAGAGAGCCCCTATGGGGGCGCTCAATCCCAGGACCCTGAGATCATGACCTGAGCTGAAGGCAGAGGCTTAACCCACTGAGCCACCTAGACGCCCCCTACTGTAAAAAGTTTTTTAAACTCTCACACTAGAATCCTTTTGTGTGTGGTTTATTTTATTTTGTTTGACAAAGAGCTGTTTGTTGGCAGATACTTTCTTGTTTTACACAACTTGTCTCTTGTTAAAAAAAAAAAAGACAAAACAAAACAAAACTCTTATTTTCAAAGGAAAAATGTTAAGCTTAAAGGGACCTGAATTAGTATCAAATGAGTCAGATTCCTAAGATTTTTAAACCAAAAGAGATTATCTGTTGTACTTCACAGACTCTAAAACAATGGTCAGTTTTGTAGTAGCTTAAGAGCTTTTAAAATGTGTAAGGGGATGGGAGAGGTGTCTCAGGACAAGGAAATAATGGCAGTTCAACTCTCCTTAAAGACTCTGGAAATTGGGATTCAGAGACTAAATGTCTTGCCCTTAGGTCCAGATCCTCTTATTTCATTTACATATGTTCCACCAAAAGTATCAAAAGTCAACAATATAATTATTATAAATATCTTTAGTAATTTGAAGCAATTACTCTGTGTTCTGTAAAATGGACAATTTCATGATTATACAGGGAGACTCTTTGTATGATGTATATATGCATAACAAAAAAAAGCAGATTTGACCCCCAAACCAATATTAGGTATAATGAACATTATTATCAACTGGTTATTTTTCAATTTCATACCTTTAGTTCCAAAAGGTTTTGGTGAAGTAATTTGGACATCATGTTTATTTTTTGTAACATTTTACTGTAGCAAGCCAAATTCAGAATCATCTCATTGACTGTACAGGTGACAGTTCAAAAATAGCCTGTCATTCCCCCTCTTTTTGCTGTTGGTAAGATTGTAATCACGGTGAACAAAAGAGCCAGAAAAGATTTGAAGGTCAGTTAAGAGTTATCAGATAAACAGAGGAGCAAAGAGGAAATAGGGAAAGGTGCAGAGTCCCAGATATACAGCGTTTTATAGAACTGGAATAGAGTTTAGAACTTAAAAACTATTTAAGTCAAAAGGAGTTGAGTCAGCAGGTGTGAGCAACCATCTGCTTGTCCCGTTACTCTTTATTCCTTTATACCAGAACTTTCTCTTTGGTATTTTCAGCATCCAATAGAGCATGGACATTAATACATTTTAAAGAAAATTATTCTTAGTCTTGACTCTAGCTAAAGGAATCTAGACAGATAGGAGTAATCAATATTCTGATATTCTCATATTCATTCACCATATTGGAGTGGTAGCTTTGTGATGCTCCCCTACCCAAAACTGTTTACATCATTATATTTAACTTTGATTAAAGTTAATGTTTTTTTTTTAATTATTTTAACTCAACAGTGTGATGCCATTAGTGTATTGGAGAAAGAACATGACTACAGAGATGAACATTTTGATTTTATTCAGTCTCATATCCGGAAGTTTTGTTTACAGTGTATCCTTTCCCTGCTTTGATCAGTGCAATGTACCTTGCCTGTTTGTTTGCTTTTTTTAATTAAGGGAATTAAATGAATGGACTTTAGAAATTCCATAAGCTTTTTTCCTCCTGCTTCTAGTTAGAAATTTCAGTTTAGCTCCCAAATCATTTATATCTGGGTATTTTGAGCTATAGAAGTAAGTACTGAAATATGTAACTTTGATTTGCTGTGTTTTAAAGGATTTTGCCTAAGAAAAATAATTATCAATTATCAGTCTTTTGTGGAAGGTTCTAATGAGTTGGCGTTGTAAACATTCTGATAGTAGTATTCATTTATCGGGAGTAGTGTTTGGGGGCAAGATCAATACTTAGGTTTGTGTGTTCCCATTTTTAATATGTTCACTGTATTACCATCTCTACATACAGTCTGATGCAGTGGTCTCAAAATCTGGCTGTGCCCAGCTAAGGCTTGCTGAATTGGAACATTTCAAGGTGAGGCTGAAGAATCTCTACTTTTAAAAAGCTTTCTGGGTGATTTTGATGATCACAAGGTTAGAAAACCAGTTATAAGGAATCTTGTCTAGGTTGCAAAGATTAGAGAAGCCACTGAATAACATTCACAGCTAAAGGAAGGATAAAATGAGGGTTGTACATGAATGCTTTTAAGAGAATTTGCTATTGAAAACTACCACAGCTTGAGTGCACTGAGGAGAGCTGTTCTCTCCCACCCCTTTGGGACCAGAGAGTCTGCGGTTGCATTCCTGACCAAAGCTTTTGTGTCTGAAAAGTGAAGAAATGATGACAATTAGGAGTAGACAGGAATCATAAGTGATATATACATGTTTATAGAGTCTGTAGTTTTTCATTTTCATTTTCGTTAATGGACATTTAATTTAAGGACCACTTACAAGAAGCCTAGCTGGATAATGAATAAGATCACTTGACACTGGCAGTTTCCCTTTCCCCTTTTCCCTCAGTACTTTGTCCTCTCCGTAGCCCTAGCCCTTTCTTTTTTCCTGTCACATAATAGTTGACTTGGGTTGAATTGAAGGGCATTTGTCTACATAAGAGACTTTAAAAAGAAAACAAAAAGTGGGAGTAATTGAAGTAGAGGTCTATAGACTTTTTGTTATCTTTGAAGATTAGCAGATTTGGGAACAAGCAGTCTCTTTAAACATTTATGTAATCCTCTTCTTGAAAATGTGCATACAGAAATGTAATCAGGAAGGAGACTCTCTGCTAAAATAATCACAGACCTTTAGGAGAGCCCATTGATTTTAAAAAAATACAAACTGAGAAGTCACTTCAAGATAGACACTCGTGCACACATGTGTGTGAAGGCAGCAGTTCAAAATCATCTTTATTGCTAAGTTTTTTTCAGTGTTATTAACAGTGCAAATTTTTCAGCTGCATCATAAGCTGGTTCTCATGAGAAAAGATCACTCATTAATGAAAAGTTGACATAATTAAGCTTTTATTTAAGATGATGATGTTTGTTTCTGTCAAGTTGTATGAGAAGTCATAATTAGCAATACCACTTCTAGATTCATAAGCCTCGGTTCATGTGCCAGTAAATATGAGTATCCCAGTTCAGAAGTAGAAGTTTGACCATTCCCAGCATTTCCCCTTGGTCTCAGTTATTATCTCAGGACACGGTGAGCAGTGCTAGAGTGTGGTCCTCAGCAGTGGCCATAGAATTTCTGATAGCCACTCCGACCATATCATCTGTCGGTAGTCATACTGCCCCTTTTCCACAGGCCTCTCTTGATCTTTGGATCTGCCATACCATTTGGTAGGGTCTGCTTTAATTAATACATCCTGCGGTGAGGGACTATTACCTCAAGTTTTGGTCATAAATCAACTTTTGCCTTGATTCATGCCTGAAAGTGTCCTGATAGTACCTGTTGGTTCATCTCTTTTCAGAGAGGTCTCCAGAGCTGTGGTCCTAAAGTTCTAATTCCCGGGGCTAGTGAAAACCACAAGAGATACTAGTATACACCTTTTTTTTCCCTAATGTAAGCAAAATAGTTGTTGATAAATAATATCCCTCCCTCATGAAGTTTAGGAAGGTTAAAAACAAAGCCAGTCATGTCTTGTGCTTTAAATGGAGAGGTAGTAGCAGTGTATTGTTAAATTTACTTTTACTTTCTTGGCTTAATGAGACTTTTGCCCTCCTAAATGAAGTTGATAATGTAAAGATTGTTTTATTTGCACTTTAGCTTATATGTATTTTATACTTTTGAAATTCTTGACTACTCTATAATGTACCTTTCGGAATTATTTTTGAAACTACTATGCATGTAACTGTTAAGCTGAGAACACAGAACTTTATGGTAACTGTTCATGGGATTTGTCTAAAAATTTCCTTAACGGTGTTATTCAGATGGTGCAGCGCTTATTTACACTTCAGTAAAAGAAAACAAAAATATAGATTTAGTATATAAATATATCGTTCAGAAACTGTATGGATTTCCCTATAAAATTCCTGCTGTTGTTGTGGAAAAAGATGCAGTATTTATGTAAGTATCCTCTTCAGTGTATATTTAATCATGTGTTATTGCTGCAGTTTGATGGTGAATTCTCATTTTTGGTTTTGAGGTGAGACCAATAGATCTTTCCATGATGAGAAGGAGAGACTCTCTTCTAGACTGTTTTATTTATAACCTGCCATGATCTGTTAATCTTTGCCTGTTAGATTTATTGCTGGCCTGAGCCCCTTTTGGATTGCCTTCTTATTATATACAGCTGAATTGTTGAGTGCATATATCCGTGTCTTTACTTACTTTTTGATTGGTTTTGATAAAGGACCCAATGTATAATCTTAGACATGTTTTCAAAAAGTTATGTGAATACATTGAGAGGTAATAATAAACCAGAACCCCCCCCCAAGAACCCCTATAACTGTGCATTTTTTAAATCAGGAAGATTAAGAACCTTTTATGTAGAAATTAGTAAATTATAACTTGAGTTATAATAAAAAGCTGAATCATTTTGTTTTGTTTTTAAGATTTTATTTATTTGAAATAGTGAGAGATAGCAGGAGTGGGTGCGGGGAGGGGCAAAGGGAGAGGGAGAAGCAAACACCCTGCTGAGAAGGGAGCCTGATGTGGGGCTCCATCCTGGGACACTGGGACCATGAGCTGAGCCGAAGGCAGATGCTTAACCAACTGAGCCACCCAGGTACCCGAAAAGCTAATTAGGTTTTCATAATTGGTCAGATTTGTTCCATTTAATATGATCATGGATTTAATGAAGGAATGACTGTATAAATGCTTGAGATTTATAATATGTGTTTCTTTCCAGTCCAGCAGGGTGGGATAATGATAAGAAAATAGGAATATTACATGAAAATTTTCAGACATTAAAGGCAGAAGATAATTTTGAAGACATTATAACTAAACCACCTGTCCGAAAGGTAACAGTTTTAGTATATGTAGTCTCAGTATTCGGCCTTTTAAACTGAGGGGGGAGTCCATAATTCTAAGATTATAGTTAGAAAAGTAAGGGGGGGTTCTTTTCCTACCAATGGGTTTTCTACGTATAATTTGGGTGTCAATTCAAAATAAAATTCTGTGTTATCGAAATATAAACCAGCTGTTCAGTTACTGAATTCTTACTTAGCCTTTGGCATATTTATATTAGAAAATACTAGGGTGGATTCCATATTCGAATGGAAATAATGAATTGGTAGGAGTGAATATGTGGATCTTGAAGAGTTTGAGTCGGTTGACGCTGTGAACTTTCTATCCTAGAACTCAGCCAAAAGCCAAAAAAACATTGGTAGAATAATCTTACTAGCTTCTATCTGTTGAGGCAGATCGGGAATCTTCTCCATAGTCACTAGTTACATAGGCTAGCCCACAGCTATCCAGGAGCTTCCAGTTTAGTCTTAACTATTAGATGTCATTCTGTGTCTATTTAAATCTGCTTCCAGAAAGTACTCTTCTTTCATGTATTTTGATTCCATGTTAAGTAATACATCATATTCTATAGTTAGATGTTACAGATGTTTCTCGAAAGTTGTATAAACAGAAGTATTTACATATAGTACTTGGCAGTGACATTTAAGTGGACATGCTTTAGAAAAAATAATTTTGAGTTAACATTTAATAAGATTCTTACTTAATCCAAACATTGAAAAAAAAATCCAAACATTGAAACTGAGCATCTGTCTTCTGTTTGTGGGTAATTAGAAATAAGATTATTAAAGACAAATGAAAACTCAGTTGGCATGGTGTTTGGTTTAGATGTCTGTTAAAAGAAATAAACACATCAAGGGAAAAAAAGCAACAGTTTTCCCATTCTCTTTTACCAACAGAATTGTGCTGTAAGTTGTCTTTTATTCATCCCACTAATACCTCCTGAGCCACTGTTTATGCACAGGGTGCTAAATAGGACAATGATGCAATAGTAAATCGGTGCACATGCCATTGCTCAAGTGCGGATAAGTGCTGTGGCTCCAAAGGCCTGTGGGGAGGACGGGAAGCAGGGGCTCGGTAGGGGTGCTGTTCTAGGAGTGGTTAGGGAATGGCTCTGATTAGAGGGGAGAGTGTTGCCTGCTGAGGGAGCAGAAAGTGCACATGCCCTGAGGCAGGAATGTAGGAGGAGGACAAAGAGGCTGGAAAAGTGAAAAGGAGGGCCAGACTGATAGGAAGGAGATGGAAGGCAGAGTTAAGATCTTGTGGGGCCTTCTCATTCAGCTGAGTCAGGATTTTGAATTTCATTCTGAGTGGGATGGAAAGCGAGTGGAGGGGGAGTTTGAGCAGAGGAGTGATGTAACCTGCTTGACCTTTTCAAAGGATCACTCTGGCTGCTGGTGGAAAATAGACCCATAGCATGCATTGTACAGAAATAGTAGAAGCGAGAGATGGTTGCTGCTTCTTTTTGCCTAATTATTCAGCAGGTAGAAGAGCCATTTTATTTTTATTTCAGAGAAACCAGGCACAAGTCGCTTTTCACTCTCCTGGGATATTGGCCCTTTTAAAACACCTAACTGTTGGTTAACGTAGGCATGATTAATATACCTATTGACTCTAAGGTTGTGTTGTCCAATACCGCAGCTGTTAGTCACATATGGCTTTTAAATACATATTAAGTAAAACTAAATAAAATAAAATTTTCACTACCTGATTCACAGTAGCCACATTTCTTTTTCTTTTTCCTTTTTCTTTCCTTTTTTTGAGAACGAGGACACGAGGTGGGGGGAGGCAGAGAGAGAGGGAGAGAGAAAATCTGAAGCAGGTTCCATGCTCAATGCAGAGCTGGATGTGGGGCTCAGTCTCCCGAGCCCAAGATCACTACCTGGGCTGAAGTCAGGACTCAGATGCTTAACCTACTGAGCCACCCAGGTGCCCAGTAGTAGCCACATTTCAAATGCGCAATAGCTACAGGTGACTGGTGGCTAGAGTATTGGACCGCACAGCTATCAAACATTTGTACTATCGCAAATGGTCATTGGACAGCTTTGCATAGGGGCTTGGGTCGGGCGGCTCACTCGTGTAATATAGGTAATGTTTGTATTGAATTTTTAAAAAAATAATTAGTCTAGAAAGTATGTTATTAATGGTTTTAGCATACTATATTAGACTTGATGATTTATATGTTGCTCATTTCAGTTTGTCCATGAGAAGGAAATTGTGGCAGAAGATGACCAAGTGTTTCTTATGAAGCTACAGGTATGAAATTATATCAGAAGCAGATTTAGAGTGGTTAATGGGTAAACCGTTCCTACATACTTTTCAAAATACAGTAGTACATGCTATAAGTGTCTAACCTTAGAACTTTTGTGTGTTTTTCAGTCCCTTTTAGCAAAGCAACCACCAACTGCAGCTGGAAGGCCTGTGGTCAGTATTACAGATTTTGACAAAATTATTAAAGTGCCATACATTATTGATTTAGTTCCTTTTTTTCTTAATCGTATACATGCCTCCTATGGGTGTGCTTTGATAGAAGAATTAAAAATTCTTTGGGATTTGTGACATTTTAAAGGATAAACTTCACTCCTTTCTTAGAATATTTAAATCCTAAAGATCCATTTTGCCTTGTTTGTCATGCACGAGTTACTGTGTGGAACCATTTATCTGTTATTTCCTTATCCTTACAACAGCCCTGTGAGACAGGTACTACCAGCCCCATTCTGCAGGTGGGGATATGGAGGCTGTGGAGGACCTTATGGTTCGCCTGAGTTTTTACAGCTAGTGGGATGCAAGTCCAGATTGGAACTCAGCTCTGACTCCCATGCTTATACTTGTAATCACACCCTATTATTCAGTATGTCCTTTTCCCATCTAAGGGGAATTTGTAAATGTGATAGGTCTCTGGTATTTTCTGATAATGAGGACACAATTGCTAAACGTTTCCAGCAATGGCTTGCAGCGTAAATGTACCGGTAGAATGGGTGGGGGACAGTTAAAAACTAATTTCTTTTTATAATAACTTTGGTGAAGTTGGAAGTTTCCTATTTTGATAATTATGGCTTCCCTATTTTTACATAGGATGCCTCACCGAGAGTCCCAGGAGGCTCCCCTCGAACACCAAACCGATCCGTGTCATCCAATGTTGCCAGCGTGTCACCCATCCCTGCAGGGTCAAAAAAAATTGATCCAAACATGAAAGGTACATTTCTCTCTTTTTCTAGAGAAAACAATACAATACGTTTCACACTAAAAAGAAATCTACCTAGCGTCCCACCTTTTTTCCATAGCTGTTTTCATTTTGTGCAGTAGCTTCTAACCTATATCTCTGTCAGTATAATCATAGTTAGTCAGACTTCAAACCAAAGTTTTATAGTATAGCCTTAATATATCATATCTATGGTTTAAGCTTTATGAAAGTTTTATGTTATATTTAACCTTTTCCTGAGGTAGGTCGTTGAAGAAATTCATATGTTAATAGGTTAACTGCAGTTAACATGAAGAAAAAAACTATGTGCATAATAGCTATTTCAGTAGGAATAATTGCCATAAGTGGGATTAGTAGGTGAGAGTTTGTACATTTTTATGCCTTTTGATAATATGTTTCAAATGGCTTATTCATTTTTACAAGTCATCTACATTGAGCTTTGCAATTTTGCCACAACCTAATAGCATTCTCTAAATACCAGTAAGAGCTTTGTCCCTGGTATTTCCTTTCTATTTCTATTTCTCTTCTGTGAATTGTTCCCTGTTATCCTTTACCCATTGCTCTCTTGGAACTTCTACTGGTTTTCATACAGGATTAGGTAGCTTTTTGTAATACTCGAAGCAAACATTTCTCGACAATTATATTTTTAAAGAACCTTATTCAAAAGGGAGATATAATAGCATCTAACATCTGTTCTAAATGCTTTTGGTTTTGGGCGCCTGGGTGGCTCAGAGGGTTAAGCCTCTGCCTTCGGTTCAGGTCATGATCTCAGGGTCCTGGGATCGAGTCCCGCATCGGGCTCTCTGCTTGGCAGGGAGCCTGCTTCCTCCTCTCTCTCTGCCTGCCTCTCTGCCTACTTGTGATCTCTCTCTGTCAAATAAATAAATAAAATCTTAAAAAAAAAAAAAAATTTAAATGCTTTTGGTTTTTTAAAAATAACATTCTAATTTTTTAATAATTATCTTATACTCTTAAAGTTTACTTATACTTTCTTTTACACATGAATGGATTAGAGTTAAGTTACCCAGGCTCAAAAGACTTGAATTTGGAATACACAGCTCTTAAACTTCAATTATTAATTGCTTTCTGGGTGTGATTATTATAATAATAATTTATAGAAGAATCTAATGTTTTGAGTGAAAGTTTTTCGGTTTTTGTTTTTTTTAATAGCTGGAGCTACAAGTGAAGGTGTCCTGGCAAATTTCTTCAATAGTTTGCTGAGTAAAAAGACTGGCTCTCCAGGAGGCCCAGGTGTGGGCAGTGGTAGCCCTGGAGGTGGGGCTGGAGGTGGAAGCAGTGGTTTACCACCATCTGCCAAGAAATCGGGTAATGTTCCTAGAGCTTTTTTTTAAATAGCTTTATCAAATATAATTTACATACCATGAAGTTCTCTCATTTAAAATATACAATTTAGGGGCACCTGGGTGGTTCAGTCAGTTAAGCATCTGCCTTTGGCTCAGGTCATGATCCGAAAGGCCCTGGGATGGAGCCCCTGCATCAGGCTCCCTGCTTCGTGGGGAGCCTGTTTCTCCCTCTCTCTCTCTGCCTGCCACTCCCCCTGTTTGTGCACTCTCTCTCTGCATCAAATAAATAAAATCTTTAAAAAAAATTGTTTCTTAAAAAGGATGCTCAAGAAATATTAAAAAAAATAAAGTATACAATTCAGTATTATAGTATATTTACAGAGGTATGCAAACCATTATAATCTAATTTTGAAACATTTTAATCTCCTCAAAAACAAACCTCTGGCCTATTTGCAGTAACTTTTTCCCTTGTAATCCCCTAGTCCTAGGCAACCACTGATCTTCTTTCTGTCTTTGTGGATTTGCCTGTCTGGAGATTTCATATAAATGGAATCATATAGCATATGCCTTCTTTAGTGTTTTCAAGGTCTGTCCACGTTGTAGCACGTATCATTATTTCTCCTTATTACTGAATAAAATTCCATTGTATAAATATGCCACATTAGTTGATGGGCATTTAAATTGTTTCCATTTTTGCCATTATAAATAAAACCACTGTGAACATATGCTTTTGACAGATGTTTGACAAACGCCATGTTTTATGTTTTCATTTCTCTTGGGTATATACCCAGAGAGGAATCATTGGGTCATATGGTAACTCTGTATTTAAAGTTTTTGAAGAACTGCCAAAGTGTTTTGCAAAACATTGCAGCATTTTATATTTCCAGCAAGAGAGAATGAGGGTACCAATCTCTCCACATCCTCTCCAACATTTGTTTTTGTCCATCTTTTTGAATAGAGCCATCCTAGTGACTGTGAAGTCTCATTGTGGTTTTGATTTACATATCCTTGATAGCTAATGATGTTGAGAATCTTTCTTCTGTTAGTTAACCATTTGTAGATCTTTGGAGAAATGTCTATTCAAGTCCTTTGCCCATTTTTAAGTTGGGTTATTTGTCTTTATATTGTTGAATTTTAAGTGTTCTTTATATATTCTGTGTCCTAGATCTTTATCAGATATAGGATTTGCAGATGTTTTCTCCCCTTGTATTGGTTATCCTTTCACCTCTTGACAGTGTCCTCTGAAGCACTAAAGTGTTTAATTTTTATGAAGTTCAGTCTATTTTTCTTTTGTTGCTTGTATAACTACCCTTTAAACAGACCTTTTAACCCATTTTCCTTTTTAATCCCATCTTCTTGCCATCCTTTCCACAAATACCATTGTGCAGCCACCATTTTTGGAACCTTTTACAGGTTTCTGGGTATAAACAATTACTTCTTGGCTTTTCCCACTGCCAGTGTAGAAGATTAAGCTTTCCCAAGACTGTAAATATGGTTACTGCTCATTCATACTCTTTATACATTGCAAAATTTTGTTGCTGTTTTCTGTTTTACTGTTCTTACTGTCCTATGCCTTTACAAATATCTTTATGAGATTAAGTGATAGGTGCTAGTTTTACTTCCATTTAGTAACAGACCCCATAATGTAAAATGAGGGGATTTATTTTTTTGTGTGGGATTTATTTTTAAATTAAGGATGTTTATATAACTTAGTATGCTAGATAAAGTTAATGAAACTGTTGGCGGCTTTTAAATGAAGAGACATTGGTGTAAAAGATACTTTGACTTCTATCTAAATCTTGTTCCTTTTCCTTCAATGTAGGCCAGAAGCCTGTCCTATCAGATGTTCACGCAGAACTAGACAGAATTGCACGCAAACCAGTTACAGTTTCTCCTGCAACACCTACATCTCCTACAGAAGGAGAAGCTTCTTGAAGATACCAAATAAAGCCATTTATTCAGTTTTCTGGGATAATGTAAACTGGCCTCTGCCTTCTCCTTCAAAAGTGGAATTAGGGAACTGGAGTGCTTTTTCAGATGGACTAAATTTCTTTCTTTTTTTTTTTTTTTTTTTTTTGGTGGTTGCCCATTTTTATAAAAGGAAGCTATACAGAAGAAAAATTATTCTACACTACGTAGGATTGCTGTTTGCATTGCCACTTTGCATAAGGAAATAATTTGGGATTTTGAAAAACTCAAAATTTATAGGTCTGAAATATAGCCATGTGATCATACTCTACAGGCTATTTAAAACATAAGAGGGTTTAGGAAAGGCAGAAAATAATATGCTTTGGGCATTTGACGGACTTGGAAGTCCAAGCTTGTTTTAGTTAAGACTGTTAAAATTATTTGAAAAATTATGTTAGTTTTGCTGGAAAAGAGAAAATGATCAGTTGTCAGATTTTCCACACCAACGTAAATATACCACCACACATGGAATATGCTGAGAAAACTATCAGATAGCATTTTATACACTAGTCATTGTCTCAACCCACAATCCTGTAATTTGTCATCAAAATATGATTTCGAAATATTGGCCAAGATTCATTTCTTTAACTGAGAAGAAAAGAAAGCACACTGCCTAAATGGATAAAAGAAAAATGCAGAGGTTATTAAAATGTAAAGAGGTAACAGTCTTTGGATTTGTCTATCTATATCTATATCAACATAGAGGTATAGATATATATATGGCTCTGCCTTAATATACCCCTTTTTTGTTTGTGACTTTCAACTGTAATCAGTTAATAAAGTATTTATTCTCTGCATTCAGGTTCAAATAACTTGTTGCATTCTCTTACACATAATTTGTATTTATTGGACAATGATTAAGATTCATTAGTATGTTGAGATGTTTGACTTAATAGGATTATATTAAGTATTCTGATCTTTGTAAGAGACAAGTGAATACATGAGATTCACTATCCTATAAGTTTCCTTAAATTGGGAGTTTACCTTGATCAGCACATCTTCCCCACAAGCATGTCTTGAACTACAGAATCTTATGTTAGCATTTCTAGTAGATAAAATGTAGCCTTTTATCATTATTTATGGGGCAGAAGCTGATTTAAAAGCTTGGCAGATGCACTGACACGTAGGTCCTCTCTTACAGGTAAGAACACCTGTTAGTAGTTCCCCTGAATTTTCAGTACTGTTTTTAAATGCTTGTTTTAGAACCTTCATAAGAACAATTTGACTTCTTACTGAAATTCAACTAGAGAACACATGCACATTTAACTTTATTGAACAAATGGCTATTGCCCTATACATTGGCCTTTGTTATTACTTTAAAATAAATATTCCAAAGATTTTTTCTTCAGCAAAATGTTTGAGGAAAATACCTCTACTATCTAACATAATCCTTTCATTAAAACTTTACTTTTAAACAGTATTTGGCTCCTAATAGTTGAGTGTAAATGCTAAAAATACTTGAGAGGATAATAATTTGTTTCAAGATGGGAAAAACTTGGGTTGTTCACAGGCATGGAAAAATGAATTTGTAAAAGCATTTTTGCTTGAGGAAATATGAGACGAAAAATGCCACTGATAGAATCTTTAGTCTGGAAAGGGTTCTGCAGTCATGGTGTTGTAAAGAGGTTATTTTGAAGTAGTGCTTGATGAAATAAGGGAGACTAATGAAAGAAAATCACTGAATGGGCATCATGGTATACTTTGGTTTGTCTGCTGTGTTTGCATGTCTAAGCCAACTCGTTCTTTTCTGTGTGACATTGGAGATATACTAGAAAATCCTTGGAATTAATTGAGTCATTAGCGGAAATAACTGTAATTATTCACTTTATAGGATATTCAGTTTTAACTAATCTGCAACCTTGTGTTTACCATGTTTAAACCTTAAACCAATTTTTGTCCCTATTTTTTGCAAGAATTTGTTTTTAAACTACTTAAATCTTTTTGTTTTTAAGCACTTTTTATTGAAGTATACATTAGAGAAAAGTATTACAGATTACAGGTTACATGGTTTGAAAGACCACTAATCAGCACCAAGATCAAGAAGGACATTACTGGCATCCCATATGCTTCCTATGTGCCCTCCTCATCAGCACCCCTACCTAACCCACCAAGTGACCAATGCCCCAACTTCCACAGCCATAGATAAGTTTTATTTATTTTTAAGCTTTATACAAATAGAATCTTAGAGTTTATATTCTTTCGGTGCAAGTCTTTCCAATTTTAGTTCTCCGACACATCAACAAATGTATGTAGCCATAATAATTATCCATCTTCATTGCCTCATAATACTCCACCATGCAAATATGCTATAATTTATCCATTATGCTATTGATGGGTGTATATTAATTTCATATTGCTGCTATAACAAGTTACCACAATTTAGTGGCTTAAAACCGTACAAATTTATGATCTTACCATTCTGGGGGTCAGAAGTCCAAAATCAGTCTTATTGGGCTGAAGTTAAAGTGTCAGCGGTGCTGATTTCAGTTGGAGGCTCCAAGGAGCATCCGTTTCCTTCCTTTCCAGCTTCTAGAGGCTGCTTGCATTCCTTGGGTTCCTGGCCCCTTCTCCATCTTCAAGGCCAACCGCATAGCATCTTCAGCTGGGTGCGTCCGGCACATGGCTTCTCACTCTGAACCTGCTGCCTCCCTCATGTCAGCAACCGTGTGATTAACTTGGGCCCACCTGAGCAATCCAGTGTAAGCTCCCTCAACACTTCACTCCCCTTGCTAGCATAGCATGGTTTCTGAAGAGAAATTGGGCGTCATTCTTATCTTTGCTCCTCCATAGGTGTTCCCCGCCCCCTTTGGCTTCTTTCAAGGTTTTTTGTCTTTGATTTTATGTGGTTTGTTATGTTATGCCTAGGTGTAGTTTTTTGGAATTTATCCTTTGTGTTCTGTAAACTTTCTGGATTTGTGGTTTAGTGTCTTGACATTAATTTGGGGGAAATTCTTAGTCATTATTGCTTCAAATATTTTTCTGTTCCTTTCTTCTGGTAATTCCATTATATATATGTTACATCTTTGTAGTCCCACAAATTTGGGATATTCTGTTCCTTGCCCCTCTCCCCCTCTGGTCTTTTTTCTCTTTGCTTTTTAGTACTTGGAGTTTCTATTAACCTATATTGTCACCCAGAGATTCTTTCCACAGCCGTATCGTGTCAACTAATTAGCCCATGGAAAGCACTCTTCATTTCTGTTATAGATTTTTTTTTTAACTCTACCTTTGTTTTTTATTCTTTCTTAGAATTTCCATCTGTTTGCTTATTATTACCTGTCTGTTCTTGCATGTTGCCTTTTGTCTGTTAGAGCCCTTAGCATATTAATCATAGTTGTTTTAAATTCATGACCTGATAATTCATCATTTTTGCCATATTTGAATCTGATTCTCGTGCTGCTTCTGTCTCTTCAAAATACCTTTTGCCTTTTACTATGCTTTGTAATTTTCTGTTGATAGCTGGACGTGATACACTGGGTAAAAACTACTCCAGTGAATAGACTGTTAGTAATGAGGTGGTCAGGTGTTGGGGGGAGGAGAAGCATTCCCTAGTCCTGTTTTAGGTGTCAGTGAGCCTGCACCCCTGGGCTGTGAACTTCACAAGTCCTTCCCAGACCCCATTTCCACCCCCAAGGCCTTAAACCTTAGGTGGACAAGATAGCTAGATGGGGAACACAAGGGGATTTTTCTCATTTTTCCCTTTGACATCCTGGTAGAGCTCGTGGAGGTAAAACTCACAAAAGCATGGGGAACCCCCTGTGACTAGCGGGTTTTAACTCACAGACTTGACTGCTGTTAGTCTCCAGCAACTTGTCAATTACAGTTTAGACTTTCTTACCCCAGAACTCATACCCTCAGAGGTTTCTGCTTGGGAGTTTCTAGTTAAGCAAGTTGTTATTCTATGTCCACTTGCCAATCTCTAATTCAGGGGACAAGGGTTGGCCCTGGGACCTCACTTCTCTGACAAATCTAAAAAGAGTAGATTTTTCAGTTCAGCCTTTTGCTTGTTAGAGTAGAGAGATGACTTCCAAACTCCTTACTTGCTGACTTGGAAACTGGAAGTCTCATTTCTCCCTCTCAAAATCCTAAACACATCTGCAAATCCCTTTGCCAAACAAGGTAACATTCCCAGGTCCCCAGGGATTAGGATATGGACATCTTTGTAGGATCATCATTAAGCCTCCCTACAGGATGTTAGCAGCTTTCAGCTTTTCCAATGCTATTATGAATTGTGCTGTTATGAACACTCAGATGTGTCTGGTGGGAAATATGTTCTAATTTCTATTGAGTATGTATGTAGATGTGGATTGCTAGGTCCAAAGGCTATGTGTATACTCAGCTTTAGTAGATAATGCCAAACAGTTTTTCTAAAAAGGTATAAGAATTTCCATTCCTGGGAGAAGATATTTGTAAATGATATATCTAATAAGTCTAGTATCCAGATTATGCAAAGAATTCTTAGAACTCAAGGAACCTAAACTTAAAATGGTCAAAGAATTTAAATAGACATTTCTCAAAAAAAAAAAAAAAGATATACAAATGACAAGCACAGGAAAGATGCTTATTCTCATTTGCAGCTGGGGAAATGCAAACCAAACCACAATGGGATACCACTTTACAACCTAAATAAAAAATGAATGTTGGCAAAGATGTGGAGAAATTAGAACCTCAACATTGCTGGTGGGAATGTAAAATGTAAAATGGCAACCACTTTGGGTAGCAATGTGGTGTTCCTCCTAAGAATATACAAGAGTATACATGTCCTAAGAATAAACATGTCATATTACCATACGACCCAGCAATGCCACTCCTAGATAAGTACCCCAAAGAATGAGAACATGTGTCCTCACAGAAACTCGTATACAAATGGTTATAGCAGCATTATTCCTAATAGCGACAACATGTAAACAACCCAGACATCTACCAACAGGAAAATGGATAAACAAAATGTGGCATATGCTAAAATGGAAAAATTTTCAGCCATAAAAAGGAATGAAGTATTGATACATGTTATAACATGGATAAACCTTGAAAACATGTTAAGTGAAAGAAACTAGTCAATAAAGTCATGATATAGGATTCCATTTATGCAAAATGTCCAGAATGGGCAAATCCATTGAGGCAGAAAGTAGATTAGTAGTCTGTCTTTAGTTTGAGACATGCTGGCAGGTATACAGTAGGATATTCTAGTGGTTTTAGTTGCATTTCCTTGATAACTAATGAAGTTAAACATATTTCATGTTTATTGGCCGTATAGATCCCCTTTTTTGTAAAGTACCTGTTCAAGAGTCTGGAGTCTTGTCCTTTTTATTTTCTTTTACTTTTTTCGGGGGAGGTTGGGGATAAGGGTGGGAGGAAGGTGAGGGGGAAACTATCTGACTTTTTCTTACTGACTTACTCTTTACATATTCAGGATGCTAATCCTGGTCAAATATGTATTGTAAATATCATCTCTCATTTTGTTGTTTGCCTTTTTACCCTCTTATTGGTATCTTTTGATGAATAGGAGTTATTGATTTTAATGTTTAATTTGTCAGCTTTTCTTTATTTTTTTTGCTTTTATGACCTATTTTAAAGAAATCTTTGCCTGCCTTCAAGGTGATGATAGTCTATGATTTTTTTTTCTAAAGGATTTATTTTACTTTTCTATAATCCTGGGATTCATTTTATGCATGGTATGAAGTAGGGAACAATATTTTTTTTTTCTTTACCATGGGTAGTCAATTAATTCAGTACCAGTATTGGAAAAAAATCACCCTTTTTCACCTCACTGCAGTGCCCCCTTGGTCATAATTTGTCAATTTATATATAATTCTGTTTCTTGGCTTTCTATTCTATTTGCCAGTTTGCCTGTAATATACCAGTACTACACTCTCAATCTCTGTCCTTTATCTGGTAACCAAGTCCTCCAATATTGTTTTTCCTTAAGATTGCTTTTGCTATTCTTGACTCTTTGCATTTCCATATAAACTTTGGTATTAACTGGTCCATACACACACACACTCTCTCACACACATACACACACTCGGCATTTTGATTGAGATTACTTTGAGTTTACAGATCAATTTGAGGTTCATTTGTCATCTTTAAAACATCTTCCAAACTATGTACAGGACTATCCTGCCACTTACGTAGATTTTCTCTATCAATATTTATATTTTTCAATGTATCATCCTGCACCTCCTGTCGGTAGATTATTTTTTCCAGTGAATTTTTTTGATGCTGTCATAAATGACATCCTTTTAAAATTTCATTTTATTTGTTGCTGGTGTATAGAAATACATCTTTTTCATACTATCCAGAAACCTTATTCAAATCCCTTTATTAGTGTAATAGTTCATGTGAAATTTTTATGGATTTTTCTACATAGAATTATGTTATCTACAGATAACGAGTTTTATTTCCTCCTTTTTAATGTTGCCTTGCTTTATGACACCTGTACACCAGTACAGAATACTACAGAACCAATGAGAGGAAGCATCTTTATCTTGTTCCCCATCTCAGAGTGAAAGCTTTTACTGTTCCACTGTTGAGTGTTTTTGCTGCATGCTTTTTGTAGATACTCTAGCAAAGAAAGTTCTCTTCTTTCCTAGTTACTTTATATCATGAGTTTTATCATGAATGAGTGTTGAATTTTATAAACTGTTTTTCTTTATCGAGATACTCATTTTCTTTTTTTTTCCTGTTAATGGTATCATTGACATTACCTTTTAAGAATATTAAGCCAACTTTGTATTTCTGAAATAAACTTGATCTTGATGTATTAGTTTTATTACATTGCTGGATTTGAGTTGCTAACATTTTATTAGGATTTTACATTATGCGCCTAAGAAAGATTGGCATGTAATTTTTATTTCTCATCATGTTTTTGTCAGTGTTTGATATCAAGATTATGTTGACCTCATAAATCAAGTTGGGAAGTCTTCTCTTTTTGTATTCTTTGTAAAGAGTTTGTTAAAGATTGGTGTAAATCTTGTCAATTTGTTTCTTTAAAACTATCTGACATCAATTTATAAGGCCCTTTGTGGAACTTAACAATAGCCCAAATAGTAATATCCATTACAGTTTTCTTATTTGGGCTTCATTTTTCAGAGAAATTACTTTTTCAGTCTGCAAAATCTCAGAATATGGGAATTCCTTCTTCATGTAGCACCTTAGTAATGTCTGTACCAAACAATTGTTCCCCATGCTGAAACAGGATGGCAGTCAATGTCAGGGAATTCTTGCTGAATGTGTAAGACTTCTCCTATGATCATCATTATTTTAGGGAATCTTGGGGAAAATTATGATTCATGCATACAATAAAAAATACAAAGTTATTAACATGAAGAAGTACATGGATTCAAGAATATTTTTAAAAATACTTCTCAATCATATAACTAGAGAATAGATGGATATGATCATACTTTGAGAAATAGTTGTTACTCTCCATTTTCTAAAACTATGGCTACATAGAAGTATATATACACATATACATACACACTTACACATTTGGGGCAGAGTGGCATCTCGATACCATTGTATCACTAAAATCTCTTTAGAATTAGCTGGCGACAATTCTTTTCTGTCTTCTCTTGGGTCAAGATTTTTTTCTAAAATTCAAATACCATGATTCTCCAATTTTTTGTCATGGGACTCCTTTACACTGTACTTAATAAGGAGACTCCAAAGAATTAATTATGTGGGTCATATTAAAACGTAAAAATATGGGTCATATCTATCTATATTTGATGTATTATAAAAGCTGAAAATTTTAAAATATAATAATAGGCTATTACATATTAAATAGCCTTTTTTAGGGCTGACTGGGTGGCTCAGATGGTTTAGCGTCTGCCTTAGTCTCAGGTCATGATCCCAGGGTGCTGGGATCAAGTCCTGCATTGGGCTCTCTGCTCAGTGGAGAGCCTGCGTCTCCATCTCCCTCTGCCCCTCCCCCTGCTTATGCTCTCTCTCTCTCTTAAATGGATAAATAAAATCTTTTTTAAAAAATAACATTTTTTATAGAAAATAACTTTTACAAAACAAATGTATTGAAAAGAGTGTCATTGGTTTTACGTTTCTACAAATTTTTTTAATGTCTAGCTTACTAGAAGACACCTGGATTCTATTATCTGCTGTATTACCTCTGATGTCATGTTGTTTGGTTGAATTCTGTGAAGGAAATGCAGTCTCACAAATATATAGATGGAAAGGGTAGGAGTATTTTAATAGCGCTTCCAGATAATTGTAGATTTTCTTTTTGTTTCTAAAACTCAAGAAATCGTAGTTTTATAAAGGTCAGTTGCAGTGTAATGCATCGATCTGTCTTGCATTTTGAATAGATTTTTCCCATGTGATTTTATAACATTATTCATTGGTCTTTTAGAAAATACCAGTTCACTGAGTTAGAGTTCTTCCAAGTGTTGACATGTCTTATAGAATATCAAATCACATTTTTAGTAATATTACTGATCTCTTTAGAAGAGTTTAAGACATGAGGTGCCTGGATGGTTTAATCAGTTAAGTGTCTGCCTTCAGCTCAGGTCATGACCCCAGGGTCCTGGGATAGAGCCCCCCAATAAGCCCCACATCAGGCTCCCTGCTCAGTAGAGACTATGCTTCTTCCTCTGCCCCTCCTTCCTGCTCATGCTTATGCTCTTTCACTCTCTTTCTCCTCTCAAATAAATAAAATCTTAAAAAGAGAGAGAGAAAGAAAAAAGTTTAAATGATAGGAAACTAACAAGCTCAGTGACAGATACAGGTTGTTCAATATTCTGTTTTTCTCTGGAAAGTTCAAAGTTTACCAGTGTAGTGAATACTATCAGTTTTATTCCTTGTACTGGCAGGCTCACTTCATTCATTTTTGAGAAAATGCCTGCCAAATACTGAAGTCTGAAAAACCAAGTGGCCTATAAGTAGTTCTTTCAAGTAAATATGGTGAAATAAAGTGGCTGTTCAGCTTATAACTATTCAATAGCACAAATGCTTTTCCTTGAAACATCATTGTACTTCGGTATAGAACAGAAGTAATGTACGTATACTTCTCATTTCCTTATACAGAATTTGAAATAAGGCTGGTACCGAATGGTTACAACTTAATAAAACCAATAATTTTTACCTCATTAAGAGAGTTCTTAAGTGAAATCAGCTTTTTTTTTTTTTTTCACACATAGTAGTAAAGAATACAATGACTATAAATTCAGTTTGGTGCTATTGCCTTGCTTCGTGCTGGAATGCCAGTAGCTTTATTCTACCAGCAGTGCAAACAACTGTCCACACAGTGAAAAAGCCAAATGACCTCTTAGTAGTCTTATGAGAATAGTTTTGACCTTCCAGAAACTGTAAAGGTCTCAAGACCTCTGGGTGGGGGTCCCCTGACCACCCTGAGAACTGTTGTTATAATCCAAAGTCAAATTACTCCTTTGATTTTGCCCTGTGTTGGCTTAGAATTTAAAACAAGGCTTTCATTCCAAAGTTTTGGTTGATACACTGTAGAATGTGACTCTTCCAGCATCTTCTACTGAAATGTTTTCTGTCTGGAACGCTGCAACTTTGCCATCGTTGGCTGAGTGAGACTTGTATTCTTCTGTGTTTCGTGTGTGTGCACTCTGCTGTCTCCAAGTCTGGCTCACACAGAAAGGACTGTAGACGGCAGGTGATGACCACATCTCTCACTGCTCTAGCACGGCTTGACATTTGGAGCACACTCAACCTTCGAGTCAAATAGACTTACTTCAGCCCTGCCCTGCGAGATACTCAAGCACCTTAGCAACCACCTCCGTGAGAACCTTCACGTACAAGACTTGCAGTGCCAGGACACTGTGGAAAGAGCCAGAAGAGCTGGGCTACCTGCATTTACTAGTCACATGACTGTGGAAGAGGCCTCTGTTGTCCTGCAGCCTTAGTTTCATCATCTGGATGATGGCCAGCACAACCTGTCCAGGTGTAGGGTCACAAGTGAGGATAAAAAAGAGGGAGCTTGTAGAAGTACTATGTAAACTGTGAGGGGTCACACACAATTAAGTTTTTATTGCCACAGGGGAAGGCGTTTTGATTTATGTAAGTGTCATAAACACTAGTCCCATGCATAAATGACTGAAACAAGCATTTTTAGATATTACCCTAAATGTATTAGTGTAATCAGACCTCTTCTGACAAGCAATTGCAAGGTAGTTGCTACCTTGTGTGCTTGTTTTACAAAAAATATATATATATTATATATATATATATTTATACACTATACATATATTGTATATACATATATATAGATCAACTGCTAGCTCTTTGTAAAGAAGAAATTAGATCTATGCCTAACATCAGTCACAAGAATAAACTCCAAATGTATCAGACCTAGATATAAAATATGCAACCATACAAGTATTAAAAGAAAATCAAAAATGAAACGCTTTTGCATCTGAGTGGGAAAAGGTTTTCTAACTTTAATTCAATCCACAGGTAATAAAAAAAATTTAAATTCAAGTACATAAAAATGATTGAAAAACACATGATGACAAAAAGCACCTTAAGCAAAGTCAAAAGGCAAATAAAAATGTAGAGAGAAAATATTTGTAATATATCGCAGATAAAGAGCTAATATTCCTAATTACATGAAGAACTCTTAAAATAAGAAGTGGGGAGCCAAAACCCCTGTAGAATGTAAGTAAATAGGTAAAGGACATGAACAGACAAGTAAAAAATAATATAAAAACAGCTCTTGAACATGTACAAATATGCTCAACTTTCCTTAGGAAGAAATGCAAATCAAAACTACATTGAAATATTATTTCTTCCCATCAGAATGAAAAAAATTCAAAAGCCTGACAACGCTTGTTTGGAGAGGAGATGCGGAAATAGATGTATTCATTCACGGCTCCTGGGAGTGCAAAACGACCTCTAGTGAGGGACATTTGCAGTATTTAAAGAAATGAACCCCTCAAACTCAGCAATCATGGAACTTACCTTAAACTTTCCTATCTGACAGTACAAACGTAGTATTCACACAGATACTCAGTGCGGCATTATTTGTAATTGCAAAATATTGGAAGCAACCTAAATGCCTGTACACAGGAAATTGGATGAATAAACTGTAGGACAGCCACACAATGGAGTACTATGCGATTATTCAGAAAAAAATGTGAAGATGATTTCCATGAAATGATAGGGAGCAACTTCCAAGATGGTATCTGTCTCTTTCCACCAAAGAGACACAGGAAAGATCTCCAGAAACAGTCACAAGTTGTGACCTGCGGCGGGTGGTCGGGTGAAATGAGATGGAAGGTATAAAGGCTGAGCAGCACTTCTCTAAGGATACCCTTTTGTATGATTTTCCTTTGAGATTTGTTAATTTTTCACATTTTCAAAAGATAATATTTATTCAACGACGAGGAAAAATCTCTAAGACGGGGGCATGTCTGGGTGGCGCAGCTGGTGAAGCATCTGACTCCTGATTTTGGCTCAGGTCATGATCTCGGGGGCCCAGGACTGAGCCCCACGTTGGGCTCCACGTTCATTGGAGAGTCAGCTTGTCCCCTTCCACTCTGCCTCTTCCCCGCTCGCGTCATCTCTCTGTCTCTAAAATAAACAAATAAATATTTTTAAAAAACAACAACAAACCTCTAACACGGTTTTCTATAATCTTTAATGACTCTATGAGCTATGAGGGAAAGTCTTGTGTTAAGGGTGGCCTTGTGATGACAGGGACTCCCCGTAATCCAAATCCCAACCTGGACCCCACCTTCTCTCTTCCCAGTCAGAAGCGTCTACCCTTCTTCATCACATCTGTCCCCCAACTAATCAGATTGTCCTGTAGTAAAATACCCAACTGATGGGGCACTGGAATGGCTCAGTTGTTAAGCCTCTGCCTTTGGCTCAGGTCAGGATCCCAGGATCGCAGGAGCCTACTTCTCCCTCTACCCCTCCCCCCACCTGTGATCTCTCTCTCTCTTTCTCTCTCTCTCTCCCTCCCTCCCTCTCTCAAATAAATAAATAATAATAATTTAAAATACCCAACTGATAATGAGAGCAAGGGCGCTAAGCGACCCATGGTGTCCTCCTTGCCCCCCAGGCCAAATATCACTGTGGAATTAACTCCCAGCAGAGAGCAGAAACCCTAGATCAAAAAGCATTACTAGCATTCCTTTGCCCTTACAGCCCTCTGCTGGTATAAATGAAATGTGGAGACTGAACATGTTGATGTCTTTTCCTCTCTATTCTGGTTTGTTGGGAGAGGAACTTGATAAACTATCATCCCAAGAAGATCTCTGATCCAAACTTTTCTTTGCATATCTGGCATTCTTGTCCACTCTGCCGTGTTTGGAAACGTTGGTAAGGAAAAGGTAAGACTGTTGCTTTGCCTTCCATAGCACCACTTCCTGTGTTCTCCTGCTGGCGATGAACACCTCTTTATTTCTCTGCCTCCTCCTCACCTTCTCTCCCACTCCCTCCAAAGCTCTAGCCTAAATCCTCTCCTTTCTATAGGTGCTTCCCCTTAACACTCGTCAGTTCTCTGTGTGTCCCCGCAAATGCCTTATCTCTTCCAATGCTCCAGATCCAAGTTTGAAACAATTTACCAGGAACTCCACGTGATGCCCTCAGGCACTGAAACCTCCGGCCTAATCTGACTTTTTCATCTGTCTTTTGTTGAGACAGATGGTCCAAAACCTGGAAATAAGGCAAAAGGATTATTGACTGCTCTTATCCATGTCCTACTAGAATAGTGTCCTCAAAGTATGGTCTTAGCCCAGCAGCATCAGGCATCACCTGGGAACTTGTTAGAAATGTAAAGTTTGAGGTTCTACTCTGGATCTACTGAGGCAAAAACTGTGGAGCTGGGGCCCAGAAGTCTGGGGTTTAACAAGCCCTCCAGTGATTATGATGATCACTCAAGTTCAAGAAATAATGAACAGGAACAGGGCTGGCAAACTATGAGCCAAATCCAGCCCAATGCCTGTTTTCATGAAGTTTTATTGGAATACGACAGCATTATGGCATTTAGTTTTACTCTACAACAGCAAGATTGAGGTGAGTGGCTGCGACAGAGACTTTTATGTCTGTGACAGAGACTTAAATGTCCTTCATAATCCGAAAGTCTTACTATCTGGCCCTTTACAGAAAAAGTTTGCCAACCCCTGGACTAGCAGCAAATCATCTACCAAACCCTCTCATTGTTGGTTGAAAGATAATTTGATGTGACTTACTATTTATTACTCAGTTGGGCCAGAGTCTGTGAAGTTAGGTGTTAATTACAGAAGATTGATAAACTACAAATGATTTTTGTCTGATAGAGGTGAAATGATTTCTCTCTGCTAGAGTTAATCACAAAAGCAACAATTTTATTGTCCATGTAGAGGTTAGTCAATTTTGAGTCTAACCTAGCAACCATATTCCAGCATTTTTTCCCTTTCACTATATATTTTTAAACACTATACATACATCCATATAATATATGTACACAGATATACACACATACCACCATCTCTTGTATCCTCCTCTGGACCAGTTTTACTTTCTCCTGATTGCTTTACTAATAAATTAAATCTCTGAAACATGCTCACTATATACTTATACGAGAGTCATCTTTTTAATTCTTTGAAATTTATACTTTGACACTGACAAGGGTTAATGCCTCCTTCCTCCTCAAACAAACCAGTCTCCAAGTCTCACTGATTTTACCTCCTACATATTGTCTTCTGTGACTCCTCTCTGTCCTTCCTTCCTTCCATCTCTGTGCCTGTGTATACTTTCTTTGGCTTCTTTCCTATTGCCTCTCTGCCTACAGTAAGTATCCTGTCTTGTTTTCTTCATGTCTCCAAGGGTAAGTATCCTCTAAGTATCCTCTAACCCCCAGTTTGAAATTCTACCAGGCTGATCCTTTAGCTGCAAGTGATTTCTCTTTGCTCTTTCCCAGCACATTTAATTTGTATCTCTTTTGTAGCACATATCACTTTCTATTTCATGACATGGTCTTTTATGGAGGTTTCTGCGGCCTCATTGTAGGACTTCATCTATGATTCGACTTTGTATCCATATTATTGCCTAACTGTGCTAATATAGATAAGAAAGCTAATAAAAGTTTTCAAGTAGGGACGGTTGAAAAATCAAAATCTCAACGGAAAAAAAGTAGCACCAAATTATTTTTTGAATGTCTTAAATCTCATCAAAGTGTATTTTCCCAGACTATCTCTTTTTATGAATGTTTCCTCTGCCTCATTTAAAAAATATTAACTATATAATATTGAAGGAGAAAAAAGAATATTCTTCAAAATTTAAATGAGCCTTTCTTTTATTCTCTTTGGTAGATCTTTTCTCCATAAATAAGATTTCTCATTTTGCTGTGGCAAATCTCAGCATTTAACTGTTCAGTGTTGTTTATTCATGACCAAACATGACAGTTTTCCTACTGGATGCACCCATCAAATGGGGTCCCTAATTCAAGTGTCTGTTCATGAAGCCCTAAACTCTTTATTTGATTTTTTTTATCAAGAAAACTTAAGCGATGCACAGTTGTTATTGTTGTTGTTTTAACTGGGAGGGGTATTAGTGCCTTAATCTAACTGATTTGGGCACCCCTAAATCAATCAGGACAAAAGAAGTTATGGTACATCTGCTGTCCTCTGCGTAATGGCTTTCGGTCTTATCACATCATAAAATAGTGTTCCTTCATATGCTTAGATTTCTCACCTCTGGAGAGCTTGCTACAAAAGTATATTCCCAAGACCCACCCAAATTCAGAAACTTTGGGGGCAGATCTCCAAGAATCTTTGTTTTTAGTTAACTTCCCAGCTAAAAATCCCAGTTTGGGATTCTTATGCATCCCAAAGTTTGTGAATCATGAGCTAAATTCTTATCCTCTTCTAAATTCAAGAAGTAGAGACCCCCTAGAGCATTGTCCAAGTGCACCTTAAATAAACTGAGAGGGCTGGGAGAACCTGTCCACCTTCTCTCCTCGATCAAAATTTTTAAATATAACTTCCCCTCAATAATTTATCTTGAAAATGTTCAAACACAGAAGAGCTGAATTAAGAAACGACCCCAGTAGTCACCCATATACTACCCCGTTAACATGTTAATGTGGTTACTTTGTTACAGGCTTATTCTTTTATCCTGCTCTCTGCTCTTCCACCTGTCTGATTTTTTTTTCTTTTTTTTGGATGAATTTCAAAGTAAATTTCAGACTTCGGTAATGTCTGATTTGGGATGATGGCAACTTGAAGAATAACAGGGTTGTGAGTCCTTGTAGCCCTGGCAAAAACACGGTGGTCTCGTTTCATTGAACACGATGGGTGGCTGCTTGGCAGGACATTTATAAGGCATTTAATCAAAGACAGAGGTTTGATTTGGGCTGGCTGTATAGACAGCCCCCACAGAGTAGTATCTACTTGTCTCTATTCCTGTGAATGGGGGCTTTTGTTCTGTTACCAGAGGAAGAAAGGGAGATTTGGGACCAGGGAGGAGACTAGATTAAATTTGGAAGTAGGTGGCCACAGTGGCCCCTCCCCTCTTGCATGGATTTTGAGGCTCTGACGGCGAGATGGTTTAGAGGCTGAGGTTTGCTGAGTTCATGTTAGCAACAAGGTTGAGTCAGACTATGTAGGTCTGCATTCCAGCTACCCCTAACCGCCTGCCCTTGGATATATTCCCCCTCTTGGCCTCAGTTTGTTCATCTGTAAAATGAAAGTAATGATAGTACCTACATTACACTGTTGAGGAGAGAATATGTGTGCTTGACATGGAACCCAATCACCTTCAGTTGCTAAAATATAAAAATATGAATTTCCTTAAGTTGAGACAAAATTAACATATATGACAGCGGAAGTTGGTGCACAAGTAAGAGACAAACTAAATGGTTTTGACAAGCCTGAAAGGAATTCAGAGAGATGCAGGAGGGAGCAATCCTGAAAGTCCTTTCAGACAACGCCCTGCACTCAAAATGAAACCAAATTTCTTTCCTCGCTCTACAAGGCCCCTACATGATGTGGCCTCTGCCTACAACTCCAGCTTCCTCTTCTCTCCTTCCTAACTCGGTCCTTAGGATATGCTGTTCTCTTTGCGCGAAGGTTTCCCCACCGAGAACTTCAGTACATTCGACGAGTGACTAAGGCGCAGACGCAGACGCAGGGGATGGGGTGGGGCTAGAGAGGAGGCGGGGCGGGGCGGGGCGGAAGCGTGGGCGGAGACCCAGGAAGTGACGGCCCTGCTGGTGGTCCTTCTGGAGTCGGTCAAGTCCGCGGCGCTACCTCTGCGGCCACCGCGTTCCCGGGCGATGGAGAATGGAGCGGTGTACGGCCCTACCACGGAGGAGGACCCGGGCCCGGCCAGGGGCGCCCGGAGCGGCCTCGCCGCCTACTTCTCCCTGGGCCGGCTTCCGTTGCGTCGGCTCGCGCTCAAAGCCTTGCAGCTGGTAAGTCCGCGGCCGGGGTGGGCGAGTCGGACTTGGGGGTAAGGGGTCTGGCCCGGGAACCGCCGGCCTGCGGGCGTGGGAGGCTGCAGAGCTGCTGCTTCTCGACCTGCTTGTTCAGGAAGCGGCGGTTTCCACACCCCCAGTTCCTTCTCTCTCGGCTGGAAAGGGGGGCGTTACCTCCCGCCGTGGGGCAGCCTCTACACCCCAGTCTCATCCCCACTGGGTCCCCGGTGACGACCTGGGCCCCCGAGCGTGTTGCGCGGGTCCAGGAAATGCGTCGGAAAGCCTAGTCAACCGCTTAGACTTCTTTCACTCCATCCTCTGTTACGACCTCCGTCTCCTCTCCCAGCTGTTAGGCTGCATTATCGACCAAAGTGCCTGTATTTAGACTTCCAAGTGCCTTTTGTTTATCTTTCCTGGTTCTTGTGGTTTTCCTGGTACGAGCCCGTGGGGGGGGGGGCAGTTTAATTTGTTGGGCGAAGTCTTCCGTTGCCACGCACGGCATTGAGATGGGTGTTTCCAGTGAATTGTTTCCTCAGTGTTTTATATTGACTAGAAAAAGAATTACTTCTGAATGAGCAATAATGTGTATACGAAGTACACGGTGAAAAGGACAGTTTGTATTTGCGTGCAGGTGGCGAAAGGAGGGCATGGTTTACCCCTCTCTGAATTTCATTGAGTTTTAGTTCACTTTAGGCAGTAAAGGTACCTTAAACCTCATAGTGAAAATATCAAACATCTTTGGATTTTAACTCCAGTTACACACATACTGACACACTATGTTCTGTTTTAAGCAACGATGAATATTTTCTGCCAGAGGAAAAGTCAGACTGCCTAGAATGTTCCTAAGTTGATTTTGCTTGGTGTTTTTTGGTTTTTGTTTTTTTGGGGTTTTGTTTTGTTTTGCCTTTAGTCATCTCAAGTAAAAACAGCCAGTTGGTTTCCTTGGGAAGAGCTTAAATTCTTAGAACTCCAATAACCAGAACTTACATTCTTAGAACTCAGATGACCTACTTTTATTAAATTAAAAAAAAAAAAAAGCTCTCAGAAAACAGGCACTACTTTCTGGTTGTCAAATGATCACATCTGGGAATAGTTTGGAAATCACTTGGAAGCAGGTGAAAGTGTGGCGGAGGGAACTGAGAGCGTCTGGCTTTCTCTCCAGCCTGTTTTTAGGGAGTTCTCTCTGGTAGCCTTTCAGTTATTAACAGGCATCCAGGGCTCCCTTCTGCCGTTGTTCCTTTGTATCATGTGCTCCTTATACCCAGAGATACTTCTTTCTGTTCTTTTGTCAGTTCTAACAGGACTTTTATTTTTTTATTTAAAATTTTATTTATTTATTTGAGAGTTGGAGAGAGAACACAAGTGGGCAGAGCAGCAAGCAGAGGGAGAGGGAGGAGTAGGCTTCCCTCCAAGCAGGAAGCCCAATGCGGGGCTGGAGCCCGATTTGGGGCTTGATCCCAGGACCCTGGGATCATGACCTGAGCGGGAGGTGGCCGCTTAACCAACTGAGCCATCCAGGTGCGCCTTCACAGGACTTTTAGATATCAGTGATGTTCCTCTGTAGTGGAGCTGAAATGTATCTAAACCAATAGAAGAACTTTTTAGAACAGAAAAGGTTAGTATCTATATCTGAAGGATTCTTGCTGCCCTATAGACATTATCAGTATTGGTGTCCTGCCTGTTAAATCTCATTTTCAGTTGTCTGTTTTTCCTTTCTAATTAGAAATGGCACAGCTGAAGTAAAATTTCTCATTACCTTATTTACAGTTTAATAGACTGTAGTTCCATATCCCTGGACTAGACCTACAACCAGAAATTTTGGTGATAGACTTTTTACTCGAATGGGAGAAAAGGAGAAGATGAATTTGCCTTGCAAGGGTTGGTTGTTCCTGCTTGTTCTCCATCATAAGGAGAAGGAGAGAAAGAATAAAAACTAATGTCTCTTCTTGAAATCCATTTACAGGCTTATCTCGGAGTCCCTGCATGTTGGGTTCCAGACCACCACAGTAAAGCGAGTATCACAGTAAAGCCAGTCTAGTGAATGTTTTGGTTTTCCAGTGCATATAAAAGTTATGTTTGCACTATACTATGGTTTGTTAACTGTTCAAAAATGGCATTATGTCTAAAAAATATATATACATGCCTTAATTTAAAATATATTTTTAAATTTTTTAAAAAAGGTTTTATTTATTTATTTGAGAGAGAGAACACAAACAGGGGAAGGAGAGGAGGGAGAGGGACAAGCAGACTCTGCACTGAGCTCAGAGCCCAGCAAGGGGCTTAATCCCAGGACCCCAAGATTATGACCTGAGTTGAAATCAAAAGTCAGATGGTCAACAAACCAAGCCACCCAGGCTCTCCTTAATTTAGAATATTTTATCACATACACAAAAAAATTTCCAACCATTTTCTGAGCTTTCAGTGAATTGTAATCACTGATCACATCACCATAGCAAATAAAATAATGCAGATGTTTGAAATATTGCAAGAATTACTGAAATGTGACACAGAGACATGAAGTGAGCAAATGCTGTTGGAAAAATGGTATCAGTAGACTTGCTTGTCTCAGTGTTGCCACAGACCTTCGATTTGAAGAATGTAATCACCTGTGAAATGCAGTAAAGCGAAGTACAGTTAAATAGGTATGCATTTATTTACTTATGGGGGTTTGTAATGTTATAAGAATACTTTCTTGGGGCGCCTGGGTGGCTCAGTGGGTTAAAGCCTCTCCCTTCGGCTCAGGTCATGATCTCAGGGTCCTGGGATTGAGCCCCACATCAGGCTTTCTGCTCAGCTGGGAGCCTGCTTCCCCCTCTCTCTCTGCCTGCTGCTCTGCCTACTTGAGATCTCTGTCTGTCAAATAAATAAATAAATCTTTTAAAAAAAAAAGAATACTTTCTTTAATATAGATTTTTAAAAATATTTCATTATTGCTTTTGATTTTGATTGTTGTCTTTTCGTTTCTGCTTTGAGTGGTGGCCTCTATCTCTTTACAAGAGCGTATATTATGGAGTTACCCAGGAAGTCCCAAGGAAGTTATAATGAAATAAATTAAAGCTGTCGTCCAGCCTGGGGCAATAGGCACAGTCTTCTTTGCCTTAAGTCACATTCTGCCTTTAGATTGTTTTACTTTAGATAACTTGTTTTTTTTTTTTTAATTAAGTAGATTTGCAGAGCTCCAGTAAGGAAACACCTGTAATGAAGAAACCCATAGTCAGAAGAGGAGGTACTTAAACTAGGGATGTGCAAGCCTTGTGACATTTTACCCAAAATGTGGTGCATTTCCATGTCTGGGTATGTTATTCTAGACCCATAAATCTTATTAGAGCCTCAGAACTCCAAAAGGGAAAGGAACCTTACTCTAAAACTTGAAAATCAGACTCTCTGGGCTTAGGAAATTCTTAGAGTCCAAAGAGATGGAATTGGATTTCCGAGGCTCTTTTCACCATTTAAGGTTTTTACAAATCTCTGAGGCTCTGTGGGGTGTGCTGGTACAGAGCTGAACACCAAGCAGGTCAAGAGTGGAGCCTACAAACAGGAGAGGTTAGAGATAAGGAGCATAACTAGCTCTTGAGTTCGTACTCTTGGAATTCTATAGCTGTGTCTGCTACCATTCAGAAAAAACCTTAATTTCGTCAAACGCTTGTCCAAAACTTAAGCATCCCGTAACTACCATCTGCCCTTCCGGAGCTGAAGAAGATAAACTCAGCTGGAAATGCAATGCCAGGAGTCCTTGCAGTCCTCAGTTTATGTAGTTTCTTTATTTTTCAGTTTATTTTGTCCTTAGATTGGTCATTATGCACACATACACACACATATTGTCAAGTTTTTATTGTTATTTTTGAGGGAGTTTTTATTTTCAGGGGAAAATTGACATTGGGCAACCTAGTTCCTTGCTAGTAAGCTGGTGGAATGATTTGAATATGTGTAATATTCCCTCTGCAACAAGCTGACATTGTGTTTACGGTACCAGTTGAATGTCCTGATGGCTGCAACGTACTGTGGTTATAATGACTGTTCAGACGGGCAATCACTAGTGATTTAAATTTACCGAATTGTAAAATAATGTTACCGTGTAAGTGCCAAGAAACAAGTCACTGAGAAGTAATTTCTCTTATATTTGTGCTCTCTTCATTATTTCAGTGTGAAAATTGATCTGTACTAAATGGTAGTGCTCTATTTTTAACTTTGAGGACGATCCATAAGGTCAGCAAATTATATCTTTGAACCTTTGTGAGAGTAAATATTTGCCCAAGGCAAGAGAGGCCTAACCTAACTTCAGGCTGACAGATTTGTTTACTTGGACTTTACATAGGACTGCAGGTTTTGGTCGTAAGTTCATTAATTCACAAATTAATATAATTTTATAGTGAGGCCTTATAATGAATGGCAAACATTTGAAAGTTCTTTTTGTAAGAAATGTTTTAATAGTAAACTCTTAAAGATCAATGATGGAGACTTCATGTTTACTATAACGACTGCTAATTTTAAGGAAGACTGACGTTTCAGAAGGGGTAGTGAAACTGAAATGAAGAGAGACACAGGGTAGTCGCTATCTGAATGTTTAAATCACCAGAACTGTGAGTAAGCCGCGTTTTAGTCACGAAGATTTCCCAAATGTGTTGACCCTAGCACATTGGTTTTAATGTAAAATTTAACAGCAAAAGGGGAAATGCACATTAATCTGATTGTAACTTCCAAAATCCAGTTTTTAGGGAAAACCCAGACAAACATACCTAGTTGTAAAGTGAGCGTAATAAATAGCGTTTCAGTGGGGCGGGGGATGGGGTGGGGGGACCAGCACAGATGGGAGTCAGGAGACCTGGGTTTTGGGTTGTGCCTGGCCCCCATGGAACCTCGATGTCAGAGATTCACTCCATCACCTGTAGACAAAAGGGTGGGAGACTGCCCTCCAAGGACCTCCCAGCTCCAAAGGCTTGACAGTTCCCATAGTTCTGTTTGGGTAAGATTTTATGTCATTAGAAGCAGTCACATTGACTATAATGTTGTTAGGTTCTTACTAGTCAGTAAACAGTATTTCATGTGACATCTTCATGTTACTGAGAGTAAAATTATGTACCAGAAAATAATAATTGAGCCTTTCAACTTACTTTTAACATTCATCATGATTTCCTTACCGAGTGACCTTACCTCTCTTATCCTTAACCACTTTGGTATTTAATGCTGGTGACTACCCATTTTTTGAAATTATTCCTTCCCTTAACTTTCACACTTACATTTTTTTTTATTTTTTAATACAAAAAGTGTTTGTTTACCAAGAAATATATATAAATTAGGAAATATGATTAAAATCAGCGATGCTTCACCACCACCTCACCCCGTCATTGTTTAAATCAGGGATATGGATGGAGTATGTTCACTTGTTTATTGAGGAGTTTTCTTATAAAGTGTTAGACCCCCGTTTCTTGCTTGTCAGGTGTGAGCTACTCTTTCCCCTCCTACTCCTGAACTGTGATAGTCTTTCAGGCCCCACCCAGTCCTCTGTTCTCCTGTCTTCTAACCAGCTAAACCAGGCCGGTAATCCCTGTTGCTTTCATCTGAAAGCCCTTGCTCCCTGGCCTGATCACATAGCCACACCCAGCTCCTTAAACATTTTCCGTCATCACTCCCCACTCAGGTCAGTCACCTCATTATCCTTCTGGGGCTTACCATGCAAATTCTTGCCTTCATGAATCTCTTCTTTTTCATCCTCCATCTGAAATGTTCTCTGCCTATCCAGATCCCATGTGTCTCTTGGCCCTGCTTGAGTCTGGCTCTTCCATTTATCCTTGTCTAGCTACTATTAGTCCATGAGTATCCAAGCATTTTCCTGAGATTTCCTGAATCTGCATATAATGGATGGTCAATTAGGAGGTATATTTTTTTTTATTGTTTCTTATACACTGATCTTGTTGCTCTGTCATTAATGTGCCTATACATTTTACGGTGTTGGATAATAATACTTAAAAATGCACTTCAAAAAATTTTTTGTAATTGAGGTAGAATTGACAAGTATTAGTTTTAGGTATACAACATAAAGATACTGTAGAGTTACTGTGGGAGATTATATAGGAAGGTTTGGAATATCAGACAGATGGGGAGTCAGGAGAAAACTTCATACTGAATATAATTTGTGGTGCTGTCTCTTGGCCTTTAACTGAGAATAGGAGCCAGTAAATGTCCAAACTTGATATTGTACCCCTTTAATCTCTCAGGATGTCCAGGCAGAATCTGCCTCTTAATACTGCCCTGAGGCTTAACTCCTGTTAATAAGTTTGGAACAGGAGTGGTAAGGAAGGCACCGACTGCTGCTAGCTGAGCTGGGTCCTGCCCCTTTCTTACTGAGAATAGACAAGCAGTCTATCTCTGCAGAAAAGATTTTATTGTCATATGGCTTACACAGATGAGCATTCCTGATAACCTAATTATTGTGATATGAATGGCTCTTGAGCAACTTGTCTCAGACCCCAGTTAGAGTTTTAGGCTGATATCTTCTCACAATTAATTGACTTTTATATACCTGAGGTCTATTTTGCAAATTTGTCATAGAGAAACTCCTAAAAGTTGGGTAAGATTTAACACAGAAGCAAGAATAAAACACATGGAATATTAGACATTTAGTGTTTTATTTTACTGGAGTCATATAAAAACTCACCCTGTAATTATAATTACAGGAGACTAAGGAAGTACCTTTACACAATAACTTTCTGAGATTTGTCTTGGTGTGTCACTTTTTATCCTGTGGTGTAATAATTGGGAACACCTTACCTAACCTAACATCTGTCTGAAGATGGGTATTTGGGATATGCTGGACTATTTTATGTCTTACTAACTTGTAGGAAATCATAATAATAGGCTCTGTTTTCATCCCTGTATAGATTCTTTTCAGTTGTGTGTATATAGGAAATTATGTATTGCCAGTTGCGGGGGGAGAAAATCCCTTAGAGACCTTCATAGCAATTTAGGTTTGACCATTGTTTTTGAACTTTTTATTTTGAAATATTTATAGATTCACAGGAACTTGTAAAACAAAACATACAGGGAGGCCCTCTGCACTTTGTGTGCATGTGTATGTGTGTGTGACCTGTGTAGCTTCCTAGAGTCACTATCATAACTGTTCCAGAACTGTCCAGTCACCACAGGATTCCCTCTACCCCTTTACGGCCACACCTTTCCCCTCTCCCCTGGCCACCGCTAATTAGTTCTCCAGCTTTGTAGTTTGTTACTTCAAGAATGCTGTATAAATGGGCGGCGGGGGGCTGGGGTTGGGTGCTCAGTGGAGCAGTCAGTTAAGCCACTGACTCTTGGTTTCAGCTCAGGTCATGATCTCGGGGTTGTGAGATTGAGCCCCGAGTTGGGCTTCACCCCAAACATAGAGAATGCTTGGGATTCTCTATCTCTTTCCCCCAGCCCCTCTAAAATAAATAAACAATTCTTTAAAAACATAAATAAATGGAATCCTGTAGTATGTAACTTCTGAGTTTTGGATTTTTTTTACTGCATAGTTTGGAGATTCATCTAAGTTGTTGCATGTGTGAAGTTTGTTCCTTTTTATTGCTAAGTAGTAGTCCATGGTAGGATATATCATGGTTTGCTTAACCAAAGAAAGACATGTGCATGGTGTCCAGTTTCCAGAGCCATTATTAATAAAACTGTAATGAACTTTCATGTATCGGTTTTTGCACAGACATAAATTTTCATTTTTCCTGGTCACATGCAGAATGTGGGAATGCAGTTGCTGGGTCATACAGCGACTGGGTGTTTAGTTTTTAAGAAACCACTCAGTTGTTTTCCAGAGTGGTGTACCATTGACTGCTGTTTGATGGAAATATTTTGTAGCCTGGGTGGCCCAGTTGGTTAAGTGTTCTGTGTCCTGGTTTCGGCTCAGGTCATGATCTCAGGGTCGTGGGATTGAGCCCCGAATCAGACTCCACACTCAGTGGGGAGTCTACTTGAGGTTCTCTCTCTCTCTCTTCCACTGCCCCTTCCCCACTCATGCTTTCTTTCTCAATGCTCTAAATAAATAAATAAAATCTTTAAAAATGAAAATACTTTGTAGGGTAACATTTTTATAATATGCAACATATCTGCTGATTTTGGTAGCACTCTTGTTGCCATTCATATATCTGGTTGCTTCTACTGGTCTGAGGGGCAAAATGGATTTCCCAATAGGCTTTGATTTAGGTTACCAGTCATTTTGATGGTCTTAATGCTTGAAGGAAATTCCCTTGGCTTTCATAAAACCACACAAACTGCCCAAGTGAACCTCTCTTCTTTCTCTTCCTTCCTATTTCTAGAGAAGAGTTAAACCCCAAATCTGGGCCCTGAATCCTATCTATAGAGAGCCTCTTTTCTTCCTTATCTTTAGAGCCACCCACCTTATTGGTTTCTGCCCAAGTATTTAAGTTCTCTCCCGTATTGAAATTCCCTTCCCTTTGACCTTGTCCACTACTCCCCTATCTGGCTACTCTTGCTACGCTATCCCTCTTGACTCTTCTGGCTCTATCCCACTGCTTTGTCTTCCTCTCACTTTCCACCATGCGTCCTATAATCTCAGCCTCCCTAGTTGACTACACTGCAATGGGCTTGCTGTTGCCACCAGCAGCCTTCTTGTAGCTCTCTGATGTCAGTGTTTCAGTGTTGTTCTTACCTGACTTTTAAGTACCATTCATTACCCGTGCTTGCTTTCTCTTTGTAAAAATACTTTCTCCTTGGTCTGCTACCTCTTTGGACTGCTGCTCCTAATTGTCCTTTGCTGGTGTTACCCCCTCTGCACATCCCTTGAACCTTGGGTTAGCTCAGAGTTCTGGATAAAGTTGGCTTTCCTCATTCTGGGTGATCTCACTGGCTGATGCCCATGTCTTCATCTCCACCCTAGACCGCTCCCCTGAGCCACAGACCTTATATCCTTTTGCCTCCTAGACACCTCCCTTAACTCTTTCACAAACCCCTCACACACCCCTCACACACATCACCTTTAAAACAGAATGTATTCTCTTCCCAGCATGCTTGCCTCTAAAAAAAAGGGGGGGGGCCAAAAAAACCCTCTTTTTTTCTGTAGTAAGTCCTTAGTATATTAATACCTTATATACAACCGTGGGAGTGCTATTAAATCCCACTTGCATTTAATTGAGTTGCCAGATTTGCTGGACTTTACCATTGTCCATTCAGTACCATTGTCCATTCAGTGCATGGCTTTCTGACCCACGCATGTCTTGAGTACTCTTGCCTCTGCCATTAGTTGACTTGGGTTATTCCCACTACCAACTATACTTTTTATGGTCAAACATTTAATTAAATACTACACAGACTGAAATTGAGTGGGAAAAGGAATTGTTTTTGTGAAAACTAAATTGAATGCTTTGGAAAGTCCGAAAAATAAATTACTGAAGTATTTTCTGTGGAATTAAGTAAGAGTGAGATAACCGTAAAGGGCTAGTAGAATTAGTCCAGATCTAGAAGGATTCTGCACTCTGCTTCTCAAGTGTCCAGGTCTTGCTCCACTTCAACTAAGCATTAGTCTGCAAGTGGTAATGATAGATGATGAAAGTGGTTAATGCAGAAAACATGATGTGGAATTCCAGTCAGTAGGCTCAAAGTCTGAGAAAAACCCTGTTTCAAAATATTGGTGAATAAAATGCCTTTTTGCTTTAAGTTAAAGTGTTCAAGTCTGTTATCTTTTTTCCTCCCTTATTTGTACCCGTCCTGATAAGGGCTTCTGCCACCTCTTGCCTCTCCCAGTGATTGCAGGAGCTGTTCTCCATTATCACTACCCAGCTCACGGTCTTCCCCTGGTTTCTTCCATCAGCTTCCCGACTGGACATCTGCCCCAAGATTGGCCCTTCCCCAGCCCCTTCTCCATGCCATAGCCAGCGAGAACCACTGAACGCATAAGCCTGAACGTGTCACCTTTACTTTAAAACTCCTAGAATCCAGACTTTTAAAAACTAGAAATCGAGGACGTTTAGATCTAGCATCCGCTTATGCACCTAGTCTCGTCTCATTGATTTTTGGGTTTTCTTTTTTTTAAGATTTTATTTATTTATTTGACAGAGAGATCACAAGTAGGCAGAGAGGTAGGCAGAGAGAGGAGGAAACGGGCTCTCTGCTCAGCAGGGATGCGGATGCGGGGCTTGATCTCAGGACCCTGGGATCACGACCTGAGCCAGAGGCAGAGGCTTAACCCATTGGGCCACCCAGGCGCCCTCATCTCAACGTTTTTGTGCTGCCATCCCCTTCCTTCACGCTGGGTACCTGAACCATGTTGACTGAACTCGTTCTGTCCATTCAGTGGAGGTGGTGGGATCTGTGTGTGCCTTGGGGTGGGAGGGTGCCAGACGCTCTAGCCACCAGGTTTGCGTCTGCTCCTCTGCCTGGAGCTTCCTTCCCTGTCCTTCACCGCGGTGCCCCACCCGCCTCCCCCCTCCACCCCCGCAACTGACTCTCCTGTCCCATCAAGTCTCTGCTTTCCTTCAGGAAGCCTTTCTGACCCGCAAGCGGAGGGTCCCTCCTGTGTGCTTTTACAGCAACACCCTGTATTTCCCCCAAGTCTAGCTTTTAGCATTTGGTAGTTAATTATTCGAGTCCCTGGATTCCCTTCAAGGCAGCTGTACTGTGAAGTTCTGTGGGGATCAGGTCCAGCCAGTAATCTCGTTTGCTACAGTCTCCACTTCACAGAGTTGAGTGAACAAATGAGTTTTCTGAATACCGGTTTCTGTGGAGAACACTTGAGTAAACCCGCTTTGCTTCTTTTGTAGTTGCTGTCCCTGCTGGCCTTTATCTGCGAGGAAGTCGTGTCACAGTGCACACTGTGTGGAGGACTTTACTTCTTTGAATTCGTAAGCTGCAGTGCCTTTCTTCTGAGTCTCCTCATCCTCATTGTGTACTGCACTCCCGTTTACGACCAAGTCGATACTCCCAAAGTCAAGCAGTCGGTAAGCGTGAAGAAAATAGAACCCCTTGGCAAAGAACATGGCTCTTTTGGAATCTTGTGTAGTTTTGTTACTCAGACAAGTGTTGCTTTTAAAACTCAGTAGCATAAGAAGACGCTCCCCATGGTGCCAGCTCTGCCCCTGAGCAACTCCATTTTTCCTGCCAAGAAGGGGGTGGAAGAGGGGGAAAGTAAAATCAGAAAGGGAGGGACAGATGAGGTCAGGAGTTTACAGTGATTGGTGGTTTAGTCTCATTCACACTAGGTATTTCTTAAAGATTAGGATTTTTGTCACTTCCAATTTCTCACATTTCAGAGCATCTCTCATGGGTTCTATAGTCGTCCATTGTGTTCCTGCTCTACACCAGGCATTATGCGAGACACGAGAGAGAGTGATGAGCTAATGTGATGTATTTCTGGAGCTTTTCAGAGAAAGCACCACATGATGCTACCTATTTTGTTTTGATTTGTTGTTGTTGTTATGAAAGAAGTTACCAGTAAGTGAATTAAGGCACTTGTTGAATTCATTGTTCAGAAATTTCCCTTTTAATGAAAGTGCACACAAGAATTTTATTTTCACAGGATCAGTGTTGCATAACTTTCTGACGACCATCTGCTGGCGCATATTTTTATTTGAGTAGAGTGTGGATTTGTGAGATGACCCATGAGATGATTCACATGTTTACTGTACTTAAGAATGGAGACATTTCCTTCCTCAGTAGCACTGGAGCTAATAATAGTGGTTTGTGAAGAATTGTACGTGTCAGGGTTGCCATTCATCTCTCTGAGGGAAAAGATACAAATGAGGGTGAATTTTTAACTGTTAAGAACAAGGGATAACGGAGCAATACAAACCAGTAAGATTCTGTTAATTTTTTAAACTAATGGGAAGTAAGCATTGGGTCATATATTAATATAAACCTAAAAGATGTACTTTTTTCTGTATACCCTTGGGTACATTGATACAACATTTTTTATCTTTTTGATAAGAAAAAGATTAAAATATTTTTCAGTTTAATGGTCTAACTAAACAATGTGAAGCATTTATTATATCAAAGGAGCATTTGAAAGTTATTTTTTAAAAAGTCATTTTAGAGTAAGTACTTATTAAATATTAAATATTAAAATGTTAGAGGGGAAAATAAATCAGTCATTTCATTCTAAAACAGCTTTTTTAAATATTTTACTATATCTCTTTTGGGTCTTTTTTGTCTGTTCATAGGTGATTAAGAGACATAGCCCTATATGTTGTACTTTTCACCTAACATTATAAGGATTTCATGTTTGTTTAAAACGTTTAAAAATCACTTTTACTCTCGCTCCGTTAATGTTCCTAAATACTTTCTAATATCAGAGAAGTTTTCTGTTTTATAGAAAATGTTTTGAGAATGTGGTGGTGGTGGTAGTGTCTGGGGGGTGGGGGAAGATAAGGGGAGATCTGAAGGGTGGGATCTTTTCTATTCCATGCTGTTGAGGCTCAGGTTCTGTTAAGAGTAACAACACCCAACACTAACAGGACATTTACTGTGTGCCTGGCACTGATCTAAGCCTTTTCTACTGATTAATCTTTAGAATCACCTCTGAAGAAGAACTGTTATTACTCCCACTTTGCAGATGAAGAAACTAAGGCACACAGATGTTAAATAATGAATTCAAAGGCATAGAGCCAAGAAGTAGCATAACTGGGATTTGAACTCAGATAGTCTGATTCTAGAATCCATGTTTCTTCAACACCACGTTTTGGTTTTTTTTTAAGAGTTTTATTTATTTATTTATTTGACAGGCAGAGATCACAAGTAGGCAGAGAGGCAGGCAGAGAGAGAGAGAGGTGGACGCAGGCTCCCCGCTGAGCAGAGAGCCAGGGCCCTCTCAGCGGGATCGCGGGGCTCAATCCCAGGACCCTGGGATTATGACCTGAGCCGAAGGCAGAGGCTTTAACCCACTGAGCCATCTAGGCGCCCTAACACCATGTTCTTCTGCCTCAGAATGGTTGTCTTGTTTAATGCCTCCTTGAGTATCTCCAGATATTCTCCAGATATCAGTAAATGTAGTTTTATTTGTATATCACAGATTTGAAATAATATTCAAAGAAATAGGAAAAACAGTAGTGCAGAAAAACCACCTCTTTTAGAAGCAAAGAGAAAATCTCAATTTTTTTTTTAATCTTAAATGCACAGTTGACATATAGGAATTCTGTATTGGATGCCTTATTGATATAGATTTAGGAGACTGCACCTCAGAAAACTCCGAAAGTATCAGACTTAAAACCCTTTGGAATGGCCATCATTTTACCAGTTTCTCCTGAGTCAAGTGTGCATGTCAAGCACTGGTTTCAGTTGGCATCTGAGAGGAGCCTTATAAGATTATACCTGAGAAAACCCTTGGAAACCCAGGGAGAATTTCATGTCATGAGCTGCATTATGAGGAGATAAGGAAGCTTTGATAGAGTAGATAAACTCAACTTACAAGCTCATTTTGGGTCACTCACTTGGAATAATTGAAAGCAATATGTTAACTGCAGAAAGCTTAAGTGTCTAGAAAACATATTATTGGCATAATTTTATGTAGTTAATGACAGGTGGTTCTTCTGATTCTCTTTTCTAGAGTGCTTTGCAGGCACTGAAGTACCCTCAGAGAGGCCTTCCTAACATAGAATACAGATTTTCCCAACTTAGAGTGGGGTTATATCCCAATAAACCTGTCGTAAGTTGAAAAATGAGTCAAAGTGCATTTAATGCACTTAGCCCCCTGAACATCATAGCTTAGCCTAACCTACCCTCAGTGTGCCCAGAACACTTACATTAGTATCCAGTTGGGCAAAATCATTGACCACAAAGGCTGTTTAATATTAAAGTATGGACTCATGTAATTGGGTACTATACCGAAAATGACCAGTATGGCCAGCCGTGTGGGTACGGAAGAGTTGTCAGCGTACCTGTTGTTTACCCTTGTGACTGGTGGGTGGCCAGGAGCCACCGCCGCCATGTAGCATCACGATGGAGGATCGTCCCATACCATGTTAGCTTGAGACAGCATCAAGATTCACAGTTTGGAGCACAGTTTCTCCTGAACGTGTAATTACACCATTTAAAGTTAAAAATCCTAAGTGGAACCATTTTAAGTCAGGGACCATCTGGACTTTGAAAGGGAAGAAAAATTTTTTGTTTCTGCCTTTTGGGTTTTTTTGCTGGAAGTAAGATGGATTTAATAAACCTTTGGCTTTGATAATATCAGTATGTCCTTGAGAAAAACACACACACACATGACCTTTTGGGGGAATTGCTCTTATTAAAAGATTATCTTGTAGGGCACCTGGGTGGCTCAGTGGATTAAGCCTCTACCTTCGGCTCAGGTCGTGATCTCAGGGTCCTGGGATTGAGTCCCGCATCGGGGGGGGTCTCTGCTCAGCAGGGAGCCTGCTTTCCCCTCTCTTTCTCTGCCTGCCTCTCTGCCTACTTGTGATCTCTCTCTCTCTGTCAAATAAACAAATAAAATCTTAAAAAAAAATAAAAATAAAAAGATTGTCTTGTGATGTACTTTGAATACGCCATGTCCAAAGTGTGGATAGTGTTCCTTTATGGCCGGGGTTGGTGGGGGGTGTTAGTGAATGCCAGACTGATGGAAAAGTTAGAAGCTGAAGTATGTAGGTTTGGGCTATATGAAAATAGACACAGAAAATACTGTGTTGCTGAAGTTTTTTAAAAATAAAAAACAAAAGTATTTGTTTCTGTCAACCTAACTGTGTTCTTTATGCACGTTACAGGATTTTTATCTTACTGCGGGAACAGGATTTGTGTTTTTGTTGGCATCCATCATTTTCGTTTCCACACATGATAGGACCAAAGCTGAGATCGCTGCAATTGTGAGTATCTCATATTTCGAATCCTTGCTTAGTTTTGTTTCCTTAGAAATTTGGAACTTGGAAAGTTCTTGCCAAGTGATACAATATGGGAGAGTAGTTTGTCTTGTAACTTATTTTTTAGCGTAATTTTGAATAGAGGACCTAAGTGCAAATAAATACGATAGCCCTAGCAATCTAGAACCCGTCTTTAGAATCTAGAATAAAAACCCATTTACTCCACTTATGTACATGTCACTGCTAATGGAAGTGGTAGAATTGACTTCGTTATCCTATATTTTTCTACTTTGCAGTCCAGCAAAAATACACCTACATGCCAGGCCCTGTTCAAGGTGTAGAGAATACATGAGAGAAATGATCCAAAGGTTGAGTCTTTATAATAAAAGATAGATAGATAAATGTCTTTCTGGAAGCCTTGGGGGAGGGGCAATTTTTATTTTTATTTTTATTTTTTTAAGAGTTCAGTATATTCTGGTTTTTCAAAAGGTAATCCTGCACATATTATATGACACCTTCAGACCTTCAGAGGACCTGGGGCAGCACCGTGTAATCCAATATATTACTATTTCTGAAGCATGAATATTCACAGTAAAAAGGATAAAGACTCTAAGTAGTTTTACCTCATGTCACTTTTGAGCCCAGTAAATTACGAAAACTTCACTTTCGTGGGTTTTTGGATTTGAGAGTGACAAATCAGGGCTCATGCACCCGAATTGGTGCTGGTCTTATGAACGTGAGTAACTGATAGCTGTGGAACAAATCCTCTTACAAGTCAGCTGGGTTCCAGTTAATCCTCGTCTCATGGCAAAAGTGAAGTTATAATTAATTGACTTGTCAGCTAAATAGATCATTAAAACTATTTTTAATTACAGAACAACTCCATAGGAGTTCAGAGCCTTGCATGGTTCTATCTACCTGTTCACAGGAGTGCTGTTTACAAAGCACACATGTAAAGCAATTGTAAAACAAAACAAATTAAATTAATGCTGAACTTTGACTCATTCCAGCCACAAGTAGTATTTCTGCATGGGCACATGAACCAATGGGTACATGAAGAGAAAATCAGTTTTAATAGACTGTTATGGTTAATTTCAGTTTATATACATATTTTTATTATGGAGGAGTATGGTAAGAGTGATCAGTAAAATGTTTTGCAGTGTGGATATGTATTACTAGAAAATCCTTGGAGGGGGGGCCCCTGGTTGGCTCAGTCGGATGAGTAGTTGACTCTTGGTTTTGGCTCAAGGTTGTAAGATTGAGCCCTTGGCTTGGGCTCCGAGCTCAGTGGGGAGTCTGCTTGAGATTCTCTCCCTCTGCTCCTTCCCCAGCTTGTTCCCTCTCTCTCTCCCTCTCTCTCTCTAAAATAAATAAAATTTAAAAATCTTTTTTTTTTTTTTTTTTTTTTTAGGTCAGAGAGAGAGAGAGTGAGCACAAGCAGGCAGAGGCAGAGGGAGAAGCAGACTCCCCGCTGAGCAAGGAGCCCAAGGTGGCACTCGATCCCAGGACCCTGGGATCATGACCTGAGCTGAAGGCAGCGGCTTAACCAACTTGAGCCACCCAGGCATCCCTAAAATAAATAAATCTTCAAAAAATAAAATCCTTGGAAGAAATGAAACAGAGTTGAGGAAAATTGAGTTGAAGGGGGAAAGAGAGCATGGCATGAAATTCTGAGCTATTAAAACAGCTTTTTTGTGTGTTACAATTAGGTGATGTGTTAGATTATCACAGTATTTCGATTTCATTGGATATATTTAAGAGTTAATGGTAGTTTAAAAACTCAGTATAATATGCTGGAAATTACCTTTTGCAACTGTTTAAATTATGAAAAAATTTGCAGACTAAAATGAGTGAGGGAAGCCATTTAAAAAAAAGAAATTGAAGTATGTGAGCAAAAGATCTGGACGATCATTTGTCTGGATGTCCTGCATGGCCCGAAGCTCTCAAGGGGATCAGGGATGGCTTCACAGACACGGTGATATCTGGTCTGTCCTTAAAGCATGTGATATGTTTGTCAGGCAAATAAGGGGATAGATACAAAGATACCATCAAGCCAAAATGAAGACTCCAGAGGGGAGAAGTGACTTAGGTTTGGAGATGTGGGATTGGTAATTAATTGTAGGTTGGACAGATGTGTTGGGGCTGTTGGGGTGAATTAGTGAATTTGGAGTTGAGTTTGCTTTACAGTGGCATAAGTCAGATTGCATATTCTTTAGGAGAGAGGGTTTGAGAGTGAAGGGTCAAGAAACTGGAGCAGATGACAGCAAAATGTTAAAAATCTAGAACAGGGGCTCCTGGGTGGCTCAGTCAGTTAAGCGTCTGCCTTCGGCTCAGGTCCTGATCCCAGGGTCCTGGGATCAAGTTCCACATCAGGCTCCCAGCTCAGTGGGGATCCTGCCTCTCCCTCTGCTACTGCTCCCCCTGCTTGTGCTTGTTCTTTCCCCCTCTGCTCTCCGTGTCAAATAAAATCTTTAAAAAAAAAAAAATCGAGAGCAAAGTGCTGGTTACCAGAGGGGAGGTGGGTGAGGGGATGGGTGAATGGGTGATGGGGATGAAGGAGTGACTTGAGATGAACACAGCGTGACATACGGAAGTGCTGAGTCACTGTGTCGTACACCTGAAACTAATATTACACTATATGTTAACTAACTGGAATAGGAATAAAAACAAAAAACAATAATAAAATAAAAATCATGGAGAGATGGGGTGTTAGAGGTGGAAGGGACTTTAGCCATCACCTGCATCCATTTTTCCTTTTTACAGAATAGTTCTTTGCCCCATTTCTTTAAGAGTTTTGCTAGTGTAGATCCCTTCTTGACAGAACTCTCAGAATGTTTGATCGTATGTTAGAAGAGTACAATGAGGAAGTGATTTAAGGAAGTTGGAGTAGGTCATGGTGTCATGTTGCTGTGTCATTACAGTGTGACAGTTAACTGGAAAATGGTTTTTAGATAATGTAACCTAGACAGATCTTGAAAATAGAGTTTCTGTTGATCAGTCATTGGATAGTGATTACTTCTTGCCATTTTCACCTATGTTCAGCTCCCTACTCACATAGTTGCCTTCCCTCCTCTGGGGTCAGGCTAACCATGGCTAATAATCTTGTGTTTTGTATCATTTTATAGGATTTTGTTTTTCCTCTGTTAAACTTAGTATCACAGGTTGGCACCCCACACATACACATGCACACATAAGACAGGACATCTCTATTTTGCGAAACTTCAACTAATAGCCATTATTCTAGAATTTCTTTTTATAACATCTTTTTGATGCCCTTAAAAAGTCCTTTATTACTAGGATTAAGAATAATGTGTATAAGATAGGGATGCCTGGGTGGCTCAGTTGGTTAGACATCTGCCTTTGGCTCAGGTCATGATCTGGGGGTCCTGGAATCGAGTCCTCCGTCAGGCTTCCTGCTTAGCAGGGAGTCTGCTGCTCCCTCTCCCTCTGACCCTCCCCCTACTAGTGCTCTCTCTCCCTCCCTGTCCCCGCCTTGTGCTCCCTCACTCAAGTGCTCTCTTCGCTATGCACACACGTTTTCGGTCTCTCTCCGCGCACGCTCTCTCTCTCAAATCTTAAAAAGTAAAGAATGTGGATAAAATTGGTGAATCGTCTCGCTTGTATAAAACACTCCCAGAGCCAAGTAGGAAATGGGAGATTATATTCCAAAATCTGTCACATAAATCCTTGCTCTTTCTTCACCTCAGGTGTTTGGATTTCTAGCAAGTATTATGTTCCTGTCTGACTTTGTCATTATGTTCTTCGAGAGACGACAGGAGTCCCAGATGAGGAAACCAGAGGCTGCCAGGAGCGCAGGGGCCCTCACAGAACCCCTTAATGCTTAAGGACTCTGGGGACCGGGTGTTACATAAGGTATTGACTGCGTGCCGCCTGAGCCCTGGCCGAAGCTCATGTAGAATTTGTGTAATTGTTAAACCACTTCTTTCAGAGAGCAAGGGGAAGGACAGGAAGGCAGTTTTATTAACTTTTGCCTATGTGTCAGTCACTGCAAATTAGGTCAGTGTTTTTGGGTTAAAAAAAAATTTTTTTTTAAATAACCGTTAAAACTTCTGTCACATGAAATGGTTCTCCTTTTTTGTTTTGGAGGTGAGGACAGTTTCTTTAAATCTCATAGCTCAACTGATTCTGATTTATTCTGTCATTGTTAACTAGGCCTAGCTTTCAAATTAAGACTGTACAGCCAGCATGATTAAGTTTATCAATTTAGAAATTGTTTTATTTTTAAATTAATTTGTTTAGCCAGGTGTTTTTTAGGTTTGGTTTTTTTGTTTTTTGTTTTTTTGATGATCAGATAAAATTTAATGTATATTTAAGAGATCACTATTTAAAATATTGGGCTAGGGGCTTTTTTTCCCCCTTAAAAATGTAATACCCAGGCTTTACTGTATGTCAGCCTTAAAATTATATTGTTTAACATTTTAGGATAATTATTATTAACTCTTTCTGAGACCTTTTATAGCCTAATAGAAACTATATAGGAGGTGTTGGTATTTCTTATATATAAAAGCAACAACATCAGAAACCCCATGTTTATAACTGCACTTTGGTGGTTGGTGATAAGCAAAAAAAAAAAAAAACCCCCCCCCCCAAAAAAAAGAACCAGCAAACATTATAAAACACGTAGAAGAAATGGAATAAATAAAATAAACTCTCATGGCTAAGGACCAAAGATAAAGAAGATACACTTTTTGCACCATACAGTGAAAGTAATTATAAAAACAGTCTTCAACCACTTACCACTGTCTAAAGAGATAAGTTTATACTATGAGTTCGAAATTGGTCCCTTCCCTTACTGGCATATGGTTATTTCTACTGAAGTTAATACAGCTCTGTAGGTCCCATTAAGTGTTTTCCTTGAAGGCTTCCCTCTTTTTAAGACCCCAGCCTTTGATTTTTCTTCTATATGAGATTCTCCTTGTTCTGTCTCTTTATCCCCATGGTCCGTATGCTGCTTCATCATCTGACAGAGGTGAGCCTCTATCTCCGACTCTTGCTTGATGGCGGTGGTCTTTAGGTGGGCCACAATTTGGGGCCCTTTTAATTGCATAGTATATGTAGCAGGATATTTCGGGTTCTTGTTCCCACGTTGGGCATTACTCTAACCTCTCTTTGGGGGAGCCCTTCTTAAGGAAGTGAGGATCTAGCAAATCCCACCCCGGTGAATACTGATGATGGTGTAAGGGAGTAGTCAACCCGTTCTCAAGAGACACTTCATAACTGGTTCTGATCATTTGTGACAATTGTCTCTTGCTGGCAGGCTGTCTTAGAGACCACCAAACAAGGCACTCAAGATCAGACCTTTCTGACTAAATGGTTTTCAGAATAAACCTGTCTTGTCCTCTTCTTGGATTTTTGACTCCGGACGCTAGAGTTCAGGCAGTGAGCCCATGCGTCTGGTGTTCTTCAGGACTTCGGTGGAGGTCTCCTGGGCTAGCTGGCCTGGGAGTAGAATCATGTTTCCAGTGAGACAATTTAGTGACCCCGCCCTTTTTAAATTTCTCATTTGTGTGTTGTCAAGGTGGTGAATGTGGTGATCAGAATTCATCATTATGGCCAGACACAGCCTCTACTCTGTCTTCACTGACTCAGGACCTTAGCCCTTTACCAGAGCTTGGGTGCCAGCTGGTGCTGATGGTGTAGTCACCGCTGCCTCCCTGGGAGGCAATGAAACCGATCACTGATGCTGTCGTTACTGGGCATGCCATCCAAGAGAGGAGAAATAGCCTTGGTCTGGGCTCCAAGAATGAAGAGCAGTGCAAAAACAACCCTCTTCTGGTCAGCAGGTTCTGGAATTTCCCATCTAACTGTACCACTGTCATTTGTAATACCATCTAGACCCAGCTGGGTTTCACAGCAAGTGGTCTGGGCTACCTCTGCCCCCCCCACCCCCACGCATGGACTTAGTTGAGGTTGATGGACATGTCCCCGCCGGCCTCACACGTGGAGCGCGTTGACATTGAGCTTCAGCTCTGCTTGCTCTGAGGCTTTGTTTCCATTTGTTCGATTGGGGCACGAGTGGGCCTCATAGCTGCCATTTAATCCTTCCCTTTTCAGAAAGATCATATATTCACTAGTATTTTTGGTCACTCTAGAACTTTTCTTCATAGTGGTTGTTATGGGACCCGTGACTGATAGCCTCCCTCTTCTATCATAGAAGGAATGAGAGGAAAAAGACCATGTGGAAAATAAAAAGTTTTCAAGGAGAACTTGGGACCAAAACCCATTCTATGTCCAAAATAGGGCACACTGAATAAACTGAAGTTTAACATAATTTTTTATTAACAGCCATATTAGACTTAATTTGTTATATTTTATACAAATAAACTGTTTAGAGTGGTTTTTAAAAATTATAAGGGAAATGCACATACAGTATAAAAATTTTATAATTGTACTTAAATTATGTTCTGTTTGGGGACTGGGAAATGTATTTTTACATTGTTTACAGCCAATCGCTTTTGTATTTATCGATTTAAATCCTGTGTGTCTTCTTTTTTTTATCATCTCTCTCAATGTCAAATTTTGTAGTCTTTTTAAATAAATCCATTTTATTGTCTGACTTTGTAGTTGTTTCATTATTTCAGAATCCTGATGCTCAGGGTGCCTGGGTGGCTCAGTCAGTTAGGAGGCTGACTTCAATTCAGGTCCTGATCCGGAGTCCTGGGATCCAGCCCCACATCGGGCTCCCTGCTCAGCGGGGAGTCTGCTTCTCCCTTTGAGTCCCCCCACCCCCGCTCTTGCTCGCTTGCTCTCTCTCTCCCCCTCCCTCAAATAAATAAATAAAATCTTTCAGGAAAAAAAAAAAAAGAAGCCTGATGCTGAGATGAAACCTTTTTCCAGAATTCTAGGAATTGTCTCCAAAAATGTGGTAAGTCCCTGTGTAGGACACTGAACTGTGGGTCCACCCAGGTATGGGGCACAGACAGAAAAGAAGCCCTCTTCCTACCTAGGGGCTGCTTCTCTTGTTGCCAAGACAGAACACACCTTCAAACAGTATTTTTAGGGAGCCATAGAGGAATGTTATGGAGTGAACACCTTGAAATACTTGTAAAGAAGCACATTGGGGCTCTCCCATCCCATTTCTCGATGTGGCTAAGCAGTGCTAAAAACAAAATAGGCACATTCTCTTTCAGACTGTCCAGTGACTGGGAACGTGTGAAACAACTGGGGTGGTTCTGGTAAAGCTACAACTATTTGTATCGTTTGCAGAATTCCTGCCTCCAGTCTGGACAAGAAGAACGAGATCTTTATAGTCATCGAGAACTCACTGGAATTTGTACATTCTTCAGAGTTTTGTGTTTTGTTTTGATAAAGAACAATGTGTATCGATGTGCAGTCAATGGCGAGGAGCAGAAAACTTAAACAGGTCTTAACCAGTAAGGAAAATGTCTTTCATAAGAAGCCTGGGTGAGGTGGTTCTGTGATGGTCAGAGTTTGGTGGCTCAGTGGTACTATCAAGCACCCAGACTCTCTCCGTGTTTTTCTGCCCATCCATCTTCTGCTGTGAGTTTTTATCCTTAGGATTAACCATTTATGGTGTAGCAAGATGGAGGCAACATGTCCAGACATCACCCACTTGCACCACTATGTCCAAAGGCCCGAAGAGAAGAGATTGTGTATTTCTCTGTTCCTAAGGAGTTCCTTCTTCCCAGAAGCCCCTCAATGGACCTCACCTACTTGTCTTTTACTAGAAGACTTTAAATGCCTCTTTCTAAATCACTTACGTGCAGAATGGCATTACTGAAGAAATGGCCTAAAGTAATCCAAATTCCTCTCCTTAGGTGGGAACACCCTTTGGAGCATATAGTCTTCTGTTATTGGAACAGATTAGTTTTATAGCAGGAGAAGGGCTACTGTCCTGGGGTTCAACAGTGTCTGTCATAAGCTGGTTGAGGATTGGGCCCCAGCTAGGGGAAATAAAATTCCCATTTAAGAAAGTTTCACAGGCCTGACTAGCCCCAAAACAATGTAACATAGAAAAACTAATGATTTTGATGTTTAAATTGTATAAGTAATGGGTATCATAAAAAATTGGTTTAATAAAATATGGAAAACACTGTTCTTTTCCTGAGATCTTTGCTTTTGGCTACTGTTAATTATTGAAATATGTCAAGCACTAGAAGTACGAAAGATCATATCCTGTTATAGACACCACCCGGCTTTAGAGCCTAACTTTTTACCAGATTTTCTTGAAAGGGCCTTGTTTAAAACAGAAAATGAAGTTTCACTTGTGAAGTACCACCACCTCAAATTTTGCTCTTTTTACTTTTCCAAAGGCAAACACTACCTTGAATTTGGTGGCTGTCTTTCCTGCTTTGTGGTCTGTGCTCTGTATAGAGATGTACCCATAAGCAATGTACAACATGGTATCTAGGCTGTATTTATCCTTTTACAGATGGCTTGCTTCAATTCTGAAATTCATCTGATACATGCAGCTCTAACTCATTCACTTCAACTACTACTTGGTATTCCACTGAACAGATATGCCACAATTTACTTACCTCTCCTCTGTGGATAGAAGGCTTTTAATGTGGTTTGTTTTTGACCGTTTCAACCAGTATTGCAGTGAACATATTGGAACATCTCACGCACATGTGCAAGAGTTATATAGAGAGCGTGTACTTAGAAATAACTGTTAGGTCACAGGGTGGGTGCAATTCCCACTTGGCGAAATAGTTCCAAATGGTCTCCAAAGTGGAGACTTCTCGCAGCATACAGGGGTGCTTGTTTCCTTATTCTTGTCTTGCACTAGTTTTAGTTTGGCTGAACAGGTGGTCTCTCATTTGATTGTATACTCTCCTTTCTACTGGTGAGCCTGATCATCTTCTCATTTGGTTGTTGACCTTTTAGGCTTCCCCACATCAAAGAGTTACTCGTTCATATCCTTTGTCTTTCTTTCACATTGAAGTCGTTTTTGGTTTTGGTTTTGGTTTTGGTTTTTTAACTCATTGGAGAGCTCTTGACATGTTATGGCTGTTATCCTTTGTTAGTAATAAGCCTTGGAAATAAATCTTCTCAAAGTCTATATATTTTAACTTTGTGTCTTTGCCTATTGATTCTTGTTACCTCAAGGTGAGAGATGTTCTCTGCTTTCTAAGATGTTTAAAGATTTGCATTTTAGGGGCACCTGGGTGGCTCAGTGGTTTAAGCAACTGCCTTCGGCTCAGGTCATGATCTCAGGGTCCTGGGATTGAGCCCCGCATTGGGCTCTCTGCTCTGCAGGGCGCCTGCTTCCCCCACCCTTTCTCTTTCAGATTTATCCTAGGTACTTTATTTCTGCAGGTTTCCAGAATGGGATCTTTATTTTAAAAATTATGTATTCTGATTAGAATAGTGGAGTGGGATTGTGATAGATTGTTACTGATCTTGAATCCAGCACTGTTGCTGGCATCTCTTGTTACTTCTGAGAATTTGTGGCTTGTAGGATGTCTGACATCCTGGATTTATTTGTGTCCTTGTGGCATTTTTTTAAATATTTTATTTATTTGAGAGAGTGAGAGAGAGTGAGAGCATGAGTGGGGGAGGGGAAAAGGAAGAGGGAGAAGCAGACTCCCCTCTGAGCAGGGAGCCCAATATGGGGCTTGATCCTGGGACCCTGAGATCATGACCTGAGCTGAAGGCAGTTGCTTAACCAACTGAGCCACCCAGGCATACCTGTCCTTCTGTCCTTTAACCTGTTCCTCTCCCTTCCCCATGTTTCCTCTAAACTAAAAGATCACTCTAAAGGCTTGCTTAAAATCAGATTAGTCTTTTCCTTTTGTCAAGGTTTTCTTGTGGGTGATGGTGTGGACTTCACCAGGCTCTCAAGCCTGCACTCGCTGTACCCTTCGTGGTTGGGGGGCTGACATCGATCCCATCAACTTTATTAGTTCAAAGTTTCCATCCTTTGACCTTTCTCTACATCTGTTATCAGAAGTTGCAAAATGGTGGCTGTCATTCCTGCCGCGTTTATTAGCTAAAATTCTTCAGTAATGCTCTTCACACTTGTAGCACGCATATCTGACATTCTAAAAACAACGATAATCTGTACTCCTCCTCATCTCCTGAACCCGTACTAAGACCTTAGAAGTAATGCCCGTCAGTTCTTCCTGTCTAGTGCACTGTCATGGCCTAGCAGTTTTTACTTCATCGTGTTTTAACACCTCCCTAGCCTCCCATGTGTTCATCTCAGTACTTTTCTCTAGATGTGGTTGCTTCACATAACCATGGGTATAACACAAACATTGTGCCTGGAATTACGGGGGGTGGGGGCGGCGCACTCACTGGATTATGTCGTCACTAGTCCAGGCCTGGGTGGCCCAAACACCCGAACATACAGCTAAGCCGTCAGTGACAGCCCAGAAGCCAGCATATGGATGTTGTTCACTGGATCTCGGGGAGATGCACTCTGGCTAGAAGTCCCATGAGTTCAGCCCATTGCATAGGGTGTCCACGGCTATGGGCCATGACCCGGCTATAGCGTTGCACAGGACCTGCTCGCCTGTGGGCTGTTTCATCACGGATTCTCGCCAGCTGGCTTATTTGATAGGTGAGACCTTCCTTACACCAGCAGTTCATTATGGCAAACACCTGTTAGTGAAGATGGTTAAAAGCTCAGGGTCTGGCCCTTCATCAGAAGATCCATTTTCTTCTCAGGAGAGGACTTTCTGGATCTTGTTCCACCTGTGGAATCTAGCTCAGAGGTACCAGATGAGAATGTCAAGTTGGAAACGGTTTGGTTTAGGGCCCTGGATGCCAGCGGTTGCCTCGTGGCAGCAAGAGGAAAAAAAACCCTCGAATTCCAGGGCTCACAGGCCCAGAAGCCCAGGAGTTTCCATCGCCAGAGGCCAGTCGGCTATGCAATCCATCAGACACCTGTAGTTCCTTGAGGTCTGGGGGAGACAGAGGTTCTAGGGTATGGCATTGCCTGAATCGCCCCTAAGATTTCCTTGTTGGGGCCCTCCCTCAAACAGAGGCCTATCTGCTGACTTGGGGCGGAGGCTGTAGGAATATCCCCAGGCTTGAGACGTACTGTCTCCAATAGCTAATAGGCAAAGAAGCCAGTTTTGGTGCAGGACCACTTATTTTGTGGTTGGAGGCTACTACAAAATTCGTCCTTTTTTTTTTTTTTTTAAGATTTTATTTATTTGACAGATCACAAGTAGGCAGAGAGGTAGACAGAGAGAGAGGAGGAAGCAGGCTCCTGGCTAAGCAGAAAGCCCGATGCGGGGCTCAATCCCAGGACCCTGGGATCATGACCTGAGCCGAAGGCAGAGGCTTTAACCCACTGAGCCACCCAGGGGCCCCCCTGCTTTTTTAAGATTTTCTCATTTATTCACGAGAGCCAGAGGGAGAAGCAGGCTCCCCGCTGAGCAAGGAGCCCAACTTGGGACTCGATCCTAGAAACGTGGGATCATGACCTCAGCCGAAGGCAGACGCTTAACCGACTCAGCCACCCAGGTCCAGTTTGTCCTAACTTGATTGTGAAATAGCTCCATGAGCTGTGATACAGCTTCCAAGATGATCACTTGGAAGGCAGGTCACTTGGATTTCGTCCTCATTTAGGGCCCATCCGGCTTTCAGCAGCTGGGCTTGGGTGGCATGTAATGCAGCAAGAGCAGTTTTCTCCGTGGAGCCTTTATGGAAATGCATAACCACGGGGAGTTCACATCATTCTAGCGGTGTCCCATGTACTGATGCTCTGTCACCGGAGAATTTGGAGCAATCCAGGTGTACTGCTGGATGCTGTAGGGGGAAGGCACATTCCCCCACTCCATGCCCCTACCCCCACCCCTAAGGAGATCTGAAAATCAAGTATTAGCAATGCCTGCGGTGGCTGCAAACCAAGAACCAGGTATGATAGGTAGCAACCCATTCATTCACTTTGATGATGTCACGTACTGTGGAAATGGACTGGACCGTGTTCTTTAAGCTTCCATGGTCTGGCTTCCATTGAAGCCAGCTTCCATTGGCTGGCCTGGGTGTCCCATTGAAAGGAAGCTCAGAAGCTTCACACAGCACCCCTGGCTATACAAAACCTTGTGCGAGAAGACAGTGTACTTTTTCTTCTCCCAGGAAAAGGCATAAAGTTTGCCATCATCATGCTTGGCAAGCTACATGGGTAAACACCGTTCTGGGCTCAGCCTCTGACTGACCCTTAGATGAGCTACCAACAGAGGTCGCCATGAGTGCACTACTTTGCCTGGCCTTCTCATTCTGTCTTCCCTTGACTCTTAATCATAAAACACAAGGACATGTAAAAGCTTCCCCCACCCCCCCCAACCCCCAGGGGCTGCTTTTTTTTTCTCGCGTTCAGTGGCCTCATTACCCAGGATTTTTATTTCCTAGGAAATCCACGTCTTGTTCAAATGATTTGCCTGTTTGAAAATTTTGGTGGCGTGCTGCCCCGCCCACCCCAGAGCCTTCCTGGTCTTTCTCTCCAGATCCTGGCCATTCACCTCTCGCCAGGGCTCTGTTTTTCATTGTTAGGCCACTTGCACCCAAGTGAATGATGAGATGCACTGCACAGTGCTTTGACCATTGGAGTTCTTTCCCCTCACCTTGTCTTCCAAGGCCACACCCAAATAAGGCTATTCATGCATCCCCCTCGTAATTCCTGCTTGTGCCCACATATCCAGCCCAATGAACGAACCACCCCATGTGGCAGGAGTGAAGCTGGGAAGGAGAGAGCCAACAGGAGGATGCCTTACCAAGTTGGCCACCCCTGTGTGATTCTTGCCTTGGTCCCACGGAACTGTCTTGGAGAAGTGATCTTGGAGAAGTGATGTAAAACCTGTCTCAGAACAGTTTTGTCCTGGGAAAGGAGAACAGATGTATCCCCTGACTCCTGCGTCCCAGCAGGTAGGGTAGGGTAGGCACTGTCCAGCACTTAGGGGTTATACATGTGTGGGTGCTGGCTGGGGTCCCTGGCAACGACCACAGGAAAGCTCCCACATGAGAGTCCACAGGCATCAGTGGAGGTCTGGAGCACAGCTGTGTTACGATGGCATGAAGTTGGCCACAGCCCTTGCAGGACTGGCACTGCGGTGATGGCTTGTATGAAGACACACGTGAGGCCCAGAGGATGTAAAGTGTTGCGTAAAGGAGGGAAAGGGGTGTCTGTTACAGCAACGTAACAGTAAGAGAATGAAGTCCCAAAAGATTATGGAGGGCGTGGTAACCGTTTCATTTATCTACAAATAACTACTGTAGTTATATGCACTTTCTAGACAATCCATATAACTGCAATAGAGCTACAGAATAAGAAAAGCAAAGATGTGAATGGAAGGGTCGGCAGGTTATGCTGGAAGAAGATGGGGAGGGGTGAGGAAACGGAAAGTTTTGCACAGTCACAGTTCAAGGCTAAACGTTGCGCTGCGCCCCGCTGCCACAAGAGGGCGCGCGCTACTAGGTGAGGACGCGCCCGGCGGCCACCTGCGCAGCCATAGGGTTTTGTTTTCGCCAAAGGAAAGTTGGGGCCAGCTGCGAGAGGGGTGGCAGGGCACCAGCGGGGGCGCCTGCTGGCAGGGGACCCCGGGGAGGGCCCCCGCCCCACGGGTTTCCAGAGGAAGCCGGTGCCGGCACGCGAAGCCTCGATGCGCGCCGGCCTCAGCCCTGACTTCCTGCTGCCCGTCACCCTCCTTCCCTGGACGCCGCAGGGGCGCAAACCGAGGGCCCGCGGGCTGCGCGAAGCCTCCGCACGGCTGTGGTTCGGCCTGAAGCGCGTCATTTTGAGAGTTCCTTTGGCAGCCTTTAGAACCCAGGAAAGGTTTAGCCTGAAAACCCAGACTTGCCCTTCTCTCGGGCACTTGGGGCAGCTGGCAGCCCTGGGCTGCCGTCCCCTCCACGTGCACACCCCCTTCCCTGGGCAGTGCGGTCTTTCATAGTTTGGGTCAGATGGATGTTCAGCGGGACCGTTATTCTGGCTGTTAGCGCCCGTCAGAACCAAGCCGAGGGCCGCACTCGATACCGCGACATTTCCTTTTTTGCACAACTCGGCGTGGAGTTAACCCCGGTCTTTCTCGTTTGTGTAATTCTCATGTACAGAAAACACGACAGTAAAACCCCAGCGAGCCACCAGTCGCCTCATTCACCTTACAAGGTCCACAAGCTCCAGTTCCCCTCCCGGTGGCCTTCAAGAGGAGGCCCCTCAGGGTCCCCTCCGCCGGGCTGGGGCTGGTTGCTCTGGCCAGGACCCGAGAGCCCAGCCTGGCAGCTCCCTTCCTCTCAGGGGGTTCGGAACGTTGTTTTTTTTTTGTTTTGTTTTGTTTTAAACAGAAATCCCCCTTCTCAGTCTAAACCATATGGAAACTCCACTATATAAAACAGGAAATAGGATATTAGTATAAATAACCAATTTATAGTTATATATACTGTAACAACGGGGTTAATTTGAAAAGCCCCCAGTTTGGCGTGTATGACCTCTTCTCTGGATTCATTCCCCTGCTTTGTCTCAGCTGTGCAGGGACAGAGAAATTCTGGTTCCATCCAGGACACAGCAGGTTCGGAGACACTTGACTCACACACTTGGCATCTTCCTCACTTAAGGGTGCAAGGCCAGGGTCCCCTGAGGCTGCCCAAGGTGAGGGAGCCTGTGGGGGTGGCGGGAGGGTCGAGGGGTTCTAGTGTCAGTGTTTGTTACTGAGAACGGAGTGTGTGGTTTAAGGGGTTAACACATTTTGCACATAAAATCAGACCTCCATGAGCAGCCTGAAGCACCCCTGAGGGCTCATAGGATTTTCAAAGTGCTGGTTGCTGTGGAGAGGGCCCAAAGACCCTTGTTTCCATGGCAACAAAGTTAGCTTTTCATGCTGGGGAGGTGGCCTGGGTGGGAGATGGTGGCACAGGGAATGGGCCAGCTCTGGGTCATCTGAGCATCCTGGCTGGAGGGCTGAACAGGTAAATGTGTCTGGAAGGGAAGCTTCTAGCACATGGCTGCAAGCAGAAGGAGTGTGTCAGGCCAGGACTCCCTCAGGAGCACACTTGTTTCCTTCTCTGGGCTTGTCTGCAGACACCACCGCCAACTGTCTGTGGATGAAGCCAGCTGGCCTAGGTCGGCTCCGCCCTGGCCATTCCCGAGGCCCCCAGGGCATAGTGGTCATAGGCCAGGCCCAGGAGAGGGCCAGATCTGGCCTCAAATCCCAGCCCTTTCGCCAGCCTGGTTTCCCACTCAGCTTTCTCCACTGCCAGTCTGTTCAGGGTAGGTGCGGGGCATTTTACTGTAGCCCAGAGCAGCCCGCTGGAGAGAACCACACCAAGCCTGTCTCAGAGGGCCTCTCAAAGCAAGTTTTTCTTGTGGGTGGTAGAGGCTTCCCCGAGAGAGGGCACTACCCTTCATCTTCCTTCCCTCCCTCCCTCCCTCCCTCCTCAAGGCTTGTAAGGCAGGCCCAAGGAGGCTCTGCTTGCCAGGGAGCTTGCTTCCTGTGGGAGAGGCTGTGAGCAGACCAGCTTTGGCCTCGTCTCCCAGTGCCCCCTCGAGCTACAGGTGCCAACATGCTTCTCTGAGGGCTCAGGTTGGCCCCTGACTCCCTGTCCTCCCTCCAGGGCCCAGTCTTCCTTCCTCTCGCATCTTTACTGACCAGTGGGTCACTTCCCACTGGGAGCTGGGGAGCTGGCGGTGGAGTCTGGGTTACACACAGGCACCACCCCTGGACTGAGCAGTCTCACACCCACATCCTGCAGCCTCAATTCTCTAGCACCGGTTAGCACATGGCACAGGCCATGCTGCCAGCATGGGCTGGGTGGCACCTGGGGCTCTGTCTTCCCCCACACCCCAGGTAGCTCTCCCAGCTGCTGAGGTGCCTAGACAGAATGCCTTGTAGTGCGTTTTTGTTTTTTTTAAATTGTGGTAAAAGATACATAAAACTTACCAGTTTAACCATTTTTAGGGGTGTGGTGGCATTAATTATGTTGTTGGGCAGCCGCCGCCACCATCCAACTCCAGAACATTTCATTCTTCCCAAATGGAACTGTACCCATTAAACATGAACTCCCTGGTCCCCTGCCCCCGGTCCCTGGCCACAATTCTGTCTCTGACTTGTAACTTCTATAGGAACCTCCTGTAAATGGCATCAGACAGTTCTTGTCCTTGGTTGTCTGGCTTATTTCACTCAGTATCATGTCTTTGAGGTTCCTCATGTTGTAGTATGTTCCAGAATCTCCTACCTTATTTTTTTTTTAAAGGGCTGCTTGCGTGGCTCTTGAATACTGCTTTCTGTTTGTGTGTGAACAGTACTGGCTTCCACCCTTCACCACTAATTTACTCTGAAAATATGCAAATCTGCCTCTGCTGTTCTCCTTCCCCGGGGAGGGGGTGGTGTGCACACACACACGGGTGGGGCCCCCAGGCTTCCCCATGAGCTCTGTGGGCCCCATCACTCTACTCCTGGTTGACAGCCTCGGTTAATGAGAAATCCTTGTGCAACTGGCCAAGTCAATTATTTTATTACAAAACACACACACACCCCTACACAGACACACAGACACACACACAAACACACAGACACACACACAATGGGAAGTAAGGCTGAGGCCCGAAAGGAGCCAGGATCTCTGATCTGGGGCAGGCTGACCACAGACTGCCTCTGCAGATGTGCCTCACTTAAGAAAGAGGGTCTCTTCCAGAGGGGCTTTCCAAGCTAGATAAATTAGGAGATGGCTTGGTTTCTATAAGGGGACTTAAGGCGGCTTCACTCCCCCTGAGGAATGTGAAGCAGAAGCAGATTTAGGCAGGCATTTCCAGAAACCCCTCCTTCGTGTGTTAAGTGGGGTCATCGGTCCCTGAGGCGGTTGGTTCCCAAAGCAGGAGGGAGACCGGATCTCCCTGGAGGCTGGTCTTCTTTTCTAGGCGGGAAGGACTATTCTCCAAGGACTGGAAAGGGGCTCGGCGTGGCTCCGGAGCCCAGGACAACCTCCTGCGTGGACGGGGCTTTGGCACAGGAGCTCAGGGTCAAAAGCCCTTCATGGGGGCTGGCCCACTGACCCTCCTGTCTGCAGGGCCTTCAGCAGGGCCAGCCTGGGGTGGCGTCACACAGCTGCATCTTGGGAAGGAAATGGCAAAGTTAGGCGGCTGTCAGGGCAGGGCCCACAGAGAAGCCGCACAGCAGGGGGCCGAGCCCAAGTTGGGCTCAGTGCACTTCCTCCCCCACCCAGCACCAACCGCCCTTGGAGTGATTTTAGTCTTTCTGAATACACTTCTCAAAGAGAAAAAAATTCAGTATTACGAGGAGGATTTCTCTTCCTACTCCCCCTCTCTGCCCAGGTATATCCTCAGAGGGACTTGAACTGCCTTAGCTCCTTCTTTCGGCTCTTCCTTCCCGAATTTTAAGCCCTATGTTTCTGCCAATATTTACACATGTATCACCTTCAGCTGTTACCTAGTAACACTCTTCTCTACTTTTCATCCTTCATTTTCTTCTTTCCTTAAACAGCCTGACCGAGATATACTCCAGGTACCATACAACCCACCCGTCTAAAGTGCACACTTCTAAGGTTTCCACATATTCACAGGACGGCACAAGCACTCACCGCCACAATGTGAAAATGTTTCGTCACTTCCAAAAGAGGCCCCCTGCCCATCTGCCGTCCCGTCCCCCAGCCCCTGGTCACCCCCCACCCCAGTCCTCCCCGCCATCTACTTTCTGCCTCCTGGGATGAGTCTATTCGACACATTTCCCATCAATGGGATCCTATAGCCTGTGGTCTTTTGTGCCTGGGTCCCTGCCCTCAGCGTCCTGTTAACTTTCTGTCAGCAGCTTCTGGAAGGAAATGGAAGCTCTGATGAAACAAGCCCTCCGCGGGGCAGCTCAACCCCCAGACTGTACATGCTCTGCTATTTTGTAGTGTGTTCTTTTAAAGGAAAGAAGAACAGAGGAAGGAAGGCTGGAGTAGGGAAGGGAACTAATCGACATTGTTGGCTCAAGGTCTCAGCAGTGTTACTTCTAGGAATGTATTCTAAAGAGAGAGAGTATCAGGGATGAGTATGGGGCTATATTTACAAGGATGTTCTTTACAACACTGCTTAGTAGCAAAGAGTTAAAAAAACAAACCAAATGAAACATGATGACCCCGAGCAGGAGACAAACTATGACACAGACGTGCAGTGGGGTCAGTGCCACACCATGCAGTCATTAAAAGTGAGGGAGAAGAGGGGACTTGGCTGTCTCAGTCAGTGGAGCGTGTGACTCTTGATCTCGGGGTTGTGAGTTTGAGTCGCACGTTGGGTACAGAGGTCACTTAAAAATAAAATCTTGGGGCGCCTGGGTGGCTCAACGGGTTAATCCTCTGCCTTCGGCTCAGGTCATGATCTCAAGAGTCCTGGGATTGACCCCTGCATTGGGCTCTCTGCTCAGCAGGGAGCCTGCTTCCCCCCCCCCCCCCCCCCCGCCTGCCTCTCTGCCTACTTGTGATCTGTCAAAATCTTTAAAAAAGGGGCGCCTGGGTGGCTCAGTGGGTTAAAGCCTCTGCCTTCGGCTCAGGTCATGATCTCAGGGTCCTGGAATCGAACCCCGCATCGGGCTCTCTGCTTGGCAGGGAGCCTGCTTCCCCTTCTCTCTCTCTGCCTGCCTCTCTGCCTGCTTGTGATCTCTGTCAAATAAATAAATAAAATCTTAAAAAAAATAAAAATTAAAGAATAAAATCTTAAAAGTGAATGAATGAATGAATTCATAAATAAACTCTAAAATACAAAACAAAACCATATTGGAGAAGAAATCTTCAACCATGTGGGGAAAATGCCTGATAGGCAGTTAAGTAGGAGAATAAGAGCATGTTACAATAACACAAAAAGTCTGATCCTTTAATAAAAGCAACATATATATCTATAGATCTTTATACCTATCTATGTATCTTTATATCTGTCCATCCATCCCTCCATCCAGAGAAAGGAAATACTAGAATGACAGACACCCAGCAGCTGCTCTTCCTGGGTAATGTGATAACAGATGGTTTTCATGAAATTTTTTTTTTCTTTATGTGCACTTTGTAAATTCTCTGCACTTCATTTTTGTCATTAGGAAACTGATTTAAAGAAAATGCTTCAACATTAGAGGCGGACATGTGAGGGTGTCCCGGGTGTGGAAATGAGGCAAGGGCAGAGGGTCTTGGGTTCCACCTTTCCACCTGGGCCCCACGCCTCAAGGCCTCCCCTGTAGTGGGGCCCTTCCCTGTTGCTGACTGGACTCCACAACAGGCCGTCCTCCTGTTCCCCAGCAGAGGGAACTTTTTTTTTTTTTTTAAGATTTATTTATTTATTTGACAGATTACAAGTAGGCAGAGAGGCAGGCAGAGAGGGGGGTGGGAAGCAGGCTCCCTGCTGAGCAGAGAGCCCGATGCGGGGCTCGATCCCAGAACCCTGGGATCATGACCTGAGCCGAAGGCAGAGGCTTTAACCCACTGAGCCACCCAGGCGCCCCAAGCAGAGGGAACTTTCAGAGACCACCTGTGTTCGGACAAGCGGAACTCACCCGTTGACTGGGTCACACATGAGATCTTGTAGGACATCCAGATGCTCGCCAGGCAGAGGAAGGTGGCCACGAAACCAAAGATCTGCACAGGACAGGGAGGAAAGGAAGTTCCGAGGCCCAGGGCCAATCACTCAGGCTGTCCTTTATGTTTCTCATTCCTGTATGAGCTGTGGCCCAGAGGGAGCCTGGGGAATCGAGTGACCTGACACCTGGTCCTTGCTCAGGTGCAGGGCTGGTCCCCAGGCCTCCCCCAGCAGGGCCCTGGCTCAGGCCTGGCCCTGGGGCTCTGGCCTCCACCTCCTGGCCCTCCTCACTCCAGGCAACTTCAGGGCCCACGTTCGGTTTGTATTTACAACTGAGCTAAGGCCAAGACACTGCACAAGACCGTTACTGGGCTAACGAACGAGGAAAAGGTGGAAGTGTACGTTTCAGTTGGGGTTTTTACATTTCTAATGTTCAAATGGACTTTACTGATGGGACAGGGTTGCATTTCATTCAAAACGGCTTTCTGTTCTGTCTTGCTGTACAGCTGTGTACTAATAGCCAGACTCCGAGGCCTTGATACGTGGTTTTATGTTTGCACACACCTCCACAATCGTAGACTAAAATCAGTTGAGGCAGCGCTCCTTCCCTTTCTGAGGCTCCCCGCCGTGCTGACGTGGCTAACCTCGCTGACCTAGGAAAGTTGACCCAGCCCAGTCCAGCTTCATTTAAAGAGGAGGAACAGGGCCCCCAGAGAGGAAAAGGGCTCCTCTGATGGTCCAGAGAGAAGTGGGTGCACCCTCTGGTGTCTGTCTGGCCCTTAGAAGCCTGAAGCCACTTCCTCACCTGTGAACACCTGCAGTAGCTCTAATTTACTGACCACCTACTCTGTGCCCAGCCGTGTTCTAAGCCATTAGGGGTGCTGTTCCCTTCCACTCCCACCACTCTGCTAGGTGGAGGCTGCTGTTACTTCCCGTCTTCCTCATCTGGCAGCTGAAGACAGGGAGGGACAGCAAGTCAACTCCTTTGCCCAGGGCCACGAGCCAGCGAGGGCCGGACTTGGGACGTGGGCCCTAGGAACCTGGCTCCAGAGCCCAGGTCGACTGTAGCCCGGGTGTTCCCGGACTCGCCAATGGCTTCAGGCTGGTGACGTGACCACAACCATGAGCGGACGTGCAGCAGGAAGAGCCCGGGAGCAGCCAGAGACCAAGGGCACGGTTTGCTTTTCAAGCCCAGCTACTGGTTTACAGAAGCGGCTGCCTCCTCTTCCCACCGGCCCACACCCACCTTCCCCTCCCCCAGGCCCCTTTCCTTGGCTCCTTTTGTACCGATTGTCTACAGCACATAATTAGCCTACTGGAGCCTGTCCTGGCCCCTCATTGTGTGTTCTGCACAATTAGCACACGAGATGCCATCCCAGGCTCCTACTGTCTGCACTGCATAATTGAACAGTTTATTATGTCGCTACATCACGCTCTTCTGGGTGACAATGCCTTGTTTGCTCCTTGTTTCATGGGCCTTAGCTTTGACTCTACACTGGATGACCCTTTTCTTATAAGCAAGGACTGTATCTTTTAAGTTATTCTGGCTTCCCCTGGCCAAGGCTTTGTCCTAGGCACCAAGATGGTGTATGATAAATGGGGCTTACTGGGATTCCAGGGCTAACAAACAGAGGTGGGGCAACCTGAATCATAAAACCCAGCAGGAAACTCCCCATGCACCAGTCTCCTCTGTGTCTCCCTCAGCCGCCTGCCTGTCCTGGGGCTGGTGGGAAGCTGGGGTGGTGCCCACCCCTCTCACTGGGGACTGGGGGCTCTGGGGGCACTTAAGCTCATGAGTGTTCAGAGACTTGGTGGCCCGCCGCCGTATCCAGGTGCTGCCTGTGCCCACCTTTGGAGGACAAACCCCACCCCTCAGTGGAATTCCAGGCATTTAACCCACTCCCAGCCCAAAGTCTGGAGACCTTTGCTAACATGTAAATGAAAGAGTGATTGTCCCATAAAGCTTTTCTTAAAATTCATTTAAAAAATGAAAGGTGCCTGGGTGGCTCAGTCAGTTAAGCATCTGACTTGATTTTGGCTCAGGTCATGACCTCAGAGTTGTGAGAGGGAGCCCCGTTCTGACATGGAGCCTGCTTAAGATTCTCTCTCTCTTCCTCTGCCCCTCCCCTGACTTCACATGCACCTCCTCTCTCTCCCTCTAAAAAAAAAAAAAACTCATTTAAAAAATTTAATCTGCTCAATAGTAAGGCAAATCAGGTCACCCAACTGTAACCAATTAGCTGAATCAGAAATCAGATAACAGTAATCTATAAGCCTTTTAAAAATAAATACATATACACATACATACCCCTGTATGTATATTTGCGTAGGTGTGGTAAACAATGCTCCCACATCACTGTATTTTTAAACATTTCCATGCTTCTATTCAGGCTATCAGATGGATTAGTTTTCACCTTTGAAAGGTCTAGGAGTGTTGTTTCTTGACCTGAATTCTGTTACAAATAAGGACCAGCAAAGCTAGGACTGTAGCCCGGGTGTTCCGGGTGGCAGGTATCACTGACAGATCACATGTGCTCTTACCCTGGGCCCCAAAGAGGCCTTGGGATCTTTGCATAGCTCTGAGGCAGCCATCAACGAATGACCCCAATGGCCCCCTGATGTAAGGAGTGGCTGGCTGAGGGAGGGCCGGGCCACTGGGGCCATTTGAGTGTGCCAGGAACCCTGACCAGCCACCTGCTGAGACCCTTTGGTGTGGGCCGGGCTCTTTGGAGGCTGCTGTTGGCTGGATCAAGGTGGGTTCTGATGAGTACTTTTCTGGGGAAGAAAGTCCCCAGGAAACAATCCCCTCTCTGCCCATCAGGAAGAAAATGCTCTAGAAGTGAATTCATTCGTGAAGGTTCCCTGAGACCATCCTTACCGCTCCAGCTACCATCCCGCTCTGGCTGTAACTCTTGGAGGCTGCCACAATGGAGGCGATCAGGAGGAGGAGGGTACTGATCAAATAGTGCAGAAGTTCCTGGGGACAAAAACAAAGCAAAGCAGTGGGTCGGGAGGTCCACTCCTGCTTCTCAGAGACAACTGGGCACAGAAGAGAGGAACAGAGGGGAGGGAGTAATACCTGACAGGAGCAGTTAGCTCACAGGGAGCAGACGCAGAAGGCTGGCCAGGATGAGGCCCCGCAAGACAGAAAAGGAGCTGGGCAGGCAGCCAGAGAGATGACAGAGAGAAAGGACACTTATCGTGTGAGGAGAGATATCCACTAAGGTCTGCTCCACTCCTGAGAGCACTCTGTAGACAGTACCCTAACCTCCGGCCAAAGCTACTGAAAGCAAACAGCTTCTCACAACTCCCAGGCTATGGAGTTTAAAGGAAAACGCCAGCTCTGAGAAGCAAAGCCCCTTCAAGAGGTGTGTACCTTTCCCTGCTTCAGAGAAAGTTCTGGGCTAACGACGTGCTGGCTTTGCTGGCTGCCTGGAGTGCCGCCCGCTCTGGGAACAGTTTTACGTGTGGACTTGAGGAGCTGGCCCCGCTCAGACTTGGGAGTCAGAGCTTACAGTGAGGTCAGGGGCCTTCTGTGAAGTGCTTGTGGGGCTGGGGAGAGCTGACTTTCTGGCCCCTAATAAGCCTCCTCGCTTTGTCCTCATTTCATCTTCTCTCTTCTCTGTTCTCCAGAAGTGTGCCCTCAGGCCACACTGCTGAGGAGTGTGTTAGCTGGGCAGATTCCGCCTCCGCTTCCGCTTCCATCCATCTGCACCCCATTCACCCCCCGGGCTCAAAACGGCATCCCCGCAGGCCGTGAATGAGGCTGAACCTCTGTCATTTAGCAGCAGGGTAAGGCTTCCATCTTCTTCCTTCTTCCTCCCCATTAAACACCAGATCAGAGAACTGGGGCTTAGGGCCACAAGAGGACTCCTCTGAATCCGGAGCGCATTCATTTTTAGTTGTCTTCCATGAGGATCCAGAAATTAGTTCTTCGCAAAGTTCTGCCCATCAGGGCAGGCACCTATTAAATTTTGGAAAAGCATTCCACTTTTAAGCTGCAGCTCATCTGAAAGCTGTGCAAAATCAAAGACCCCTATTTCTCCTTTAGTGACTAGAAAGGACTATCAGAAGGTAGACCACAGAGATTTTGATGGAAGAGCAGATTAGTAACTGAAGTTCCCTACCTCCAAGATTCTCAAACGAAAGGAATACGACACGGGGTAGAGAAAACTGACTTGAGAGACTGCTAAATGGAAAGTGCCTCCACAGTACCCCATCAAAAATGTGGGGCTGAGCTTACCTTCCAACACATACTCCCCCATTCCTGCCCCCAGCCTTTTTCTCTCCTGTGGGAATCTCTCCTCCAGCTGCTTCATTATCAGCAGCATTATCAAAAGAAGCAGAAAGGTGCCATAACTTTGAAAGGGGCCTCATAAGGGGCCTCATAACTTTGGAACACAAAAGAAGTGTCTCTCAAAATAACATAGTAGGTAATAATACTGAATGTGAATAATTCAACAATCCAATCAAGAAGTGGACGTTGTCAGATTGGTTCTTTAAGAAAAAGATAACAGGGGTGCCTGGGTGACTCAGTTAGTTAAGTGTCTCAGCTTGGGTCTCGATCTCATGAGTCATGAGTTCAAGCCCCATGTTGGGCTTCACACTGGGTGTGAAGCCTACTTAAAAAAAAATCTAACTACATGCTGTCTGTTGGAGAAACACTTTATACTCAAAGATACAAATAGACTGAAAGCAGAAAGAAGGAAAAGAGAGGTCATTCAAACAGCAACCAAAAGAAAGCTGGAGGCGTTCTACTAGTATCAGGCAAAAATTTCAAAACAAAAATGTTACCAGAGATAAAGAGAGATATTCTACAAGAACAAAAATGGCAATCTATCAGGAAAACCGAACAATTACAAACAGGTATTCACCTAGTAACAAAGCAACAAAATACATGAAGCAAAAACTCAGCAAAATGAAGGGAGAAATAGGTAATTCAAAAATAACAGCTAGAGACTTCAGTACCCCTCTTTCAGTGATGTGTGGTACAACGAAGGAGAAGACCAAGAAGGAAACAGAAGGCTCAATGCTGTAAGACAACTAGACCTAACAGACATCGATAAAACACTCTACCCAACAACAGAACATACATTCTTCTCAAATGCATGTAAGATATTCTCCAGGAGACACTATATGCTAAACCATAAAACAAACCTCAACAAATGTGAAGGATTAAAATAATATGAAGTATGTTATTCAACTACAACAAAATGAAATTAGAAAGCAAGAGCAGAAAGAATTTTGGGAAACCCACAAATACGTAGAAATTAACACATTCCTAACTAGTGGGTCAATCAAATGCAGAATCGCAAGGGAAATTAGAAAGTACCTGGAGGTGAATGAAGAGGAAGACATAATATACTAAAAATTATGGGATGCAACTAAAGCAGTGCTCAGAAAGAAATGTATAGCTGTGCATACCTACATTTAAAAGGAAGAAAGTTTTCAAATTAAAAACCTAATCTTCACCTTAAGACACTGGAAAAAGAAGAGCAAACTAAACCTAAAAGCAAGAAGGGGAAAAAAAGGACTGAAGCAGAAATTATGATATAGGGAACAGAAGAACAATAGGGAAAACTAGTGACACCAACACTGGTTCTTTGACATGATCTTTGTTGATCTACAAAATAGCTAAACCTTTAGCTAGACTGATCAAGAAAAAAAAGAGAGAATAGATGACCATATTCAAATGACCAGAATCAGAAATGAAAGAGGGGACATCATTATGGATCTTACAGAGAAGTAAAAAGGATTTTTTTTTTTTTTTGTAAAAAGGATTTTAAAGGAATACCATGAACATTATATACCAGTCAATTAGAAAACTTAGATGAAATAGACATATTCCTGTAAAGACACACCACTGAAAATGACTCAGGCAGAAATAAACAATCTGAACAGATCTATAACAAGTCAAGTTTGAGTTAATAATAATAATAAATTACCCACAGGAAAAACCCAGGTTCAGATGCCTTCATTGCAAAATTCTACCAAGCATTTAAAGAAGAATTAATACCAATTCTTCACAAACTCTTCTAAAAAAAATAAGAGATGGTAACATGTCCAAAACTACTCTATGAGACCAGTATTATCCTGATAACAAAACCAGACAAAAACATCACAAGAAAAACACAGACCAGTATCTCTTATGAATACAAATATAAAAATCCTCAACAATACACTAGCAAACCAAATCCTATAGCTACATATAAACTGAATTATATATCATGACCAAAAAGAATTTAGCCTAGGGATGCAAATGTGTGATCCACATATGAAAATCAACGTAACATACCATATTAATAGAATATTAAGGGGAAAAACCCCAAATGATTATTTCAATGAAGAAAAAGCATCTGATAAAATCTAACACCTTTTCATGATAAAAACATTTTCATGATAAAAACAGGGGCGCCTGGGTGGCTCAGTAGTTAAGCGTCTGCCTTCGGCTCAGGTCATGATCCCAGGGTCCTGGGATCGAGTCCCGCATCGGGCTCACTGCTCAGTGGGAGTCTGCTTCTCCCTCTCCTACTCCCCCTGCTTGTATTCCCTCTCTGTCTCTTTCTCTGTCAAATAAATAAATAAAATACTAAATAAATAAATAAACACATTCAACAAAGCAGGACTGGAAGTTAACTTCTTCACTCTGATAAAGGACATCTACAATAATCCATAACATCATATTTAACGATGTTATGATGGAATGCTTTCTTCCTAAGATCAAGAACAAGAAACGATGGTGTGGTCTTGCCACTTCAGTATTCATCTGATTTCTTGCAGTAAGACAAGAAAATGAAATAAAAGGTATCCAGATTGGAAGGGAATATGAAACTATCTCTATTCATAGATGGCATAATCTTATATAAAATCCTAAGGAATCCATTAACAATCTGTTAGATCTAAAATGAGTTCAACAAGGCTAACGATATAAGATCAATATACAAAAATCTCTTGTATTTCTACCCACTTGCAATGAACAATCCCAGAATGAAATGAAGAAAGTAATTACATTTGAAATATCATCAAAAAGAATAAGATACGTAGGAACAAATTTAAGCTCCCCTCCCCCAAAAAGCACAAAACTTATACTCTGAAAACTACAAAACGTTGTTGAAAGAAATCAAATATCTAAATAAATGGGAAAACCTTCCATGCTCTGAGGTCACAAGACTTAATATTGTTAAGATGGCAATATCAAATCAATCTATAGATTCAATGATTTGTATTAGAATCACACTGACTTCTTTGCAGAAACTAAAAAGCTAGGGCATGTGGGTGGCTCAGTGGGTTAAGTCTCTGCGTTCAGCTCAGGTCATGATCTCAGGGTCCTGGGATCGTATCGGGCTCTCTGCTCAGCAGGAAGCCTGCTTCTCCCTCTTTCACTCCCCCTGCTTATGTTCCCTCTCTCCCTGTCTCCCTGTCAAATAAATAAAATCTTAAAAAAAAAAAAGAAACTAAAAAGCTGATTCTAAAATTCATATGGAATTTCAAAAATCCAAAACAATCTTTAAAACATGGGAAGATTCATAATTCCTAATTTCAAAACTGGCTACAAACCTACAGCAATCGAGACAGTGGGGTAAGATCAAAGCGAGAGTCCAGATGTAAATCCATGTGTTTACAATCAACTAATTTTCAGCAAGGATGCCAAGACAATTCAGTGGGGAAAGAACAGTCTTCCCAACAAATAGTGCTGGGACAACTGGATAATTACCTCCAAAAGAATGAAGCTGAATCCTTATCTCACACTAGACATGAAAATTAATTCAAAACAGACTGAATATCTAAATGTAACAAACTATAAGAAGAAAACATAGAGGCACACCTTCATGATCTTGGATTTGGCAATGTTTTTTTAGATTTTATACCCACTTTTTTATACCAAAAAAAGAAAAGCGGTTACATTAGATCTCATCGAAATTAAAAACTTGTGCTTTAATGGACACTATCAAGAAAATGAAAAACAACCAACAGAATGGGAGAAAATGTCTCCCAATCATTTATCTAAGGGACTAAAATATACAAAGGACTCTGAGAACTGAGAAATAAAAGGACAACCTAATCCAAAACCAGCCAAAGGATCTGTACAGACTTGTCTCTGCAGAAAATTCACAAATGGCCAAGAAGTTCTTCAAAAGATGACTGACATCAACAGTCTTTAGAGAAATACAAATCAAAACCATGAGCTACCACTCCACATTCGCTAGCATGACTAAAATTAGAAGGTCAGAAAATAATGAGTGTTGAGAAGGCTGTGGAGACACTGAAACCCTCGTACACTGACGATGGGAATGTCAACTGGGCAGCCACTGTGGAAAAGAGTCCAGCCGCTCTTCAAACAATGAGACATAGTTAGCATGGGGTCCCACAGTTCTACTCTCAGGTATCTTCCCAAGCAAAATGAAAACATGTCCACACCAAAGACTTGTAAACACGAATGTTCACATCAGTGTTAGTCATAACAGCCAAAAGGTGGAAATGACCCAAATGTCCATCCATGATGAACGAATAAACAAGAAATGGTCTATCCTTCCAATGGACTAGGACTTGGCTATGAAACAAATGAAGTACTGGCCTACGCTATGACAGAGATAAGCCATGAAAACACTCTGCTGAGTGTAAGAAGCCAGTCACAGAAGAGCACACATGTGATTCCACTTACAGGAAACACCTAGAACAGGAAGATCCACAAGACAGAAAGTAGATCAGTGGTTGCTTTCAGGCTGGAGAAGCTGAGAGGTGGGAGTGTTGGCTAAAGGCGATGGGGTTTCTTTCTGAGGCGAGGAAAATGTTCTAAAATTGACTGTGGTGATGCTTGCACAACTCTGGGAGTATGCTAAAATCCGCTGCATTGTACACTTTAAATGGGCAATCAGGAATGCGAACTATATGTCCATCAGGCTACTTAAATAAATAATAGAGTGGGAAGAAAAACATCCTGGAAACTTCTGAAATCTTTCCTCGGACTCTACCATCCCATTTAACTGAAAAATCTTGTCACAACAGTATGACCACCCATGGCCTTTATCAGCTTCCTCCTCCCACCTCATGCACACAGATGTCCCCTTTTCTGCCCCTCGAGAAAGCGCATGAGAGCTTTCTTGTCCCTGGAAGAAACCAGCGGGACACGGGCAGCGATGCCCGCCAGACGGTGAGCAGTTCAGGGCTGTAGCAGGAAGAGATGATGCGGGGGGGCTGTGGGGGAAGGGCGGATGGGACAGCCTCAGTCCGGTCTCAGGGCCCCAGCTCCTAACCTGACCTCTGGGAGTCCAGAGTGGGGCCAGGCCACCCCCTTACCGATAGGGGCCAGCTGATGCACGTGAGCAAGCGGTAGAGGCGGAACAGGTGCACCAGATAAAAGACGAGGATCATTATCAAGTTGCAGATGGTGACCACTTGGAAGTAGCTGTAGGCACTGGAGATGTACCACACGGAGCTCCTCACGCAGATGAAGGCGATCAGCAGTGTGACCTGGGACAGAGATACAGACATGTCAGACACAGGCCCGCCCACGACGGACGCCCAGGGAACCAGCAACAGGAGCCCGCTGAGGAACTGCTGCACTTCTGGCGATTTCCTGACAAACTAGCCGCGAGGCCGGAAAGGGCCAAGTTCCCAGAGCGCGCGCTTTTAAGGCTGAAGTGCATTATGTTTGCCTCAGACAGAGGGCAGGAACGCAGGAAAATAACCAAGCAGAATCATTCCATTTATTTCCCTATTAGGTGGAACTGTAGGAAGTTGCCAATATTGGACGGTTTTTGACCCACAAAGATGGCGATTCCTATGTCACAAGTTATCTATCAGCTGGCGGACGGTAAGTTACCATTTATTGATGCCCGATGTACATGATCTCCTGGAGGTCTCACAGAAATCTGCCAGGGAGAGGATGTCACCCCCATGTTCATATTTGGGGAAACTGAGGTACACCGGTTCAGTAATTAGTCCAAGGCTACCCAGCTCATCAGCGGTGGAGGTGGGATTCAAAACCCAAGTCTGTCTGACTCCAGGGACCTGTTCCTCCGTGTCAGATACAGTTTTGCCTTCCAAGAATGTAAGCCCTCCTCACAGACAAGCCGAGGAAGGAGGATATGTTATGAAACACAAAGGACTCCTGGTTATTCAAGGCTTGCCTGCTCACCACTGGGCATGTGGTGAGAGCTCACCCAGTATATTGTTGCAAATGAATGACTGGGCAGAATTAATAAATTAATGACCTATTAATGAATTAACAGTCCTGGTAGATTATTAGCAACAGATGAATGGCATGGGAGAGCAGAGTGGAAGAGGAGAAAGATGATTCTGAGTTTTTGTGAGGCCACTCAAAAAGAGTAAAATCTCATTCACCCCATGTAGGGAATAAACCACTAACACCACAGGGTTAAATGTATGGAAAACCTTGGGACCAATTTTAAAAGTACACCTAATTTGGGATAAAGCTGATTTTTTACTGCTGCTTTCCTACAGAACAGTGAGCAAAGATGTGTGACAGAGAGACTTTGTGTCCTATGGGACACTCGGCAGTGCCTGGTTTGGTTGTCACCACTATGGGAGGTTTCTGTGGGCATTTAGTGGTTTGAGGCCAGGGGTGCTACTGAACACCCCAAATGCATAGGTCAGTCCCCACAACAAAGAACCATCTGGTCTCAAATGTGGCCCAGCAGAAACCTGCTGTAGAAGATGTGAGTGTCGGGGCGCCCGGGTGGCTCAGTGGGCTAAGCCTCTGCCTTCAGCTTAGGTCATGATCCCAGAGTCCTGGGATCAAACCCCACATAGAACTCCCTGCTCAGTGGGAGTCTGCCTTCTCCCTCTGACCTTCACCCCACTCATTCTCTCTCTCTCTCTCACTCTCCCGCTCTCAAAAAGATAAAATCTTTAAAAAAAGAAAATGTGAGTCTATAACGAGCATTAAATCATAAAATGGAGCTAATACCGGTTGAAAGGGTTAGTGTGGAACATACTCTGTTTTCTGAAGCCCCTTAATCCACTCTGGTAAACTCCTTAGAACAAGCACAAGGGTGAGAAGAGAGTCTAGAGGAAGATGAAGGCGGGTACAAGGAGTGCTCTGCTTGCCGGATCCGAACAGCGGAGTGACTCTGACACAAAGGGACCCTCGACATTTGCCTAGTCCCCGTTGCTAATGAGCAACGTGAGTATTTTCATTTTTTCGGTTCCTCTCAAGCTAGCCAGCCTTGCTAATATAATATAATGATTCATGCCCTGAGATTGTTTTAAAGCTCCAAGGGGATCTTTGCTTCACCCAGCACTGGACGTGATCACCAGGGCTTTGCTGCTCATCAGTCCCCATTTGCAGGACCCGGGTCTACGGGTCTCCCCACCACCCACTGACCCCCCTCCAGAAAGGGGGGCCTTCAGGGCCCACCTTAAAATGCAGAGAACTCTGGATTATGCAGCGCCATTCCTAGGGGGAGAAGCAAATTTGTGCCTAATTTAATGCAAAGACTAGATTAATCTGTACAACTCTTCATCTGTGACAGTCACCTCTTTCTCATGGTGACACAGAGATGTGGGAGTTTCCCAGTGAGCAGGGGGGTCCGTGCAGGTCTTCCCCTCTGAGCTCCCAGGGCTGAGGACCTTGCAGCAGCAAGGATGTTACTGCTCTACCACAAAACCATCTCAGACCCACCTGGAAAACATTCTCCTGAAGGAAGACATCCAGAATTCTGTTCGATTGGCCTAAGGCCACCTACCACTTGCTCTTCTTCAAAGAATCCCAATTTTGGAAAATCTCATTTAGACCACAGATGGCATACACTAATGCATGCAACTAAATCTTCCTTTTTGTCCAATAATTCACCCATTCCTACTTTAAATGGCCAGCATCTTGGCCAGAGCACCTTAAAAAAAAAATTTTTTTTTTTTTTAACTGACATCTAAACTTTTCAGAACTCTTCTAGGCCAGCAAGTAACCTCTGCAAATGCTGGAGACCCCGGAATCATCTAGATCAATACTCTGGGGGCAGCCAGAAAGGTGCAGAAGAATGAGCAAGCCAGACCATCGTGGAGAAAAAGCCCTGGGGTATGGCTTCCCCCTACCCTGCCCCCCTCGCTGTAACCAGGGCCCCCTCAGACCTCTTCTTGTTTCCAGTTAGAAAAGCAAATCAAAAACACAGTGGAATGCAGACAGCCTGAAGGAGGAGTTCTGATTTCAGGGTTGAGTGAGGCAGGCTGGGAGGTTTCTAGAAGGCATTTGTGGTTCTGTTCAGAGTAACTTAAATGTGATACCATCCAACAGACTAACTTGTTTCCCTAGGGGCCCTCTAGCTCCCCTCATAAAGGTATGTTCTTTTATATCAAACTGCCATGAAAGTTGCGAATAAAATCTCTAGCACACACGTCCGGGGGTTTAAAAGGAATGCTGTGAGTCCCCTCCACCCAGAGCCAGGGTCTCACACCCCTGCTGTGGCACCGTTCAGAATCGCTGGAATCATCTCACATTGAAACCACCCCCTCTGCCCCCAAACTGTGTCGTTTCTGACTTCATTCTATCGGAGTTCTTACTAGCGGGAAGAGATGATTTTTGTGGAAGCAGCAGTGGGTTTAAATGGCGCAGATGAGGCAGGCTGACATCACCAGGCTCCAGGCTCGGGTTCTCAGCCTGGGAGGGGGTCCCTCAAGGAAGAAGCCACCTGCTGCCTGCAGTCTGTGCCCTTGAACACTCCCTCAAGCAGGTTTGATCTTCCCATGCACCTGCCAAGTCTGGTCCCTTGAGCGTTCCGGCATCTGACTGAAGATGGCACCAGACACCTTATATTTCAAGAACCCCGGGCTGGATGCAGGCAGGTCACCTAACCCCACCTTCTCATGGGGGTTTTTGCCCTGACCTTGGAATAATGTTTCAGTGAGGGAGCCAGGCAGGAGAAAGAAAAGTAGCTGATGAAAGCCAACATCAAAAGGTCTCAGACCCAACTCTAAGAGGCTTTTCTGGAAAAGCCTAGGAGATGAAAGCCAGGCTTGTTCAAAAAGTCAGAGATGGGGTGAGTCAGTGATTGCAAAGTGCATTTGTAGATGCAGGCGGGCCCATAAATGACTTTGCTTGGCCGTGGGCAGGCAGGAAGAAGAATTTGATATGCTTCTAACTTCTGAATTCTGCCCTGCGGTGGACAGAAATTTCCCCCCACCTTCCTGTTAAAGCCCCCGCTGGCCATCACCGCCAAACAGCCCTTGGGGAACCTCATTGACACCCACGTGCAAGAGAACCCTCCCCAGCTTACTTCCTCTGGATCCCCGTCTCGCTCACCGATATCAGACTCTAGGTGCAGGCTCCTTCCCATCCCCCCATGCCCCAGCACACAGTTCTGTTCTGTATCCAAGAATAAAAAATGCCATCAAAAGCACAAGGGAGGGGGAATAATCCAAAGAACATGATGTCAGGGGTCCTCAGATGCAGGTCTCAAGTAGGCCTCTAATTAGTGTACTGGGTTCTGACTGACCATGCAGCAAAGGACCTGCGGCTTATTAAAAGCCAAATACGCTTGTCCAGGCTGGGACTATTTCCGGAAGGACACATAAGAAACTGGCCGCCTCAGGGGACAACTGACTATTTAGCGGTTTTTCAAATTTGCTATTTTCTTTTCTTGATTATTAAAAAAATCATATACTAAGCTGTAAAAAAAAAAAAAAAAAACATTTTTTTTTTAAGGACACAACTTGGAGATCTTTAATGGTACAGATTTACCCTTTGCTTTCAGTTGGCTGCGGCTTTATTTGACCCAGTGTTTCTCAACCTCAGTACTACTGGCATGTTGGGTTGGGTAATTTTTTTGGTGGCAGCTATCTGGGAGGATGGTTAGCAGAATTCCGGTCTCCACCCACGAGGCAGAGCCCTTCCCTAGGTGCAAGAACCACAAATGTCTTCAGATGTTGGCAAAGGTTGTCGGGGGCAAAGAACCGCTACCTTAATCAACCTTTTGCTAAAGGGTATTTGTCTAATCCCCAGTTTTTTACTAATATACACAACCCTGCAAAAGAATATCCTTGGACATGCCTCTTTATGTATGTATGAACATTTCTGAAAGGTTCTCCGAAGTGAAACTGACGTAGGAAACAGGCAGGAGAAAAGTTACTAAATTTCCTTACTATCTAGAGCCCACTGACAAGTCCTTGAAATAGGCAGAGTGACATTCCTCCAGGGATTCATCTACTTCCACCTTAATACTTTGCTAAGAGCAAAAGGCAACCCTAGCCTGACCGCTCCCCACCCCCAACCAGGACCCTGTGGGTCTACTTTCACATATAAAAATTCCTTTGGGGGACGTCTGGGTGGCTCAGTTGGTTGGACGACTGCTTTCGGCTCGGGTCATGATCCCGGAGTCCCGGGATCGAATCCCACATCGGGCTCCCAGCTCCACGGGGAGTCTGCTTCTCCCTCTGACCTTCTCCTCGCTCATGCTCTCTCTCACTGCCTCTCTCTCAAATAAATAAAATCTTAAAATAAATAAATAAATAAATAAATAATAAAAATAAAAATAAAAATTCCTTTGGAAACTTCCTTTATCTCTAAACCCTCCAAGATATGTGCTGGCAATCATCCCCAAGCATATGGCCCACCGAGATACATATCTGAAGGGTCTCACGACTAAGGTTTTATTAGACGGTAATAAATGACCTTTTCCCAACAACAGCTAGCCCCTCAAGGTCCTGGAAACCTTGCTTCCAAAATTCCTGAGAGACTTATGCTACCCCTGACCCCCTCCCAAGTTACAAGTATATAATGGACCACTCCTCACAACCCCGGGGCAGCAGCTCTTCCTGCCCACAGGTCCTGTCCCCATGCTTAATAAACCACCATTTTGCACCAAAGATGTCTCAAGAATTCTTTCTTGGTCATCGGTTCCGGACCTCACCCCACTGAACCTCACTTATATTCTAAGACTTCATCAAAATGACTAAGTGAAAGCATGTTCTCATTGAAGAATTTGATGTTTGCTGCCAAAATGCCATCCAGAAAAAAAGGAGCTTCACCGCACAGGTTACTATCAGCATTTACAAAGAAAGGAAATGGTATCTTGTTATTTAATCTTCATCTCCCTGATTAGTAGTGGGTTGAATACCTTCTTTGTAAGTTTATTGGTAACTGCCTATTTGTATTTTCAGCCTATTTTTCTCTTGTTTATATTTTTATTATGGATTTGATATATTCTAATTAACCTATTAATCAGATTAATCTATTAAAGAGATTGCAAATATAGTCTTTCCATCGCCTTTATTTTTAGTCTTTTTGTTTTACTGAAATTAAAGTTTTTTATGCAGTCAAATCTATGTGTCATTTTTTATAGCTTCTGGGTTTTGTGTCTGACGTTCCACCTGCAGACACAGCCACCTCCGGTCCCAGCTACCTCCACTTCTCTGGGCACACTGGGCCCCCAGGGTGCCTCACGGGCTGCCCCTCGGGTCCCAGTATTCGCTCTGATGGGACTGTTGCGATTGATACTGTATCTCCTTGTTTGTTGGTTAAATGTGTATTTTCTTGTTGGTTACCTTGTTCACTATTCTTCTCCTAACTCCTCTAAGGACTCTGCTCCCAGCAGAGTGCCCTGAACATGATAGGTATTGAATTCAGCATCAGGTGAATGAATGATTTCTGGGGTCATCCTGTCATCCTCCGTGACAGCTCCACCACAATCTATTGCACTAAAACCCAAAAACCAAAAAAACACACAAAAAACACGTCTCCTTCCCTTACTGGCCTCAAGTGCTTTGAGAAGAGAATTGTGCTTTTTCATTAAACTTCACTTGGGAACCTAGCACAATGCCTGGCATGTAGAAAAAAATGAATGACTTTTGGAGGCTACTCTCAAACACCTTTCCAAGTCGGCTGAATGGGCTCATTAACTACGCGGGGGGCTCTGGCATTCAGGCTCTCCCAGAGAATGGGGTGTAAAGGTTTCCAGACACCTTGTTCCTGATGGAGCCAGAACATTCTCTGCTTGTTATTCAGGCCAGGCCATGCTCCCCTTGTCCCTAATCGATTTTCCACCACAGAGCCTGGATGGCAATCTAGGCAAGCATCATGTCACCCATGTCACCCCTGCCCTTTGCTGGCAAAGGTCATCAGATCACACTTAGCCTACTGAGATAGAACACTCAACTTGTCAAAAACATCCTCATATCAGAAAGGATCAGAGAAGCACAACTGACATTTATTAGGGAGCAATCTTGATGGTTTGGTGCTTATACTGAACCAAACTGAAACCATTTTTTGTTTGGTTTCCAAGTCAGTTTCTCTACGTCATTTCTCTTTCAGTATCTGACCCAATTTCCTGGTCTCTGTTGTGGCTGATTGAATTTCAAGAACAAGAGCAACGTCCTCTGCCTCTTGCTCCTGCTGTTACTAGGAGAGGACCTGCGGCTTTGTCTAGGAATAAAAGTGGAAGGACAGGGCTGGGGGTGGTCACCTCCTCAAGAAATGGGTCATCAGGGAGGACCAGGGGCAGCTGAGACAATGTGAAGATGCCACAAGGGATGGGAGGATTCAACCATGAAGAGAAGAGCCTAATGGCATGGCTCCCCAGAGGCAGTACCTAACGCTGACCATGCACGGTGCACTGAGCTCGAAGTGCTTTACAACTACTCACCCATTTTATTTATTTATTATATTTCCATTTATTTATTATATTTCCTCCCAGAAAGGAGGCTGAGCTACGGAGACAGGAAGCAGCTTTGCACCAATCCCTCAGCTAGTGAGTACACGCCGGGCTTGGACCTGTGCCTGCCCACTGCAGTGCACGCTCCCCAGCACCTGCAGCGTCAGGTTGCCATGACAGCCATGGCCAGAGCCCTGGGAGCTGCATCTCCCAAGGGCACTCCAGCCTCAACACTGGCTACTGAATGTGTCTCAGCAAAGTGAACAGGACAGAGAGGAATGGCTGGGGTGGGTGGTTTTTTTTGTTCTTACACTCCTTTCTGTTGATGCAATTCAAAAATGATTTCCTACCTCCTTTGTACTAGGCACTATTGACAGAATCATTAACAACGTAACAGACAGTCCCTGCTCTCCTGGAGCTTACAATCTAAAGGAAGAGACAGATAAACACCCACATTTACACCATCACAAATTCATTATAAAGTTTTCAGAAGGAAAAGTAGAGGGTTTTCCAAAGATCACAAGAAATTTAGAAGAACTTGGGGCACCTGAGTGGCTCAGTGGGTTAAGCCTCTGCCTTCGGCTCAGGTCCTGATCTCAGGGTCCTGGGATCTAGCCCCACAGTGGGCTCCCTGCTGAGCAGGGAGTCAGTTTCTCCTTCTCCCTCTGTCCTGCTTATGCGCGCGTTCTCTCTCTCTCTCAGTTTCTCTCAAATAAATAAAATCTTTAAAAAAAAAGAATAATATATAATATAATAATATATGATAGAGCTTGAAAGGGTCTGCAGGCTAGTGCCATGGAAATCCCTGAGGGGCGAAAGAAGTGCTGGTAGAGGCCCAGCAAGGCATGGAGGCCCAGGGAGTGAACTGGGAGCCCTTCGGGGTGAGGAAGCCACAGCAGTGACAGGCACCCCTTCCTACTGAACACCTACTAGGTGCCAGCTGGTAGGATGCTAACTCGTGTCACCCTGGCCCTGCCCCCCACCATACTGAGGTTGCACCATGCCCATTCCGGACCAGGAGTAGGCCAGTTGCCACAGATGGTAGATGGTGGAGCCAGGAAGCAAATCCAGGTCTACCTGACTCCCAAGACTCTGTGAAGAGCGAGTCTATTCCAGAAGGATGGGTTGCTAGGCCTTGGTGGCTTGAGCTAGCACGCGTCCCTCCCAGGGTCACTGTGTCTGCTCCCAAGCTCCCAAGTCAGCAAGCAGGAGAAGTCCTGCAGGGGCATTTGAGAAGGTGGTGATGGGTCGGGGTTGGAGGGAGGGAGGCACAGCCCACCTTTCCTTCCTCTAACGTTTCTTTCTTTTTTTTTTTTTTAAGATTTACTTATTTATTTATTTATTTGACACAGATTGAGAGAGAGAGACAGAGAGAGAGGGAACACAAGCAGGGGGAGTGGGAGAGGGAGAAGCAGGCTTCCCGCTGAGCAGAGCCCAATGCAGGGCTCGATCCCAGGACCCTGGGATCATGACCTGAGCCGAAGGCAGACGCCATAATGACTGAGCCACCCAAGCGCCCCCTCTAAGGTTTCTTTAAGGAACCTTCTCAACGTGCTCTGGAGAAATCTGAATTGCACTCTTGCTCAGCAGCTGGCCCTCCGTGAGATTGGTGGAAGTGGGGGCAGGAAGGGAGAAGGGAAAAACCCTCTGGGGGGAAAGGAGAAGGGGAAAAGGGGGACTCGCAAAGAGAGGACACAGAGCATGGCTAGCGGGGGTGTCCAGTCCCCACAGCTTCTATGTTTCTCATGCGAATTTCCTTCCTGCCATACTTTCTTTTTTCTTTCTTTCTTTTTTTTTTTAAAAGATTTTATTTATTTATTTGACAGACAGAGATCACAAGTAGGCAGAGAGGCAGGCACAGAGAGAGGAGGAAGCAGGCTCCCTGTTGAGCAGAGAGCCCGATGTGGGGCTTGATCCCAGGACCCTGAGATCATGACCTGAGCCGAAGACAGAGGATTAACCCACTGAGCCACCCAGGCACCCCACTGCCATATTTTCTCTTGTCACAGTCTGGATGTCACACTGCCCTCCTTGACTTGCTTCACAAATGACAAGTGCTACCATTTCTAAGCTCTTACTCTTCCTCTGTCTAGGCCCTGGGCTAAGTGCTCTACAACTGTTAAACAAGTTCACCCTCACAACAGTCCCAGTACAATTATCATTGTCCTTTTGACGAGGAAATATGAAGCACAGAGAGTTAAGCAACTTGTTCCAAGTCACAAAGCCAGGCAGAGTTGCTGTAGGCCCTGAATCTAACTACCCACTACTCTGCCTCCAGGATCTGCTTGGTTCTCATCACAGCCCCTCTCTCAGCTCCTGGTCTGTTTACAGCATGGACTTGAATCCTTTGTCCTGACCCCCTGCAAGCAAGCACAGAGCATGGCCTAGGACTCTGCATGATAAAAGGGAAATCCTACTCTGCCTCAGGGTCCCTCCCACTGGAAGCAGGGCTCTGGGACTCCAACTCAGAAATAGCCTGTTAGGAATGGTGTTCATGGGGCGCCTGGGTGGCTCAGCTGGTTAAGCGTCTGCTTTTGGCTCAGGTTATGACACCAAGGTTCTGGGATCGAGCCCTGCATTAGGCTCCCTGCTCAGTGGGGATTCCTCTCCTCCCTATGTCCCTCCCCCTGCTCCTGCTCTGTGTCTTGCTTTCTCGCTCTCAAATAAATTAAATCTCAAAAAAAAAAAAAAAAAAAAGAATGCTGTTCTTATCAAGTCTCCTATTTAAAGCGAAGTTACTCAAATTATACAATCAATACCTGTTGATGATAGAAAATTAATTATGCAAGTAAGTGTCTATTTAAGAAAATAAAAATCACCTCTCATCCCATTTCTCAAAGATAACCACCACCCCTCGCCTTTTGGAGTATTTCTTTCCACATAGATATGTTTAAAGAACATATGTATTATTTTTTTCTTTTCAAAGATTGGCTCATACTTAAACATATACTGCATTCTAAAAAGATGATTATTTTATCATTTGTGGATGCGACTTATTCAATTACTCTGCTCCAGAGCCCTTATCATGGCCTAGCAGCTGTTTATTTTTACCTGTTTATTATTATTAGTTTTGGCTGTCATCCCTGAATGTAAGCCCCACGATGATGGGGGTCTGCTGATGGGGGTTTTAATCACTCTTCAGCTGTCTCCGCAGGGCCAGGAACCCTAGATGCTACCTGGGTGCCCCAAGGATATTTGGTGAGTACATGAATGAACAGATAGATGGCTGACTGCAGTCTGAGACCCGTCTGTGTCCCAGGCACGGGCGGGAGGGGAGGCATTCCCCATCACCTGCACCTGGGAGGGGGGTGAGGTGGACAGGGGAGTAGAGGAAGTTAGTAGAAGCATCACTCTGGAGAGATCCCACCTTGACACATGGGATGAGACCAGGACACTCCCTGGTTTCCTGTGCAGCCTGGAACAAGGAGAGGCTTCAAACCCGGAAGCCAGGGGTCATCAGGAAGTGTGTAGAATACGCACACGCCAGCTGTAGGTCATGCCGGAGCAATGCTTTAGTTTGAAACAAGCTGACTCTTAAGCTCATATCCCAGCTGAGGTCACCCCTGCTCCCTGTTCCTCAGTGTGTACGCAGCTGACCCCTGGGCACACAGAGGGGGACCATGACTAAGTCCCTGTTGGATCTCCAAGTGCACAGGCCTTCAGTGGTCAACTGAGATCTGAGCGGGGGTGGGGGTTGGGGGGTTGGGGGGGTGTTAAGCTAAAGTCTCAACAGCGCTCCCGGGGTAAAAATGGCTGCCAGGTGGGGGGTGTGGCCTCTTCTCCGTAATCACTTCCCCCCAGGCTCTCCAGGGTTTTACGGACAGGGGGCATAGGATGCAGGGCTTTGCTTTTAGGCCTCAGCGGAAGAGGAACAGCCCAAGCAGATGTCACCGTAACAAGTGACTAGGATGCCTCACAAATTAGATGCATGCTGAAATATTAATGGACAAGATAACACGCAGTAGAAGGTCTGCCTCCCAATAATATCGGAACAAATGGGCATAAGGGGTCTTTCAGGGGTGATGGAAATACACCAATCCAATACAATTGGATTATGGGAGGGGCTGCACAACTCTGTCAGATTCATTAAAAATCACTGAGCTGCACACATGAAACCAGGAGCTTTTGTGGGATGTATATTATACCTCGATAAAGCTGTTAAAGAATAATATGGGGGGGGACTAAGTGGGTCAGGATATAGTTCAATGAGGACTGGCTAAGGGTTGTTGGTTGAGGTCACTGGCTGAGGGCTACACTGCCACTCACTGCACTGTTCTATTTTCATAGATGTTTTGAAATTGTCCATAATAAGAATGAAAAAAACAACAACGAAAGCTCAGGGAAATAATGAATAATGAAGGGGGAGAAAGGAATTGAAATTTGCAGTCATCCCTGTTATATTAAGGCACCCGTGGGACTTAGGGAGTTGTTACTTTTATCTGTAAATCTATAAAGCAATAATCTCATGTCATGAACAGTTCAGGACACTGATGCCACGGGGCTTCATCCAAGAGCAGACAAGGGTTTTTGGTTTCTTCAGATAAACCGAATTCCAGCCAAAGGTGACGGGGTCACCAGACCAAGTACCAGAGCAGAGAGCGCCTCCGAGGCAAACAATCACCCCAGGGCGGAGAGCATGGGGTGGACCAGGTGGGCCCCAGGTGGACAGCTGCTGCCTGTGGTTCTTGGTACAAGGTGGGCTGGACACAGCATGGCCAACCTTCTGCCAAGAATACAAGGAACATTCTGGAGCAATGTTTTTCCACGATTGATCAGACAAACAGCCAAGCTGCTTTGATCAATTTGGCAGTGGGGTGTGAAAAGTATAACCAAGGCACTCAGATGTCTGGAAATCCACGGTTTGATTTTATAAGCCAAAGAGCCTTTGTGAGCAAAAAAAGAAGTGAGAAGCCTTATACTAAGATGAGACCCATTTCTTCCCTAAAAGGGCAGCTGCCCCATAACACCCTGGATTCATTCTTTTAAAACCTTTCCTCTGCCCCAATCTTACCAACACCTTTGGCTTCTAAACCCTTGCTCTCCAGAAGCTAAGAACCCTCGTAAACCCTTTCCCAATGGACAGTTCTCTCAACTCTGGTTTATCTTTGCTTCTTCTATAGGGAGCACCCCTACCTGGTCCATCAGGGCCAAGATAAGGAAATAAAGGGAAAACTCAAGGCAGGGCAGCCAGACTTGAGGCTACAGGGAGCATGCCACCCCCCAGGTCCCCTCGGGTGACGGTGCTTGCCCTAAGGACATAGGGAGCCGCTCCGAACAGGCCTCTCAGGAAGAGCTGGTGGGCAGCCCTCATCGCTCAGGGCCCAGCCTACACATGGGTGTCCTTCTCCCCAGACCGTGCCACACGCTCCAGGACTGAGCACCTCTTATGCCACACTCTCCACAGGGAGCAGCCCTGTCCACCAGTCAAGGCCCAGAACCAGGGCACCACATGGGCCTGGGACCTCCCTCATGTCCTGTTGACAAAGTGGTCTCTGCTTTAGCCAGTTGGATCCAGGGTCACGTGATGCCATATGCAGGCTTCTAGGCCAGCGATGTCCACCAGGACTTTCTGTGATGACAGTGAAGTTCTCTACCTGTGCTGTGCAGTGTGGTAGGCCATGGCCACTTGAGATGTGGCTGGTGAGGGGGGCGCCTGGGTGGCGGAGTTGAAACCACTCTTGGTTTCGGATCAGGTTGTGATCTCAGAGTCATGGGATCCAGCCCCATGTCGGGTGCCACACTCAGTGTGGAGCCTGCCTGAGTCTCTTTCTCCTTCTTCCTCTGTCCCTCTCTACTGCTCTCTCTCTCCCTCAAATAAAAAAATCTTAAAAAAAGAAAAGAAAAGGAATGTTGCTAGTGAGACCAAGGAACTAAATTCTTAATTTATGTTTAATTGATTTAAAGTTAAATAGCCACACATGGTTAGTGGCTACCGTATCACACAGTTCTATACTGTTCACAAGGCATTCTCTGTCCTTCTGTTCCCCAGACTGAAGGGGCCTCTCCCTCCCCCAGCACCTCACTCCCATCTACCGTACTCCCTACTCCTACTCCCTACACCTACTCCCATCGACCATATCCTCTTCCCAGTCTCGTGCCCCTCACAAGATGAAACTTCCTTGCAGATCCAGGCAGGGTCTGGGCCTCCCTGGATCTCGCAAGGGAACCATTCAGTGAGAGAACTCACTCACCAAGTGCTTTGTCCCTCCTTGGATTTAGTGTCGGGCTTCCAGCAGTGGCTGTTCCTATAGTCAGAGAGGTTGGTGACCTTCCACAGATACGAGAAGAGAGTGTACACTCCAGCCATCAGTTCCATTCCACGTAAATCCAATCTTATTTCTGACAGGCAGCTTGACTCTGGTACGACTGACTGCCTCAGCTCAATGGCTGTAGCCACTTTCTAGCTATGAGGCCTCACTCTTCCTTGCCTCGAGTTCCTCATCCAGTGAGGATATACCGTGTAAGGACGTTGTGAGGATCAAATCAGTTACCACATGTACCTCTAGACTTAGCACCAAACTATCCTATTAAAACACTCATGGATTAAAAAAACAAAAAACAAAAAACAAAACACCATGGATATAAGTCAAGATTTATTTAGAAGAATAACGCAGTGTTATAAAAGTGGAGACATTCTTAGAAACCTAAGTATTCAATAGTATATTGATTAAATTATGGTTCACCCTCATGATAAAATACTATGTACCCATTAATGAAAATGTTCAACTACCTAAGAAAAAAAAAGTCAGGCACAAAGCTTTAATTCCTCCCACCACACACCACACAAATAAAACTAGAGACAATACATGTAACGGACACAACCACAGACAAACTGTTAACTGTGAAAATTCTGGTATGATGGCATTATGGGTGATTTTTATTCCCTGGGTGTTTTTTTCATATTTTTAAAAGATGTCTATGTTGAAATGTATTACTTTCATAATTACGGTAAACATACTTTAAACAATCTTGCTTTAATAACATGGGAAGATATTCCCAACATAGTGTAAGGACCTATTTAGCAAGAGGCTTTCATTAAAGTTAAACTG